>NC_139690.1:32244969-32844969 GCF_964106915.1 Podarcis gaigeae
CCATGAGCTTCATTCAGGTAGTCGTGTGTCTGTAGGATCATGGTTGAAGATGGGAGGTGGCACGTTCACTGCGTTAAATAATACATATTGATTTTAATTGTTTTAATTGCTTCCTGGATTGTATTTTATTGTCTTACAGCTTGAATGCCACATCATTCAAACTGTAAGACAATAAAATACAATATGTAAGGAATAAAAAAGCAATAAAAATATAATTAAAAACCATGCAGCACAGTGCAAATTGCAATTGCTGCAACAGGCAGGAAAGTAATTAGGTGTCAACTAAGATCCTAATGTTTAGTCGGAATCTCCTTACAGTTTGAATCCCCACCCTCTGGAGAAAACAAGCTTGTTCCATATGACAGCCCTTCAGATATTTGAAGATGGCTAATATACCACCTCTCAGTCTTCTCTTCTGGAGGCTAAACATACCCAACTCCCACAATCGCTTTTATTACCACTTGGTTTCCTGACCCATGAGCACCTCAGTTGCCCTCCTCTGCACACCTTCCAGCTTGTCAATGTCCTCCTTTACCTGTGGCACCCAAAACTGTGGACATGGGACCCCAGGTGGCAGAATAGAGTGGTACTATTATTTCCCTTGATCTGGACACTATACGTCTGTTGATGCAGCCTAGAATAGCGTTAATCTCCCCCTCCCCCTGCTGCATCACACAACTGTTCTGAAGAAATGGTCTCGGGTGTGAGTAAGCTCACTGATTTGCAACGTCTCCTCTAAGTGGTGTTTAAAAGTGGTAGCCATGATCAGTTGCTGAATGATTTCCCCTTCTGCATTCTGTTTTACACCAGTGCTTGACTCCTGCTCAACTGGATATGCATTCCATTGAATAGCTGGATTTTTAAAAATTTTTAAAGAAACCAGTTGTGGAAGTTCAATGCCCCCCTCTTCCTTCTGCTCCTGGAATTTCCATAAAAGGGAATTGCAGTGCATTTTTAAACTTTGTTACAGAGACTATGCTGGCTTGAATTTGGACATTTCAGCTATTCATTTCCTGCTCTGACACTAATATGATTGAATCTGGCCATGGTTTTTTGTTTTTTGCACTAAACCGTCTGAAAATCTGTGGCAAGGGTGGTGGTGTTTTTTTGTTTTTAGAAAAACGAGTTCTGTAATTGGGATAAATTATGCAAATACATTTAATTTGCGTAACTGCTTGTGGTTTTGAGAAATCAGCGATGCTGACCATACCGAGCTGGGTGTAACAATGGCTTTACTTAATATAAAAGACAATTGTACCTTGGAAGTCGAACGGAATCCATTCCGGAAGTCCATTCAACTTCCAAAATGTTCTGAAACCAAAGCACGGCTTCTGATTGGCTGCAGGAAGCTCCTGCAGCCAATCGGAAGCCCCGTCAGATGTTCGGCTTCCCAAAAAACATCCGAAAACCAGAACAGTTACTTCTGGGTTTCGATTGTTCAGGAGCCGAAACGTACGAGACTAAGGCGTTCGACAACCAAGGTACGACTGTACTTCTCAAGAACAGGTTCAAATATCCCCAGCCAGGCAAATCCAGTGTGCTGATGACAGAAAGGCAATTGGGTGTTATTGATATATATGAGAGGGTTTTCTTTCTGGGAGTGAGGGAGATATCTGGAGAAACAAAACGTTATTCCCTGTTCATAAGAATTTTAATGTGGCAGTCCAACTTGAAGTATGAGCTTTTAACAGAAATTGCATGGCAGGATTAGCAACTGCACCATATTCCAAAAAGCCAGTTGTGAGGTATTAGTGGGAATCTCCCATCCCTTTGCATTCCAGTACATTAAATTCCAAACATACCCTACTGAGACAACAAATTCTGAAACAAACCAGAGAACCCTTGAAACAGCAGCAAATGGTGGGTGGTGGATGAAAGATGGGCTCCTGTGCCAGAATTTTACCTCTACCCTAAAACCACACTCCAGCTGCCTGTTTCAATAAGTCACTGGGACAAGCAAAGCCTTTCTGGACGTTGTGATCTACCTGCAAGGCTTCCACCGTGAGGCCTGTTTTTCAGAGCTACTCAGCAATCAGAAAAATGAAAGTGGGGACAGAACAGTGTTGGCAGAAGAAGCCATCCATACACGTTGCTTGGAAGAGATCCTGGTGTGTGTCTAGGAATTTGGTCTGGAAGGCGGGGCAGGAATTGCCTTTGACATTTCTGTTATGGCAGAACTTTTCAATCTCTAGGAAATCAGCCTGAAAGGCAAGCTATGATCATGCAAAACAGAAACTGCGCACAACATGAAAAGCAATCATTCATTTAACAGGACTGACAATTTCCCCTATTTTTAAAATAGCTGCCGTGGAGGGACGCAGCTAACTTCTATTTGCCTCATAATTGCCGCTTTCTGGACAAACAGCAGCTTCGGGGGGGGGGGGGGGAGATAGAAGAGTTAAATCCTTCCCCCAACCTCCTGCACACCACAGTCTTGATCCTGATCTTCACCCCAAGGCAGTTATTCTACAAATTTTGGTCCTGAAGTTAACCTGCTCCCTTTTCGCACAAAATAAGCGCTTCTAGTTGAAGAATAACTCTTCACATATCTGTTTTGTCTGCTCGGGCGACGTGACGCTGTGGCCGATGGTTCTGGAGTCCGTGTAAATTTCATAGTCATTCCCACCCTGTGAATAAGACACACACACACACACAAATCACACTTTGGAGTTTTCAGTCTCACTGGAGAGCTACCCCACACCCAGAACTTCATAGAGGTTGCTAAAGAACCTGCTGTGAGGCCTCAGGTGAGCATAACTGTGGAGCTATAGCAGCTTTCACCAACTACTAGGTGCTCTCCAGATATTTTTGACTGCAACTCCTATCAGTCCCAGCCCGCACGGCCAATTTGCACTACAACTCCCATTAGCCCCAGCCAACACAGCTGTATTATTTAATTTCTCTGGGGCTACGAAGGAGAGACTACTTTTGGAAGGAAAAGGTGGAGCGTAGGTAGAAACCCTGCTATTCTTGCCTTCTGCATAGTGCGATGGAGATGAGAACTTCAAAGATGGGAGCTACAAAGATGGGGAACTATGTGCTGCTCTGTGTACTGCTGACCAGAGGGGGCAGTTTCCCTGAAAACTGGGTCTAGGTGAAATTGTTAAAAGGGGTTGGGGGCAGAAAATGGACAAAATATTTGCAAAACAGTCGTACCTTGGAAGCCAAATGTAATCCGCTCTGGAAGTCTGTTTGACTTCCAAAACATTTTATAACTAAGGCGCGGCTTCCGATTGGCTGCAGGAGCTTCCTGCACACAATTGGAAGCCGTGGAAGTCCTGTCGGGCATTTGGCTTCCAAAGAACGTTCACAAACTGGAACACTCACTTCCGGGTTTGCGACGTTCGGAAGCCAAAACATTCGACTCGCAAGGCGTTTGGCTTGCAAGGTACGACTGTAGTTATCTATCTGGGATGGAGAACCTGTGGCCCTCCAGATTTTAGCCGGACTGTGTCTCATCGTTCCTGACCATTGGCCAGGGTGGTTGGGAGTTCAGCAATGTCTGGAGGGCCATAGAGACTACTCCTTCCTGATCTATATATCAATTTCACGCGGGTAGCACATGAATTTCTATTGCAATTCCACAAGGAATCCTTATCCCGAAAGTGTATTTGAAACTTCTTGGCACGTTCCAGTCTAGCACTTACTGGCATTGTCTTGTCTCCGAAGAAATAAATTGTTTTGAAGCTGTCTTGGGAAACAATTCCTAAACAGTATCGCTTATCCCAACCATCTGGAAACACATCAAAACTGATCTGGCCCCCTGGTTGGAGAGAGGTTACAAAAAGTTAGAACAGCAGCAGCACGTTTTGTACAGTGTAAAGTAAAAATGACCTAGAAGGTTTACTGAGCAGGAAGGACCTTGGAAGATGCTATCTCACCGCTGGAGTTTCTGGGTCAGTCTCAAGGGCAGCCCCACGTAGAGCGAGTTACAATAATCCAGTCTGGAGGTGACCGTCGCGTGGATCACAGTGGCTAGGTCAGGGCGAGTCTTGTCCCAGTAACATGCCGAAAATATATTTTACCTGTGCTCCTGGATTGACGAATATGTCAGTAGTAATTCAGGTGTTTCTCTAGGCTTGTTCACACATTACACTGAACACAGGTCTAAGCATTTGTGTGAAAGAGTGTACACTTGCTGAGTAGTACAACTCAACTTTTGCAAGCATACAAGCTGTACCCTTGTTGAACGTTTCATGCAAATAACTGTAGAAGTACGCAGGTACACAGACTGTACGCTTGCTGAATGTAATGTGTGGACACCCTTATCCCAAGCCTATGTTTTGTTTTTATTTCCAGTGCCTCTGAAAACCTAGTGGCAAATGTTTCTCCCTTTCCTTTTCCCAGTCGTGTAATACAAGGCGAGGGCAACACCTGAATAGCCAGACTCATCCTTGTGCTTTGGCACAAACAAAAATGATTTAGGGGAGTGATATTTCATGTTTAAATACCTATGGAGAATGTGAGGCCTTTTCCTGCAAAGTCTCGTCGTAAATCAGCGACAAATTTATCTCTTATATGCTCCCTCTGTTCAGAAAAACAAAACGGGGAAGAGCGTTGATGAGAACGTGGATTCTGCTATACAATGATTTTCAAAGCTTTCTAGCATTGGGGGGACCTGAGTCTGCTACAGAGACCCTGAGTATCTGACAGAAGATTGTACAAACATGAGAAGAGCCCTTGCCAATGGTCAATGGCCCCCTCCAGCCCAGCATCCTATTCTCACAGTGGTCGGTCAGGGAAGCCTGTAAGCAGGACCTGAGTTCAACGGCACTCTTCTTGTGATTCAGAGCAATTGGTATTTAGAGGCATACAGCTTGCGACATCACAGGCAGATCATAGATCCTGTGGAAAGTGACAGAGTTGTGCAAGATTCTGAGATGCTTTCCGGTGTACACATTCTAGTTCATGCAGACATGCTGAGACACTCCAGAAGCTTGCTCCTCTGTTGCTGTGTGTTTGGGGGATTTTTGTCAGCTCTTCTGGATCTTCTCATCAAGAAACACCCCGAAAACACAATGGAAAACTACAGTACTTTATCCCACCCAGGAATGACGGCATTAGAAGTCAAGGACTTGGTAAAACTGGCTTCATGCATCCACTTACGCCACAACATATTTGATTCATCTTTAAAATGCAACAAGACTCACGCAGCAAACCTCTGGAAGATAAAAGCTGAATGTCTTTACGGTTATTCAAGGTTCACAGCTCAGTGACAGATCACCTGCTTTGTATGAGGAAGGTCCCAGTTTCTCAATCCCCAGCACTTCCAGGCAGGGTTGAGAGACATCCGTGCCCAGAGAACCACTGCCGGTTAGTATGGACAATGCTGAGCTGCATGGACCAATGCTCTGACTCAATGTAAGGCAGTTTCCTATGCTCCTATGTTGTGCCATGCATTTATAGCATTAATTCTCAACCACTTCAGAGTCATAACCTGGTGATCACAATGCTTTTTCACTTCTGTGCCAGAATCTTAGAGTAGATCTACACTAAGATGATGCCTGCCAGATGCTGATGGACTACAAATCCCATCATCCCTGACCGCAATGGCTTTGATGATGCAGGATTTGGAATTCAACATCTGAAGGGTGTCGCATTGGCCAACCCTCATTCCTATAGTCTCTCACGGGTGGCGCTGTGGTCTAAACCACTGAGCCTCTTGGGCTTGCTGATCGGAAGGTTGGTGGTTCGAATCCCCACAACGGGTGAGCTTCCGTTGCTCTGTCCCAGCTCCTGCCAACCTAGCAGTTCAAAAGCATGCCAGTGCAAGTAGATAAATAGGTACTGCTGTGGCGGGAAGGTAAACGGCGTTTCCGTGCGCTCTGGCACTTGTCACGGTCTTCTGTGCGCCCGTAGCAGTTTAGTCATGCTGGCCACATGACCTGGAAAGCTGTCTGTGGACAAACGCCGGTACCGCAACCCCATAGTCACCTTTGACTGGACTTAACCGTCCAGGGGTTCTTACCTTTACCTACAGTCTCTACTTGGCGATGCCAGGGATTTAATACGGAACCTTCTGCATGCAGAGCAGATGCTCTCCCCCTGAGCTGCAGCCTTTCCCCATGCAGATGTAGGCCTTTGGCCATAGAACCAGAGCACCCAAAGGGCCTGGCTGTGTGCCACTGACGATGGTCAAGGGGACGTGAAGCTTCAACATAAAGGGGACTTGCTAACAAAATGTTACGACGGCATGGGGAAAAAGTGCACTTGCCTTATCAAGCTCATAGAATTCAATCCGCTCCTTCTGGCTGCAGTTTCTGCCCACGGGAGAGATGTTCAGCATCCCATTTCGGAATTCAATGAAAGTGCCCCTAGGAAGAGACACGGTGTGATGTTACTGCCTCAGACTTAGGCTAGTAAACAAAGCTCTTTGGACCAGCGTCTAGGAGGGAGGTCAGTTACGGGGCATCACAGCAGTATTTTTTAGGACGCAAGCCCACCCGTTGTAGTGAAGGAGGAAGATACGTGGGAGAAAAACAGAAAATGCATTTTCAGAGGTCAATGACATGTCAAAAATGGGGAAGAGAGTACAGTCATACCTTGGTTTTCAAACAGCTTAGTTCTCAAACGTTTTGGCTCCCAAACACTGCAAACCTGGAAGTGACTGTTCCAGTTTGCAAACTATTTTTGTAAGCCGAATGTCTGACAGGGCTTCCGATTGGCTGCAGGAGCTTCCGTTCGACTTCCAAGGTACAACTGTAGTTCAATATGGCTACTATTTGAAAAACAAAACTTGAAAGTTTCTTCAGCTGGTTTTGGAGAGTTACAAAGTCTGTCTGTATTACATTTGCTCAGCAGCTTCGCTGAATTCAATGGACTTACTCCCAGGTAAGGGAGGAGTGGATTGTAACCTGAAGCAGAAGTCTGATGTGTGACTAAGGCCTGGTAATACTGTATTTTTCGTCCCATAGGACACACCTAGTTTTTTGGGGGGAAATAAAGGAAATTTCCCCCCCTTTATTTCCCCCCCAAAACCAGGTCGGGGAACAGCGGTATGACGGCGCTGCGCCTCCCAGCTGTCCCCCGAGCTTGTGGGGCTGGCCGATGTCTGCCTGGCGCGCAGGGCGCTCTGCTTCAGGGCGGCCTGGGTGCCGGGCGGCAGGCTGCTATCCGCAGCCTCGGGAGCCCTGCGGGAACTCCCGTGGGCTCCCCAGGCTTGCTGATAGCTTCCTGAAGCCTGGAGAGCAAGAGGGGTCAGTGCGCACCGACCCCCTCGCTCTCCCAAGTTTCAGCGAAAGCCTGTATTCGCCCCATAGAATGCACACAGATTTCCCCTTTATTTTTGGAGGGGGAAAAGTGTGTCCTATAGGGCGAAAAATACGGTATATGGTGGCTCAAAACTGTCCATATAAAGAGCCTTGGCATTTTTTAAATAAGATGATTTCCTTGACACCTTAATGGTTTGTTTGACCACTGATAGCCAATGTTGTTCTTTTAATGAGATTTTTGTGGTAACCCTCAAATAAAAAACTTAAAAGGGTTGTAGGCATCTAAATTCTGCTCAGAGTACATTAGATATGTCAATTACTTTCAGTGGGCCTATAACAAGTATGACTAAGGTTGGATAAGAGCCGGCAATTCTGCCACCTCTATTTTGTGGGGAGGTGTTTAATGGGCCTCGATCTGACTCAGGCCACGGAAGGAAGCTGGAACCACCCACCTCTTCCTCGGCAGTTTAAGTTTTGCAATGTAACTCAGGCAATAGTTGATCAAGTCTTGAAGAAGCTCTTCGCCCATTTGGCCTTGAATGCTCTACATGGAAAGCAGAACAGGAAGCGATTAGGTATGTAGACCGGAAAAAGGGTTTTCCAAAGGGGAGTCTGTCTCCACAAAGAAGTATACAAAAGAATAAGAAGATGGGCTTCAGTTCCACAATTACCAGGGGGGGGGGGCGGCGACTTGGCTCAGTGGCAGAGCAGCTGCTTGGCATGCAGAAGGTCGCAGGCTCAATCCCCTGGAAACCTCCAGGCAGGGCTTGGGCTTGGCAAGACTCCTGCCTGACCTGAAACTCTGAAGAGCCCTGCCAGTCAGTGTTTTCCAAACTTAGGTCTCCAGCTCTTGTTGGACTTAACTCCCATCACCCCTAGCTACCAGGACCAGTGGTCAGGGATGGTGGGAGTTGTAGTCCCAGGTTTTGGAAAACCTGGCATAGACAATACTGAGCTAGATGGACCAAATCAGTAGAAGGCAGCTTCCTGTGTTGTTAATCGCAGGAGTCTCTGTGTTCGTTCCAAGCCCCACTCTCAAAGGCCCAGACAGTTGGTCTTCAGGGCTGCTTTCTGAAGAGGTAGAATTCCCCACAAGGTGATCTTAACATACCATTTTCACGTGGCAATGCAAAGACAGCCTTGCTGGATGGCATTGAGAGTCCACGAGCCCTGCTCCAATGAAACTCCTCCAGTAATTGGCATTCGTTGTTTTGATGTCTCTGAGCATGAACAAGGAGCTATCAATCCCTCTACTACTAAACTTTGGTGTGTGCCAAAGAATTGTACTCATAACAAGGCCAATGAAAAATAAGAGAGCAGTGTCAGTGCACTTGGGAAAACCATTATTTTTCAAGAAGCTGGAGCACCTCCCAGCCCCCATTTTTGAGTAAAGGGAGGGAGGGAATTATCCACCTTCTTAGCTAATCACAAGTCGCAAACTCACCTGTTTACTCAAGAGGTTCCCATCTTTGTATGCCACGAGACCATTTTCCGGGAAGACGTAGTCAAACTTTTCAATCACTAAGAAGAACAAATGTTAAAGAACAGCATCATCAGAGACATTTTAGGCACCTCTTGTAACAAGACCCTCCCCAATATTGGGGGTAGGTTGGCCTCAATTTAGTCATAATTGTAGCCCCTGCACTTTGGAACACCCTGCTCATTGATGTCAGGCCTTTGCTGTATTATTTTTGGTACCTGCTCTATATGATAGCGAATACTGAGCAGTGATTCCAATGTAATGCACAAACATGGGAGTGTGTGTAATGTAATTAGGACACAACGATGCAGAGATGGCTTGTGGGGTCCGTCATTCTTGTGGGGTGCAACAAGTCCCAGATTTCTTTCTCACATATCCCCCCAAACCCCTTGTATCTTCCTGGATACAAGAATGAAATATTACATCTTAACACCTGCAACGACATGAATTTAACATCCCTTCCCTGTTGGGTAAGCAGCAACCAACTCACAGGTTTGGGGAAGGACCATGGGTTAGTGATAGAGCATCTGCTTTGCATGCAGAAGGTCCCAGGACTCTCCAGGGAAGGGGCCCCTGCCTGAAACTCTGGAGAGGCACTGCCGGTCAGTGTGGACAGTACTGAGCTGGATGGGCTAGTGGTCAGACTTAGAATAAGCCAGCTTCTTATGCTACCAACAGTGTTTACACCATCCAAACATGGAATTGCTATTAAGCTACCAGGCTAGCAACTTGCAGGCAGGTCTTATGCTCCATGATTTTGTCTAAAGCCAAGCTTTCATTCACAAGGATACCCAGCCTGAACCCCTTTCAGCCTAACTAAGAGCAGTTTACACACGGCTGAAAATGGAGAGCATTGCCAGATGGCAAGTCCTTGGCCATGCTTGGTTTATGAGCACAAATAATATGTGAGGAAAGTTGCTTCAGAGTAAATTAGTTTGATCAGGCAGGGTGCCAAGTGAAGAGGAAATCCGTGATGCTTATAACCACCAGCACTTTCCCGTTCAACCAGGAGTGGGGAACCTCAGACTCAGGGGCTGCCTGTGGCCCCCCAGCACTCGCTATGTGGCCCTCGGACTCTTTCCCCAGTTCAGGTACTTTTGCCTAGCTAGAATGTGTCCTTGAAAACTGTGGTCTTAATTGCCTGGATGAAGAAGAGAGTGTGTCCGTGCAGAAATACAGATTGTTGTATGATTGCACTGTTGGCTACTGTTCAAAGGTCAAAGTCATGTTGTTCCACCCACCTTTTGTCTCTAGCCCTGCCTTCCGCTGAAATGTGGCCCCTGGAAAGTTGTCCATGAAGGAATGCGGCCCTTAGGCTGATAAAAAGTCCCCTATCCTGTACTCAAGCAATTTCTTTCTCAATTTCCTTGTGCTCTATTCATACCATCGTCTCCCAGTTGCTCTTGAATCTTTTCGAAGTCTGAGCCGCCCACAACTCCGACCTTCACCTTCTTCCGCAAGGCCTGCAGAAAATCTGCCATATCTGGGGTGACTTTCTAGATCCACAGAGAAGAGACGGATCAGCGTTATATTTGTTGCTGTGATTCATTATGAATTTATAAGCTGCTTAATAAGCTCCCAAATTAACAAGCTGCATTCTGGAAACCAGTAGCTGAATATGTTGAACTTCTAACAAGGAACAGTAGATAATTACAATGAATGCTGCTGCTGCTGCAGCAGAAATTTGCCTTCTAATTTGGATCCTTTTACTACATATTGTATTTTAATATTAATATACCAATGGCGAAATAATAATTTCATAAATTATAAGAGCAAAAAGCAAGGTTTGCGTTTTCATTTTTCATTGTTACTTATTTTAGCTATGAAAAGCCCCGCACTGCACCTCCCACTTTTCCTCCAGCTGTTCCTAAACGGAGGGGTTAAAAGCCCTCTGCACATGCCCAGAGGCATGCTCAAGAGTGGAGTCCCCAGGCTCCCACCTGGCGAGGCGCGGTCAGGGTGCCGTCCACGTCGAAGAGGCAAAGCGTCCGCCCGCGGCCCACCTCCTCCATGGCCACTCGAGTGTCACCCGCCGCCGCTGCCTGCCCGAGCGATGAGGTGGCCGGCTGAGAGGCGCTTCGCTTCCTTCTGGGTTCGCAGTTAGGAAGACTACAACTCCCAGCACGCCGCACAGAGGGCGGGTTGACGTCTACGCATGCGCTTCCCCGGCATGCCCTGCGGAAGACTGAAAAGGGAGCCTAGAGTAGAGTACAGTAGCCGATAAACACTTTAGGTTACTATTCGACTGTTACAATATGCGGGGCAAAAGCCTCACTTCCACACTCGGAAAAATATCTATCTATCTATCTATCTATCTATCTATCTATCTATCTATCTATCTATCTATCTATCTATCATCTATCTATCTATCTATCTATCTATCTGATATTATACGTAATAAATAATAACATTAACAATATATATGTATATATTCCAGGGAGGAAATTGCATTATATTTTTTCTAACAGCATGCTAAACAATATATAATATTGGGGCGGGGAAAAATGGGATAATATATCATAGTTTCTAAAATATGCGAGGAGCAAGTGAGAGAACAAAACAGCAAGCGCCCGCCCCAGCCACCCAGGGTCTAAACTAGGAACCCGGAAGTTCCACGTGTCTACAGTGCCCTGTGTTACTCTACCTCTCCACAGGGCGAGGAGCCAGGCACTACAATTCCCGGCATGCCACGCAGCAGCTGACATAGCCCACGTGCATTTTCCCCAGCAGGCAGCGGGCCGCCCAAGCGGTGTCTGCATCTGAAGGCGAGTCAAAGGGGTTCGTGGTGTAAGAAGTGCCCCATTCAGGAGCTGCTGCAGCTGCCCTCATGGTAAAGCGGTGCTGTGGATTCCCCTTCGGGTTGCTTCCCAAATGGCAAGCAAATAGCTTTGCAGAGGAGCAGAGCTGGGTGGAAACTGGTCTGTGGTGTTGGGGGTGCATCAGGCAGCGTGGTGTGGTGGTTAGAGCAAGGTCAGCCAACGTGACGCTCTTCAGACCTTGCTGGACTACAACTCGCATCCCTCTGGCTGGGGCTCATAGGAGTGCAAAAAAGAGAGGAAAAAGACAACTGCCATGGAGGGCACTGTGCTGGCAGCTCCTAGCTTAGAGTGTCACACTAGGTTCTGGGAGACCTGGGTTCAAATGCCCACTCAGCTACTGGGTACCCCTGAACCACTGTCTACCTGAACAGGGTTGTTCTGGGAATAAAAGTGGAGAGGGGGAGAACCAGCTATGGCACTTTGAATTCCTTGGGGGAATAGGGGAGATATAAATGTAATAATAAGACAAATAAACGAAAGTGTGGAGGAGTATGGGACTTTGTCCACTCTGATAAAGTGTAATTAGTGTTAAATATGGGTAGTTTCAAACAGGCCAGCTTCAAACCATCAGCGAGCTGATGCGAAAGCCTCTGAACACTTGACACTGGGGTGGGGGGGAGAGAGTCTGGTGCACAAGAACTGGAGACTTATTGTGGTTTGTCCCTGCTTATTTCTATCATGCTAAACTATGGTTTGATGTGACCATGCTGAACAGGACCTTTGGGTTCAGACCCTTTCTGCAAGTGGAATCTATGAGCAGAGAATGAACCATTTGCTACAGGTAGCTTGTGCAAGCAAATCAAGCCCCATGTGGTCCTGAGGGATGCAGAAAGCACCCCAGAAAAACTGGCCAGCCTGGCTTGGGGTGAGGGGGGGATGTTTCTCTGAGCTCTCAGAATAAATCAATCAGTGTAAATAATAAAGTTGTCCTGAGCGAAAAGTTAGCGGCTGCATGCATCTGATGGTGACAGGTCCAGCTACCCCACATGTTATAATCTCTTGAGGGATAGGGAAACTCAGGCCCAGGTGAGCGGTTGGGAGGAAATATGGCCTTTCTGCCTGGCCTTTGGGACTCCCACAATCCACACCCCTCTCCAGCCTTGCTTCACAGCTTCCTTGAATGTTCATGGCTGGTTGGGATCCCTGTTACCCTCTTGCTTGCGTGATTGAAGAATAGAGATGTGTGTGAGTGTACGTTGGTAAAATTTACACCTGTTGTTCCACCCATGTTTGCATGTTGCCCCTAGGTGCCCCCCCCAGAAGAGAAGGTGGCCCTTGGTGTGAGAAACAAATTCCACCCCAGTGATATCTCATGGAACTGTCTTTCAGGCCAGGATCCTCACCGCTTGCGTTGACCTGCCCTTCCTTGCACCCTGTGGAAGGTGTCTGCGAAACCAAGTTCCTCTGCGATGGCAGAAGGGCTTCCCAGCCTCCACCCGTCACTTTGGCGTGCTTACGGTTCTCAAACCCTGCAGTCAGCAAGCTCCTGGCAGCCAGCCGGCACGACCCAGATGGCTGGGCACCTTGGCCCCTTCTCAACGCGCCCTGGAGCAGAGGCCCAACTTGGAAAGCACCCATCAGTATAAGCTGATTTACAGGTTTCCGTGGATCAAGTACTGCCGAATCCTTTCAAGGCTGAAGCTGCTGCAGACAGGCCTGACCATCTTGGTTCTCCCGCCGATCTGGGTCCTTTATTGGCAGAACCAAGTTCCTCTGGCACAGTGCCTTTACTGTACAGGCCTTGCTTGCTTTGCTGCTGCGATGCTCTATGGCATGAGCTTCTTCCTCCGGCGCATCATTGGCATGATGTACCTGAGCGAAGACGGCACCCTGTTGAAAGTGGCTCACTTGACCTTCTGGGGGAGGAGGAGGGACATCTACTGCCCGGTCGCCACCGTGATGACTCCGGGGGACATTGGCGAAGACCCCAACGAGCTGTTGCTACCACTCAGGCGGTACGACCGAGATAACGTCCTGTATTTTAGTCTGCGCTATGGGCAGGTTGTGGACAAGGAGGCATTTGCCAAAGTATTTGGAGGGCTTGGGTGACCTCGGGAGCAAGCGGGAGCCTTGGGATCATTCCTTGTTAATTTGTAATATTTTGCGGTCACCATGTTGGTTTGCTTCTAGTGGCGCTGGTCGGCCAATGGCAACACTTCCAGCAGTGCAAAAGGGAAGCAATTTTGGATGATTCTCACACCCCACCGTAGATGCTACTTCTTCAGAGTGATGGGGGAATCCTCTGGATTTATTAACTAAATAAATCTAATTATTTTTTGGAAAGTTGCATGCTCGCTATGCATTCGGACTCTTCTTCAGATCAGATATAATCAATTTTGGGGCGATGTTTCCCGAGATCGAGGAGCAGGTTTTCGTCTGTTTGGATACATTTGGATTTTGAATCAGGATGCAGGATTAGGCCCCAATCCAACCAGAGTGAGCTCTGGCCAGTTCTCAACAAAAGCCACCAGCTGTGAATAGTTCTGTGGAGAGCATGAATGTACATATGTGCCAGACAGAGAGACTCACTCACATCCAACAGAGAGTAGAGGTTGAATTTCTAGTCCCAAGCTCTTGCATTACTACATACTCACATGAACTGCACGCCCTGTCGGGCCCTCTGGGCTTTCCTTCCTTTTGTACTTGCCTTGAGTGTTTTTGCCCCAGTCGCATGCTTCCTTGAACTCTGATCATGGCATTTCGTTAGGTAAAGGTAAAGGGACCCCTTGACAATTAGGTCCAGTCATGGCCGACTCTGGGGTTGCGGTGCTCATCTCGCTTTATTGGCCGAGGGAGCGGCGTACCACTTCCGGGTCATGTGGCTAGCATGACTAAGCCGCTTCTGGTGAACCAGAGCAGCGCACGGAAACGCCGTTTACCTTCCTGCCGGAGTGATACCTATTTATCTACTTGCAGTTTGACGTGCTTTTGAACTGCTAGGTTGGCAGGAGCAGGGACTGAGCAACGGGAACTCACGCTGTCACGAGGATTCGAACCGCCAACCTTCTGATCGGCAAGCCCAAGAGGCTCAGTGGTTTAGACCATAGCACCACTCGCGTCCCTTCGTTAGTTACGATAGGTGTGTATTAAAAAACCTTGCCCTATGAGGTTAACCTTTACATTCATTGTTCTGCCCACTTAATAATAATAATAATAATAATAATAATAATAATAATAATAATTTTTATTTATAAGAACATAAGAGGAGTTCTGCTGGATCAAGGCAATGGCCCATCTAGCTCAGCATCCTCTGCTCACTGTGGCCAACCAGATGCCCCATGGGAATCCTGCAAGCAGGACCCCAGCCCAGGAGCCCTCTCCCTTCCTGCGGTTTCCAGCAATGGGCATTCAGAAGCATTACTGCCTCTGACTGTGCAGGTACATAATAGCCTTCATGACAAGTAGCCATGGATAGCCTTCTCCCCGTGAATTTGCCCAACAAAGCCACCACTGCCTCCTGTGGCAGTGAGTTCCACAGTTTAACCATGAGCTACATGAAGAACTTCCTTTTATGCTGAACCTTCATTGAACATGCACAAGTTCTAGTGTTTCAAGATAGGAAGGATACCTTTCTCAATCCACTTTCTCTGTACCATGCAGGATTTTACGAACTTGTTTTTTATAAACATTCTAATCCTTTACTTCTGCCCCCATTCCTCACTGGCATGTTGTCGTCACACCCCACACCTCAGACTCGTTGGCCCCAAATGTCTCCTCCCCCTGTTTTTAAAAAAACACCTCTACTCCCGTCATATTTCAGTTATAAATATTTTATTTTAAGAATACTGATTAACACAGGAAACGTTATTTCATGGATCTGTGCGACATGGTAACTGGCTACATCAAGTTAGGTACTGGCTCACGCATGAATTTGGCACAGTTAACAGAGAGGCTGTAAACAAAGATTATTACTTTCTTTTTTAAAAAAGGATGTCTGTTAACACCATAGAGCTTCCCTAGGTTAAAGCATCCACCATGGTCTGAGAGCCATGGTTAGGTTGTGCACACGTGTTCACAGTTAACAGTGTTCCATTAAAAAAAATTACTTTAAAAGAAGAAACCGGACAGGCGGAGAAGTTATTTTATGAACAATAAAACAAGAATGTGGCAAATGTGCAGGTTACCAGATCTTGGGGTTCCGTCAGCAGGGAGGGACCCCAGGGTCATCTTGTCCAACCCCCTGCAACGCAGGAATCACAGCTAAAGTACAAGACTCACTAGGGATGCCTACAACGTCAATTGTGTCGATATGCTGAAGGACTCTGATTCCCTGCTACTGGCAATGGAGTCTGGCTTCTTTCCCAAAGGTCTCCAACCTGCTAAAGATGCGGCAGAGATTAAACTTTGATGCATGGGTGCTTGCGGGGAAATATCTGGAAAAACATGCAGAAGAAGTCCAGTCTCCCAAGGGCAGGAGCGTTAAGTAGTTTAGTACCCCCACCCCAACTACGTTTTGAAATGCTAAGTGTCGCAAGCTGTGGGATAAGCTTTCTTTCTTATGCACAAAGAGGCCTGGAACCTTTGGGTGTATATATTCCTATCCCATAGCTGTCAACTTACAGATTTGAAAATAAGGGATCAGCAGCCAAAATAAGGGATTTTGCAATGGTAAAGAGTTACATACATTGGTAGGATTGACAGATGCTGTTAATCCAGCATGAGGCGGTTGCCGCGCAGCGGCAACCGCTGAAGCGCCGCCCTTCTGCGTCCCTCCCCATCCCCTCCTCTTCCTCCTCCTTCAGGCCGCCTCCTCAGCTGCCACCACTACTGCCGCTTAGGGGCGGCGTGGGCAAGAGTCTCTCTCCCTCCCCCCCCTCGGGCAGGGAAGGGCCGATGGAACTCCTCGCACCAGGACGGCGGCGCCAGCGCGCGCTCTCGTGGCGGAGGACCCCGAGCCGCTGCTTCCCTCCCAAGTCGGGCAAGCATGAAACCTGGGAAATTTAAGGGACACCATCAATAAGGAACAGCAGCAGGACATGGTGCTGGGATAAGGGAGTTTCCCGCTAAATAAGGGACGGTTGACAGCTATGTCCTATCCCCATAGGTAAAGGAGTTCTTTGGACATTAAGAATAGGCAAGGGGCAGTATAAAATGAAATGTGAGGAAGAAGCAATTAGCCTGTTGGAACTAATGACTTGGAGCACTCAGGATTATTGGAGCTATTTAGTTAACAGGTACCCAAGGGTACAGACTGGTACGATACTGCTATTGTAAGGTGCCAGGGCAGTCTTGAACTGGGGATTCCAGCAGTCAAGTGCAAGGTGCCCTGCTGTGGAATTCCAGCAGTTTGATCAATGGGAGACCTGCTGCCCTACAGCGCCCCCATTACAAATGGCCAAAGAGTGGCAATGCAGCTATCAGCAGGTCTGGTGACACAAAGCGGCCAATGAAGGCTCCACTTGCTTCTTCCTATGCTGCCTACTGAAAAGGTCCTGGCGATTTTGTGATTGCATAAATCATGCCGTGGTCTCTCTCCTTTGCATAGATTGTTCAGCATTGCTATAATTTTGCTACTCCAGATTTGCTTATCATGGCAAGTAGGGGACGATGGAGAGGGGGAAAGGATCTGAAGCCCTTCCCTCAACCCCTGCAAATCTTATTCCACCATCTCCCTGACTTCTGAGATTTTAGAAGTCATTGCCTAAGTGCTTCCACGTATCATAACCACAAGGATTAGTCAAAGATTCCCAGGAAGTGGGAATAACCCCACTGTGTGCTATTTCCTGGCTCTGGTGGTCAAGCATTGCAGGTTCAATCCCCAGGCAGGGCTGGGTGAGACTCCATGCCCAAAATCCTTAAAAGCCCCTGCTGGTCAGTGTAGTAGACAATACTGGGTTAGGTGGATCAATGGTCTGACTTAATTCAAAGTAGCTTTCTATGTTCCTAAAAGGAAGGGCCATAACCCAGTGGCGGAACATCTGCTTGGCATGCAGAAGATCCAGGTAGGACTAGGGAACCCTCCATGCCTGAAACCCCTTGCCAGACAAGTTATTTTGGCACCTGAGACACACAGCCACCTCTCCCCATCCTTGGCAGTAATAAATTAAGCAGTCCTGAATGCTGAATTTTCAGGACGCACTGAATCAGCTGCCTGAAATGGCTTTTTAATCCTCAGCCTAATGGCAGAGCAGGTCCTGCTGCTGATGTTGTCTTAAAAGGGAAATAGGAGACATAGCACAGGATGGGGTTTTTTTTGGGGGGGTGCATACAGAAGACTCCCTTTCTGTTGAACACATGTTTCTCTCCCCCCCCTTTTCAGGCAATACTGAGTGACAGGGACAGCAAGGTAAGGAGTTGTGACAGAGCATTTTGAGTAGAGGAGGGTGAATTTCTCTGTCTCTTCATCCCATAAAGAACTCCATTTATGAGAAGGGTATGCATGGTGGGAGGGGAGGTGGGGCGGAATAAAGGCACAGTATCTAAAAAAAAGCACATGGAGTTTGGCCCAGTCTTGGACAAGCAAGCCACATGCTTGTGTATTACAACCACAAAGTCTAGAAACTTAAAATCAGTGTTAAAAGTGCTGAAGAAGTTATTTGAAAATTGTTTAGTGGTGTGTGTGACTTTCCTTAAAACATATCATCTTCTTCCCAATCCATACAAAAGTCCACACTTTCTGCTTAGCAGACAACCTTGTAAAAAACTCCAAAACTTCAAAACCCACACCCACAAACTCTGCTGCTTCTCCCCCCCCCCATCTCTCTCTCTGGACACCAAAATTGGCAGGAGGACATCTGTGTGCGACATATCGCCCCAGCATGGAAGATATTTGAGGCCAAGTGACAATGCTTCAAGGCTAAAACACAGTCCAGCCACATGCAGCTGCAGGTCTGGGGTGGCAGGACGGACCATTTGCTTTTGCTGCCTGCCTGGGATTGTAAAATGGGGAGGTCATCAAAAACTGCCCCACGTTCAATGAGCTGGTGTATTCACCAGTTAACGCAGGCCTTGTTTCATCTGCAAAAGGCTAAGCATTGCTAAGATAAATTAGTATTCTGGTTCCGACAGATGAGGGGTGCCTTTCTGCACCTTTGCAACAGGGCTGTTCATTGTGCATCTCTAAATGTGCAAATCGAGACCTTTTGCACCAAGCCAGATGTTTGCCTTCGGAAGCACCATCTACATGATTTAGTCTCACCGATGTGACTTTAGTAGAATCACAGAATTCCAGAACTGGAAGGGACCCCAAGGGCCATCTAGTCCAACCCCCTGCAATGCAGGAATCATAGCTAATGAATCTCTGACTTAAGCTCTGCTTAAAATCCTCCAGCAAAGGAGAGTTCTGTGCTGGCAGAGATATTTGGCGCAGGAAGTGTGGTAGGTATAAAAAGGAACCTCTCTTTATTAAGGAGGAGCTCACTGGCCAGGGGTCCAAAGTTCAGTGCCCGGCATTTCCACTAAAAGGGTTGGGGTAGCGATCCCAAACATCTACAATGCTCAAGGGCAGTGACCCATGCAGGGTTAGGAAACTGCATCAAAGAGAAATTGGGTATAAGCCTCTGGTGTTCTGCATATAGGGAAATGCAATGGGGAACTCAAAAGGAAACTGGGACCCAGGGTCTGAGTCCAAAGGCATGCAAGCTGAAGCTAAGCAGGTCTGAGTCCAGTCAGTGCTTGGATGGGAGATGTCCTGGGAACCTGGCAGATACCACCTTTGCTACCACAGAAGAAGAAAAATGGGACATATATGCAAGGAAAGAAAAAAAGGTGTTTGTTTGTTTTTTACGAAAAAGAGGGGGGAATGATTCAATTGCTTAAATACAAACACAGTTGGCTCCAGTCAGTGATTATTTGTGGGTCTGGGGGCTCTGGGGTGTGCATGGATGTGCATGAATAGCTGTTCCCATCTGCATTGGTATGTATACAGAGCTCTGGATCAGTGGCAGTAGGTGTGCATTTTCAAAAGTCTCACTGCCACCTTAAGGGTAGGAAATTTGTTGTTATAAACGCCGGGAAGCTCTCAAGAATCCCGCTTCAGAGACTAAATGCACCAAACATCTAGCATGTGTTCTAACCAAGATAATGAACAACCCTTAAGTTGGCTGCCCAGAACCGAGAATACTTGCAAGGAATTTCAAAAGCACCAGAGGGTGTCCAGAGTTTTAAGTCCGAAGCAGCTCGAATTGGTGCTAAGCATGGGAAAATAAAACAAACGTTTGAAAAACAAAACAAACCCCCCACTTTATGAATTCGGTTTTTCCTATTAGTGAAAATATATATATATATATTTATATATATGTTTATGATTTTAAATAAACTATTCTCAGACTCTTATAGGATTTGGGCTCTCTCAGTGCAAGACTCAGCTACTTGAAGTCTGCCAAGATGTCGCTGAAGATGTTCAGGAAGAGGTGTGCGTGGTGGTCGCGGAAGACCAAAGTAGGCCGGAAACGGATTGATCTGTCGCCGCTGCCTCCTAACACGACACCTAAGGACAGGAAAACGCAGTTTAGAAATGCCTTGTGCTCTTTAGTCAGACAGCATACAAGCAGAGGAATGTACACTTTGCACCAAATCCCTCCTTCAAATAGAAAACTAAATTATCCTCAGCGCAGACTCCTTGGAAATAATGGACTTAAGTTTGCTTCGTCCTTCAATTTCAGTGGGCAAGCTTTAACGGTCATTGGATGTGACTCACATTTTCTGCTTTTTCTTTCTGATTTCAAAGAAGTTATTCAGGGTCGAATTTAGGGGAGTGCAACTGGTTCACTCGCACTGGATGCCCAGCGGAGAGGGTGCTGCGGGGGGCAGCATGACAATGACAAGCATCAAAAGGCAAGAGGTGGGCCCCTCAGATTTTGGTGTCGCACAGGGTGCTGCTGAAATTTTAAAGCCTGAAGTCCACCACTGAGTTACTTGGTTTGTGATTGCCAAAACAAAATAATCTGCAGACTTGAAAACAGACTTCGTAACATGGAGGATTTGTTTACCAAAGTGATCATCTTTTGTGGAATGCTGGAACAACTTCCATAAGTATTGTAAATCCGCAGGATCAATTGTTCAGTGTTTTGCAATGCATTATTTTATAATACATAATTAAGTTTATTTTACAATAAATTATAAACAAATAAGAAACTCTCCGTTCTGTTTGTTTCTTAAAGTAAGTTTCTAGTCCTTACTCCTGCTAAAACGTGCATGAACATGTGTGGAGAATAGCAGTGAACTCTGATGCCAAAGAGATCAAGATTTCCACTGGTTGCAGGTTGGACCTCACTGCCCTTTTGTCACTAGTAGCATTAAATAAAAAACAAAACCAGTGGGATCTATTATGCAAAATGAGAGCAATTATGCAGCTGCTTGATGCCACTGGATGACAACTCCCACCATCACTGGCCATTGGCTATGCAGAGTAGCCAAAACCCTTGCGACTCAAATTGATGAGAAATAAGTCAACAGGTGCAGCTACAAACCCCACAGAGCCTTACCTTTGTTTCTGGCTAGTACAATGAGCTTGTTCCTGATAGCATCATTTGGAGTGTCAAATGAACAGAAGGTCCCTCGCCCTCGCACCCTGCTCATCAGATGTGGGTAGCGGCTCTGAAAAGAGGGAAGGAGAATTTAAGTCAGTTCTAACTCTGCTTTTGCTACGAACAGAGAAGCCAGGATGAGTAGTGGACCAGGGAGCTGCCCTCTCTGGGAGAAGCCTCTCGCGAGGCGCATAGCTGTCAAGCGTCCCTTATTTGGCGGGACAGTCCCTTATCCCAGCGCCATGTCCCGCTGCTGTCCCTTATTGATGATGTCCCTTAAATAAGCTACTGAAGGTAATGGGGCCCTTTCTATGTCCAGCTGTCCTTTGTCAACAACAAATTGTTGCTTTTTTGTGTTGAATGTATGCTATATGGTAATTTATGGACCTAATAGGTATCTAAAGCCATTAGCATGCAACAAAATATGTATTTTATCAAAGTAATTGTTGATTCCTTATTTTGGCTGCTGATCCCTTATTTTCGAGGCTGCTGGTCCCTTATTTTCAAATCTGTAAGTTGACAGCTATGCCGTGGCGTCCAGATGCAAGGCTAAAAAGAGACCCCCAAACACAAATAGAACCTAACAAAAATGGCTATTGTTAGTGGCAACTTCAAAGAAAACCAAGCCGGCTGCTGCTGCTTTGTCGTAAGACAAAGGCGAGTTTGCTGGATCAGGCCAAAAGCCCATTTAGTCCAGCATCAGCCAGCCAATAGCTGATGGAAACCCACAAGCAAGATCTGAGTGCAACAGCACACTCCATGCTTGCAATTCCTTCTCGTTCCTGCATTTGTAGGGTTGCCATACGGCTGGAATCTCTCAGACATACACAGAATACTGTAGTAGGAAGCAGTGTCTGGGTGGAAATTGGCAAAATGTCCAGGAATATCCGGACGTATGGCAACCCATGTCAGCATTGTCGTTTTTGCTGATTTTCCTTAAAAACAGCTCAAAAACATCATTAATTTTTTATTTATTTTTTACTTTTGTGTCTGGATTTTCACTCTTTGAAATATGGGAACCCTACTATTTGTGTAATCCTCTTTCAAAGCTATCCAACTTGGTGACCATCACTGCCTCCCATGGGAGCGAGTGCAAAGAAGTACTTATCTTTTGCCCCTCCAGACTCTCCTAACATTCAGATTCATTGGATGACTGCATTCTTATTAAATTACGCAGGAGAATGAATCAGTTTCTTTCAGTCGCTGACCAGAGTGTACGTAGGAGAGCATTATCTCCTTTCTCTACACCATGCATAATTTTATATACCACTGTCATGTCCCCCTGTTAACTTGCCTTTCCCCCTAAACTAAAGTGCCCCAATCCTTGTAAACCTTCCTCCAACCCCTTGGCCATTTTTGATCCCCTTTTCTGAAACTTCTGAGCTTCACAATATCCTTCTTCAAGTGACCAGTGCTGTCGAAGTCAGGTGTCACCAAAGACAGGTGTAACGGCCTAGCAATATCGGCTGTTTTATTTTCAGCTTCTCTCCTTAGGATTTCTAAGATGACATCTGCCTTTTTCATAGCTGCAGTTCAGTTGTATATTACACTGTGGTGTTGCCAGCTGTTAATCTAAACCTTGCTGAATCACAGGACGAAAAGCCAGGCTGCAGAAGACAGCTTTGCTGGCACCTTGCTGAATAAACGGAGCTGGTGTCTTCTTACTGCAAGTGAGAACAGAAGGTATTGTTGGTGCAAAGCAGTCCTTGCACCTTGCTGAACTGCCGGAGAAGGCAGGACTTTGCTTGCACCTTGCCGACTGGAGATTGCGTGTTACTTGCACCACACAGTGACTGGAGGCAGTGATAGCGTGTTTGTGGCAGAGGATACTGTACATGGATTTGGCTGCGTTACCAGCACTCACAGTAACAGCCAGTTTGCATAATTACACATCTACGGCTTGAGGAAAGCTTGAGGGTTAAGCCACGGTGGCTGAGTCCATGCAAAACAGAGATGGGAAACCTGTGGCCCTCCAGATGGACTACAACTCCCATCAACACCGGCCACTGGTTAGGCTGGCTGAGGCTGATGGGAGTTGGAGTCTGGCAACATTTGGAGGGGAGGGAACAGGTTCTCTGCCCCTGATGTAAATAAGTTGTTATTCTCTCTGCAAATAAAATGTCAGCATCTTCTAATAAGCTTGGGCTGTGATTGCAACCCAATCCTGGATTTCTTATTCTTATAATAGCCGCTCAGCCGCAATACAAAGAACCGGCCAATCTGAAATTAGTGCTGTGCTAAAATCTGTCCCCCAGATTCTCAAAGGTTTTGTTCTTCTGCAGAAGAGGCTTCTGTTTCTTGGCCTCATTCTTGGGGCATTCTGGGATTTCTGTAGCATTTCAAAACCTACTCTTGTGATTTAAGTACCAGCCTAGCATTGGCACCTGCAAGCTATGTTTGTAGCTTAATAGTGAGATGATTTGTAGAATGACAGGAAGCTCACAAACTGCCCTTGGCCACCTCAAAAGTGCATCAGAAACCCTGTACCCTACCCAAGCGGATTTAATCAACGTAGGAAGAGTCTTTCTGGATCAGGCCACTAAGATGCCTCAAAAGGAAACTCGCATGTAGGACTTGAGCACATGAGTATTTTCCCCTTTTGCAGTTTCCAGCAACTGGTTTTCAGAAGCATTACTGCCTCCAGCCATAAAGAAAGAAAGAAATCACAATTTATGGCACAGCACTTGATAAATTTTTTTGCATGGAGGCTTACCTGTAAATCCAGCAGCCCTGACAACAGAGCTTTCCCTGCATGCGTAACATTGCTGAGAAGATCCTCTCTTTTGATAACATTAATGACTTCTGCAAGCAGAAGGTTCTTGGAGGGATCCCCAAGCCACGTGTTGAAAATCCGATATGGCTGCAGGGCAGATGGATGGAAGGAGAGAACAAGCGAACAGGAGAAACAATGAGGATTGTAAGAAATGGTTAACACAACGGATTCCAGTATGTTTAACTAACAGCAGTGCAAGCTAAGAAGATAATGCCTCGCACATCTTTGCTCCTTGATCCGTTAAGACAATTGAAGGAGACTTTGGCCCCTCTGTCAGGCTGCTGCCCACCATCAAAGCAACAAGGCTGCCTGCCGACATTTAAACAAAACATTCCATGCACTTCAATGGAGTTGAGTGTGGTTCAGTTTCCTCTAATGCACTTTTTAATAGAATGACCAGGGAGTCAGCTGAGATAGGGGTTAGGGGTTTAAAACCAGCTGCACAGCAGAGCTTTGGCGGGCACACGTGCTGCCTGCGAGTAATTTTTTTGTTGCCACAGCTGCCCTTAGGTTGGTCTGGTTGCTATGAGTCTGCCTCTCAATCCAAAGCCCTTCCTAAACGGGCTTACTGGGAAGCCAGTGATGGTGAAGCTGAAGTGGGGGATGGAATACAAAGGCTACCTCGTCTCTGTCGATGGCTACATGAACATGCAGCTTGCAAATACAGAATATATTGATGGTGCATTATCTGGACACCTTGGTGAAGTTCTGATAAGGTGTAATAATGTCCTTCATATAAGGGGTGTGGAAGAAGAAGAAGATGGAGAAATGAGAGAATAACTATTTTGGGGGGAAAGTTGTTGTTGTTTTTTAACTGTGCTAAGAAATTTAGTTGTCCGGTTTTGTTTGTTTGCTTTTTGAAAGTTTCGTCAAGTAACATTTTTTATGGCCAAACGATAAACATTGTCATTAAAGAAAAATTACCAAAAAACCAAAACTAAACAAAACCAGCTGCACAGATATTGTAGGGCAGCATGTGGAACCAAATGAAAGCTAAGGTTCCCTATCTGTGACTTACAGCATTGGCCCGGAATTCCTCTTTGTGGAAAAACCCGCCACTCATCATCTTCTTGCTGAAGCTCAGCACGTCGGCTGGGTCATCCAGGCCCCAGTGTTCATGGGCCCAGAACTTGCCGGTACATCCGCCTCCCGTCTGCACCTCGTCCACCAAGAAACCACAGCCATGCTGCTCAGAGAGAGTGGACAATGTTAGTTACTTGGAGAGTCAGTGGTGATGTAGTGCTTATGTAGCACCCTGCTTGTGGTTAACGCTTAGCTGGAATGAAATATTCAACGCAGCAATAGAGAAATTAAAATAGTAATTTATTTGTCAGACAAATAAATGAGAGGCACAGTGGTATATGGTTACCAAGCTCTGGCCTGGCCTCCTGCCATTCTGGCCAGCACTTATATTTCCTTAATCCAGCCCCCTTGCTGCTCCTGTGGCTGCCTCTGTCCAATCAGCCTGGTTGAAATTCCTATTGGCTGTTTGCTAGAACCAATCACAAAAGATACACCCATTTCCTTTTGCCCTTTTATGGGAAACAAAAAGCTATATATTCTTCTATCTATAAATGACAAATAAGTAGTAATATATCTTACATGTGTCTCAACATGGAACCTTAATTACCAGCTCACCTCTTGCCCTCCTTGCCCTATTGCCTTCCAAAACAGATGGTTAATCTTAACTTTTTATCTTCAAGGATCTTGAGTTCACATCATCATTGAAAGATCTCCTTCTTTTGGAGGTCTCTAAACAAAGGCCTGACAACCATATGTGTGCTCTAATGATGTTTCCTGCTTGGCAGGAGGGCTGGGCTGGTGGCTGATGGCCCCTGTGATCTCTTCCAACTATATGAAATAAGAATCCATCATTTCTTAAATCCTTTGCATAATTACATTTAAGCCAATATATTTAATACATAACATAAATAACCTTTTAAAAGAAAAAGAAATCTTAAAAGGATCTCAGTTTAAGAAAGAAACAACTTTAGAAAAAGACTTCCCAAAATGCTCCCTCCTTTTCTGCCAGCTAGATGCTTTTTTCCCATTGCTCTTGACCTTTTAACCTTAGGAAAATATGGCTCAAGTTTAATGGGAGGCACATGGTTTTATTTTACTATTTATCAACTCTTAATTTATGTTTTCTCAGCCTTTTTTATATTCTGTAATATATAGGGTCAGTGTAACCTTGGCTCTCAGCCTGTAATCCCCTTTTTGACTTTGAGAATTGTTTTCTGCTATAAATCAGGGGGGCCCCCTTGTCTAGGAGGAAAAACATTGCCAAGGTTCTTAGGCAGCTGGTCTTTTGCCTGGCATAAACATTTGAAAATCTTTAGGCTTTTTAAAATGCAGGCCCTGATCAAAAAATATAAGCTTTGATAAAAAATGCAGGCTTATGATTAGATGCCTCACTTAGAGTGCTAGAGTAGGACCTGGGAGACCAGGGTTCAAATCTAACTCAAGAAGCTCACTGGGTGACCTTGGGCCATTCACAGCCTCTCAGGCTAGCCTACCTCACAGGGTTGTTGTGGGGATTAAATGAGTGGGAGAACCATGTGCACCACTTGAACGCCTTAGAGTAAAAGGTGGAATGTAAGCGCAATAACTAGTAAAATAAAGAACTGGGACTCTCAGCAGGTGGGGTTAGGAGGAATAACAAGGAACTGAATAGGACAGATGTTTCCCTACTGCCTTCCCTGCAATGACTGCAGAAGACAGCAGTTTACAGGATATGTGGATGAAGCATCTGAGATGCCTGCACTGCACATCCCACCAATAGAATTGCTGTGCAGTTGAGAAATGGGTTCTTGGATCAATGGGACCCTGCAGTCTTCATCTGAGGCCCTTCTCCATGTGCCTCCTCTGATGGAGGTGCAGAGGGTAATGACACAAAAATGGCCTTCTTAGTGGCTTGTGGAATACTCTCCTCAGGGCGCCATCATTATCTGTTTTTAGGCATCAGGCAAAAAGATTTTTATTCACCTGGGCCTCTGAATTTATTTATTTTTTGCCTATCTTTTAGTGGGGTCGAGTTAGTCTACTCAGAGTAGGATTAGCAGTGGATACAACCCCAAATAATTGCTGTGTTATCATGTTTGTTTTCAATCTGTGCATCTAAGCATAATTCTTTTTTGGGGGGTGGAGAGGAGGCAGTCTATCCTGCTCTCTGTTTTTGACGTTAATTAATGTTTCGGTCTCCTTGAACTGAACATTAATAATAATTATAATTATAATTAAACAAATTTATATACCACCCTGCACTGAAAGACCACAGGGCAGTTTATAACATAGAAGACAAAAGTCAATACATAGCATATCTATACAATATAAAAATCAAAAGTTACATAAATACAATTATGATAATAAAAAATAAATGATAGAATAGAGATTCTTGGAACAGCATAAAAAACAGACTGGATTTGTACATAGCCTTTGGGATACAAGTGCCTTGTAACGGTAACAACAACAACAACAACAACAACAACAACAACAACAACAGCAAACATTCAAATCAACCCACCACAAACAATGGGAAGCTTGGCAATATCCCAAATTTTAAGTCTGGCTTTCTACCAACCTTCCTGGCAATGTCCCTCAGCTTTCTGAAGAAGTCATCTGAGGCATGGTTGTCCCCTCCTTCTGACTGAATGGGCTCAACGATAATTCCTGCCACAACTTTCTTCTTTTTCCTGTATTTTACAATCAAATCTTCCACCTGTATGTTGAACATTTTTTTATTTTTTTAAAAAACAACTGGCTGTTGACATCCCCCCCACCCCACATTAAATGTAAGAGCCAACTTATATTTTAAGGGAAAATGAAATGGAAATGATTCGGGGCGGGTGAAGTGAACAAATGATGTTTGGGTTATTCCTTCAGAGAAGCTAAGTACAGTTGGTTTAAACTGGTTCTCTTATCTCTTTCTGTCAAGGTCACGCTGACTATAAAAGTAAGGCCAGAAGGAGCCTGGGTTTCACTTTCTCTTTCTATCTCTCTTCCTTCTGGTGTGGTGTTCTGTATATAGTGTTGAGGGACCTAGTATAAGTTATTGTAAGTTTAAGTCTGCTGCAGCTTGATTTCTTATGGGCAGTGCCAATCCTGAATGTATTGGATTTATGACCATTATGTTCATTTGCCTTCAGTAGCAGCAGTAAAGCTCTGCTGGATGAAATATTAATTGCTTCTGGTCTATTTTTGGGGAATCATGCAATGTGTTTAATTTTTCACTCTGCTAACTACACATTGGAGTTCTGCTCTGAATCAATATATGAGTAGAATTTCATGACCAAGATCTCACCTCTTCTAGGCAGCGGGCCTCTTCCTGTTGATTTTCTCTCACAAAGTCTTCCAGAGGATACTTCAGCCTTGGAAAGGGAGCGATGGGCCAGTCAAAGGAAGGGATGTCCAGTTTGTGGATGGCTTTGGAATGCGTGGCAGCTAAGCAGCCTGCAGGAAGGGGCAACACCAACACATTGACTCGTTTATTTTTTTAAAGCAGTTTTTTTCCTTTCTGGTTTTCTTAGAATACATTCCTGGCAGCTAAGCTTCAAAAGTAACAGTTATATAATATAAAACATTCAAGATGTGGCACCCACGCCACTCACCCACAGTCCATCTATCGATCCCATTATGCTACCCTGCCTCAGAATGAGATGAAGAGAATGGACTGTACTGCTCTAATTGCAGGTGTGAAAGAGCCTCATTTTTAGTACCTCCTTCTTGTGTAAAGAAGCTCACCACAAGAAGAAAAGTAGTGCAGCAGGAAAATTTATACTGCTTTGCTAGTTTTCTACTTGAGAGGATTTATTTTTAACGTGCAGGAGCGTATTTGGGAAGTTTTTAATGTTTGATTCTATTTTTAATATTCTGTTGGGAGCCGCCCAGAATGGCTGGGAAAACCCAACCAGATGGACAGGGTAGAAATAATAAATTATTATTATCATTAGAAAAAATGGCATGCACCCACCCACCCGCCTATCCAACTAGCTTGTCAGTAGCATTCATTCTATCACCACAGGCCTCTTTCAACTGCATGGCATTGATGTTACCTGACTGCCAAGGCTGCTGTTTGTTTTGAGGGCGGCCATGGCAAAATGACATCTCGTAGCCCTCTCTTCTGCACTTCTACCCCCATCCTCCAGACAAAGTAGGGAGAAGGATACCACACGATGCAGAGGTTCAAGTGGCCCCAAACTCTTCCCTGCCTCCCCCAAAAGCACACATCTAAACACTTTTCCTTACCCATAGTTCTCCCGTGAAATCCGCCCATAAAGGAAAGCATACTGTACTCTGGACAACCGGGGGGCTGGAATCAAAACAAGAAACTTATTTGCTGAGCATTCATCCTGATCCACTGGCACAAAGTTTATTCAGAAGTCAGATGACATCCGGTCTTTATTGAACGTTCCTTCTTATCCCTAGGATGTCGTACAGCAACAAGCATTTGACCCAGTTTGCTTGCAGGGTGTTCATTTGCCTTCCTGTTAGCTACTTGTCCATCCCACACTTTTCAACGCATTTCCCTGTCACTTTCCAAACCGCAAAAAGTCAGGTTCTCTCTTTTAAAGCATGTTTGCTGTGCTAGGGCGACAGAGCGTCTGAATTCATTCGCGTGTTGTAGAACTAAAGTTATGGCATGCGCTTTAATTCAAGGTAGGGAAAAGGGCTAACCAAATGATTGATGGGATGAAGTGACTCTTCTGTGAAGGAAGGTGGCAGTATCTGGGACTTTATAGTCAGGAGGAATAGCAAGTCGGAGTCAACATGACAGAAATTCATAAAATTATGTCTGACATTGAGAGCAGTTTTTCTCCCTCTCTCTTAACACGAAAACTCAGGAATATCCAATGAAGCTGAATGTTGGAAGATTTGGGCCAGATAAAAGGAAGGTCATCTTCATGAAGCACATACTTAAACTGTGGAACTCACTGCCACCAGAGGTGGGGATTGCTACCAACTTGGATGGCTTTGAAAGGTGACTGGACAAATTCATGGATAAGGCTTATCAATAGCTACTAGAAATGATGATTACACTCTTGTCTCCAAGGTTGTAGGCAGTGATGCGTCTGAATACCAGTTGCTGAAAGCCACAGCAGGGAGAGAGCCCTCTTGTGATCAGGTCCTCTTTGTGGGTTTCCAACTGGTTGGCCACTATGAAAACGGGATGCTGGACTGGATGGACTTGCTTCAGCAAGGTTATGAATTCGGGCACTCTCATAATATTGGTTGCATAATTCAGTAGCCTCTCTAGGTGGCAGCATCAAGCCCTGTACTGAAGCTCCAGGCATTGTTATGCAACCGACCAGGCTTAGAAGGAGGGGACCTTTGTTGAAATAACCTATTCCTCATCTCTCCAGTATTCTAGGTGTCTTTTGATTACAATGAAAGCAAGACTGAATAACAAAAAGAGTAAAACTGCAAAACGTTTGTGTCCTTCCATACCAGGGGCTCAGGGTGGTAAGGAAAGTTCTCTCCCCCCACCATCCTATACCTGTCTTAGCCTCCCAATAACTCTGTCAGGTGGGCTATGATGATGATGATAATAATAATAATAATAATAATAATAATAATTTTTTATTTATACCCCGCCCTCCCCAGCCAAGGCCGGGCTCAGAGCGGCTTACAAGCAATAATAAATAAGGGTGACTTATTCAAGGTGACATTTATGGCTGCCTGAAGATTTGAACCCGAGTCTCTCTCTGGTCTTAATCTGACAGGCTGACCATGATGCTAACGGGGATCTTGCTGCCTCTAGGTTCCACATGCTTATTTTGCATCCAAGAATCTGCAAATCTCCACCAGGTGACTCAGATACGGCTCTCTTACCTGGTTGATCATGCATGTTTCCAGCTCTTCCTTGGTAACACTGTTGTGCCCCCTTTCTTTGCTCTGGAAAACAAATGGGTTTCCTATTAAACTTCCAGAGATGGAAAAATATTCCAGCATCAGTTTCTATGGGGCGTTTCCAGATGGCCTGTTTATTGAGTATTCATCCTGATTTGTTTGCAGGAAGGGTAGATGACATTGTGTCAAAGCAAGCGTTGCCCCAATCTTTCCAGTGAGTTTTTCTTATATAAAATGTCTGACCTTTTGGAAGAGTGGGTCTGTAGTGCAAGACCTCCTAACCAACTATAACTGCTTGACTTGAATTTGTTGACATCGGACTGAATCCCACCTGAAGATAGTGGCAGATGCACCTCTCTAGGAAGGAGATTACTGAACTGGGGAGCCACCACTGAAAAGGCCCTGCCATGGGTCAATGCCAACCAAGCAGCCCACGCTGACAGCACCACCAACAAGGCCTCACCTGCAGATTGTAGGATTTTGAGATGGTCTCCTATGTTTTACTCACCCTGTACCACATGAATATGGTTTTGAAGGCATTTTCATTTGAGCAAGATCCACAGGACATGGTTATAACCTGAGATAGACCCTTAGGAGCCACCTGTAAATGGGGAGAGAGTCACAGTGACATTTAATCTCAAAAGGCACAACACAAGAGACTTTCAAGGCAGTACATATCCTGGGCATATTCTTCCCTTTAGGCACCACCACCACCAGTAACCTATTAACTTTCCCTGAGCAACTGACTCCACTTCCACAATTTCCATAAATTTGATTTAGAAGCAGAACTGAATATTCAGCTTAACTTACATTTGTCCTGTCTCTGTGCTCTATGGCTTGTGCCATAGAGGCACATGCACAGGAGCCCTAGAGAGGCCATTTTCCTCATGGCCTTACCACTGTGCAGTGCTAAACACACCTAAAGCCTTCATCATAGTGTTGCAATCTCCTGGGTTGCTAGAATGGCTTAGTTTTTTGTTGCTTATTTGACTTTTTGGCATTGCAAGATGGAAATGTTGGGAGGCGGTAGTAAGGTGGGACAGCTCAGCTCTCCAAACAGATTTTTGAGGTACCATCTGTGCTGATTTAAGCCGGGGTGGGGAACCCTCTTCACACTGAGGGCCACATTCTCTTATGGGTAACCTTTTGAGGGCCACATGGGAGTGGTGGGCGGGGCCAGAGGCAAAAGTGGGTGGAGCAACACAGGTACATTTTACTTTTGTACAGTAGGCGGATTTCTGCACACACGGAAACATCTCCCCTCTGTTCCCCATCCAGGCAAGGAAAAGACATCAGAGTTCAATGACATATTCCAGTCAGGCAAAAACACTCAAGGTGTGAAGAAGAACCAGTGAGAGACATGGCTCGTGCAGAGGACATGGGGCCAGGAGGGTTGAACCTGAACCATTCACACTACAAAAGGAAATTAAAAACCACACCAGGAGGTTGGCTGCTGTGCAATGAAACTTCCCAAACCATCCATGCTGGGGCCATTTCTCTGCAACGCAAAACGTACCGAAAGCAACGATTCCTTTAGCCTTTCAGCAAAGTTCTCTGGGGGAAGAATCCCCAGCGCAGGCCTGTTGACAAAGGTACTCTGGAAAACAAGATGAAAAGCTTGAAGTCAGCACTGAACAGCACAGGCTTTACCAACCTCATGCCCTCCAGGTGCTTTGGACTACAAAAAGGAGGTACTGGCTGGAGGGGGACGATGGGAACTGAAGTCCAAAACAGTTGCCTATGTTTGTAAAGGGAAGGCTCTTAGGCTTGTTTGTAGAGCCTCTGCCTTGCATGCAGAAGGTCCCAGGTTCAATCCCTGGCATCTCCAGATAGGATTGGGAATAACTCCCTGGTCTGAAACCCTGGAGAGCTGCTTCCAGTCAGTGTAGACAACACTGAGCTAGGTGCACCAATAGTTTGATTTCAGTATAAGACAGACAGGTTCCTATATTCCTATGTATTTTACATTTTTTAACATCTGCACCTATCTTCTTCCTCCCTTCCCCTGAGTTTCCCCTTTCATCTTATTCCTACCCATCCATTTCTTTCTTTCCCTCCCTTTCTTTCTTTCTTTCTTTCTTTCTTATAATAAAAGTACAGTCTGATTCACACAAAAATATGGTTTGGGATTTGCCTGATGAACCTCTGGTTGAGTGGCTCACCCATAAGGGGCAGAGAGCCACAGATCGGAAGGTTCCAGGTTTGATTCCAAGGAAGCCCAAACAGATGGCCACTACCTGTAGCAAAGAAAAGCAGAAGGGGACAATGGGAAAGTAGAGGAAGAAACTTAAGAGGTGGGCCTGGATGGTGGTGGTTGAGAGCCAGAAATGGCCCCATAAGAGATGTTTCTCCAGTTCCTAGAAAATTGGAAAACCTAGCCACCTTCCAGAAGCAAACTCCAGCATGCAGTTTCCAAAACCAGAGGGGAAAGAAGTAAAATTCAGGCAATATTGTGCGATGCTTATCAACAAATAAAAAAAATCTCAACATGGGTAGGAGTTGCTTCAGTGACTTGGGTGAAAGAAGCGCCTTACCAGATTCCGGGGCTGCTGGAGGAGTTTTATTAGAGCTGGATGGCTGTAACCTAAAACAAAACAGAGAGAGAATTTCCAATGGCTTTCAAGGAACCTTACCACCTTACAGCTAACATGTTCAAGGTGTACTTAACTGCCCTCAACCCACTGTATGCCTTTTAGTGGGGGGGAGGAGGGCATAGCCGAAAGCTTAGCTTGCCAAAATAAATAATTTTAGGAGAGGAAATGTTGGTAGGTGGAAAGCATACCCTTTGAAGGTTTTTGGAAAACGTAATTTGAGTCTGGGAGCTGTTGATGACCACATTGTAGCTCACTTCCTTTTTCTCATTTTATGTTGTCATTTGAACATGAGGAACAGAAACCACAGGAAATCAACACGAACATTGGCCTGGTTGGCACATAATGCTAAGCTAAACCATGACTATGTGTGAGCAGGCAAGTGTGCTGGCACCCAGGGAGGAAATCACAGCCATTTCGCTCCTCCCCCAGTCTTTCTGTTCCTGGAACAAACTTGATTGCAGCTTGTGGCTTATTTGGAGCAAGAGAGCTAAGCCATGGTTATGCATGTAACCCTAAGCCAAACCATGGCTTAACTCCAGGTAGTGCAGTGACTGTGGGAACAGGGGAGGAGCCAAGCAGCCACAATTTTTGCACTGTGCACCACAGAATCATAGAATTGGAAGAGACCCAAGGGTCATCTAGTCCAACCCCCTGCAACACTTACTCATTCAGTCAAAGCCATTGTTTGGCTTAGTGATGCATGCAAAATGGATCACTGCCTGGCCTCAACTGCTCTGTTATTCGACAGAGTGCTATTGTGAATTTTCATTTCACAAGGACAGTAGCTACTTCTAGGGTAGCTCACTGGGACAGCTGTCCCTAAAGCTGGAAGAAAATAGAGCGTCTCTAAGGACGAACAGGGCATGGAGGGAAAGAGCATGATTTAGGAATCAGTACAGCGGACAGCTCCTGCCAACCTAGCAGTTCGAAAGCACATCAAAGTGCAAGTAGATAAATAGGTACCGCTCCGGCGGGAAGGTAAACGGCATTTCCGTGCGCTGCTCTGCTTCGCCAGAAGTGGCTTAGCCATGCTGGCCACATGACCCGGAAGCTGTACTCCGGCCCCCTCAGTCAATAAAGTGAGATGAGTGCCGCAACCCCAGAGTTGGTCACGACTGGACCTGATGGTCACGGGTCCCTTTACCTTTACCTTTACAGTGGACAGCAACAAATTCAAATGCTTCTTCCTGAAAGGTACACTTTAGCCACCCTATTGAAGCCCAAAGACAAAGAGCAGTGACTGTGATTATGGGACTTGCTAGCACCCACCGTCAGTAGGAGGCCCAGTCCATACTCTCCATGCTCCTCTTTTAAATTCCCCCCCCAAACTGGTTTCATAATCACTGATACTGGAATAACTAACTGCAACTAAAAGCACTGCAGTGACCACCTGTAAAGTGTTCAAATGTTGTGTGCACCAATTATTCTGGCAACGATCCTAAAGCCATGCGACTGGTTTGTCACATTCTACTAATGACATGATTGCTTACCCTGAGCAGGTTGAGTGTTTTGAACATTCTGTCAAATCACAGCAGCTTAGCCAGCAGCAAGTGACCCATTAAGTTCTACACAATCAAGAGTTTGCAAGCTCAGCATCACAAGCCCCGTTTTCACAACCTCAAATATTTCGTTGACAGCTTGTGGGCCAGCTGGTGCTCTTCTGACGTTGGTGTATTGTTGAAACCGTTCAGACATAGTAACTACACAGCAGCTAGCCAAAATAAAATGGCACACTCTTGTGGTCATTAATCTGCATTCCTGCCCGTCAGGAGCTTGGAGGCCTAGCCAGTTCCACTTCTGTAGCTATTCAGTTCTGTTTGGAAGTCTTACGTAAAGGCTAACCTATTTTCTTCAGAGTTTGGAAAGTTCCTCCTAGTGCCTTGCTCAATGACAACCCTGGCTCTAGACCAGAACGTGCATTTCGGGCCAACGTTTGCTCAAATTTAGGACTCACAACACGGAAAGAAGAATGCTAAACCTGCATTGCAAGACCAGTGCAGAGTCTGCCCAGTCCAGCCTCCTGTTTGTTTGTTGTTTATTATTGCATTTATCCCCCATCCTTTTCTCCAAGGTGCTCATGGTTCTCCCATGCTCCTCACTTAATCCTCACAACAACCCCGTGAAGTAGGTTAACCTGAGTGTGAGTTGCTGGCCCAAGGTCACCCAGTGAGCTTCATGGCCAAGTGAGGATTTGAAGCCTGGTCCCAGTTGGACACTAACCACAATAACAAATGTGACCAGACCAGTCAGATGCCTCCAGAAAGACCACAAGGAGGGCATGAAGCAGCCACCCTGTTATTTGCCCCAGCAGTTTTTCTTCAGAGGTAGATTGCCACTGTACAAGGAGGTTCTGTTTCGCTGTCAATGGACTTTTACAACTCCACCCTGCAAAAATGGCCCAACTGTTTGTTTTTAAGACAGCAGGCAACCCCACATCTCCCAGAAGGGAGTTTCATGCCCCCCACACAAGAGAACATCCTCTTGGCTTACCTATTGGGATGGAAGATATCTGAGAGTAGAGATCCAGCATTCGGTTCCCGTCAACGTCGACAAGGTAGTTTCCCCGGCTTTCTTCATAGTTGCAGAAAAAGTGCACGGCTTCTGCATTCTGGAAGGAAGGGAGGGAGAGAAGTGGCCTTGACTGCTCCACTCCCCACCGAGGGAAAGACCATTCAGGCCATTTAGCACAGGAGGAGGAGGGGGGTTGCAACTGGTTTTAAAAAAGACTTGAGGCCACAACACTGTCCCCGGTCTGCCTGCTTTCTCCCTGGCAGAGCCCTGAAGTTAAGGGCTAATCAACACACGACACTCTTTATTCATGCTTTTTCATTTGTGCTTGAAGCAGCCACTTTTTATTCTGAATAAAAAGCAATGCACCCTTGATCCAGACTGGGGTCCTGTACCAGCTTCCTACTTGAAAATGGTCACATGCGCACACAGCAAGCTGCTCCTCAGCATAGTATTAGGGAAACTGAGTTTGCTTTTTTCCTCTCCCCTCCCCTCCCTTTTGTGCCTTTTTTTTAAAAAAAAATAGATTGTAAATCGCCAGGTAGGGGCTGTCTTGTTTTAACTGATGGTCTGTTAGCTGCTCTGAAAGGCTTTTTAGCTGAAGAGCAGGGTGCAAATGCTCTAACTAAAAAAAATAAATGAATCCAAATAAGGAAAACTCCAGCTCCCAGGCCTAAGAAGACTGGCCAGGTTTCTCCATTTGGTCCCTAAGGCTGTGTGGGCCAAGCCACACACATACCTGCCCTCTACCTGATGTCATCTATGTTGGCAGGTAAAGAAGGCTGAGCAAAAAGAGGGTTTGCTTGCATCAGCTGATTGCTGGGGTTTGCAAAAAGCACTGGGCTTTTTGCCCATGTGGTTTGATTTCAAACCCTGCAGGCAAAAACAGCCCACCTGACACCATTGTGATACCAGGTGACACAGAGTTCGGAGACTCCGACAACTGGTCAAATGTGGCCCACGGAGAGGTGGGTGGGAGAGATAAGGACAAGGGCTCCCTAATCTGCAGCATCTTCCAAGCCGTGGACTCTGGGCCATTCCCCCCCCTTGAAAATCAATATGGCCAGCTTCTCAAAGAAGTATTGAATGCCCCCTTCCCATTTGCAAGGAGGGTTGCTTACCCATCCACAGTTGATTTGCTGCCTAGTATCCTTATAAGGCTCTGCAGGTAAGGGGTTTGCGGCAAAAGATTTATATTTTTACATTAAAAACAGGATAAATTACCTGAATTCTATTCAACTGTTTCATTAATTCCTGGAAGGAAAGAGATAAAGAATATTATGAATATAACCAGTGGCTTAAGCAGGATGATATTTGGGATAGATGCATTGAGCTAAGTTATGGTTTGGCTTAGCATGTTCCCTGAACAGGGCTTGTGGTTTAGATCTCCAAACCACAGGGCAACCTTGGTTAGTCTAGAAAGAGCTGAAGTGGGAGCCTGGGTTCTGGCGACACTATAAGCCAAACCATGGCTCAGCTCAGCTGAGGAATTAATTGGCTATAATCTCTCCTCCTGGAGTCTGCACACCTTCCAGTAAGCCATTGTGTGGCTTAGTGTGATTTATCAATTGGGATTGATAGGTCTGTCAATTTCAGTTTTTGTTGGTTTCACATTTTTCAAATCCTAAATTTGGTTCTACACATTTCTGTGTAGAACCAAAGCAATTTCTCCTAACACATGTATGTACATTATTTTCTCAAATATGTTCATTTTTATATGCACACCTTCCCCTTATAGATGTATTTTTGCAAACACTGGGTGGAAAACAGCATCACAAAATTTGTAGAAGTGCAAATTTGGAAGCATGTCTGCCTTTCAATTTTCACTTTGTTTTGAAAAATGCGATTGTGACAGTTTAAATGCACACTGAATCGAATTCTCCCACATCCCTGCATTCAAACCAGGACAATAACAAGGGGCTTGAAAGACGGATGACTCAGTGCATCAATTTACCCTGGATCTTGGACCGGGGACTTCTGTCTTCATGAGGGGCCCATCATAGTCAAACTCCACATCAATTTTTGCTGCAGCTTGACTGATTCCTCTGTGCCCTGCAAGGAATATAAAGTTAACCAATTTGAAGTCATTTTTTTTAAAGGTTTAAAGGGCACAATAGGACCCCCCTCTGGGTAATATGTATAGAATTGGATTGTATATAGGGCCGGCCCAGGCATTAGGCAGAACCAGGCTGCTGCCTCAGGTGGCAGAAGCTCTCCAGGGGGCACCTGCTGCCTCCGCCAGTGGCAGAGAAGCACTGCCTTTGTCAGTGCAGATTTCAGGCAAGATTGTGTCCATTTGGGGCAAGATCCTGGTGGTGGGTAGTTTGGTGGTAGCAGCAGGGCAAGGTGGCACTTCTGGGATCACCTCAAGTGGTGAAACGGGACTCGCCGCCCTGAGTGTACATATCTATTGAACAAATCCATAGCAGTGTAATAAAGTTGCCTTCTGTAAAAAAACCAGTCCGAACGCCTTTTCTGAGACACTGGTGGAAGCCTCTGACATAATTTATTAAGCAAAGGCTACCAAGCATGGCTAGAAGCCCTATCTGTCCAAACTGAGCTGACACACTAGGACCAAAAATAGCCTCCCCTCCCCAAGAAAAAGATTAGCAGGTATGTCCTCCAGTGATGAAACCAGCCAAAACTTTAGCTGATTTAATTTATTGATCAGAGCTTGATTGATCTGACTGCATTGCACGTGTGGCAGTGAAGCCTCTGAACATTGATCAGCTGAGTTGATGGGATGGCAATAGAGGATTCATGAACATTCCTGCTGGTCGGAAAAGCTGTAGCTTAGTGGCAGAGCATCTGATTTGCATGCAGAAGGTCCCAGGTTCAATCACCAGAATTTACAGGAAGGATTAGGAATGTCCTGCCTGAAATCCCAGAGAGCTGCTGCCAGTCAGTGTAGACAATACTGAGCTAGATGGACCAGCTCAGAATGAGGCAGATTCCTATGCTCTTTCCTCTATTTCATTGTGCAGATGACAGAGCACATTATTTCCATGCTGAAGTTCCCAGACTCAATCCGTGTCGTCTCCAGTTACAAAACAAAAAGGTCATTCAGATAGCAGGTGATGTGTAAAACCTCTCATTGAGATGCTGAAAAACCACTAGCAACAATGAACTAGATTAAAGAATGGGGAATCTGTGGCCCTCCAAACGTATAAGACTTTGTGGGTATACAATGCAGGACATATATCTGCCTCTATGATATTTTTGTAGAGGCAAGCTACCTTTTCACCAAAATTCTGGTGCATGGTGAAAAAATGCCCAAATTCAGATTGCAGTTTTGCTAACAGGAATCTTCACAGAGCAGGAGGCCAAGCAGTGGGAACTGCATAGCAAGTAAACAATTCTTGTGCAATGTTCTGGGAGATGAATCCTATTTATTGGATGCTTGAAGAGTAACACGAGAAGCTCCAGATAAACAAGATGCAGAAGGAGGCAGTTTGTACCAGACAACCCCAGCCCTTTCCCAGCCAAGAGGAATTTAAAAGCCTCTTGAAAGGCCAGAACAGAAAGGGAAGATTTTGGATCCTGGCTGGTTTTGCTCACAGAAAAACGTTTTGTAAGGAACATGGGAATCTGCCTTATACAGTGGTGCCTCGCAAGACGAAATTAATTTGTTCCGCAAGTCTTTTCGTCTTGCGAAGCACGGTTTGCCATAGGAATGCATTGAAAATCAATCAATGCGTTCCTATGGAAATCGCCTTCAGACCAGGTCCGGGGACAGTCTGTCCCCCGACCTCTTCTGAAGGCCGGCGGGGGGCGAAAGTCTTTGCTTCCCCCCGCCTGCCTTCCCGGGACAGCGGAGAAGTCCTCCGCTGTCCCGGGGCGATCTTAAAATGCTGGCGGGCGGTAGCGAAGCCTTCGCTGCCGCCCGCCAGCATTTTAAAAGCCCCGGGACAGCGGAGGACTTCTCCGCTGTCCGGGGCAATCTTAAAATGCTGGTGGGCAGCAGCGCTGCCGCCCGCCAGCATTTTAAAATCGCCCCGGGGACAGCGGAGGAATTCTCCGCTGTCCCAGGGCGATTTAAAAGCCCCCGGGAAGGCAGGCAGGGGGGACAAAGACTTTTGCCCCCCGCCAGCCTTCAGAAGAGGTCCTGGACCTCTTCTGAAGGCCGGCGGGGGGCAAAAGTCTTTGTTCCCCCCGCCTGCCTTCCCGGGAGAGTGGAGAAACGCTTTTGCCCCCCGCCAGCCTTCAGAAGAGGTCCCTCTTCTGAAGGCTGGCGGGGGGCAAAAGTCTTTGTCCCCCCTGCCTGCCTTCCCGGGGGCTTTTAAATCGCCCCGGGACAGCGGAGAATTCCTCCGCTGTCCCGGGGCGATTTTAAAATGCTCCCGGACGGCTTTTGAAGGCAGGCGGGGGGGGGGGGAGCAAAGACTTTTGCCCCCCGCCGGCCTTCAGAAGAGGTCCAGGACCTCTTCTGAAGGCGGGCGGGGGGCAAAAGTCTTTGCTCCCCCCCCCGCCTGCCTTCAAAAGCCATCCGGGATAGCGGGAAGCGCTTCCCTGCTATCCCGGACTGCTTTTAAAATGCTGGCGGTGGGGAGCAAAGCCTTTCAGCCCCCGCCGGCCTTCCTGGACCTCTTCTGAAGGCTGGAGGGGGGGGGGGGAAAGGCTTTGCTCCCCACCGCTAGCATTTAAAAGAGGTCCCCGGAGATTTCCCTACGGGCTTTCTTCTTGCGAAGCAAGCCCATAGGGAAATTCGTTTTGCGAAGCGCCTCCAAAACGGAAAACCCTTTCGTCTAGCGGGTTTTTCGTCTTGCGAGGCGTTCATCTTGCGGGGCACCACTGTACTGAGGCCACATTCACCCCATACATTGAGAGCGCTATGATGCCACTTTAAACAGTCACGGCTTCCCTCAAATACCTTTGGGAGCTGTAGTTTGTTAAGGGTGCTGAGAGTCACTAGGAGAGCCCTATATTCCCCTCACTGAGCTACAATTCCCATAGTTCCCTGGAAAGAGGGACTGACTGTTAAAGCATTCTGGGAACTGAAACTCTGGGAACTGAAACTCTGTAACAAACTACAGCTCCCAGAATTCTTTGGGGAAAGCAATGCCTGTTTAAAGTGATATCATGGTGCTTTAAATGTGTGGTGTGAATGTGGTACAAGACATCCCCTCCCCCCGAATTTCAATGATATTTCCCCTCCCTTCTAGTAATTTCCAAATGTGATTTATTTCCTCCATAAATAGATGAAGACTGGTGGGGGGGGGGGAAACATGGGGAAGATATTCATCATAGGACTAATATAAGCCACTGCCTTGAGCTGTGGAACTCTACCAATATCTCCATTCTGTTTCATGTGCTTTCCCCACCACTTACCAGCTGCAATAACCCTAGAGTTCTGTTGCAACGAACTCGTTAGATGTCGGCTGAGCAGCATCAATGCCATGTCCTCTTTTCTTCCGCCACAAAAACAAAAACAAAGGATCAAACCTTCTTTTTTCCTCCCTTGCTGCTGATGACCTGGGAGACAGAGAAGGAAGAGACTCACAACACAAAAGGAAATACATTCTTCCTGTGACCATGAATGATAGCCCCATAAGAACAACAGCCTGTTGGATCAGGCACCCAACAGTCCACCATGCTGTTCTCACAAGGGCCAACCAAATGCCTGTGGAAAACTAGCAAGCAGGATTCCAGCACAAAAAAACACCCTACTCTCCTTTGCTCTCCAGCAACTGGTATTCAGAGGCATTTCTGCTGCGGACTGTGCGGGCAAAGCACAGCCATTGTGGTTGGTAGCCAATGACAGCCTAGTTCTCCATGAATTAATTACCACCATCCTGTCCTGTGTACACAAACAGTTGACCTGTAAACTCATATTCACATATAACATTCAAAGTTGTATGTTTTTGTGCATACAATAGTTGAGGCGTACATATTGACAAGCTTATACTCTTAAACACAAACACTCCTAGACGTGCAAAGACGAGTTCTACTTGTATTCAGTGGAACACGTGAATGAGCTTACTACAAAGTTCTGCTTTTGTTGCTGTTTCAGTTTTATTTAGCTTTATACAGTGGTACCTTGGGTTACATGCGCTTCAGGTTACAGACTCTGCTAACCCAGAAATAGTACCTCGGGTTAAGAACTTTGCTTCAGGATGAGAACAGAAATTGTGCTCCAGCGGCGTGGCAGCAGCAGGAGGCCCCATTAGCTAAAGTGGTGCTTCAGGTTAATAACATTTTCAGGTTAAGAACGGACATCCGGAATGAATTAAGTTCTTAACCCGAGGTACCACTGTAAATGGGAGCTGCGTCCAGTATTGGTTAGAATGCACATAATCTCAATATGTACACTGATGTTATATTATACTGTTAATACTTTGATTTGATGAAAGGAACATACCTACCCCCACCCCCACCCCCCGGCTTCATCCCTGTCCCGTTGTGGAAGTTTTTCAAAATCTGTATATCTGGCCTCTGCTGTCCCATTGATGCCACTTCCTTTTTGCATTAACATTAACAATGGGCAAAGAATTTAGAAAGACTAATTGAAATGCTAGCATCGTTCCCTTATGTTGCTTCCCCCCCCCCTCATGGCCCCCTTCATGGCCCACTTTCCTTCTTTCCTTCCACAGACTGAATTCAATCAATAATTTCAACTCCAGCTTCAAAACCTTTTAGAAAAAGATAATTTTTTTTGCTAACCTCTGACAGTGGGAATTTACCATCTTTATTTTGAGAGATCTTCTTGTATTGTGTTTTGCACATGGCAACTTTTATTTAGCTCCTAGCTAGCAGTTCCTGCTTTTCCTCTTACAGTATTGAAAAGGTCATAAATTGCCACGGCAACACACAAAGCTGGAGAGGTTGCAGGCATTTCCTCGGGTTTATTTTGTCTGACACTCAAATCGCCTTCATGTTACAGACGGCCCAGGGAATGTAACTCTCCCTGTGGAATCTATCCAAACAAGCAGTCAAATCTCTTAAAGCTAAAAGGGGTTTTGTAATTCTTTCACCATCCCATCATTAAATCTCTCCCTTTCCTGGCGCAGTGAGTCTTGGTATGCATCCCTGCTGGGAAAGCAGGTCAGATCAAGTTCAGCAAATGATATGCGCTGACTCATGGACCACGCTTGGGTCACCCAATCCCATTGCGACGATGCATCCAAGGATTCTTGCTCAATACTATTCCAAGCTTCTACATTTGCAGCCGATTGCTCCTGGGTTGCATAATTTATTATAGTGTTCTACACACTATTTAGCAGCATAAGAAGAGCCTGCCAGATCAGACCAATGGCCCATCTAGTCCAGCATACTGTTCTCACAGTCGCCAACCAGCAGGGGCGGCCTGCAAGAGACTGGTATTGATGAATTGGAAGAATAAAGGTATTGATCCCCTTTAATCAATGGATTCATGACGTGACAACACTTGCAACATATGAACAGATTGCTTAAAGACGTAGACGTTGCTGTCTCAATAAATGAAACTGATCTGTAGGAAATGTAACTTGAAAAAAGAGACATTGCACATACTTTTGCAAATCAGGAAATCTTTAATAAAAAATACGCTTAAAAAGAAAAAAGAAAAAAAGACGTGGACTTTGGATAACATTTGGAACCAGTTTATACAGAATACAGCAGGTTACTAATAATCATATATGCATTAGGACAATAATATCATTTAAATATCTATAAAATAATGTATGGAAATGTAACTGATTATATTTGTCATAGGTAAAGGTAAAGGGACCCCTGACCATTAGGTCCAGTCATGGCCGACTCTGGGGTTGCGGCGCTCATCGCGCTTTATTGGCCGAGGGAGCCGGCGTACAGCTTCCGGGTCATGCGGCCAGCATGACTAAGCCACTTCTGGAGAACCAGAGCAGCGCACAGAAACGCCGTTTACCTTCCTGCCGGAGTGGTACCTATTTATCTACTTGCACTTTGACGTGCTTTCGAACTGCTAGGTTGGCAGGAGCTGGGATCGAGGAATGGGAGCTCACCCCGTCACGGGGATTCGAACCGCTGACCTTCTGATCAGCAAGCCCTAGGCTCTGTGATTTAACCCACAGTGCCACCCTATACATTTATTTCTTCTTGTATTTTTGCGCTTATTCTTCCTCTTTCTCTCCACCCCCCCCCCGCCCTCTTTCAGCACTTAAAAGACAACCCAACAAAAAAACCAGCAGGGGTAGCCAGCCTGTCGTGTTTCACCACCTGAGGTGAAACTCGAATTGCCACCTCCTTCCTCCCCTCCTGTCCATTTCCACTGCCGCCATACCCCAGCTCTTGCCAGCGGGAACCAGGGCACTTCTCAAAGCATTGCTCCTTGCTTGGCTTCTCTTCCTGGGGGTGGGAAAAATGAGTGGCAATGCTGCATGCTTCCCTCTTGGTGGCAGAAGTAGTGGGACGGGCAGAACGCTGCCTCTTGCACTTCCACCGCCTGAGGCGGGCACTTCACCCCGCCTTATGGGCAGGCCGGCTTTGCCAACCGGATGCCTCTTCTGGGAAGCCCGTAAACAGGACCAAGGACTAAGCCGCTTCTGGTGAACCAGAGCAGCGCATGGAAACGCCGTTTACCTTCCCGCCGGAGTGGTACCTATTTATCTACTTGCACTTTGACGTGCTTTTGAACTGCTAGGTTGGCAGGAGCAGGGACCGAGCAACAGGAGCTCACCCCATTGCGGGGATTCGAACCGCCGACCTTCTGATCGGCAAGTCCTAGGCTCTGTGGTTTAACCCACAGCGCCACCCACATCCCTTGTCTATGTACAGTAGTTATTTTCTAAACTTAAAATCAAGTCTGTGAACACGGGGTTCATTTCATTGAATACAATCCAGTGTTATGCCTCTCCGTTGGTTGAATGATGCTTACTGGGAAATGATGCTTACAGAGGAAAGATAACTGGATTTTATGTGAGTGCTGGGGCCTGTCTTGAATCTCAGGAACTTGTGCACTTTGTTTAATTATGCTCCTGGTATAAAAAAAAAACCTTGGGGTGGAGGTTCCTACTACAGTTAATTTTAAAAAATCCATTTGCAAAGTCTGATGGTTGTGATTTATTTCATTTTTAAAATTCCTATCAATGCTAAGATATTCAAGAAAAAGTATTTTGGATGTGAGAGAGTTAATTGTGCAGCTGATGGTTCTATCTGGATTGAAATTACAGATGTTAAGATTCTTTTCTCGTAGCTAGCATCACAACGATAAACAAAGCTGAACATTTTTTCATGCCGTTTTACGTTCAGAATGATGGAGGGGGCCCTCTGGGTAGTTCCCCCCACTCTCATAAGCTTGTGCGCGGGGGGGGGGGGGGGAAGGCTGCCTGGAAAAGTGCATTCTGTGTGGCAGCCCCATAAACTGCACAATCCCACCCCTCAAACAGAGATATACCTGGCACCTTCATTTTGTGGTTTCCACCACATGCTGAAGATGTAACCTTTGAGTCTGGCGTTTGACAGTTGAGGAATATACATTTCCCAACTTATTCTCTTGACTTTAATTTGTTTTAACTGTTCTTAATATTGCATTTTAAAAATTTGAAGGCAAGAAACTAAATAAATAAGCAAATATGTACAAATAATAGTTACGAACAACAATAATTTGTCATTGTCTATAGCTAATAAATATGGCTGACATACAAGCCATTGCTTGATGCTGTGTGTGTGTGTGTGTGTGTGTGTGTGAGAGAGAGAGAGAGAGAGAGAGAGAGAGAGAGAGAGAACACGAACCAGCCTGCCCTAACAGCTATATTAGCTAAACCTTTTCACTTCCTATCCAGCCTCGGATAAAAATAACACCGGGCGACCCTGTACTATGAAATTCCGCATGCAATGCTAAATACACAGAAACCATTAGTGTACAAAAAAATCAGCCATCTTCCCTTATTTCAGCTTTCCTCTGCAAGATGGAAAAGTTCACGGTCCAGAAACGGGAGATTTAATATGTACACATTTACGCCCTGCTCACTCACAGATGTGTGATGTGTGTGCAGAGATATACGGTGCAAGTGTAGTAACAAAGCCTGAGCGACTGCAGCTCTTGCCTTACTCACCAGGAGAAAATACAGCAGCCTCAGGTGACCCGCCCCCCTCTTAATAAGTTGCCATGGCACCCGCAGTGGGGCAAGAATACAAGTGCAAGGAATGTTCCAATGAGAGGGATGGGGGGGGGGGGAGATTGTCTTTTGAGCTATAAATCACCCAGACAGCTCTTCAGCTGAGCTATCACTATACTGTTGCTGTAGTAACCAATGACAGGGAAAATCTGCAAGGAAATGTATAATTATTAGATAGGAGACAGCACCTTAGTCCAGTCATCAGTACACCACAGAAAATATATGGCTCAATGGTTATGGTTTTTCTGCGTGCGAGAGTGTGTAAGGGGGAATTATTATTTTTTGGGTGGGGATATTTTGGAATGCATGTTAAGTTTTTTTTTCTGTTTACACCCCAGTAAGAATGGGTAGACCAGTTTTAATTTCTCTGTTTAACCATCTGAAATTCAGTTAGCCACATTTTCACATCAGTTTGTGTGTTTATTTTGTGGGGGAGCGTGGAATCTCTAATGAAAATTTGCCAGCATTTTTGTTTCATTTCCTCCTGATCTACACATCTTTGCAAGGGATTTCCCCTAACTGTAATCCATTTTTTCTATGTTGTTTTCATGCCCGCTTTCCCCCAACACACACATTATGCTTGTACACTTTTTTTTTTTGGAAAGAGAACTTCTCTTACAAAACTAAGAGAAGTACGACTTTGGAAAGGTAGCAAAGTGCAAATTAGATTAAAGTGCAAAAAGCCTCAAATTTCTCCAGGAATTTCCTGGACATATCCGTAATACTGCATTCAGAAGCAGTTTCTGAGCGGAAATCGCCAAAATGTCCAGGAAAACCTGGACGTTTGGCAACCCATGTCGGCAGTGTCATTTTTTGAGATATTCCTCAAGAATAGCTCAAAAACAACTTTGGGCAAAACTACAAAAAGCTCAACAACTTTGGCAAAAGAAGCAGCAGCTCAACAACTTTCAACTGTTTGAAATATGGCAACTCTAACTTACACAACAATATTAAAATATTCAGTAGCTTTAGGAAGGACAGTGGTATGGCAATAAAACAGGATAAACTCCATGCTCTTGCCCCAAAGTCTTCTGTGTTACTTAGGGATGCAAGCAGGCAGCGATTTCTTTCTAGCTCCCTAACAAACTACAGTTCCCAGGATTCTCTGGGGGAAGCCATGTGCCTTAAATATATGGTGCAGCTGTAACCTCAGGTTGAATAGGTAAAGGTAAAGGTACCCCTGCCCGTACGGGCCAGTCTTGCCAGACTCTGGGGTTGTGCGCCCATCTCACTCAAGAGGCCAGGGGCCAGCGCTGTCCGAAGCACTTCCGGGTCACGTGGCCAGCGTGACATCGCTGCTCTGGCGAGCCAGAGCTGCACACGGAAACGCCGTTTACCTTCCCGCTAGAAAGCGGTCCCTATTTATCTACTTGCACCCGAGGGTGCTTTCGAACTGCTAGGTTGGCAGGCGCTGGGACCGAGCAACGGGAGCGCACCCCGCTGCGGGGATTCGAACCGCCGACCTTTCGATCGGCAAGCCCTAGGCGCTGAGGCTTTTACCCACAGCGCCACCCGCGTCCCCATACATTTAAAGCACACGGCTTCCCCCAAAGAATCCTGGGAACCACAGTTTGTTAAAGGTGATGAGAATTGCAGCCCAGCACAGTCTCCCCGCCATGTCCCAAGGCTGATTTTCAGCAGTCAACAGTAATTTAAAGCTCTTATGTGATGCTTCTTATCTCCCATTAAATAAGTGGCTCCCCGGACTTTTCCAGGTCAATGCCCCCTTGGTTTCATAAACTCATCCCCAGTGCCTGCATACTCTACCCTATAAAAGGCATTATTCAGAATAGCGGTTTGCATGGCCCACTAAGGAAGATAACAACAGAATACAATTCAAAACAGTAACACTTAATTGCACATTTTTTTCAAAATCCGGTTACAACTATTTAGCTTAATTAATTCAACAAAACCGATGAACATGATCCACTGATGCCAGCTTTTTGAAGTTGGATAGTCATATACACCTGCAGCAGCCCCCTGCTGCCCCCTTGCCTCAGCGCCCCCTAGGTAATTCCACCGCCCCCAGATACTGCCCACTTTGGGAATCACCAAACCTACCAAAAGATAGCCAAACCTAACCAGACCAAGCCTTTCTGAGTTCTATATCCAAAAACATGAGTCAGGCAGGGGTGGCTGGTGACCATTGTGACTGGTAGGGTGGAAGACAGGGAGCCCAACAGCAGGTGGCGCTAGAGCCAATGACAAGTGGAGGCTACTAATTCTCATTTAGCATCCATCTTCCTCCTCCCTGCTGAGTTCCGCAAAAGCCACACTGAGCCGAATGAGGGGGAAGCTGGCAGGTAGTGTCACCCTCCCGGACTGGGGACGTAAGGAAGGCGGCAGGCAGGCAGGGCACCATCCCATTTGCCCTAAAGAATCAGGGAGACAGGGACTTTGGTTGCAAGATTCCAAGATGAACACACAGGGTAATATACAAAATACTACTACAAAATCCCACGAACTCCTTAGATGCAATCAAAAAACAATGGGAGGATGACATAGGCTATGAGATTAACCACAGTCAATGGACCAAAATGTGGTCTAAAAACCCCCCTTTAAATCCATATCAATGAAAAGAAAAGAACTCACTCTGAAACTCACCTACAGGTGGTACCTAACACCAAGAATACTAGTGCTGATACGCCCAGGAACCTCACCAAAATGCTGGAGAAGGTGCACCTCCACATGTGGTGGGAGTGCCCCAAAATCCAACCATTCTGGACAACAATCAAACAAGAAATAAGTAAAATAACCAAGTAAGTATTAGAAATCACCCCAGAATTGGCCTTACTAGACATCTTCCAAGACAATAATGCCCACTTACACCACAAATAACTCATAACCCACCTACTTTTAGCATCCAGAAGCATCATAGCCAGACACTGGAGAGACCTGTCAGGAGTAAGCATGGACCAATGGTACAAAATAGTATGGGAAACAGCCCTACTAGAAAAATTAACCAATAAACTTAAACTGACATGGGGACAAATAAAAGAAGACACCTTCACCCCGGTATGGCTCCCCTTTATCACATACACAGCCCAACAACAAAAATCCACCAACAGCATACAAATCAATATGGCTAACCTGTTCCAAAACACCCACCCACCCCACTCATACATGAAAACAAAGACCACCACAGCCAACCACAAATGAATAACCACACCCTAGGCCAACCCCAACCTCTCTCACCACCAAAGGAACAGCAAAGTACCTGCACAAGCAACGCTGACACCAAACCCTACATAAAGTAAATAGAAACATCGCTACCCGACCCCACCCCCACCCATCTTTCCCTCCCTTCACCTCTTTCCCCCTTTTCTTTCTAACGTCTCAACAAATGAAACTGATTTGTAAAAATGTTACATGGGAAAAAAAACACAAGACATTGCACACTTTTGTAAATCAACAAAATCTTTAATAAAAATAAATAAATAAATGGCAGCCTCTTGAGACAGAGACAAAAATGTCAAATGGAAGCACATCAGTTATGCCTGCAAGCGACCCAACGAGGTCACATCAGCGTCACAAAGGAGAAGACAAACCAAGCAGGACAACTGCTGCCGCATTTGGTTTATCATTTCAAAAGCAAGCGCTCTCAAATGAGGTAACTTAAAAAAAATAAATCCAACCTAGAATGATTTAAGTTCTGTCTCTGGACCTAAGAGACCCCTATGCTCACATGATAGGACTTACCTTTAAAGGTAACATCTACACCCCAAATATCTATACCCTCAAACCCATCAAGGTTGAATATTTGATTGATTGGCTAATTGGCCAAAAATCTCCAAATGTTTTGGGCAACAACACTGCTCATTTGCTTTGCATTCGGAAGGTCCCAGGTTCATTCACTGGCATCTCCAGGTAGGTCTGGAGCAGAACCGTGTCCCAAACCTGGGGAGCTGCTGCCAGTCAGTGTCGACAATACTGAGCTAGACAGACAATGGTCTGACTTGGTAGAAGTCTTCCTATGTCTATCTAGCTCAGTATTGTTTACACTGACTGGCAGCAGACAGGGGAAATTCCCTTTCCCACCTGGAGGTGCTGGGGATTAAATCTGGGACCTTCCACATGCAAATCAAATGCTCTACCAATGAGCTACAGCCCTTTCCCAACGATGCTTCATGCCTATCAAGCATAGCTCATTTGGTTAGAGTATGGTACTGATAACGCCAGGTTTGATCTGCATATGGGCAGCTGCATATTCAGGTTGGACTAGATGATCCTCAGGGTCTCTTCCATCTCTATGATCCAACTATGTGTCAGAAAAAGAGGGATAAATCTGCAAGTTTTGGTTTTTCTGTTTCTCCTTTCCACCCCTGGGCTGCATCCTACCTTAGTCAAATTTAGAGCAGACCCACTGAAATAAACGTTAATGATTAAGGCAGCTTTCTATGTTCTTCCTATGTTCCTGATGCCCATCATCCCTGAACACTGAGCAGCACGAATTGCTAAGATTGGCAGTTCAGCAACATCTGGAGGGCCAGGGGTTAGTGACCCCTTCCCTGGTGGTATCCCAGACAGGCAGCTGCTGCATTAGATGCCTAGCTGTGGTTGCACAGGGTTCAAGAGATTGGATCCTGCCAGGTTCATCTGGCATTGTCTCAGGGGAGGAAATATCCCAACTGAGGAGCCCATCCACCAAGCGCCACGGTCCTCAGCTGCCTTTATGAAACTGACGTGCCGCACAGCGAGATTCATCTGCAGCAATTTTATTATTATTATTGATTTCTGCAAAGTTAATAGACCTGGCTAAGAGAATCCCGCAATCCGAGCTGCTCGACTTCCTGGCTGACACCATCGGCACAGAGTTAATGAGTTGATCAGAGGCTGAAGTTCCACAGCGTGACTGCAAGATCTGGCCCCAAAGCACAATTATTGATTGGAGTTTATTCTTTTCTCTTCTTTTTTTTAATCTGAAGACAAGGCTCCCTTTATGACTTTTGACCAGATTTAACAGCCAGGCATCTCCTCCCCACTCTGCAAGCAGTCATAAAACCAGGTACTGGAACAAGAAAGAAATGACCGAGAAGGGAACGTGGGTGAGGATTAACACAATTTGGAACAGTGCACAGGGAGGGACATTTATCCCAGCTTCTCCTAATGCCAGAAAGCATGGAGCTACACAAGAAGCTGCCCTACACTAAGGTAGCTCCTTGGGTTCATCTGTCCCAGGGCTGGGGAACCTCTGGCCTGCAAACCCATTTTCCCCAAACCACATCCACCAGCTGACAAAACCCACAACATCATCTGATGGGTAGGAGGATGGTGTTAAATCCTACATTGGCTGTGTACCCATTCCCAGCACAGAGGAAGGGCATGCAGCCAAAGCAGCAGGATTTAACTGCTACTTTTATCAACTGATGAGTGGGGAGTTAAATCCTGCTCAGTTCAGCAAATTCCATGGAACCCCTCTGCTAAAAAAGAAAGGAGGGGGAAAAAATCTCTCTTTTAGCAGCACCTTGCAAGGTGCTTTGAAGTTCCGACTCTAGGACGTCAAAGCACCTTGCACTTGATGTCATTGTGGCATCGTGTAATGGACAGGTGAGGCTGCTCCTGATAAGGATCTGGCCCAAAAAGGTTCCCCATCCCTGATCTAGCTTGTGACTGTTAGTGACTCGCCAGGATTTCAGCCGGGGGTCTCTCACAGCCCTCCCTGGAGGTAGCACTGAGTTATGTCCCTGCTTCCCATCTTGCTTTTCACTAGGTTCCCAAAGCAGAGCCTGGTGAAAAAGTGGCTGGGGGTGGGTGGGAGGGGAGTGTGGAGGCTGTGGTGTCAATTACCTACTTCAGTCCATGAGGCTGTAATCAACACGACAATTGACAAAGACACATCTAAATTTAAGTCACTATAGATTAAAAAAAAAATCTAACACAAAACTCTCCAGACACAATGAAATCTGATGAAAGGCAACAAATTACTACTAATAATTCATGCGAGAACAAGAGATAAAATAATAAGCACATGGCCAGGTATCATGGTATCTTAAAAATAAAATAAAATAAACATATAATTTTACTTTTTTTAAATTTGGGAGTCAAAAGCTTTTGCCTATCAACTGCAAATCACCCTGAGTTCAATCAATAGATTCCAATGTACTACCTGCTCACTCCTCTGCAGAGAGAATCAACACCCTCCAAATATTGTTGGACTCCAACTCTCATGAGCCAGCATGGCCAATGGTCAGGGATGATGGAAGTTAAATTTCAGAGGCATCTGGGAGGACACCATGCTGATGAAGAGTGTAAATTCAATTCCCAGTAACTTCACTGTTGCTAAACTACTCAGAATAGCAACGATTCTGAAGTTTTGCAATACCTTGAAATCTAACAAGTTTATTATGGGGCATCCTTTTTGTTAAATGGGCTCCATTTCATCTGATGCAACCAATCACTCAATCAATCCCTTTATTATGATAAATGACCAGTATTCACATCTGATGCAATTCTAAGACACTGTGGAATTAGCATTCTAATGAGAACGAAAGACAGAAAGCTGTTACAATTTACCGTCCTAACGCAACCTCCTTTTGTAGGCAGTGCAAGGCAGGCTATCCAGAGCCTGAGGAAGCTGAAATGTTAGAAGATTTGGGACCAACACTGCATAAATAAACCGTGGAATTGTTCCCATAGGGTGTAGTGTCAGCCATGAACTTGGACTGCTTTAAAGTGGAATGGTCTCCCTCGGGAGGTTGTGGACTCTCCTTCCTTGGAGGTTTTTAAGCAGAGGTTGGTTGGCCACTTGTCATGGATGCTTTAACTGAAGATGTCCCACAAGGCAGTGGGTACAGACTTTTCCCTGGGGTTTACTCCCAAATCCTTTCTCATGAAGGAGTATAGCCACAAGGCAGCAGAGGTTTAAGATCAGTTTCCCTTCTCCTAGATGGGCTACCTTCCCAAGTTGATGAGCCTCATCTGCCCCTCATGTGCAGAAACCACCTTCCTAACCACTGGACCCACTATTGGTCTTGTCTGTTCATCCACCTGAGCTTGTCTTCACATGCAGGGCAAGTCCCTAACTCACCGAGGGTTTGAGACCCCTTGGCTACCCTCACCTGGTTTAGCCGGCCAGACACATAGTCATATAACAATACGCAGGATTCCCAGGTCTATGCATCTAGATAAACACATACCGTACATCAGATACACATGCATTATACCAGAGATAAAACTAACCTCAGCTCTTTTGGACCCAAAGACATTTCAAGCCTTTCAGGCAAAATAAGACACAGTGCTTTAACATGGCACTTAACAGCCAGTCAACCATACAAACATTTCTTTGTTGGCTGCAGACTTCTGCCTGCAAAGATCTTTCTGACTGAAAGATTTTGGGAAAAGTGTTTGTCCTCAAACCCAAACACCGCCTCAGAACAAAAATGGTGAATCTGCATGTTCTATCCCCACAGCAACCATTCCAATTTGCCCAAAGTTACTAATATTTAATAATTCTGTGTGAGAGTGTTTTAAACCAGCCTCTGCTGACCACACATTAATTTTGCTAATCCTCAATGGCCCCAAAGGAATGTGTTTGTATGTGATAATTTAAAAGAACTGCTTCTGGCCCACCAATTGGCAACCCTTACTTGCCACAGAAGACCAGGCAAGAGGCCTATCGACAAGCACCCTTTAAAGAATCTGTCTTACACCAAGACAGGCCATTGGTTTAGTTAACACAGTACTACGCCAGAGTCATCTGCGACTGGACTTAACTGTCAGGGGTCCTTTACCTCTTTTTTTTTTACCAATGTGCTGCCCTCCAGACGTAGTGGACTTCAACTCTTCAGCTCTATCTCAATGGTAACATTCATTTAAAAGCAACCCCAACTTTGGGTTAAAGCTGTTGCTTAGCAGAAGGCAGCTTCCTATGACAAGGCAAGATCCATAGCTCAGGAGTAGAGCATCTGCCTTGCATGCAAAAGGTCCCTGGTTCGATCCCCAACGGCCTCTCCAGGTAGGGCTGGGAACTGTCCCCTACTAGAGAGCCACTGCTTGTTGTCAGTGTAGACCAGTGGTTTTCAACCAGTGTGCCATGGCACCTTGGGATGCCTTGAATGATGGTCAGGGGTGAGTGGGCAACATGGCCTCTGTCCCTCTTTCCTTCCCTCCCTCCTCTGATGCCCTCTTGCATCTCTGCCTCCCAAAGGCTTGCATGGCTCTTTGTTGCAGCAGCAGCCCTGGCTACAAGCTCCGCAGGTGGATGGGGCCTCTGGGACTGGCCTCCACAAGGGAGGGTGTTCAAAAAAGGCTGAGAGGCTGCCAGCTCTGCAGGCAAGGGGTGACATAACTGAGCCCCACAGGGGTGCCGCAGAAAGAAGGTAGTTGGTCAGGGATCCGTGGACTAAAAAATGTTGAAAACCTCTGGTGTAAACAATATTGGGCTAGATGGGCCATTGGCCTGAATCACAGAAGTATAGAATGGTTGAATTGGAAGGGATCCAAGGGTCATCTAGTCCAACCCCCTGCAATGCAGGACTTGGTATTATGCAGCTTGTTCCTGTGTTCCTAGAGTGTCAGTCCATCTGCATATGCACACAAGCAGCTCATGTCTTCTGCAGATCAGAGTACAAATTAAACTGCAGCTCATTTCTGCCAAACAAAGCCAACTGGCAACCTCTCTTGTTCCAAAGATCACCGTAATTGCCATCATTATTCCTTCAGAGCCGGGAATCAGCAGTTGCTAAGCCCAGGCCTTGACCTGCAGGAACTGCAGCCCCTCCCTCCCACACCGGCAACAGGATCAAGCAAAGAACAGGTGCCGCTCCTGGGAAACAGATGCAATCGTAGTGTTTTGCATCCACCACAAAGTGGCAGGCAGCTGCTCCAAACAGATCACCTCATTTAGCTGAGAAAACTTTGCATGCTGTTCCACTGGAACTTCCTAGGCAAATACACCCGGCAAAATTTAACAATTCAGCTGGCTGGCTGCAAAGTCATCGGGAGGAGGACCTCAGGCTTGGAGCGTATATGTGGCTCTCTATACCTCTCTCCGGGACGCAGGTGGCGCTGTGGGTTAAAGCCTCAGTGCCTAGGACTTGCCGATTGAAAGGTCGGCGGTTCGAATCCCTGCGGCAGGGTGCGCTCCCGCTGCTCGGTCCCAGCGCCTGCCAACCTAGCAGTTCGAAAGCACCTCCGGGTGCAAGTAGATAAATAGGGACCGCTTACCAGCGGGAAGGTAAACGGCGTTTCCGTGTGCGGCTCTGGCTTGCCAGATGCAGCTTTGTCACGCTGGCCACGTGACCCGGAAGTGTCTCCGGACAGCGCTGGCCCCTGGCCTCTTGAGTGAGATGGGCGCACAACCCCAGAGTCTGTCAAGACTGGCCCGTACGGGCAGGGGTACCTTTACCTTCTTTATACCTCTCTCCAGGCTCCACCTCTTCTCTGTAGGCCACACCTCTCATTGGCCCAAGGTGTTTTTGCCTGGCTGGAATGTGTCTTTGAGTCTTTTTCAGCCTAAGGGCCTCATTCCCTCCTGGGCATTTTGCCAGGGGCCACATGCTGGGTACAGGTGAGGCCAGAGGCAAAGGGGGGGGGGGCAGAGCAACAGATATATGTTTTACTTTGTACAGTAGGCTAGTTTCAAGGCACATTTGCAACCCTCCCTATCCTCCACTCATGTAACCAAGAGTTATTATCACTTCAAGGGAGCATTTCAGCCATGCAAGCTTGTTTTCTACTGCTATAGGGGGTAGTGTTAAGTTCTGGGTGAACATATCAGACGACACAGCGATTCTTCAAACAGCTCTTGTTTATTCACAGGCCAGGACAGAACTGAACTGAAGGGTTCAGTCAGCTTGTTTATATAGAGCTCCAGTACAACGTAACTGTAACAGTTTTCTAAAACTATCCAATCACTGAACGTCACTTTTGATCCCTTATTTGCATAACTATCTACAGTATCCCCCTGCTGGCCCAGGGTGAGAACTTCAGTACATAACAGGTACTGAATCCCAAACCAATGGATTCAAAGGAGAGGAAAGGAGATTCCGACTAAACATTGAAAGAACTTTCTGACGATAAGTGATGTTCGACAATGGAACGGACTCCCAAAGAAGTTAGTGGGCTCTCCTTCATTGGAAGTTTCTAAACAGGGTATGGATAGACACTTGTCAGGAATGCTTTAGCTCGGATTCCTGCATTGCAGGGTGTTGGACTAGATTACCCTTGTAGGGGGCGCTTCCAACTCTACAGTTCTGTGATTCTATGATTCTATACCCCTCTTGCTGCAGGTGATGGGAAAGACCAGGTCTCAGGCTGCTCCCCTGGACCACCACTGCCTGTGCTCACTAGCCTGGTGTAAAAAAACGGCACGATTCGGCGCAAGGCGAATTCCCTATGCTGAAACAGCAAATCGATTAAACAGTACCTAAACGTGACTCAGCACAGAAGAGCAAAGCGGAACTGCTTCGTTTGATGATAACATGGCTATAGCAAGATAATTTATATATGGTCTTATAATGTGCTGCCTGCTATCCAGGATCTTTCTACCGTCCACTGCTAGGAAAGGTTTCCTCCTCCCACCTCCCCAAATTAAAATTAAACCAAACCACCTACAGGGAAGTGAGAGGAGAAGGAACAGGAGGGCTGTTTCTGGTCCCAACCAGGCAAGAGAAGGGATACGGGCTCCTTTGGAAGACCCCTTTCTGCATAAGTGCAACAGAATTTATTGTGATAATTTTCAGAGAATCGCAGCAATGCTTTCTTCCATCCAGTTGCTGCTTCAATCCCTAGAATGCATGAACCCACCCCCAACCCCCTTTCAAAACATCAGAGCAACACCAGTCGAAGAACTGCTCACAACTGACAATCCCTGGAAGAAGGAAGGCCTTAATCGTGGAAAACCAGCCACCATAAAAGCAGTTGATCCGAGGGACTACTTGAATGGAATGTAAATTCCACCCCCCAAGGCTGAAACTGGTTGGGATCTTTTGAAGGAAAGAGATTTTTTTACATAAGGGGACAGAGACACAAACAGTCATTTATGGCAAGGAAAACAGAGTGGGGGTGGGGCAGAAAAAGAAAGGGAATGGACAAAGCGAGGAGAGCAAGGAGAGCATCATTTCGCAGGGGGCTTTGCAAACCTCTCCCCAGGTGCAAATATGGATTTGGGGGAGTGTTGGGTCAGGAGCAAGTGGGTGATCAAAAACTGATCACCTGCCACAAAAGGGAGGTTTTAGGATGGAAACACATAGGACAAACAAACAAACAGTGGTAATGCTAATCATATTCAGAGAGAACCTATTGAAATTAATGGACATGGCTAACTTAGGTTCTTTAATTTGAGTAGGACTTGGTTGGATACAACACAGTGCAGAAAATGATGTGCTTCCTGCTTCTTTTTTGTCGTCAGGCTCTTCCCATCAAATTCAAGATTTGGCTAAGGTCTTTTGAGTGTGGGTTAGGGAGCATTCTGAGAAGAAAAGATGAGCACAAATGCTACATTTTCTGTAACTTCAGAAGATAAGGACACAAGATTCTCTGGGCTGGGTATGTTCTACAAGTGTTGTAATCAGCCCTGGGGACAGCATTCATCATCCTTTGGAATCTAAGCTTTCTTTAAAAAAAAAGGTTACTAGTCCTCAAGACTTCCAAGATAAATTCTGGGGGTCAGAGGTTGGGACTTTAGTGCCTGGCTAACTGTCTCCCAGTATCCTTGCTGGTGAATTTTGATTTAATTTTTTTGAGTGCAGAATATGAGATATGTAGAAGGAACTTTATCCCAGATCGAAATTGGTTAGCAGTCTGGTTTTTATCACCCTTTGACCTCTTCAAACTCTATAGTTCCATTTAAAAAACAGTCACATATTTTGGACTTGCAAGAAATGGGTGGGTTTATTGTAGTTAGTCACTTGCCTTTCAAGTAGTTAATTGGTTAAGTTTCATAAGCACTCGCAGTTTTGATAAACAAAACCTGCCAATCATTTGCTAAAAGGACATCCTTGGAGTCCCTTGGCGGGATGGTTAACAAACCAGAACCAAAACTGCTACAAAACAAAACTCCCTGATTAAAATATTCCTTCACTGATGGAAACAGCCCCCTGCCATTCAATCAACAAGAGTAGTTGATTAATCCACCGATGAAACTGAAGAAAAGCTCGCAGCACAAATTCCAATGTGAACCTACCCAAACCGTTTGCTTGTCTTGATAATACAATTGAACCTTTAAATTTCTAGGAGTGGTGATGGGAAGGGTGGCCAAGACAAACTACAGAAGGCGTCTAAGAATGTTATCCTTGGGTAGAGGCTGTCTGGCTAGTCTGAATCGGCTTCCTGTTCCTCAGGAAAGAAGGACCGTCCAGGAGGGATGGAGAGGAGCAAAGATGCAAGTCAGGATGTTGGTGGTGGTGATGAATTCATGGAGGATGAGACTGTCATTGGCTACTGGATACAATGGCTTGCTTGGCCTTCACAGTCAGAGGCAGCAATGCTTCTGAATATCAGTTGCTGGAAAGCAAAGTGGTCTTGTGCTCAGGTTGTGCTTGCGAGTTTCCCCCAGGCATCTGCTCAACTACTGTAAGAACAGGATGCTGGACTACATGGGCCATTGGCCTGATCCAGAAGCCAGAAGCTCTTCTGATGTTCTTACAATGAGAGCACCTGGAAAGGCTCACAAGAGACACTGGGCATTGTTGGAATTGAAATCGTTCCCCAAAAATTAGACCAATGGGGAAGGTTCCTTGAGAATGGGATGTGGTGTGCAGTGGGGTGAGATTCCCTAAAAAGGATAGGCTAGATTTGGGGAAATGATGGAGACAAAGTGAAGCTGTGTCCTCAAGAAAGGGTTTTTTTTTGGGGGGGGAGAGGATTAGTTCCCTAGAAGAAAAATGGGGGACAGGACATTAAGTGGTGGCTCTGGAAATAGATTAAGAAGGGAAACCCCCCTATACACAATGGGAATAATGGGGAGAGTGGAGAGTTCAACATGGAACTGGAGGAGGAGAGTGACATTGGGGGCGGGAGGTGAGAAAGGCCGTAAGGCAGTGGTGGCAGCTGTTTTGGGACTACAACTCCCATCATCCCTAGCTAACAGGACCAGTGGTCAGGGATGATGGGAACTGTAGTCCCAAAACAGCTGGAGGGCCAAGTTTGGCCATCACTGCCGTAAGGGGTTGAGGCTGAGGGGGCAGGATGTTGTAGAAGTAGAAACATGGGGGGGGGGAGGAAGAGGGCTAATAAGAAGCCTCCCCACTAAAAAGGGGGAGGGCGAAGAGAGCGACTGGTAAGAGAAACCAGACAGAACCAGAGATCTCCGAGATGATGACGTAATAAAGAGATTGGGAGGGGGCAATACTGGAAAAGGTTATCCCCAGTAGACGAGGGAGGCATATTGATGTCCCCTCCCCCCCCCCCAAAAAAAAGATGGGAGAAGCAGGATGCAATAATAGATGAAAGGGAAAGAAAATAAATTGCTTAAAAGAGATTACATAAAGACCCCTCTACTGTATAAAGAACTGAAGGGAAGGGGTTGCTGCTCCTAATTATTATCTATCCTGTTCACAGGTAGGTATAAAATGGAGGCTATCTTCTCGCCTCCTTCCCGAGATAAGCGGAAGAGCGGCAAAGAAGCAGAGCCCTCCCCCCCCCCCACTCACCGCTTTCCAGGCAAACGCCGGCTCGCTCCGACCTCAGCCGCTTTCGCCCCCGTCTAGCCGCGCCGCCGCCGCGGTCCCCTGCTTGCAACTGAGCAGCCGGGAGGGCGGATCGCAGCTGGCCCGCTCGCCGAACGCGCCGCAGCCAATCGGAGCCGAGCTTTCGCCGCTCCGTTGCGGCGCCAGCCAATGGGAGGAACCGAGTGCGACACACCCCTCCTCTGAGGAGGGGAGGGGAAGAGTTGTTTTGTGCGGTTGGGAGGAAAGAGGGTAATTCTAAAGGACGGGGGTGGGCGAGATGGAGGGAGGCAGGCGGATGGGGTTTGCCTCTGAGACCGTGACAGGTGGTCCCTTTGATCAGCCCTTGGGGATGGGCAGTTTTTAACAGTGGTACCATTTCTTTTGAAACGCAGAGGAAGTATCAAGCTCAAGTCTACCTGCATCAGATCTGGCTTCCAATACAGTGGTACCTCGGGTTACATATGCTTCAGGTTACATACGCTACAGGTTACAGACTCTGCTAACCCAGAAATAGTGCTTCAGGTTAAGAACTTTGCTTCAGGATGAGAGCAGAAATCGTGCAGTGGCGGCGGCGCAGCGGCAGCTGGAGGCCACTTAGCTAAAGTGGTGCTTCAGGTTAAGAACAGTTTCAGATTAAGAATGGACCTCCGGAACGAATTAAGTTCTTAACCTGAGGTACCACTGTATTCCCCTTGGCCCTGGTTACTTACAACAGGGGAGAGGATAGTATTATTTTTAAAAAGGAAAAAATGCCGTATAAGTAGTGAATTGTCTATTCCCCCCCTTCATTCTGTGCATATACATAACTAACTGAGAGGTAATTTGTTTAGAGAATAATGTGTAAATATTGTGTTCCATTGTAAGCATTTGCCACATTCACCCCACACATTTCCAATCACTATGATGGCCTTTCTCAACCTGTGGGTCCCCAGATGTTGTTGAACTACAACTCCCATCACCCCTAGCTAGCAAGGCCAGAGCTCAGGGATGATGGGAGTTGTAGTCCAACAACATCTGGGGAACCACAGGTTGAGAACCGCTGGATGACTTCTTCCCCCAGGGAATTCTGGTAGCTAAAGTGTGTTAAGGGTGTTGAGAGTTATTAGACCACAATTCCTTCCCCTACCCCTGCAGCCCCAGCTACAGTTCCTAGAGCTTCCTCGGAAGACAGATTGATTACGAAACATCTCTGCCAACTGCAGCTCTCCTGCAGTTACAGGATATCAGCATTGACTGGAAAAAAGCAAGAAATCCACCCCAAAACTTTTGCAGACACAAATAGTATTCAAGGCAAGATCAAGTATAACCACCCCATGCTCTCATGAGCACAAATAATCACAAACATCAGAAGGATATTTGGAAGGGCCCTAAAGGGGCTTACTCACAATAAGTGGGGATAGGATTGCAAGTTGCAACCCTAGTTTAATTACATCCATTGAACCCAAGTGTGTTCCGAGCAGAGACCTTGTCTGATTCGGCAAACCGGTACTTGACGTTCTTAGGGAATTCTGCTCTTCACAGCATATCAGTGATAAACACACAGATTGGTGCACAGGCAGGCTGGCTGGCTGCTCAGATATGCCCTTTTTTATAGCTGAAATTTAGCAACCGAGAACTTGGCCCTGCTAGTAAAAGATAGTAAATAATCAAGTGCATGATGACACGTCCTTTTGTAATCTTGCCGGCTGTTCTGATTAGACCCTCCTAATGCCAGATTATGCAATTGGTGCTACAAAGAAAACCAGTAGGCAATTTGAGAAATAGCCAACCTGGACAGAGAGCAGAAACAAGGTCAATGTCTGGTGCAATGGGTCAGTGCACCTGGCTGTTAACCAGAAGGTTGGTGGTTCGAGCCCACCCAGGGATAGCTGCGGTAGGCAGAATTACTGCATTGCAGGGAGATGACCCATGGGATCCCTTTCCATTCTATGATTCTATGAAAAATTACTTTCAAAATCCTCCTCTACAAATTTTGATGTTCCGTATTCCCACAGTATTCTCCCACACAAATATTCACTGAATATTTGATACCTGTTTCACCATAAGGACAAAAGAAGAGCCCGCGGGACCAAAGTAATGGCCCATCTTATCCAGTATATCCTGTTTTTACAGTGGCCAACCAGGTGCCTGAGGGCAAACCACAAGCAGGATTCTACCTTCTCCTTGCAGTTTCCAGCAGGCAGGTATTCAGAAGCACTGCTGCGACTGACCTTTGAGGCAGAGCATAGCCATCGTAGCTAGTAAACCATCGAGGGTCTGATTCTCCATGAATTTATACATCCATTCAAACCATTTCTGAGAATTATTGGCGTTTGCAAAATGACTGCAAATATCAGTAGCTTCATTTGCCCAAACATTGATTTTGGGACTAGAGTTTAAATTTAAAACAAACTGAGTTGTATCCAATGTTAGTCCTACTCAGAGTAGACCTATTTAATGGACATGATTTAGGTCCATTGTGTCTTCTCTAGCTCAGTTAGAGCTTTCAGTTTGAATTTGCTGCCAATAACCAATTGCTTGTCACTCTCTCTGCTTTCTAGATTTGAGCGTTAAATAACATTATGCTCTTTTGACCCAGAAGCCTTTCCCCTTTTCATTTCCTTCGCCTCGCCTTCAATTCTTGTATTATCTTCATTGTCCTAGCCTAGTTCTTCAAATCCTCCTGCCGAAGCATTAATACCCGGTGGGGGCTGACATCTTTAATCATGCTACGTATCATATGCCAGCACAGTTTAAGTGCATGATGTACAATTAAAGATGGCAACGTTCTGGGAAAACAGCTCTGCTGAGATTTTCAAAGGAATGACAGGCAAATTTGGTGAGATGAAGGGAGGAGGGAGTGCTGAGGTCTCTGTTCAGGTCTCTTCCTGACCAATGAGAGCAAGAAAAAAGGTAGAATTTGCTGGAGCAGCAGTGTTCCTGAATAGCCTGATTTTCAGCCAACATCAAAGACTAGATGATCCTCAGGGTCCCTTCCAACTCTACAATTATATGATTCTGTATCTTCAAATGGCCTTTAGCAAGTGTAACAGAGTTTTTCAGCCAACCATTGGGCTGGTTAGTGTGAAATTCTCATTCCATGTGCCTCCAAGGACTGCAGAACACTGGCTCACAACTCTCCAAACTCCCATGTCCAGTCACAGTGCATAGCCTTTCCTGTCTTTGGGTTCTATGTGAGTTTTGCCCTGCAGCTCCTAGGGAACTAAGAAACTGCCTTATACCAAGGACAGGCCTGTCTAGTTCAGTATTGTTGGTAACTGGCAGAGGCTCTCCAGGGTTTCAGACACGAGCTTTTCCTACCATGAGACTGCAGGAGAAGTGATCTAGCTTGGTGGAAGAACATCTGCTTTGCATGCAGAAGGTCCCAGGTTCATCCCTGGCATCTGTTGGAGATAAGCAGTGTCCAGTGCACAGCGGAATGATGAAAAGTACGTGCCAACATGCTCTATATTACTTTATTTACACTTCAAAGCTGGTAATTTACAGAAAAACATCTTCCCTCTGCCGGAGCAGAGAAAGGCATCCTCTCTCCTCTAAAGCACGGAGAGAATCTCACTGAACTGCAAAGAACAGTGAAAAACAGGAAACCAGTGTACGTCACATCCAGTCTCCTTTCCCGTGAGAAAACCCAACAGCACTTGACTGTGGAATGTAAACATTGTCTTGTGACAAGCACTTCGCTGCTCAGTGAAGGAAGCAGAAACCAACATCCTCCCCCTTTCTGTGAACATCACTGGGCAGCGTGTTCGTACAATATCAGCACAAACCCAACTTCTGCACATAGGTACAGTGTTGATCCCTTGATACAATCTTGGACAATACATCAGCAGGAATTTCATTACCTGGCATATAGGACACCGTTACGAGTCCCTTTTGAATACGTTCCCTAGCATGTTGCAACTTCAATTGCAAGTGCTTCGTGCTTTGCTTACAACCTTCAGAATTCAGCAAAGCCAAACATGCTTTGTTGTCCTGGTAAATCTGGATTGGACATTTGACAGGAATTTTCATGTCTTTGCACAATTGTAACAACCATTCACAATCCTTAAGTGAATAAGACAGTGCATTCAGTTCAGCTTCACAAGTACTTAAGCTAACTGTTGTTTGCTTCTTGCATGACCAATCAAATAGACCCTGATTGTACTTATAGCAAACTCCAGACGTACTTTTCCTGTCTGTAGTGTCACTTCCAAAACTTGCATCTGCAAATATCTCAAGACCACCAGACTTCTGATTGTTAAATCTCAGTCTGTAATGCATAGTGCCTTTCAAATACCGCGCTATGCGTTTCAGAGCTTTCCAATCCTTAACAGTAGGATTGTTGACTTGTCTGCTTAGCAAATTACAGCTAACAGCAATGTCTGGTCTTGAACATCTGGCAATGAAGTTTAGCTTGCCTAGCACACTTCTGTACAGTGTAGTATCAGAAAATGCTTCTCCAGTGTCATCTACCTGATAACCTGTTGCCATCGGTGTGTCTACAGGGTTAGCATCCATCAGGTTTAGTTTGCTTAACACATCAGCAATTTTACGTGACTGGTGTATTAGAATGTTACCATCTTGATCTCTCTCTATTTCCAGAGATAGGTAGTTGTTTACCTCACCAAGATCTTTCATGTCAAAGTGCTCTTTCAGTTGAGCTAGGGCGTTATTGTACATTGTGACATCCTTCCAAAAGAATAAAAGATCATCAACATAAAACAAACAATACAGTTTCTTTTGCCCCTCCTCTTTGACAAATACACATGGATCAGCTTTCCCTTGCTTAAAACCTAGAGAAAACAATACTTCAGTGAGTTTTGTGTGCCAACACCGTGCACTTTGTTTGAGACCATAAAGGGACTTCTTCAGAGCACAAACAAATCCCTGTTTTACCTGTACGCCATCAGGTGGAAGCATATAAAGTGATTCATCTAGAGATCCGTACAGAAAAGCTGTATTCACATCATGGTGACTAATGTGTAGATTCTCCTCTGCAGCTAGCTTGAGCATAAGCCTAATGCTCTCATACCTCACGGTGGGTGAGTAGGTCTCGTGATAGTCTTCACCTGGTACCTGTGCAAAACCTCTGGCTACCAATCTGGCTTTGTGTCTGACTATCTTGCCATTTTGATCTGTCTTCGCTTTGAAGACCCATTTGCTTCCAAGCAGTTTCATTCCTGGAACTACTGGAACAAGATCCCATGTTTTGTTCCTTTCCAAGGAATCAAGCTCAGCCTTCATGGCATTTAACCATGGCTCAGCTTCCTTTGAATCCAAATCCTGGATTTCTTGGAAACTTGAAGGTTCAAATACCTTCTTGGAGCTTTTAACAGCTGTTACTGCTATCTTGGCAAATTCATCAGCAAATCTCTTTGGAGGTCTGCCTTTTGTTGCTCTCTGTGACCTGCGAATTAGCCTTAAGTCTTCAACACTCTCCTCTTCCTTCTTAGGAGAAAAGTGACCTATTGTGAACAATGGTTCCTCCAATTCTTGATCAGAGCTTTCAGAGGGTCGCATAGAGGCTTTCGCACTCTTGAAATCCTCTGAATCACCCGATTCAGTTTCAGACTCAGAATCAGAACCTTCATCAGTGGGTGTGGGTTGTTGCGGTTGCTTTTGACTATCCTCAGTCTCATCACTGTCATCAGGATAACATTGGAAAATTCCCACATTCTCCCCCCACTTGGCATTGTACTCAACACTTCTTGTGAGCTTAATTGTCTTAGAGTCAGTCATCATTATTCTGTAAGACCCTTTCTGATAACCTAGAAAGATACCATGCAATCCACGCTTGTCTAACTTGGAGCTTTGTGGTGAGTGAACCCACATGTCAGAACCAAAAATTTTCATGTGTTTGATGTATGGCTTCTTGCCAAACATCTTCTCATAGGGGGTACAACCAATCGCTGAAGATAACCTGTGATTATAACTGTAAGTGAAACATGAGAGAGCTTCGGCCCAATAACTCTCTGGAAGATTGGCATCATGCAGCAAGGTTTTTAACCCTTGAAGCAATGTCTGATTTGCTCGTTCTGCAAGTCCATTCTGCCATGGCGAACGAGGACTAGACAAATCGTGTTGAATTCCTTTCTCAGTCAGAAAAGCTTCAAACTGCTGAGAAGTGAATTCTCCCCCGCGATCACTGAAAAGAGTCTTTACCTTCTTACTATGCACATTTTCCAACCAAGCACAGAATTCCTTGAACCTCGGAAAAGCCTCTGATTTCTGCTTGAGATTGTACACATAAATATACCTGGAAAATGCATCAATGAGAACCATGAAGTACCTGTTTCCACCCAAAGAGGGCGCTAGTGGTCCAACCAAATCAGCATGAACAACCTGGTATGGTTCTGTAGCTTGCCTACTAGACACCTTACCTTTCGCAGCCATTTTTACCTTGTTTGCTGCGCATGCCTTGCACTTCATGTGGTACCTGCAGGGTTTAATAGTCATACCTTCAACCAAGGCAGGCATTTTAGATACTGCCTCAAAATGCAAATGACCAAATTTTCGATGAAAATCGTGAATACATTCTGCATGCAAACTTTTGTTAGAACCTGCAATGCAACAAGTGTCATCCTGCACAACATCATCAAAATACAAAACATACAAACGATCAACATATTCAGCATGCAATACATAATCATTTTTCTTTGTGATGATGCACCTTTTGTTCTTAAAGGAAACGTTAATTTTCCGCTCATTCAGCTGTCCAACGCTGAGCAGATTATGCTTAGCATCTGGCACATAAAGCACATCCTGTATCGATAAGTCCAAACTGTGAAGAACAACAGTTCCGTAGCCTTTACTGGGAATTGTGTGGTCATCCGCCTGGTGAATCGCACCTTCCTGCGGTGTAAAAGACACGAACAAGCGCTTATCGTTGCACATGTGGTGGGTCGCCGCTGAATCAACAACGAAGAAAGATCTAGACGTCTTCTGGACCTCTGCAACCTTTGGAGTGAAGCGTGAGACCATTGCCTTGTGCTGCGTTGTCCTGGACACCGGACCTTTGCCTTTGCCTCGGCCTTTTCCACGCGATGAGCTTTCGCTGCGCTGCTCTGTCTTGGCCCTGGGATATCTGCATTCCCTCTTCATATGGCCTAGACGTCCACACGTGTAGCATTTCACTGCCTTCAAAGCTTTGGCGCCATCTGGTGGTTCCACTGCACTATGGGATGACGTCTGTGAAGTCTCCCCCTTGCCCATGCAGCTATCACCCTGGCGGTCAGCTTCATTCTGAATCATGGCAGTATCACAGGCTACTGTGAGTTGAGCATTTGGCTGATTGGCATCAAATTCCCCACTTGCATCAGCCAGCCTTCTGCAGCTAGCCATCATGACTCTGGCATTAGCCTTCTGCGTCATCTCTGCTGCTTTAAATCAAGCTGCTTTATACAAGCTGCGTCTGTGTACAGCTGCAGCTGCTTCATTCCAAAAGCAAGTTCAAAAGTACTTTCGATTTCCAGCCTCTGCCTGTGAGCCTGTGCCACTCTGCTTATCTGCAGCTGCTGCAAAACCTCATTCCAAAGGCAAGTTCAAAAGTGAAAGTTCTCTCTGCTGTCTTAAATTCATGCTGCGACACTGCTGCAGCTGCTTTACTTTCGATTTCCCCCAGCATAGGAAAAATTTTATCCTTCTAGCCTTTTGCCTGTGCCACGGCAAAACCGGCTATAAAAGTTCAAAGTCCAGCCATAAAGCCATTAATTAGAAGCTGGCAGGCTGCCCGGAGCTGTAGCACATACCTCATCAAATCATCTTGACGCGCAGAGATATCGTCCGATCCGGCCCTCTGCATTCCGATCCTTTGCCGGCACTCCAATTCTTTGCTCCTTTGTTCCTTTGCCAGGAGCCCGACTTCTGGAGTCCATTCTCAAAACACTGCGTTTTTCTGGGCCCATAACCAAATGTTGGAGATAAGCAGTGTCCAGTGCACAGCGGAATGATGAAAAGTACGTGCCAACATGCTCTATATTACTTTATTTACACTTCAAAGCTGGTAATTTACAGAAAAACATCTTCCCTCTGCCGGAGCAGAGAAAGGCATCCTCTCTCCTCTAAAGCACGGAGAGAATCTCACTGAACTGCAAAGAACAGTGAAAAACAGGAAACCAGTGTACGTCACATCCAGTCTCCTTTCCCGTGAGAAAACCCAACAGCACTTGACTGTGGAATGTAAACATTGTCTTGTGACAAGCACTTCGCTGCTCAGTGAAGGAAGCAGAAACCAACATCCTCCCCCTTTCTGTGAACATCACTGGGCAGCGTGTTCGTACAATATCAGCACAAACCCAACTTCTGCACATAGGTACAGTGTTGATCCCTTGATACAATCTTGGACAATACATCAGCAGGAATTTCATTACCTGGCATATAGGACACCGTTACGAGTCCCTTTTGAATACGTTCCCTAGCATGTTGCAACTTCAATTGCAAGTGCTTCGTGCTTTGCTTACAACCTTCAGAATTCAGCAAAGCCAAACATGCTTTGTTGTCCTGGTAAATCTGGATTGGACATTTGACAGGAATTTTCATGTCTTTGCACAATTGTAACAACCATTCACAATCCTTAAGTGAATAAGACAGTGCATTCAGTTCAGCTTCACAAGTACTTAAGCTAACTGTTGTTTGCTTCTTGCATGACCAATCAAATAGACCCTGATTGTACTTATAGCAAACTCCAGACGTACTTTTCCTGTCTGTAGTGTCACTTCCAAAACTTGCATCTGCAAATATCTCAAGACCACCAGACTTCTGATTGTTAAATCTCAGTCTGTAATGCATAGTGCCTTTCAAATACCGCGCTATGCGTTTCAGAGCTTTCCAATCCTTAACAGTAGGATTGTTGACTTGTCTGCTTAGCAAATTACAGCTAACAGCAATGTCTGGTCTTGAACATCTGGCAATGAAGTTTAGCTTGCCTAGCACACTTCTGTACAGTGTAGTATCAGAAAATGCTTCTCCAGTGTCATCTACCTGATAACCTGTTGCCATCGGTGTGTCTACAGGGTTAGCATCCATCAGGTTTAGTTTGCTTAACACATCAGCAATTTTACGTGACTGGTGTATTAGAATGTTACCATCTTGATCTCTCTCTATTTCCAGAGATAGGTAGTTGTTTACCTCACCAAGATCTTTCATGTCAAAGTGCTCTTTCAGTTGAGCTAGGGCGTTATTGTACATTGTGACATCCTTCCAAAAGAATAAAAGATCATCAACATAAAACAAACAATACAGTTTCTTTTGCCCCTCCTCTTTGACAAATACACATGGATCAGCTTTCCCTTGCTTAAAACCTAGAGAAAACAATACTTCAGTGAGTTTTGTGTGCCAACACCGTGCACTTTGTTTGAGACCATAAAGGGACTTCTTCAGAGCACAAACAAATCCCTGTTTTACCTGTACGCCATCAGGTGGAAGCATATAAAGTGATTCATCTAGAGATCCGTACAGAAAAGCTGTATTCACATCATGGTGACTAATGTGTAGATTCTCCTCTGCAGCTAGCTTGAGCATAAGCCTAATGCTCTCATACCTCACGGTGGGTGAGTAGGTCTCGTGATAGTCTTCACCTGGTACCTGTGCAAAACCTCTGGCTACCAATCTGGCTTTGTGTCTGACTATCTTGCCATTTTGATCTGTCTTCGCTTTGAAGACCCATTTGCTTCCAAGCAGTTTCATTCCTGGAACTACTGGAACAAGATCCCATGTTTTGTTCCTTTCCAAGGAATCAAGCTCAGCCTTCATGGCATTTAACCATGGCTCAGCTTCCTTTGAATCCAAATCCTGGATTTCTTGGAAACTTGAAGGTTCAAATACCTTCTTGGAGCTTTTAACAGCTGTTACTGCTATCTTGGCAAATTCATCAGCAAATCTCTTTGGAGGTCTGCCTTTTGTTGCTCTCTGTGACCTGCGAATTAGCCTTAAGTCTTCAACACTCTCCTCTTCCTTCTTAGGAGAAAAGTGACCTATTGTGAACAATGGTTCCTCCAATTCTTGATCAGAGCTTTCAGAGGGTCGCATAGAGGCTTTCGCACTCTTGAAATCCTCTGAATCACCCGATTCAGTTTCAGACTCAGAATCAGAACCTTCATCAGTGGGTGTGGGTTGTTGCGGTTGCTTTTGACTATCCTCAGTCTCATCACTGTCATCAGGATAACATTGGAAAATTCCCACATTCTCCCCCCACTTGGCATTGTACTCAACACTTCTTGTGAGCTTAATTGTCTTAGAGTCAGTCATCATTATTCTGTAAGACCCTTTCTGGTAACCTAGAAAGATACCATGCAATCCACGCTTGTCTAACTTGGAGCTTTGTGGTGAGTGAACCCACATGTCAGAACCAAAAATTTTCATGTGTTTGATGTATGGCTTCTTGCCAAACATCTTCTCATAGGGGGTACAACCAATCGCTTGTGCATGTGGGCATGGGGTCTCCCGAATAGTATAGGCATTTGGACTTTGGAGAGGCAACTCCTCTGTAATAAGTAGGGAGCACTGTTGAGAGGCCAAGTGAGGAAACAGAGTGCAGGATAGCTATGTTTACAAGTGAGGGGAGTGAGGCAGACAGCAAGGAGCAAGAAGCTTGAGAACAAGTGAAGAGGGACACAGCAGGAGTCTTCCGACTGACAAACAAAGGGTGACCTAGAAAGCGATACAGGGTGTGAGAGCCAATCACGCAAGGGGTCACTTGCCACCAATCTGAGGCTGACATCAAGGCAATCCTTGCAGAGCTTATTCAGGAGGGCGTGCCATATTTCTGAATCGTGCATATGCACAGACAAGGGTATTCTCCAAAAACAAAGCTTATGGTAAAGTGAAGCTGAATCAGAGTATCCCAGAATTCCTCTGCCCTACTTTCAAGAGGAGCAGTCCTCTCTAAAGGATGCAAAAGCATACTGAGCAAAAGTGGAATGTAGCTACCCTTTTGCTAATGTTCACATGAACATAGTGTAGAAACAGGGCTGTGTCATCGTGAGCTCTATTTGCACATTCAAAATTAGTGTCAGGGCTTAAACTGGGAAGTGAAAGCTGTTGTGCGCACCTTGATCTCCCCACGTACACTGGGCACATCTGCCCCACTCAGTATTCCCAGGCTGAGTGCAGAAGGTCTGGTGAAGGTCTGATTCTCAAGATCAAAAACCCTGATTATTGCAGAGGTTCCTGATTGTGGGGAGAATTTCTTCTTTCATACCTGGATTTCAGAAGAGATGCGACCTCCAGTCTTAAATTTATTGTTTACTAAAATATGGCGGAACCGGAGAGCTATTCTACATGGGATGCAGAATGACGTGGTAGAGTGCTGGAGTGCCCCAGTGCAGAAAGGACACTGCATTTTTGAATGCTCTACAGTATGCAGCAAAACTAGCACATTAGAATGTAAACTTCTCTCAATAATACAAGTTTCCTTCCAGAATTCTACCACATCACTCTCCCAACTTACTTTGCATAAGGTACAGAACAGCACCCATTCACAAGCAATTGCTGTTTTCACCCTGTGCAAAATATGCATTATGTAATAAACGAAGATAACTGGGAACGGGATTGTAGAAAACAAAAGATGCCTGCAGAGTTGAGCAGAAGACTTATTTTTAAATCCTGTTTTTCACCTCAAATCCCAAAGAGATTAAGGGGGTTGTTCCTTTTGTCTTCCACATACATGCAATAGTTCTGCTTCACAGTGCTGCAATTCTCCAAGCAACCCTCTTAACCTAATCTTTCTTTTGTATAGGAAATACTCAAATCATTAAATAGAACAACTGTACTTTTGTTCTTCGAAAACTACTGTGCAATCAAATCTCCAGTGGGAAAGTCTGGCTAGAAATCTCACTCAAAAGAAAAACACTGGAATTTCCCACACAAGATCGCTTAATGTGGGTCAGTTACCTCTGGGTGCTTGCAACCAAGCTGGTTAAAGGACTGGCTCCTCTCCTACCAACCACCTCCTTCAGTGCATGTTTATGGGCAATGCTGGACTACGTAGATAGCACATGGAGAAGAGGCAGGTATCTCTTCTTGTCCCAGAACAGAGATGGGGAGTCTGTGGCTCTCCAGGTGTTGCAGCCCTGACACTCATCACAGTCAATAGGCAGGGACAGTACAAAGTGTAGTTCTGCAATCTCTGGAATGCCACAGGCTCCCTATTCCCATCTTAGAACATTCCAGTGCTGCTCTTTGTGGATATTCAATTTGAACCTGATAACTGCAATGACAGAATACTCACAAGTAAGGCCACTATACTTTGTTATGTCTAGAATACTTAAGTCTTCAGTCAGGTCACAGTGACATCTAGTGGTGAACTGTAATCTTCTGAATTTCCCCCCACATATTCTATGGTACACAAAATAATGTGATTGGGGCATGCTGGAAATTCAACAATCCCAGCCTGCTACCATTTCATGAAAATAAATGTTCTTGAAAGGACACCAGAGATACCATTTTAACATGCAGCTCATCTCATCTCAAACTCAAGTAAGAAAGATACTGCATTTCCACCCCGCTTGGTTTGAATGTATGTATGTGGGTTTGTTTGTTTTTTGGTTATTTTGCAAGTTGCTTTGAATTGCCGTGGCTAAGAGAAAACAGTATCTTTCTGGACCAAATTCAAGGTCATTTTATTAATTTACAAGGCCCTTAACAACTTGGGTCCAGAATACTTTAAAAACCACCCAATCCCTTATATCTCTGCCTGATCACAGATCTCTTCAGTGTCTCTGCGGTCCCCCATGCTTCAGATGCTTGGCTTGTAATGACCAGAAGCCATGCATTCGGCGTTGTGGGCCCAATCCTGTGCAACTCCCTCCCAGATGAGGTTAGACAAGACCCCTCCCTGCTGAACTTCAGGCGCTTGATTTGACAGCAGACATTTTCAGGTAATTTTCTGCTTCTGCGATAAGTGAATTTTAATAGTTCTTATTCATTTTACTTAAAACAACAACCCCATTTTATGTACACTGCTTCGAAATTCCGAATATTAAGCAGCATATAAATACCTGAAATAAATAAATACCTAAGATTGTGATGAGTCCAGAGCTGCCCTCCTTCCGTTTGCTAATAACGAGTTTTCAGAAGGGTCTGAAATGAACATTGCCGTGATATGCGCCTCATATTGACCTGTGTCATTCTTTGGTCAAAATGAAGCATGCAACCAGGTTTTGCGTATTCTATGATTGTGCTGCATAATCTTGGATGCCAGTCGTTTCTCTCTTCCTCTTAGGCCAGAGGTGCTGTTTTGGGCTTCCAGGAGGCTGCCTAGCAAATATAAAGTGACGGTATGAAGATGCACCTATTTTCATACAGAGTTCCTTAATTTTATTTGTCCCTAGGGACTGCTCATTGGCTGTTGCTTGCTTATTAACATAAGAACAGCCTGCTGGAGCAGGCCAATGACCCATCTCGCCTAGCATCCTGTTCACACAGTGGCCGACCAGATGCCCATGGGAAACCTTCAAGCAGGACCCACGGACAAGGGCACTCTTTGCTAAAAGGAGTTCAAGGCATTGTACATCGTTCTCTCTCACACACACACCGAACGCTATCTTCACAACCACCCTGTGAAGTAGGTTACTCTGAGAGAGAATGCCTGGCCCAAGTTTCATGACTCAGTTTGAATTGGAACCTGGTTTCTGCTCCACTACCATTACAAGTCCAACGTTGTTCATACCATTTCCTGATTTCCCAACCCTTGAGGGCACTTCACCAGTTTTTCGTCTTCAACTCTGCTGGCAGGCTCTAAGGTATACGGATGGAGCCTCTTGATTCTCCACAGAGTGTCCTCCTCACTTACAGCCCCATTTATTCAAAGCAGGATTCCTGTGAAGGAGAGTCCCTGTGGTCCGTCTGCCCAGGGAGGGCTGCTTCACTGCACAGGAATTTGTTCCTGGACATAGAAATCAGTATGCTGAGTGTCTCCAAAGGTAGGTAATGAGCAGTGAATTCTCAGAAATGAGATGAGCAGGTTGACCGGTACCTAGGGATTGGAACTTCTTGGACTTCTCCACGCTGAGCAGAAACAAGATAAATTAAACAGATGAGACAATAGCATAATTTTGCTTAAGGAGTGTAGGCGATGGTAACATTCAGCTTTCTTATCCTTACAACAGAACGGAGGTTACTTTGGCCTGGGATTTTGAATTGTAACACTGAAGAGCAGACACAGCCGCAGACTGAGGACAAAAAAATACCATCAATTACTTCCAGGAGGGCAAATCTGCTTGTCTTGTGCATAGCACCTAAAAGCACATTTACCAATGTGATGCCCTCCAAAAGTTTTGGACTGCAACTCCGCCCTCCCACCCCCCACAAAAACTGGGGGAGTTGTAAGCCAAAACTTCTGGAGGGGATCATGCTGGTGAAAGATGACTTAAAGACTAACAGATTTATTGTGCCAAAGGTTTCCGTGGATCGACCCACTTCTTCATATGTATAGAAACGTTAACCATTTCTACATATAAGTTAGAAGGGTCCAGTGAATGAAAAAGCCCACACAGTGATACATCTGTTCCTCTTTAAGGTGCAACAAGCCCATTTGTTATAACAATATAATTGACATAATGGGAAGGAGGCATCTAGTAACTAGCAGTGCTTCCTGGTAGGCAATTTTCTCTCATATATATATATTACAGAAAATGTTTATTAAATTTTTTGTTTTACAATTTTGAATACTCATTTAAACATCCTTAAAATATCAATGACTTCCCTTCTTCTCTTTTCATGGTTCATTTTGCATAACATAAATCCATATTGCATACCATAAATATTTTACATAAACTAAACCATTCAGTATTCCATTATTACATCCATCAAAACTTACTTACACTGTTGAATTTATCTTACTGCTGCCCACATTTTCAAGTGCACACAATTTCCCCCCATATATATCCAATAAACATTTTCCAATCTTCTTTAAATGTATGTTCTTCTTGTTCTCTTATTCTATATGTTAGGTCCACAAGCTGTGCATATTCCATCAGCTTAAGTTGCCATTCTTCTTTAGTTGGGACCTCAATCATTTTTCATTTTGGGGCTAACAAAAATGGGCCGCAGTAGTGGTGTACATAAATAACCTTTTTTGATACCTGGGAATTTCCGTCTGAATTATCCCCAATGAAAAAGACTCAGGTGGTTTTTTTTTGGAAAAGTACTTTAAAACATTTTTTTCCAATTCATTATGGATTATTTCCTAAAACTCTTTTACCCTTTTACAGGTCCACCACATATGAAAAAAACGTTCCCTCAACCTCTTTGCATCTCCAGCACTTATCTGATTCAGATAAGAATCTGAATCTGAATCAGACCTGGTATGCAATTTTCCCATCCCATATCCAAACTGTTGGTCTTCTGGAGCTGCACGTGTTGTTAGAATGCAAACCAAACATATCACAGAGGGTGATATCGTTCATAAACCACACCCAGACTATTAACTGATGCTATGCACATATTTAATATGCTTTTATAAACACATACCCAGGATCTGTTTGGGTCCTGGCTCCATTCAGATAATTATATCAGACAGAACCTTACAGGGAAATTATTCTGTACTGAAGTCCTCATGTCCGGTTTTCAATCTCTCAGGGAGAGGTGTGTACGTGCTTCCTTCAGTGGTCATGTCAGCCGTAATCTTCCATAACTCCTGTTAAGCAGAGAAGAGAAACTGAAAATCGATGAACTGCCATGGGGAGTATGGTAATCAAAACAGAGCATTTCAATTTTAAATTCTAAAGTAACAGTATTCCTTCTTTACACTTATAGCTTGGGACTGCATTACTAATGCATCAACTGTCTTAACAGAGAAGCTTCCATTAAATTAGGAGTTACCTTAAGGGCATTATGCATTTTGAGTTAAAGCAAGAAGAGCTTAATCTACCTAATGCTACAAGATGAAGTTTAGACGCTCAGTACAGCCACGGCTGTATTTGCCACCAATACACATTCTTTGCTCTTACAAAGAAGATATAACTCAGTAGACGCAAAATAAAAAATAAATGTCTAATTTCTCATCTGGCTTAGCAGGCAGAATGTAGGACTGGGACTAGTCCAGCCATTCAGGCTCAGTCATAGTTTGTGGACATAAGAAAAGCTATGCAGTTGGATCAGACCAAAGGTCATTTTAGTTCTATGTCCTGTTATTATGGTGGCTATTCAGATGCCTACAGGTAGTCCACGCATAGGTCAAGAGAGGAACAAAATTCTCTTACTCATGATCCCCAGAAACTGGCATCCAGAAGCATATTGCCTCTAACAAAAGTAAATCACTCTGACATGGTAAATCATCTTTATCTGAGAGAAGACACAGGTGACATTTTAAAAGTGTCAGAGGTAGGATGACAGCAGCTCTCCTGCTCGGAAAACACATACTCTTCTATCTAAGAATGAGCTCTGGAAACAACAGCTCTTGCAGGTTTTTAGAGTGGTTCAGTCTGAACAGGGAAAAGATGACCTACTGGCAAGTGCTTGTGGCAACCTTAAAAGTACCACCACCTTGTCCCCAGTAAATTTTGCAACTTTTTTTTTAGATGTTGCGCACATCTTTTCCAGTAAGGTGATAGACTAATGCATATATGTACAAATAAATGATTGTGCCCTTTGAAACCTGCAAATTTGGACTAACGTGTGTGAATAATCTAATGTGATTCTGCTTCTTTGTTACATATATTTTATGCATCCATTCAATTATGTTCCCAAGGAAGTTTACAAGAAACAATAAAACAACTGAATTCATATCTTAAAACCCCATCATCCATTCCTCAGCTGTTTGCAAAGAAACTAGCAGCCTTGAAAAATAAAGTGATGTGTACAGTACAACTTACTGCTCGTTACTTTTCTATGTTCGGTCAGAGAACCGCAAGATAATGTCAATTCTTTTTGACTTTGTCTCATTAATACAATTAAACTGAAAACTGCTCAAAGTTTTAGATCATTTGTCAGACAAACGGTACCCACCAACTGCTCAACCCGCTCATAAATAATATGTTGAGGAAAGGAGAGTTGGACAGGCTGAACGGTATATCTTATTTTGCCATCTCTGATATTTTCTAGATCATTCAAGGTGCTTCGAAAGTAATTGTATGCTTCACATACAACATCCATGTGTCTTAAAGTGAAGTTGAGCCTGCAAAAAGATACATTCATTAAAGACTGAACTTTTAAAAACTGCAAAGATTTTAACTAACTTTTGCTCATGCTTTCTGAGATCAAGGTGCAGGCTTTCATCCACATTTGGATATAAACAGATGCCACTTTGAATCAAGATGGTGGGCTGAACCTCTCAAGATTGCATTGATGTTTTGGTTCCTCAAATTCCCCCAACAGTACTAAGTACAAGGCTGGTAGTACAATATAAATGCCAAGTGTTATCAGCTTCAGCTCTCCAAGGTGTCTGCTTTAATCAGATATGCCTCCCCAGTGTAGCTATTGTAGTTCAAGTTTAGGCAATCCTGACCAGCACTGCCTCTCCAGCAGAGTTGTCTCTCATCCCATTCTTTCCACTCTCAGAGATCTTTCAACTGAAGAAAAAGACAATGGTACCCAATAAAGCTATAGGTTCTCTTAGGCTGTAACTGAAAGTGGATTCACTTAGGATTGGCTTAGGGCTGTTCATCCACCAATCACTAACCAACAGAATGAGTGTCTGCTTTGGCAGGTCAAGAATAGACTCCCAAAGATAAGCACAAAAGCGACGCCTGTCTGTCTAGGTAGGTTCTCAGTATCTAGCAAGTGGTTTTTAACAGATCTTCAGTATTCTGCAGCCTTGTAGATGTGCTGTAATTTCCGCCACAGAGGATCTAGCTGAAGGAGATCCAAACTACCTGACAGCCACTTAAATGCTTATTTGGTGACCATGACTGTTTGCTGCATCCTCTTAAGAAGAGTTTCCTCTTACGAATGCAGTCATCTATATAACTATTTAAAAATATCTAAATAACTTCATGCTGGAAACCTTTTTGAGAAATAATAAGATTGCCCACTTCCAAGCTGAAAACTGTTTCTAGCATTAGCAACAATCAAAACAAATTAATCATATTGTGGTGTATTTTCCAATTAAGAGTAAAAAGCATGTCACCTCTTTTCTATTGACAAGTAGATGGTGGAGGGGTTTTTCAAGTTGCCAGTGATTCGATACAGCGTTTTGAAAAAGGCATCTGTTAGATCATCGTCATAAAATACTGCAATAAAAAAGGGTTAGGATCATCTGGATTTTGACTTCACATACAAGACATTCACTTCTATCTTAAAAGTTGATTTTTAAAAATATTTTGTTATCCATCTCAAGACTTCAGAAAAGAATGGCTATAGTCTTAATTACTAGGGGCACAGCAGTGTTTCGTTTTGTTAACATCCATTAGGAAGGGAAATAGCCAGGACATGGAATCTTGCAAATGTGAGTGCAGTTGGGGATGAAATAGCTAAATCTTTGACTTCTGGTCCTCTAAAATTGGCATATGACACTACTGTATCTGGCATAGCTTCCATCTGCAAATATGGTTATATTCTGAAGTACTGCATTCTATCATTCACTGGGGTCCTATAGGAACATAAGAAGTTAGGAACATAGGAAGCTGACATATGGAATCAGACCATTGGTCCATATACCTCAGTACTGTCTACACTGACTGAAAGCAAGTTTCTGGGGTTTTAGATAAGAGGATGTTCTCAGCCTTATCTGGAGAGGGTGGATTGAACCTGGGATATAAAGCAGATGCAAAGCAGATGCTCTACCACTAAGCCACAGCCCTTCCCCTTTCTATTATGCATGACCCCCCCATTTAATACAAAGAAAGGCGTAAGTTTCTCCACAGCTCCTACTTATTTCAAGGGGGCATGTTCAGGGGAAGCCAGTGGTGCCCCATGCCGATTAAAAGCAATTTCCATTACAGAAAAATACAAATCCTCAGAACTGTGATGTGATTTTTCTAGGCTTTGTGTCAGGTTTACCATGCTAAATTCAGGGTAAGGTTCCTTCCTGCCCCCACTTCAATTGCCACATCAAGAAATGTTTCTCCAGATGCAGCTGATGTGCATATTTTACAATGGGCTAGATGAGCCGAGTCAGTTTCCTCATTCAATGTCTATGGCCATGATGTGTCTTACTGGACTCTTGAAACAATGATCAGAAAAGATTTGCTGAAAGCACGCAATACGCACAAAACAGGGGCTTTAACGACCACTATGAATCCTTGACTCTCCTGTTCTGTTTGCTTACCATCAGCAGCTAGGATCACAGTGGTGAAATCGTGAAGCTCTGCAATCTCTTCTTCAGACCAGCTGTAGGAATGATCAGGATCTACAGCAAAATATGCAAATTGATTTGATTATAAAGGAGACTATAATTTTTTAGACACTGTACAGAAAGTTTAAAGAAGGAAGCAGGTCTTCCCAAAGGAACCCAGAGTGGCAAACAACCAGCAATAAAACAATAAAAGCATGTTGAAAATAATTCCGATAAAGTTGCAGACTAGGAGAGATATGCTGGAAGGGGACGGTCTTCAGTAGGTACTGAAAAGGCAACAGAAATTGTGCATGCCTAGTATTTAAAGGGAGGAAATTCTGAAGGGGAGATAACAGAACACTAAAGGCTCGATTTCTATATTGTGTGGAATGGACATCCTGATAAGATGGTACTTGCAGACAACCTCAGCTGCTGAGCACAATGATCAACTAGGGGTGAGACAATTTTCAGGTATTCTTGTTCCAAGCTTTATAGAGCTTTACATAACAAACCCAGCAACCCAAGTGCTGTGTATATTTCCTTTTTGCCACTGATCTAAAAATTGCTTGGAGAACTGGATCAGGTTCCCGAACTGTGGGTTAGGAACGCAACCTGATAATGCAAGCAATCCTCAGACTTGACAAAAAGAATACCCATGGCTCCATATAACATGTAAAACAAGAATGGCTCTGTGGGTGGTCTCTTTTAAAGGGTTAACCACTTGACCCCCTGAAGTCTTCTCTAACTTCTTACTGTTAGAGAAAGAATTTGGATTACTCAGTGGCGTGGGAAATGTACCGGTACTTTGCACATACTCAGAAGCAAACTCATTTACTCACCTATTTCAAAGCTAGGCCATGGGTTTAAATTGTTATTTGGCTGTAAGTGAAAACAGTAACTCAACAGATTAGAGAGAGAACACCAAATCAAGCTTGGCAGGGGGTTGGACTCGATGGCCCTTGTGGTCTATTCCAACTCTATGATTCTATGATTCTAAGCTTTTAAGAATTTGATGCATCTACTTACCAATACAGAACTCATCTTTAAGCCAGTCCAGCACTCTGACCTTAATCTTAGTTCCTGGAAGTCAGTAAGATGATAAGAGAAATAAGCGGGTGGCAAATGCTCTTTAGAAGACAGGTTAAAGCCATTAAAGTGTCATAATAAAAGGAAGACTGTAAATTGCTATAATTGATAATAGTGAACAAGCAGAGGCTTATGCCCCCACCTCACTTTACCCGCCTTCCCCCAAATTAGTCTTGCTAATGATTCCTTGTTCCTTCCCATGATGTATTTATAAAATGTAATTCTGAGCAATCTTAACCTCTGCATTTGCTGACTAGAGAGTGTTAGGACTATGCAAAGGCTTGCTCTACAGATGGGGGTATATCCACTGTGGAGGCCCTCAGAAAGCTCTGCAGGCATAGATTCACTGGCGGTTACAGGGAGGAAGGCGCACACACACAGAGAGCCTAGATCCAGCCCCTTCATTCATCAGGGAGACCCAAGGATAGGAACCCATAGCCAAGCAAGGCTAGAGCTGGTGTAGCACCTCCTTCCCACTGGGAACAATCGGGGGTGGGGGGTTGAAAATAAAAGATCTGCATGGAGCAGAAAACAAGGTTAAGTCCACACCTCCCACCAAGGCTGGGCCTGGAAAGTGGTGGATTGTCCTCATTGCCCCCACAACCCATTGAAACTGTGCTCTTAGCCACCTTTCTAGAAGCAGCACCCTAAGGCAATGTACAACACAGAAATCATTACAATGTACAAAGAAGCCAAAAGCACTGTATTAAATAATTCTAATAACAATTAAAATATTATTCCTTAAATTTGGAGGGATCTTTTATAAGCAGACTTGAAATTGGTCTATTTTTTACTCCACTATGCTCAATGGAACTTACTCTTTAGATAAGTGTGTTTAGGATTGCAGGCATAGGTTTGTAGGGCAGAAGTGGCTGAAAGAAATGTTCAGAACAGAAGCCACTTTTTTGACATGTAAATATTTCATGTGGCCGTCTGGACAGTATTTTGGATTTGAATGATATTTTATCCAACCAGAAAAAAACACACAAATCCATTAAACAATAATAATATACAAGCAGTCTTTTTTACCTGCTGGCTCAGTAAGGTGCTTGTTTAATGCAATATTTCGTTCACACATTTCCAGGAGATCTTCACCAATATCTTTAAAATATTTGAGAGGCAAATGTTAGTAATACTTTGAGAAGAAATGAAAAACAAACAAACAAGAGAGGGGGGAAACAAGCATAGAAAAAACAGGGCAGGTACATCTCTTCTCTCAAACATCATCTGCTTTCAACAACTCAGCTTGACTTACTGCTCTTTCAAGCTTTCTGATAAAAATAAAAGCAACAGCACGAACATCAAAGATAACTGTCCTAAATAGATACCTGTGCAATAAATGGCCTTGGCTGCCTTTGCCATGATGATACTGACAATTCCGGTGCCGCCCCCAAGCTCCAGCACTGTGCAGTCCTTAAACAAATCTTGCTTGGAGAGGATGTAGTCTGCAAGTAAGAAGGCTCCTCGCCAGACCTTCAAGACAGGAGGCAAAAAGGTAGCACAGTCTGGTACATGAGGATCAAGGGAGCAAGAGAAGGGCTGGCAATGTAGCTACTCACCTGTTTGCCAACATCTTCTAAAGGGGTTGCCATGGCGTGCTCTGGAAAAGGAAGAACATGAAAAGGGGCCCATTTTTTCATGTTACACATACAGTAAATTTAGGGAGGATAAGGCAATCAATGGCTACTATATTCTAATATATTCTATATTCAACAATGACTATATGCTACCTCAACTGTCAGAGAAAGCATGCCCCTGGATGCTAGTTTTTGGGATACTGCAAGTGAGGAGAGTGCTTTTGTCCTTGGGTTCTGCATATGGGTTTCCCACAGGCTTCTGGTTGGCCACTGAAAATAGGATGCTGGACTAGATAGCCCAATGGGCTGATTCAGCAGGCTCTTCTATGTTGTTACATTTGCCCTTAAACTTTTCCATTAAAAACACAAAGCATAAAAGAACAAGATATAGTCTGTTGCCTTAGGGCACATTTGTGAAGGGACACTCATGAAATGTATATCCCGCTTTTTCCTCCAAGGAGCTCAAGGCAGCGCACATGCCCCTCCTCTATCCTCACAACAACCCTGTGAGGTAGATTAGGCTAAAAGAAAATGGTGTGCCCAACGTTGCCAAGTCAGCTTTATAAGCAAGTCTGGGTTTGTGCCTGATCTCTCCCCAGTCCTAGCTCAACAGTCTAATCAACTCACCAAACATAGCTGGCATGGGGAAATTCCTGAGACTGCTTGGCTTGCCATTAGTGCATATAATTTCCTAACAATTTCAATCTAAAAGGTGTACCGGTAAAAGGTTTTATGTGCAGATATAGAGGGAGGAATAAACTGGCTCTCTATGCTCCCATCTCAATGAGTACTTCTGGATCATGTTATGAAATGCAAATTATTTTATGCCACATCCATATACTACATTACTGACCTATTTTAATAATATCATAGCAATTGTTTTCTTGCTCTTGTTCTTCCAAGACTTCTCCACCTTTCATCAAAATGATAGGGCACACTTTGTCCCTTGAAAGGTCTTCAGCTTCTGCATCAAGTAACGGAGGCTTCCGGACAACCTCCAAATCCCCATCTTTGTCTAACAAAGCTTGAATTCCTTTCAAAGAGTTCTCTTCCTTGTTAGTGCTTTTCAGAGTAACATGGTCATCAGCAGGATCCTTCACATCTGATCCCTCTCCACGTTTGTCTTGGTGTTTAAGGTTTTCTTTTGCAAAGCCACTCACTTCCCTCTCAGTCTTCTGATTGCTTTTGTCCAAAAGGAATTTGAACTGTGAGAGAAACACTACGAGGCAACAATCTGAAGTCAAACACTGTGATCAAAGCCCAGTCAATCTTCAAAACCATAACAAAGAATGCGGGAATATCACCATAGCTTTCCTTACTCTCTAAATAGATTTTCCCGGCATTTGCCCATTCGTAAGTCACACATATGATCTCTTGTTTGGGAGTCCTTCCTGGTGTGTCTGAATTTTGTATTATGACTGTTGGTTTGGCCTCTTGATACCTGTTTTTATTGAACCTGATAAACTTTCCTGAAGTACCCTAACCTCACATAACCTGCACTTACACTGTCAAGTGCCTGCTGTACTTAGTAACATCTTAGTCCCCCAGCTTGTCTTCTCCAAAAACCTGCTCAGCCAGGATTTATGGGATGGAGGAAGAGTGGTGGGTATTTGCCTCCAAGCAGCAAGTCCCCAATGAGGCTGCCAGAAAGTCCTATTGCCCCATTTAATGCTTCTTCCACACCATTTACTAGCATCTGCATGCGCCAGAGTTGGCCCTCAGTTGTCAATCCTGATATGAGCCCAATAGGAAACGATTGTGGCATCTCCACAATATAGCACTTGGCACACACAGGTTCAGTCTTGATTAGGGTCAAATAACTTGCTCTGGAAACCTTCCTTGCCCCTTTCCTTTCCACTACCCAGGCAGTAGGTACTGCTACATCTGGCAAGCTCCACCCCCATCCATGGCACTGTCTACTGCAAAGGATAGATATTCCTGCTAAACACAGGATATGCATAGTTGCAATGTTAACAACCAAACAGCCTCAATGTAAATGGAGAGATTCCATCAAAGAGGATGGTGGTGAGACCAGTTGCGTCAAGGAGGTGGTAAGCTGTTTGCTATTGATCAGCTAACACTTTTAATGTAGTAACTTCCTTAAAACACACACACAGCTGTTGAAGAAAGCTCTCAGTGGAGATTATGATAACTGTGTGCAGGTTAACAGTAACAACCACTAGAGGAACATTACCTGGCTGTCCGACAGCATTCAGCCTGACCATTAAATGCCTTTTGCTTGGGGTGTGTAGGTGGACATCAGATAGGACAGTGTCACTTCGGAAGGTGATGTCATCCATCACCTCTCTCTCCCCTGCACCTTGTATGGTGCACTGCTGAAGGGACATCTATAATTATAAGACATAAAGCTCTATTAGTATGTTAATTATAAATAGTTACAGAATTGTATACAAAACCTAGCACCTCCTGCCAGCTTGGTATTACTATTCACTATATTTCGGCACACCTCCTCAGGCACTGCTCCCCACCCCAACCTTCCTTCCTTCCTTCCTTCCTTTCTTTCTTTCTTTCTTTCTTTCTTTCTTTCTTTCTTTCTTCTTCTTCTTCTTCTTGACACATTAGCCATTTGTTACACATAGGTCCCCAGGTGACTTACAGCATATCTAAGAACATAATTTAATAAAAATATATAATACAATTGACGCATTCACACAAACACATGATTCTCAACAAGTAAACAAACTACTACCATCCCACCAACAACAGCCATAGAAAGCTTGGGTATCACACTTAGAGCAAAATACAATCCTAACCTCCTTTGTCTCCTCCACATATGAATGCCAACTATTGAAACTGGATGAATCTCTCAATGGCAGAGAGATGCAGCAATAGAGAACATTCCTCCTGCTCAACATTGGTAGGAAAAGGGGCACTTTCCATAAAGAAGTGGCCAGCCTATGCCTCTCTTACAGGATGTGCTCTGCACCCAGATTCTCAGCTCAATGCTTATTCTGCCTCCAAGCATCTCTGCCTGTTGGATTTGATTCCCCCAAAGCCTCTTGCCCCCCCTGTCCCACTCCATCCCAACATATAGATCTTCTGCAATGCTCCCACAGCTCTGCCAAACAAGCCTTTCAATTCCCCCTCAACACCACCACTGCTGATATTCTGCAACTCATTCTTACCCCTCAGCAACTGGAATGTTTATGGAAATTTCATCACACCAGAGCAGTTCAACCAGTGTGGAAAGGAAGGCTAGCAAAAGCCAGCCTTCTTCACACAGCACAGTTAAAACTATGGAACTCGCTCCCACAGGAGACAGCGATAGCTACCAATTTGAATGGCTTTGAAAGAGAATTGGACAAATTCCTGGAGGAGGGGGATGAGGCCATCAGGGGCTACTAGCCATGATGCCTATAATGATTCTGAATATTAATAATTGGAAACTACAGGAGTGGGGAGTGCTGTTGTGCTCGGGTCCTACTTGGTGGTTTCCTACAGGCATCTGGGTGACCACTGCAAGAACAGGATGCTGGACTCAATGGGCCACTGGCCTGATCCAGCAGGCTCTTATTACATTCTTAATGTTCAATATTCATTTCTGATGCAGTGCTGTGGATAGCTCAGTCGGTAGAGCATGGGACTCCAAATCTGAGGGTCATGGATTAAAGCCCCACATTGGGCAAAAGATTCTAGATGATCCTCATGGTCCCTTCCAACGGTACAATTCTATGCTTCTATTAAATAGTACGTACATTTAATCTGCATCAATATGTAGTGGATTGTGGGGAGATGATCACGTCTGACTAAGGTTAACATTGCTCTATCCTGGCCCAGTTCCTTTATTTTCAACTTCTGCCTGATATGCAGAAGCAGGTGAAGCTGTTAGCAACAAGGTTGTCAGTGGTCTGAAATGCCCCAGTAATTAAATTTCTGTGTTAAGCCATTGATTTTTTAAAATAGTATTTTACTTTTCAGTAAGAATGTATGCCATTCTTTCGTACATTCTAAGTCACATTTTTAAGTGAAGTTCAGGAACTGTTGCTGAAAACATGATACTCCCCCCTCCCCCATATATATAAGGTATCTGAAATTCTGAAAACAAAACTGGTAGCCTCCCTTTTCACCCTAGAATGACAACAACAAAACTTCACCCAGGATTGCACCAAGTTTAATGAAAGGAGCACACTACCTATCTTTGCCCCCCCCCCTATTTATGACTAATTCATATGCTGTATTTCACTGGATTTGTTATTTTAAAAAATCTTTTATTTAAATTAAGAGTAAAAACAAGAATTTACAGCATATGAATTAGTCATAAATAGAAAAAAAATCAAAACCCACATTATACAAAGGTTGAGATTAATATTTCACATTCCTATAAACTAGGCTTATTTTTAAGGGCTATATACATTGGTGGTAGGGGACTTCTCGAGGGCACCAGGCTGGCTAGCCTGGCATCATGCATAACAAAGTGAATTTAAATGGTTATATAATTTAAATGGCTATATATTAAATGGCTAGGCTATATATTCTTGGACAATGTGCAACCCAGGATATAAGAACTAACAAAACAGATTAACAGTGTACTCTTAATCATGTCAACCCAGAAGTAAGTCCTATTGAATCCAATGGGTTTTACTTTCAGGTATGTAGAGTTAGGCTTGCAGCCTAATTCTTTAAAGCAAGCTGTTTCAGCTTCTGCCTTCGTCAGCCGGAAGCCAACACGTTTTTCTATAAAGATTTAATCTCTGTTAGTAACTGTTAATATGATTTCGATGATCAATTTGTTTGAAGTGCAGCATGAAGTTTTAAAAAATAGTCTCTTTCACTCCCTCTTTCACACAGCCAAAATGACTTTTATTTGTTTTGGTCCATAATAATGTTACGCCCAGAATCCCTCCGCCTCCCCATTGTAATGCTCCTTCCCTTCTAAGTTTAAAACATCCATGCACAGAAGGCAAGCGGGAAGCATTCCACTCTGCACATGCACAGAAGCACTCCCATTTCTACTTCTCCGCATGCTGCCAGTTGTTAAAACAAGCTAAGGCTCCAAGTAGGCAACAAACTGCAGCCGTTTCAAGGGGTTGGGAGACTTTTATGGGGTGGAACAGGCAACAGAGGGCTGCGCCTTACGGAGCGAGGGCTCTCTCCTGCCCAAGGTGGGTGTAATGGCGACTCTCACCTCCCCTCTCGCGGCAGCTTCGTTGACGCCGCTGCTGCCATTTTGCATTTTGCCCTCAGCCGCTTCCGCCCTTCTCCCCGACTTCCGGCGCGCTGTTTCCCGTAGCAGCGGCCCGCCCACTTAGCTTAACTGATGCGTTGTCAGCCCAACCGACTCCTGCTTCCCTCTGTTGCCGCGGCAACGAGCCCCTGTTTGACTTACTGCTGTCACCCCTCCCGCGCTCCAGAGTTACTATAGCAACGGTCTCCATCTGCAAGGACCAAACTCATTTCAGACTGGGCCGGGGCAGAGAGGATGGAGAAAATATTCCAGATGTTAGCCCTGCTGAACCAATGTGGCAGATCTCTGCCCTTTTTATTCACCCCCCCACCCCTCCACACCACCTTTTTCCCAGTTCAAAAACCACAAAAAATGTTCCTTATTAAAACATGGAGTTACTTTCTGAGAATGTATTTGTTTAGCTTATCTATCCTGTCTTTAAGCCTGCTTTCCAAGTAAAATCAACAAAGTTGCAATGAGACAATAATATCAAACTCATCATTGTACTTCTGACTGTACTGTGCAAGTAAAAAGATCTGGAAGAGAAATTGGTGCTCCTAGAATATAAATTTTCATTAAAAAAAGATTCTAGTCCCTGTGCAATCTTTTACCTGCCTACTGAAAAACCCAATTGAAATAAGTCAACTGAATTCAGTGGGGCTCCTATTAAGTACAGTGGGTCTTGCTTGTGAATAGATATGTAAAGGATTGCACAGGGATACATATTTGTAATAAAATAAAAACTGATATTCTCAGAGTACTGAATTCTGGTCAGATACCATAACTAATCTGGTAGGATTACAATTCAATTAATTTATTGCTTTGAGGAATCATGACATGTTTTTCTGTACAATAACATGCAAAATGCAATATGCAATAAAAGCCATTAAAATGAAACAAATATACTAACAGTGTTTATCTACATAATCACCCAAGAACAGCAGCCTTACAGTCACATTCAATTAAGACATACCTAGAGAAGACCCATTGAAATCAATTGACATAAATTAGTCACATTAATTGATTTTGATGGGTCTGCTCTATTTTATTTACTATTGATTAAATTTATATCCCACCCTTCCAAGACAGTGAATACATCAGTAAAAAAGCAATACAATTAAAAATAAATTTTAAAACAGTTAAAAGCATGGAAAACAATCACATAATCTAACAGCTAATAATGTCAAGATTGCCAGGAACAGCATCTTTCAGCCATCACTTATTCTAAGATGAAAATAAAGATTCCTGTCCAAAACCTTCCTGCCCATTGCAGCTGACCCCATAGACTGATACGGCCACTTTCTACATTCCTGTGCTCATTGGTGAAACATTGACGGATATGTCATGGGCAAATGCAATATGGCTCAAGCTTGCTCCCCCTCATATATTTTATGTGCATGGTGTGCACCAAATGGCAGAACCAGCCCAAGACATTTTGCTGCTGGAGAAATCAGGACAAATAAAAGAAAGTTCTTATTCACACAGCATATAGTTAAACTATGGAACTTGCTTCTGCAGGAGGCAGTGATGGCCACCAACTTGGATGGCTTTAAAAGAGGATTGGACAGATTCATGGAAGAGGAGAAGACCAATAATGGCAGTCATACTTCTGAATAGAACTTGCTGGAATCTGCAGGAAGAAAGAGTTGTTCTTGTGTTCAGGTTCAGCTTACAGGTTTCGCTTTGGGGCTTCTGGCTGGTCATTGTGAGAACAGGATGCTGGAATTGATGGGCCATTGGCCTGATCCAGTAGGGCTCTTCCTATGTTCTCATCACATGCCAAATGGGATCATGTCCTCCACTGCACCTGAGGGCAGGTGGCTAATCATGGCATGCAGAGGGTGGCAGGACAGACTGCATGGCATGCATATCTTTGCCTTCCAGCGGAAGGTGTCTCAGGTGGAAGAGCTGGGGAGCTGCCCCTATCACCCCCTATTTTGGTGCCATCTTCTCTCATGACAAGTGCTTCAGTTTTTTGAATAAGCAAGTGATTGAAGACAACAACAATAATGCTTTGAGTTATTTTGAGAAAAAGGGTGGTAGCCTATTGTTACAGGCTGCCTCAATCTCTGAGTGGTGTGAGATCCCATGGTCTTTGCACTTAACCAGGGTTTGTGTTGCTCTTGGAATGAGGCGCAACAGAAACTATGGTGTCTTTATGACATATGGTTTTATTTACACATATATACAGCCTGAGTGTAGGATGGAGGGGTGTACAGCATTCATAGCAACTTATGCCATAAATGCAGCAGCAACCTATCCAAACAGGCAGCCAGGATTGCCCTGAACCTCGGGTTCAAAACAGCAGCCAGGATGGTCCAGAGCTGCTTTGTAACAGCCTGCTCTAGTCTGTCTGAGGCTAAGTTGTTTCGGACTTTAAACAAAACTGTGACTCTCTTATTACAACACCTGTATGGTTTCATGTGTGTTGCTCCCATCAAGTGAATTTATACAACTTCCTCATATTGAATAATCCCATTAATAAATCTACCTCAGTCTCCTGACCAGTTTATTCTGGCTGAGCTGGTCATGCCTCTCCAGGCTCTCACACCGTGGCCATGCAAGGCACTTCTCAGCAAGTTGGCATATAATCTCCTGCACTGAAACAATCTGTGCACTACCACGGACAACCCATACATTATTAGGGGGTACAAGCAATAATATCTAAGCTGAAGACCTGAAGAACAGCAAAGTACAGAATGACTTTTCACACATGGCACTGAAGATGCCTTTACGTTTCTGACATAATATAATAATGTGCACATTTTGGAAGCCATTAAGATGGGATGGGAAGCATCAGAGAGAGACTTTTTTTCAATGAAAAGTACAGATTGATCTTTCCAGGCTCTAACATCTAATTATACACCCAAGAAATACAAAGGAGAGTCCTTTGGAGATCATGTGTGGATATGCCCTGACCATCTCTTTGTAGGTCATCCTATTCCCTTGTTGCAAATTCCTTTTTGCAACCTCCCTGCAGCTTAAAAGAGCTGGATTTACTCATTGCTCTCTGGGCACTGTCTGTGGTGCTGATCTCTGACGTCCTTCTCCTCCTCCTCCTCCTTTCTTGTATTCAGGAGAAAAAAGCTGTTGGATAATTATTGCCTGAACAAGAAGCCGTTTGGTACTTTGATGGGCTAGAGTGGGCTTCTTCAACCATGCGCTGTGCGTGTTTACTCATTTGGAGGGTGACTGGGTGAAGTGCAAAGAAGGGGGGGCCAACGACTGTCATAAGTACATCTTATTCAAAAGCGGGAACCAACTGGCTATGACTTTCCATGCTGGGAGGAAAAGACAGAGTAAATAAAGGGAGAGAGGGACAGATTGGAGGCAGGGTTTAATTAATTATGTGTGGATTTTCCTGACCACCAGGCTGTTATTACCGCCGTTTGGACTGCAATTCATCTGTTGGGCACCCTGGGAATCATATCCGGAGGACCAGCTTGTGATCAAGGGATGAAAACAGTGGTTCAGTTCTTTCAGTCTTAGGACCAAGGCAGCAGGTGGCAGCCTGAAAAAATTGCCATGAAAGTCACACTGAACGCCGTCTCCCTCTTGGCAGCCTTGGCTGGCGTGGTCAGTTTCAGCTTCCTGCTGGTGGCTATCAGCACTGACTTTTGGTACCTTATTGATGCTTCTAAGCTGCAGAAGCTCCTCAACCGCACAGACAGCCTGAGCTCCCATTCAGGGCTCTGGAGGTCGTGCCAAGGTAAGTAACCCCTGGTTTCCTCTTGAGCTTTGGTGGGAAATGGTTAGGCGCACAGGAAAGTGCCTTAGACTGAGTCAGACCATTGGTCCACCTAGAGCTCAGTATGGTTTACACTGACTGGCAGTGGCTCTCCAGGGTTTCAGACAGGGAGTCTACCTGGAAATGCCAGGGATTGAGCATGGGATGTTCTGCAAAGCAGGTGATCTACCTCTGAGCCATGGCCCACTGACATAAGTTGAGCTCTTTGGGAAAAGTCTCTTCCTAAAGGGAAATACTCACTTCCTTTAATTGGCTGGCTGGGCAGACCCCATCCCACCAACTGTCTCGCAAGGTATCCCACCACATGGCTGGTAGATGGGCTTATTTTATTTTCCAACCATGCTTTAGTCACATCCTACCTTTCCTCCAAGGAGCTCAAGGTGGTGTATAGATCTCCCCATTCTGTTTCATCATCACAACACCCCTGTGAAGTAGATTAGGCTAAGTGATAGTGACTGGCCCAAGATCACCCAGTGAGCTGCATGGTTGGGTAGATATTTGAATCCTGGCCTCCCAGGTCCTAGACCAGAACTCAAACCACTTCCCTACCTTGACACTCTTTATAGGTGAAAGGAAAGGAAACAAGCATTGGAGAGACAGGACATTCCCAGAAGGAGTCCTTATTCTAAACCTGCTGGTTGCAGATCACTACATTGGTAAATAAAGGATGAGTGCTGGCAAATTAGTTAGTGATGGTTAGGATTAAGGGGCTAAGCCTCCAGGGTGGAGTTCTGAAAGGCATAAATGCTATCCATGTTGAAATCCATGGATTTGACTGCTGCAGTCAAGCAATGGATTTGGCTGCTGCAGACCAGTCTCATAGAACTGTCCTGTGCTGGGAGGTTGCGTCAAGAAGAAGTGGAGCTGCATGTTCTACTTGGTTTAGCAACCAGATTAATCAACTTGATCCTTCAGGTTGATTAATCAACAGTGGTGAAATGGAAAATTTGTAGTAAGAAATGATCTATTGAATTCTGAATAAATGTTTTATGGTCTTTCCCTTTCTTTTCTTTCTCTTCCAGTTAATAGGACCTGTTTCAATTTGGTAAACCCCTTTAAACCTGACATATCAAATATCACCACATCACACAAGCAACTTTTAAGTAAGTGGCTTAAAAAAAGGTACCATAATTCATATTTTAGGATAAAATGTGTTCAGAAATGCATATGTTGATATAAAACAAGTATTTATATACGTGTGATATCTGAGTATGTCTTTAAATAAAAAATAGTACCTAAAAAAATCCCAGATTAATGTGAAAATAGGATGAAACGGACATACAAATGTTTTTGTTGTTGTCGGCATCCATCTGTCTCAAGAGACAATGGAGTGCGCCTCTGGGGTGAAGTCAAACTGCTGTGTTAGCAGCACCAAATTGACCTCTGTGGGGCTCAAGCCTGGACAGGTGTATGGAGGTCCTGGGCTGCCCAGATGTTAGGATGCTGTCAGCAGCTCCTGGCTGGTTGCCTAGGAAAGTATAAAGACAAGGAAAAGTATCTTACAGACCTTTTTTTATTTCAATCTTTACAGAAAGAGGCTAGAGAACCTAGCCTCTTGGATAATGGCGTTGTCCCAAGTGAATCTCCACCTCCTCATCTCTTCCACTTCCTCATTTGTCATTCTCATCATCTCCTCTACGAGTGCTGCTATGTACCTATGTCTTTGAGTTCTTTGTTCTCCTACTTTTAAGGCTCACCAGGTTTTGGGAGATGGAGGGCCTAGAATGCTTTCTAATGACGAGTCAGCTGGGTGTTGTTCTGGCTCTCCCATGATTTCCCAGCTTTTCTCCTCATCTGCCTCTGAGCTGTGACCTCTCTCAAACCCCTGTTGTCAATATATACTGTCTTCCTCTTCCTCCTCTCTGGAGGGGTCAGCATGGGGAGGTGGTCTCCACCATTCCTCTTCTGCCCAGTCCCTGACACTAGATGACAAGACCCCCTCTCTTGGCCTCATTGATGTGGTGGAAAGGAAAGCAGAGCAATATGTGTGGTACCAGCTTGGCTGAAGGAGTTGCTGGAAGGAGTTGTACATGGCGCTATCCCAACTGCCTTAGGGACTCCACTCCCGATTTATGTAGGGTTTATTCCTTAGCCCTTTCTTCTCCCAAAGATATCCCACAAGGCAGCAGAGGTTTAGGATCAGAGTTTTTCTTCTCCCAGATGGGCCACCTTGCCAGACCTTTCCAGGTTGATGAGCCCCATCTGCCCCTCACTTCCCTCTAGTCTACAGCATGTGCAGAAAACACCTTATTGACCGTTGGACCCACAATCGGTCGTGTCCACTCAATCTACCAGAGCCTGTCTTTGCATGCAAGGAAAGACTCTAGTTTACCCAGGGTTTGAGACCCACTGGCTACCCTCACCTGGTTTAGCTGGCCAGTCGAAGGCATTTCATGTGGTGTTACTGCTGTTGCATGCTGACAGCTTCTAGGAGCCACAGGTGAAGACTGAGAGCAAGGTGGGGACCAAAGGTGGACAAACTACCCCAGAAGGAGCATGACATGTCCCCCACCAGAGGTACTACCTTTTCCCTAACACCCACTTACAAATGTACACATGCAATATTGACAGACTGGACCCACCCCTTTCCAGTTATGGGGGCTGCCATCCCCCTTACTTGTAATGTCCCAGAATGGTGTTCTCTCTGGGGCATTTGGAGAGAGAAAAAATGGTATCCATTCCCTCCCACCCCAAAATTAAGATTCAAGACAAACAAAAGAAAACACTTCTTCACATAGTGTATGTACTATTTGATTTTCTCCTACAAGATGAGGCAGTGAGGCTTTTACCAGAGATTAGACAATGTTATGCAGGAAATGGCTATCTGCGGCTGCTAGCCATGATGGCTGTGTTCTAACTTCACTGCCAGAGACATTGTGCACCTAAATTCCAGTTTCTGGGAATCTCAAGTGGAGAGAGTGATGTTGTTGCACTGAGATCCTGCTTTCCATGGGCATCTGTTTGCCATTGTGAAAACACGATGTTGGACTACAAGAGCCTTTGGCCTAACCTAGCTGTAGAGCTTTCCCTATGCTCTTATGAGCAAAATATTCCACCTAATTTTACCATCCAGGAATGGGGCCACAACATTCAGGGTCTGTTTGGACTTAGGCCTATCTCTAGAACCAAGGAGCAAAAGTCAGCATGCTTACCAGTCAATCAATCAATCAATCAATCAATCAATCAATCAAATCTTTATTATGGTCATAGACCAGCACAAGTAAGGTGGGGGTACAATCATTTAGAATCTGTAAAACGTTTTGGAAAGCTAAAAAGTATTAAAACAAAAGATATAGCTAAAGGACTATAAGAATCTAAAAGAAACTAAAAAAAAAACCCTAAAAGAAGGGTTAGGAGCATTAAACAGACGGGGAAGAGCATAAAAGATTAGTATATAAAAGACTATAACTAACATGCTTACCAGAATCAAGAATAAATGTGAAAATGCAAAGGCAAGCAACTGTGAGCTCACATACCCATTTAGCTGTAGTCAATCATTCCGGCTATATATCTATATGGTCATTTTGCTAGCAAGCAAGATGCCTTGGAGTGGGTCAACCTATCTGCTAGTGGAGAACAATAACCTAAGAGGACCCCTGTTGGATCAAGTCAAGGGCCCACCAAACGCAACACACTAGATAAATTCCCCAAGCAGAATTTGAGTACAACAGCGCTCTCCCTACTTGCACTCCCCAGCAACTGGCATTGAGAGGCCTGCTGCCTCTGACAGAGGAGATAGATAGAAGATATCCTTAAAGCCTAGTTGCCAAATTCATCTAACCCTTTTCAAAAGCTGTCCAAGTTGGTGGCCACCTTGACCATTTGCGGGAGCGAATTCCGTAATTTAACTATATAAGAACTAAGTTGCAGCTTATGGCAATTGCTGCAAGCTCTTCCTATAATGATGTGGAAATGTGGTTTGGAAGTCAGCTCCAGGTTCACAGTTCTAATATGCTAGTCAAAAATCTCCTCATGCCTAAGCTGGGCCTGTTGCAAGAAGATGAAATGTGTTCATGAGTAAGCTGCCCACTGCAGTCTCTCTTTCTTGCATCATTTATCCATTGTTATGGGAAGCCACATTTTTCATCTTCCCCTGTAGAAGAGCTGGAAGCAGCGAAAGGTGGGAGGAAATCACAGCAGAACCTCTTGTTTTGGCCAGTTGCACCAATGTACTAAGGCAAGCACCTCTAACAGTTCTGTGAATTAGTATAATAGCATTCATTACCAACTCCCGAGTTTCTATTCTTTATTGGTTTCCATAGTAGCTTTAAAAGACCAAGAAGGAAGCCAGGTTTTCAGTGCATGCGCAATTGGTACTGAAGAGAAACAAAGTGGAACTCAGAATCCAGCCACTCACTTACAAGGATGAAAATCTACTCTTCTACTCTTCTTTTTTTTTCCAAAAAGCAAGGCAGACTCTAGTCTTCTTAACTGAAACCCAGCATGTTCATTGCCAACATTTTAGGGTGATAACCATAGTCTCCAGTTGCGACGAAAATGCCTGGGACCTTCACAAAAACCCTTAAGCCCCACAGCTTCTCACTTTACCATGCAGAGTCCTGAATTCCCAGCTGCAAGCCTTTCCTCCCCCTCTCCTCAAAACACCTCAAATCTTTCTCCACCTTTTCATTCATTGCTCCTTCCGTCTCCTGGCCAGAGAAAGGGAGAAGCTTTAGATGTACTGCTGCAGGTGGGGTCTGAGTTGGCTACAACCCAACGTAGACTCACCTTTAAACACAAACTGATTTGATTGTCTCTCCCCTGCTTACTTGAGGCCCAGGCTCAGGCCACCTAGGGCAGAAGACAAAAGAGGGAATTAGAAAGGCCCAGGAAAGTACTCTACACCTCTCTGTTTATTCAGCTGGTGGCAAGATAGCTGGCAGGAAAGGTCATGGAGAAGCACAGAAAGCTGATTGCACAGGAAGAAAGCAAACAACCGAGCAGTAGCTCCTAGGAGGCACCAGAGGGCTTTGAGGAATTTCCAGTTATCCATTAGCCCATTGCACATGAAAAAGACAAAAAAGACAGGAAAAGAGAAAACAGGCAAGAGCAGGAAGGGTCACTTACAGCAAAGAACAAATCACAAACAAGCACAGCTGGGAGACAAGGTACCCATTCTCTCATCCAAAACATGTTTATTCAGAAGGAAGCGCAGCTCAGTGGGACTTCAGATTGCAGCCACCATGATATTTATGAAAACCAGGCATCTTATGACAGATGGATTGTGGCCTGGTGTCTGTGTGGATAGGGGAGCTCCAGCCTTGATGGATTTTGTCTTTTCTTTACAAATTGTTCTCTTACCACCAGGGATTGACAAATATGTCAGTTTCTCATTTCCCCCCATCTTAAATTCATTTCTCCATATTTCCACGGGAACTTGCTAAGGGGGAAAATTCATGAAAATTCTTTATCATTTCACTTCAAATTTCTCCTAAGAAACATGGTGTTTGGTATATGGACCAACTAATACATTTTTTTTGTATTGCAAAATTGGAGAAGCATGAATTCGGAAGTATTGCTGCCCTTTGGTTCGCATATAGGCCCTCGAACTGCAAATTAGGTGGTTTCTCGTTGAAATGAGAACAGTGGAGAAAAGGGCATTACAAAATCTAGACCATAAACAAGTGAACAAAGTCAGAAAAGAAAATGCAGAGAAGCTTCAGAGTGCAGATCCCTCAGATTTAAAAAATAAATAAATGCAGAGATATAGTATTTAAAGTAAGAAAAAGAGGAAACAATTAAGAAATCCTTATGTTGGAGTACACCAAAGGGACTTTCATTTTGTTGTTTGAAACATTTGTATAAGCAATCAGGATTACCGTCTCCAACAAATGTGTCTCTGCAACTATTTCTTCTAGCTATTCTTAGTTTACATGTAAGTTTCTCTTCAAGGGATACGTGACAAAAACTTTCATACCACGCTGTTAAATTAGGTCCTTTGACATCCTTGCAAAAAGTGGCAATAGCCATATGTGTAAGGTCAGTACTTGGCAAATGTGACCGATAGATTTTGTTTCCCTCCAGATATGCATGGGGCAGTTGTGATCCTGCTACCTCTTAGCCTCATCTTGTTGATCTTTGGAGCAATGACAGGCTTCATCAGTATCCTTGCACAGGCTTACTTCCTTCTTATGTTCACTGGACTCCTCTTTCTCCTTGGAGGTATGCCATGGAGCTGCTATGGATTTGGGGGCGGGACGGGAAACAATTCCTTGCACTTTTAGACTATCCTTAATTCCACAGAAGCTGAAGGCAAGGTAACCTTCCCCATGTACCATGGTTGACTAGCCCATGGCCTGCAGACTGAATATGGCCTGACAGGTCACAGACGTGCCAGCCTCCAAATTTTATCTCTTGATCTGATCAGGAGATAAAGCTCTCGATCTGCTCTTTAGAGGGCAATATCTAAAGAGCAGGCAGAATGATTTCTCTCCCTGATTGGCAGATAAAATATCCCTCTGGCTGCTCTCTAGATAGAATCGCTGAAGGACAGTTGGATGGATCTTTTATCTTCAATCTCAGCACCAAGCATGGCAGCACTGAGTTCAGAGATAAGCCCTCTTCTTGCTCTTTATGAGTAAAAGGTAGTGTCCACCCTCACTCTAGTACCGCCCTTTACTCTTAAATAGCAGGCAGAGACCATATAACACCAGTCCTGAAAGACCTACATTGGCTCCCAGTACGTTTCTGAGCACAATTCAAAGTGTTGCTGACCTTTAAAGCCCTAAACGGCCTCGGCCCAGTATACCAGAAGGAGCGTCTCCACCCCCATCGTTCAGCCCAGACACTGAGATCCAGTGCTAAGGGCCTTCTGGCGGTTCCCTCCCTGCGAGAAGTGAGGTTGCAGGGAACCAGGCAGAGGGCCTTCTCGGTAGTGGCGCCTGCCCACAGAACACCCTCCTATCAGATGTCAAGGAAATAAACAAGTATCTGATTTTTAGAAGACAGCTGAAGGCAGCCCTGTTTAGGGAAGTTTTTAATATTTGATGTTTTATTGTGTTTTTAAAATTCTGTTGGGAGTCACCCAGCCAGATGAATGGGGTATAAATAAATTACTATTGTTGTTGTTGTTATTGTTGTTATTTACTTTATAAAGGTAAAAGCCGCTTTCATTGCCCCACCCACTCTTGCCTCTAGCTCCACCCACCCCTAGAAAGTTACCCTGAATGGAATTTGGTCCCCAGACTGGAAAAGGTTCCCCTCTTCAGACTCCTTCACAGCTTCTCTCTCTTTCAGCTCTCATCACACTGGCTGGGCTCAGCATCTACATCACCTACCTTGCCGCAGGCTTCAGGGAAGCCATTCTCCTCCTGGGAAAGAAGAACCTTCTGGACATTATCAACATCCGGTTTGGCTGGTCTCTGGCCTTTGCCTGGCTTTCCTTGGCTACTGAGATACTCACTGGGCTAGCTTTCCTTCTGATGGCCAGGATGGTGGATATTAAGCAAAGGCAGGATTGCACCATATGAGGTTATCAAACACCACAGCCCATCTGGGTCAGTGGGTTTTGACACCACCAGGTTTCCATCTCTCTCTGCTTTCTCTTTCTTATTTTGAGCCACCTGCTGGCACTTAAAAGTGAGCGACTTTTAAGTCACATGATGACTTGTCTTGCTCTCCCCTGGGCCTTTTTTCTTCCATGTGCTTATAATTTTGGTTAGCAGATGAGTAGCCTTCTGGAAAGAGGGTCTTGTGCAGATCTACGTAGGCTCCTTCTGTCAGTGGCGAGGAAATAAAATATGATGTATGAAAAGGAAAATTCCTGGATGCCAAGATCCAGGTTTGGGGCAAGTAGTCTTTGGTGAGAGAATCCCCACAGAGATTTAAAACCACAAAACATGCAGCAAAATGAAGTGTGGAAATATAGGTTGCTAGACCTTTAAAACATGCCCTTTTAAGTTCCAAAATAGTCCCCTCTTCCCCCGGCACAAAAAGGCTTGTAAGAGCCATGCGGTCTGAGCTTGGATCAACCAGCTCAGACATCTTCACATGCTGAGCTTCTCTGGTAGACTGAAGATGAACAAAGGCCTTGATCACCTTCCTCCCAAGGTGAGGGGGAATAACCTAGTTTGGGGTTGAAATGATCAGAAATCTGTAGTCCTGCAGAACAGGTGCCTACCCACCACTAGGTTATATATCTGTGTATTAAATGTCTCTAAATTCCGCAAGCAGAAGCAATTCCTGCGGGCAGAATGGTTTCCACTAATAGATCAGATGTAGATATAAATACAGTTATAGAAAATTGCTTCTGACAGCAAAGTCAGGTGGTGAGCACTGGCAGGAGCATAGCAAAAATGGGACCACAAGGGAACAAGCAGAAACGACCCACATGTTGGATGGAACTTGGAGAGTTGCAGAAATACAAACAAAAATATATTTTTTTAAGCCACCAAAGCTTTTGGGGGAAACCCACTGGAAAACAACAACAATGCAGCGAGAGTAGAACATGTTGAATGACCACAGAATTTAGAGTGACAGTTTGAAAAGAAAAGAAGAAAATAGAATGGGAGGCCAAGGTGGGATGCTTAGTTTATTGGAACACTGAATGTGAGCACTCATTTGTGAAAGGACATGTACTGCAACATTTACTTGCAAGCCCCCCCCTTGTACATCTGTACTGCCCAACATCTGCAGGTGCCTCCCAAGTCCTTGTGACATCAAAGAATGCTCACAAACATTCTACCTTCAAAGGGCAAAGGTCTGTATAATCTTGATGAAGTGAGCACTGGTTATATCCTACAAAGAAATACTGCTGCGTGCAAGACATCTGCTTTGGCAGAGGTGCTGCTTCTCTTCAAAGAGAGGTGTATGTGTGAGTTTGTGTGTAGCTGCCTGTGCCAGCCCTGGTGTATCCTACAAAGAAATCCTGCTGCACACAGGACACCTGCCAATACTAAAGAGAAGGGGTGGCGACATGCTTTCAAGTTGGTTTCCACACCAGAAATAGCTCTGAAAGAAGAACTGTGGTCTTTGCTGACATCTTGTGGCAGGAGTGAGAAACTGAATAGCTGAGAAGGAAAAAGAGAGGGTGACATATTTATCAGCTTCAGTTGGCAAGACAGCTAAGGCCATTCCTGGACCGAGGTAGCTTAGTCACTGTGGTCCTGGCACCCACAACCTCAAGACTAGATTACTGCAATGCAGTAATGTGAAGCTTCCCTTGGGCTTAGCTGCAGAATATAGCAGCTAGGTAGTTGCCTAGGACATCCCATTGACGCTATGTAACACCTCTGCTGAGTTTGTTGCACACTGCCTGCTACTGGGCGTAATTCAAGGGGTTTTTTTGCATTTAAAACAACTTGGGACCCAGTCATCTAGAGCACTGTTTTTCAACCTTTTTTGGGCAAAGGCACACTTGTTTCATGAAAAAAATCACGAGGCACACCACCATTAGAAAATGTTTAAAAAATTTAACTCTGTGCCTATATTGACTATATATAAAGTAATTCTCTTGAATAGGAATCAAATAAACACAAAGAAAGTATTTTATAATTACTTTATTATGAAATAGTAAGTAAACAGAAATATGAAAAAATATAAAATTATTTATTTTTAAATCTTTCAAATTTTTCAATTTTCCCCATGGCACACCAGGCAACATCTCGCGGCACACTAGTGTGCCGCGGAACAGTGGTTGAAAAACACTGATCTAGAGGCCTGCCTTACCCCATATATCCCTGCTCAGCAACTGCATTCTTCAGAAAGGACATTGTCCCAGAGGTCTGTTTAGTATGCACAAAGGAGCAGGCTTTTAGTGCTGCTGCATTAGCCCTCTGGAATCAATTATCTTGATATTTAGGCAGTTACGGAAGACTTTTGTTTGTTTGTTTAAGAAAGCTTTACTGTAATGTGACCCAGTCATTTTACGGAAAATTACTTGTACAACTATAGCAATGGCCTTAATTTCTTTTAGTTCAACGAGTCTGCAGTCTTTTGTGTTTTATCTTGTAATACCCCACTTTGGTGGCTTTTGGCTTGTGAAGTGGTTTCTAAATCAGCAAATAAATAAAATATGATGTAAGAAATCTGGCTAGATTCTCCAAAGTATGTTGGGCCAACTCTCTATTCAATTAGGCCTGGAATATCACCGGTCTGCGAGTGTCTCTTTGTTTTGATGCATGTGTGTGTTCATCTTTGTTGAATCACAGAATTGTAGAGTTGGAGGGATCCCCAAGCCTCATCTAGTGCAACCCCCTGCAATGCAGGAACCACAGCAAAATTATCCTTGATAGATAGTCAACAGCCTCTGTTTAAAAACCTCCAATGGAGAGTCCATCACCTTCCAATATAGCCTGTTCTACTGTCAAACAGCTCCTACTGTAAATCAAAGTCTGTCACAAGTAGCAGACTCCAGACTAGATTGTGTATGTGGCTGGCCACTGTGAGAACATGATTCTGGACTAGATGGACCATTAACCAGGTTCTTCTTAAGTTCTTAGGCCTTAAGACTCAGACAACCAAGGGCTCAGATTCCCAGGTGAAGCAGAAAGGTGAGAGGCAGGAAGACAGATGCAGGAACCCTTATATTTGCGTGCTCTCCTATGATTGGTGGCTTTTTCAATCCCCTGTGTCATTGATTGGAGGCATTCTCAATCCCCAGGAAGATGCGGATTGTGTCCCTTTTGTCTCTGGAAACCAAGCGCTCCAGTGCAGGGATGGGGAACCTCTGGCCCTCTAGAACCACAGGTTCCAGATTCTGCAATCAAGTGCATTTCAACTGTCTTATTCAGTCTAAGACCTCCACAGATAGTGAAGGAAATTTGTGGTTTCTATTTCCATGCTTTCCCCCACCCATGTGTGTGTGCTTTTTGCTTTTTTTAAAAAGGGTAAACTCTAGGGTAAAGGGGACCCCTGACTATTAGGTCCAGTCATGACCGACTCTGGGGTTGCGGTGCTCACCTCGCTTTATTGGCCAAGGGAGCTGGCGTACAGCTTCCGGGTCATGTGGCCAGCATGACTTAGCTGCTTCTGGCGAACCAGAGCAGCACACGGAATCACCGTTTACCTTCCTGCCAGAACGGTACCTATTTATCTACTTGCACTTTGATGTGCTTCCGAACTGCTAGGTTGGCAGGATCAGGGACCGAGCAATGGGAGCTCACCCCATCACAGGGATTCAAACCGCCGACCTTCTGATTGGCAAGTCCTAGGCTCTGTGGTGTTAACCCACAGCACCACCCACTAATTTCTTTAAATAAATTCAGTTGTACTTTTTAATTTTTATTTCAAAATCTTCTTCCTCCTCCTTTAAGCACAGGAGACAGAGAAAGAGAGAGGGAGGGAGAAGCTAAGCTGGGTTTCCTGTAACAATATTTCAGTGTCAGTAGCGTCTCTCTCTCTCCACCTGCCCCCTGAAGCTCTGCATAATTCTGCCGACGACGGGGACCCTGGGACACCCACATCTGCTTCCTGAAGAATTACCTTCCTTTTCCCAGGCAACCTGGCCTCCTCAAATATTTAAAAGGCAATATTGTCTTGTTCGCACGCAGGGTGCAGAGCAAATAAATGGCTCCGCACTGCGCAGCAGCTAGGTCTTCCTCCAGCACTTTGGAACTGGCTGCACCAGCACAGTGGGGAAGCGTTTGCATAATCATCCTTTTATTGCCATGATCGCCAGCTTGGCTGGCATTGTACGAAGATGAAAGTTAATTATGAAAAGAGAAATGCATTAAAATAATATTTAGGCCTGCCTGGAGGAAGGCTAGAGAGGCAGCCAGCTTCGGAAGGCCCCTGACAAGCATGCTCAGCACCCGGGCTGCGTAATCTGTGCTAAACAGTAAAAACACTCATGTACCATGCACCAGCTGCAAACACCAATTCTGGGGCAGAGAAAGCTGCGTTTTTCAAGCTGCACATGCAAGAGGGCAGGTCTCTGCTCCAGGGAGAATGCAATCTAGATTTTGACACAGGGGAGATAGAAAAAAGTTGATTTTTTTTTTAAAAAAAAGAATAAAAGGGAGTTCAAAGAGCAGGATGAGGATATTTCCAAACTGAGTGAATCACCAAGGAGAAAGCACAAATTAAGTATTCCCCTTTAATCACAAAGTGAATCGATTTTCTGACTGCTACCCTGACTGTAGAAGTTATCGGTTTGCAGAGACACATAAAAAAGCCAAAGTTCCTGGAGTCAAAACATGAGATACCTAAAATGCCAGCGAGGCTAAACTTTTCAGTCAGAGTACATGACAACTGAGCCAAGCAGCCAACTGACTGCTTGCATTCTAGGTAGAGAATGCCCCCCTACCCCCCCCCCCAATATGCATTCACAGTTTTCATTTTCAGTTAAGGACATAAGACATGTTTAGGTTAAAGAAGAGAAGACTGAGAAGTGGAATGAGAGGCAACTTGAAATATCTGAAGGGCTGTCACATGGAAGATGGCCCAGGCTTGTTTTCTGCTGCTCCAGGGGGTAGAATACGAACCAATGGGTTCAAAGTACAGTGGTACCTCTGGATGCGAACGGGATCCGTTCCGGAGCCCCGTTCACATCCTGAAGCGAACGCAACCTGCATTCGCACGTCTGCGTGTGCTTGGGTCACAATTCACCGCTTCCGCACATGCATGTGACATCATTTTGAACATCTGCGCATGTGTGAGTGGCAAAACCTGGAAGTAACACGCTCCGATACTTCCGGGTCACCGCAGAGCGCAACCCGAAAATACTTAACATGAAGCTACTTCAAAACGAGGTATGACTGTACAAGAAAGGAGAGGAGATTCCGATTAAACATCAGCAAGAACTTTCTGACAGCAAGAGCTGTTTGACAGAGTAGCAAATCACCTCAAAAGGTGGAGGCCTCCAGTTTGGTGTAGTGGTTAAGAGTGGTAGTCTCATTCATAATCTGGGGAACCGGGTTCGATTCCCCGCTCCTCCACATGCAGCTGCTGGGTGACCTTGGGCTAGTCACACTTCTCTAAAGTCTCTCAGCCCCACTCATCTCACAGAGTGTATGTTGTGGGGGAGGAAGGGAAAAGGAAAATGTTAGCCACTTTGAGACTCCTTCAGGAAGTGATAAAGTGGGATATCAAATCCAAACTCCTCTTCTTCTTCTTCTTCTTCTTCTTCTTCTTCTTCTTCTTCTTCTTCTTCAATGGAGGGTCTTAAACTGAGTTTGGATGGCCATCTCTCAGGGATTATGTCGTTGTGATTCCTGCATTGCAGGACCAGAAGACTCTTGGGGTACCTTCCAACACTACAATGCTAAGGCTTTAAGAGCCTGATGGCCCATGCAGTGGCAAGCAGAAGCCTCTGGGAAACCCACAAGCAGAACCTGAGCAGAAGAGCAACTTTCCCCTCCCTGGATTTGCAGCCCTGGCATTCAGAAGCACAACTTCCTGTTATTGTGGAGCAGGGCCACCATGGCTACAAAAAAAGTTCTAGTAGATTTGATGGCTCATGACCTTCTGCAGATCCTCCCCAGGTGCTGTTGTCAAGTTCAGGACACCTCTGCTCAGCCCTCCTCCCTGCCTCCACATCCTCAGGGAAGAATGATGTGAAGGGAACTCTGAGGCGGCCAATTCGGAAATCTGTGCTCTTCCTGTCATTCTCTCTCCATCCTCTCGGAACCACCGGCCATTGCACCACTGCTTTACATCAAGGAGAAAACTCTGATGAAACGAGACAGAGCCCTGAGGACAAGGCAGGGTGGCAGCCTGCGGAGGAAATGACAGGGACTCTGGAAATCTTTTTACAGCATAACACTTGTCAGCAGTTCCCCATAAAGCACATGCCTGAGCACTTCGAACTCCAGGCAAGGCTGAGAGGGAGCGAAGCATTTGCTTACTCCAATGGGGAGTGTGGGGGCTCGGCTTGGTTCTCCTCAAATCCCTCTGGAAATGCACCTGACTGCACAACAAATAACAATGAACTGTGGTCTCTGGAGTTAACAGGGTCTCCACCGGTTACGAAGGCTGGAGACATAGATTTTAGTATCTCTAGATAACTGTGGACAGAAACCACCAAAACATCCTGCTCAGACCTCACTGGAATCAAATGGAACAGTGCTAGGATGGGGTGTACCCTTAATAAAATATACCTGAAGGAGCATCTCCACCCCCATCGTTCAGGCTGGACACTGAGATCCAGCGCCGAGGGCCTTCTGGCGTTTCCCTCATTGCGAGAAGTGAGGTTACAGGGAACCAGACAGAGGGCCTTCTCAGTAGTGGTGCCCGCCCTGTGGAACGCCCTGCCTTCAGATGTGAAGGAAATAAGCAGCTATCTTATCTTTAAAATACATCTGAAGGCAGCCCTGTTTAGGGAAGTTTTTAATATTTAATGCTGTATTGTTTTTAACACTCGATTGGAAGCCACCCAGAGTGGATGGGGAAACTCAGCCAGATGGGTGGGCTATAAATAATAAATTATTATTATTATTAATATTACTACTACTACTACTACAAAGCTTTAAAATACTACAGTGGTGATGATACCCAAGTAAGTTAGAGCAGGCCCATTAAAATCAACGGATTTAACATTGATTTCAGCAGAATATAAGAACACAGAAAGAGCCCCGCAGGATCAGGCCAATGGCTCATCTAGTCCAGCATCCTGTTCTCATAGGGGCCAACCAGATGCCCCATTGGGAAACCCGCTAGCAGGACCTGAGCACAAGAGGACTCTCTCCCCTCCTGCTCCTCCCAGGAACTGGGATTCAGAAGCATTGCTGCCTCCAGCCATAGAGGCAGGGCAGAGCCATCATGGCTAGTAGCAACCAATAGCCTTCTCCTCCATGAATTTGTAGCCTCTTTCAAAGCCAGCCCGTTTGATGGCCATCAATGCCTGCAGTGGGAGTGAGTGCCACAGTTTCACTATGCCCAGGGGGTCTACTACAATGATGATTAACTTTGGATATCCCTTATTATTATTAGCCACTATGAATCTGTTGGCTGGGTCTGCTTGTTTTCCTCTGGGTGGGGCTGATGGCAGTTACTGTCCAAAACACCTGGGGAGCAAACTGCTTGCAGGAGGCTGACCTAACTCTGTCACACCAACTGTCCCATCACCAAAGACTCTGGCTTTAGAGAAGGTGGTGAGGAACCCTCTGCAGATTACGTTGTCGTGGCAAAGCAAAAGAGCAGGCAAATATACGAGAAAACACAGGGGCAAGGGAAATAAGGCTGCAGTGCAAAACCTGGAACATCATCTCCTAATTGCCTTATACTGGGGATCATCCAGATTCAGAGGGTTCCCGCCTGCACAGGGATGGAATAATTGTGAAATTTCACCAGCATTTTAGTGTGCCTTTTTCTTCTTGCACACACAAGTGATTGTCCCAAATACTTTCACCAATAAGTGCTTTCCACTAGGACACAGATTTCTTGGTTGGAGCACCGTGCCTCAAAATTATCAAAGAAGCTGTGTTTCAATTCGTGAATTGCCTTGGGAAGTGTGAACCGGTAGGGTTGCATTAAGTTGTCAACTGTACCCAATGGCTCTCCCACCCCTGTCCCATCAGGTGCTGCTGAACTATGACTCTCACCCATCACCATCGGTTCCATTGGCTGGGGCTGATGTCTAATAAATGCATTAGTTTCCCCCGCTGTAGGCAAATAGCACGTCCTACCCCTCTTTTCTAAGTAGCAATGGGGAGACGACAATGGCCTCCCTGCAGCCCAACCCTTTGCCTCTTATGCCGCAGCATTTGAAAAGTGCCTATATTAATTTGGGCATAAAAATAAATAAATTAGTTGATCTCATTAATGCACTATAAGGTTATCTTGTTAAATGCTAATTGGATGTGTAAACATGCCCTACAAGTTTTAATATGTTAAGTGGTGTCTCTCTGTGTGTGTGTGTTGGGGTGGGGGGGATGTAATGTGTGTTCTGTGTTTGCGTCATTCCAAATTAATTACATGACAGCTGGGGTTTATCCCAGTCCCAACTTGAGAACCTTCCATAAGTAGTCTTTCAAGAATAAATTGATATTTAATTAATATGTACTGGCAGCCCCGTTTAATTTAAATGAGTTATTTCAGTAAGTTCAAGTGCTGTTGAAAGACACACGTGTGTGTGTGTGTGTGTGTGTGTGTGTGTGTGTGTGTGTGCTTGCAAGTGGGAGAGTCATCCCAGTTGGCTTCGGATGCTATTCCACTTGAGTAGCACTAGAGGGCACTTTTAGAAAAGCTGAGAATCACCCGCTATATCTCCAGAAAGAACGTACTGTACATCTTTCTTCTACTCTTTCCATCCAAGAAGAAAATAAAATAAAAGTAGCAAAATGAAAAGCTTTGATGAGAACCACAGGCAGTAGACTGGATCAAAATTAGAGGGATGCCCAGGGGTTGATTTGAGACAAGGTACAACTCTAGACAGGGCAGGATTATGACCTTTAGAGGTTCTAAAAAATTATGCTTCCCCCACATTTAATTCAAAATAAAGACAATACTAAACCATGGAGTAATAATTTAAAAATGGCATGAAATTTACATGCATGCTCAAATTAAAATAGCTTCTTTCCTGATATTTAGATAAATTTATTGTCATTGTCCGTATATACACAGTATACACAACAACGAAAATCAAACACCCAAGACCGGATTCACATACACATTCGCACGTATCTCCAACACTCTCATCCTATTCAGACATAATCTATTAGAACATAACATAAACCAGAATATAACATAACCCATTAGAAGCATAGCATAACCTAAAACCTATCTCATTCCTTACTACTCACTGCTTGCTATTTCTTACAACTGGCCCTGAGTTCTGGTTGCTGTCTCTCAAGATATCATCACCAAACTTGGCATGAGGCTTCCCAAGGTGGGGTGTAATGCTTTGTTGCCATTAGGACCCTGGGAGCCATTTTGAAACAATATGGTGAACTTTAGCATGTTTTTTGACATAGATTTGTCCGCCTCATTGCCAGACACAGCCTGAGGGTTCCTGAGGTAGGGGTGGGGGGGTCTTTGTTGATGTTTAGGTACCAGGCACAATTTTGAATCAAGACAGCAGACCAAATGTGACTTTGGTGTGACTTTGGAGAGTGCTAGAGTTCTGTCTAGTCAAGTTGAGTGGGATCAATTCCAATCTGTTACCTCCGAGGATGTGGACAGGCTGCTTGGACGAGTGAAACCAACCTCCTGTCTCCTGGATCCTTGCCCATCCTGGCTTATAAAAGCTAGCCGGGAAGGACTGAGCGATGGGCTTCGTGGGGTGGTGAATGCTTCCCTCCGTGAGGGAGCCTTCCCAGACCCACTGAAAGAGGCGGTTATTAAACCGCTTCTTAAAAAACCATCTTTAGATGCGGCCACAATGGCCAACTATCGCCCAGTCTCAAATCTTCCATTCTTGGGCAAGGTAATAGAGCGAGCGGTTGCCGAACAACTCCAGGCACGCCTGGAAGAAGCGGACCATTTGGATCCCTTCCAGTCGGGATTCAGGCCTCATCATGGGACTGAAACTGCCTTGGTCACACTGGTTGATGATCTCCGGCGGGCTAGGGACAAAGGTGAGAGCTGTTTCCTAGTTCTGCTGGATCTCTCAGCGGCGTTTGATACCATCGACCATAACATCCTTCTGGACCGTCTTGAGGGGCTGGGAGCTGGGGGCACTGTCCTACAGTGGTTCCGCTCCTTCCTCCTGGGCCATGTTCAGAAAGTGGTGGTGGGGGATGAGTGTTCAGACCCCTGGGCTCTCACTTGTGGGGTGCCTCAGGGTTCTGTCCTCTCCCCCATGCTTTTCAACATCTACATGCAGCCGCTGGGAGAGATCATCAGGAGGTTTGGGCTGGGTGTTCATCAGTATGCCTCTCTTTTAAATCAGAACCAGTGAGGGCAGTGAAGGTCCTGTGTGAGTGTCTGGAGGCGGTTGGAGGATGGATGGCGGCTAACAGATTGAGGTTGAATCCTGACAAGACAGAAGTACTGTTTCTGGGGGACAGGAGGCGGGCAGGTGTGGAGGATTCCCTGGTCCTGAATGGGGTAACTGTGCCCCTGAAGGACCAGGTGTGCAGCCTGGGAGTCATTTTGGACTCACAGCTGTCCATGGAGGCACAGGTCAAATCTGTGTCCAGGGCAGCTGTTTACCAGCTCCATCTGGTACGTAGGCTGAGACCCTATCTGCCTGCGGACTGTCTCGCCAGAGTGGTGCATGCTCTGGTTATCTCCCGCTTGGACTACTGCAATGCACTCTACGTGGGGCTACCTTTGAAGGTGACTCGGAAACTACAACTAATCCAGAATGCGGCAGCTAGACTGGTGACTGGGAGCGGCCGCCGAGACCTTATAACACCGGTCTTGAAAGACCTTGAAAGACATTGGCTCCCAGTATGTTTCCGAGCACAATTCAAAGTGTTGGTGCTGACCTTTAAAGCCCTAAACGGCCTCGGTCCAGTATACCTGAAGGAGCATCTCCACCCCCCATCATTCTGCCCGGACGCTGAGGTCCAGCGCCGAGGGCCTTCTGGCGGTTCCCTCATTGTGAGAAGCAAAGCTACAGGGAACCAGGCAGAGGGCCTTCTCGGTAGTGGCGCCCACCCTGTGGAACGCCCTTCCAGCAGATGTCAAAGCAATAAACAACTACCTGACATTCAGAAGACATCTTAAGGCAGCCCTGTTCAGGGAAGTTTTTAACGTGTGATTTTACTGTACTTTTGGTTTTTATGGAAGCCGCCCAGAGTGGCTGGGGAGGCCCAGCCAGATGGGCGGGGTATAAATAATAAATTATTATTATTATTATTATTATTATTATTATTATTATTATTATTTGGCATGAAGGGTCAAAATTCGCAAATTGCACTGTCCATGCATAAAACACAATCCTTTTTGATTTCTAAAAAGTATTGGGCAATGCTGGGCACTTCTTGCTAGTAAAAAGAAAAAGAAAAGAACAACTTAGGTTTGATTTATAAATGGAGTCACCTGTCACTGGATTCCAGAGTTCTCCTAGTGGATTTATTTTAACAAGCTCAGAGTCAGCTGTTCCCCAAAGCGGCTTCCGGTCTCCTCTCTCTCTTTCTCCCCCCCCCCCCCGTCTCCCCTTTTCTTTTCTAGAAATCCTGCTCATTGCTTTGGAAAAAGACAAGCCCTGAGGAAGATCTCTCCAACAATGCTGACAAGCACCCAATGTCTGACACAAATATGAATCTGAATTTCCTGACAGGAATTGATTGTGTTGCTTTGGGAAGCCTTAACAGACCTGCCACTCAGTCGACAGAGCTCTGCTTAATACTTCGCTTTGCAGAATGGAGTGGTCTCTCTGGGACTATCAGTTCAGGAAATGGAGTCTTTTCTGTTACATTTTTCCCCCTTCAAAAAAGGAAAACACTTTGACAATTATGCACAAGGGAAGCAGGACAGAAATGCTCTCACCTTCTCCACCTACCGTTGCCCCCTCGCTATGGTCAAGTTCCTAAACTTGAAAATGTGCTGACCCTGGAAGTTGTAAAGGTAAAGGGACCCTTGACCGTTAGGTCCAGTCGTGGCCGACTCTGGGGTTGCGGCGCTTATCTCGCTTTATTGGCCGGGGGAGCCGGCGTACAGCTTCCAGGTCATGTGGCCAGCATGACAAACCAGAGCAGTGCACGGAAACGCCGCTTAGCTTCCCGCCGGAGCGGTACCTATTTATCTACTTGAACTGGTGTGCTTTTGAACTGCTAGGTTGGCAGGAGCAGGGACCGAGCAACTGGAAGTTGTACCTCATCCTAAAAAAAGCACCCCAGCAAGGAATGCCTGTAAGCGATTGTGGCCAATTTCAGAATTAAGGGTTAGGGTCAAGAATTGCTGAATGCTGCCCCTTGTGGTGAGCCTTGTCTCTGCAAGTGCTCAGAAATCTGCACTGACTGCATATGTATTTGCTTTAAGGCCAAGTTAAAGGTGTTGCCTTCAGTATATCTAAACCTAGAACCCACAAGTGTCTCTGTTTTCCAGGAACAGTCCCGGATTGCCTTCCCAGTTTCTGATTTGATCCTGGAATGTCCTGCTTTTCCTTAGGACCATTATTTATACCCTACTCATATGTACCCCAGCCATTTTATATATTCCAAAATATATAAAAACATAATAAAACATTTAAAAACTTCCCTATACAGGGCTGCCTTCTAAAGGTTGTACAGTTCCTTATCTCCTTGGCTCGGGGGTCACATAACTCCATACTCTCCAACATTTCCCTGATCAAAATAGGGATGTTTTAAGGAAAAACGGGATCAAATCAGAAACCGGGATGGCTTCTGTAAATCTGGGACTGTCCCTGGAAAATAGGTCTGAGCTTGTGTAATTTGTAGGCCTGTGGGCTCCACTTTAATGGGATCCTCAGTGGCCGTTGTTGTTCCCACCAGGTAAAGCTGTCTCAAACATCACAGCTGCATTTTGAGAACGAAGCTGCCCATTGCCAGAAATGGGGTCACTTCTGCAACATTTCTGGTGTGACTGCAGTAGTGCTCCAGACCTCAGGAGCCCGGTCCTTTCAGAAACGGTGGTGTACTGGAGAAGTTCCCCGCTAAGAGAGCACCTCCCCTGGGCTCAGCCCCATGGCACATGTTCAGCAAGCCCATCTGCCTACCAAGAGATAGATGCGCCGAACATTTACTGATGTTCTGTTTCCTCCCCCTGGTGCCACCTGAAATCCATCATCTCGCTATGGTGTCGCCGTGCCACTCCTTGCGAGCGAAATCCAGGGAAGCGGGACGCCGGCGTGCATCCTTTAGAAAATGATACGTGATCTGTCAGGCGAGCATATAAACATGAGCATTGACTCCGGTGCGCTCCCTATAAATCTGCCCCTCTGCCGCTCCAGAACATATGTGCCGTCTCTTCCTTAAACATAAAAACATTAATTACACTATATTGTTTGGCAGTAATGGGGCACCGGCTGCCGGAGACTTGCCAAAACCTTAATTTTAACCATAAATCTGAGTGAGCGGAGATAGATGAAGATAAAGAGGGAGGCAGTTTATAGCGCTGCGGAGTAGCCGGCAGGGAGGATGGAGCGTGTGACGCACGGACTGTCGCCACTGTGATGGGGCTGAAGCTCCCCAGCATGCTTCTATGCTCCTGCGAAGGAGAAGGTTTGCTTGCATGGTAATGATGCCACCATCTGGCAAGAGAGCAAGAAGCAGAGTCAGACCGATGCTCCATGTGTCTCCAGGTCACCTATGACAGGTGTGCAGAACTTTTGGCCCTCCAGATAAGAATATCAGAACGGGATCAGGCCAGTGGCCCATCTAGTCCAGAATCCTGTTCTCGCTGTGGCTTACCAGAAGCCTGGGGGAAGCCAGCAAGCAGGTTTTGAGTAGAAGAGCCCTCCTGTGGTTTCCAGCAACTGGGTGGCGCTGTGGTCTAAACCACAGAGCCTCTTGGGCTTGCTGATCAGAAGGTCGGCAGTTTGAATCCCCACGATGGAGTGAGCTTCTGTTGCTCTGTCCCAGCTCCTGCCAACCTAGCAGTTCAAAAGCACACCAGTGCAAGTAGATAAATAGGTGCTGCTGTGGCGGGAAGGTAAACAGCATTTCTGTGCACTCTGGTTTCCGTTACGGTGCTCCATTGCACCAGAAGCGGTTTAGTCCTGCTGACCACATGACCCGGAAAACTGTCTGTGGACAGACGCTGGCTCCCTCGGCCTGAAAGCGAGATGAGCGCTGCAACCCCAGAGTCGCCTTTGACTGGACTTAACCACCCAGGGGTCCTTAATCCTCTTTTAAAGCCTGTTAAGTTGGTGGCTATCACTGCCTCTTGTGGGAGGGAGTTCCATAGTTCAACGATAAAGAAGTACTTGATTCTGAATCTTCCAACTTTCAGCTTCACTGGATGCCCATGAGTGCTAGTGTTATGAGGGAGAAAAACTTCTCTCTGTCTACTTTCTCCATGCCATGCACAAGTTTATAAACTTCTATCATTCTATCCTTTCTTTAAACTAGGAAGTCCAAAATGCTGCAGCCTTTCGTCATAGGGGAGTTACCCCATCCCATCGATTCTTGTAGTTGCCCTTTTTGAATTGTTTACTGTATTTTAATATTTTGTTAGAAGACACCCAGATGGGCAGGGTATTAATAATAATAATAATAATAATAATAATAATAATAATAATAATAATTTTGCTCACCGGTTTGGCAGATGGATGCAGTGTTACGACAAGGGAAGGAGAGTCTTCCTACATGTTTTGCAATTAGCTGGTGACTGAGTGTACTCAGACAGAAATGCAGCCAGAATACTGGCTTAACTGTGAGTCGATAAAACTCAATGCTTTCCACACTGACTGGTAGTGATTTTCCCCAGCCCTACCTGGAGATGTCAGAGTTTGAACCTGGAAGCTTCTGTGTTGCAAAGCATATGCTCTGTCATTACACATGCTCTGCTGCCCTTTCTCAAAGGCATAGAAACACCGGGAGCTGCCTTACACTGAGTCAGGCCGTTGGTCCATCTAGCTCAGTTTTGCCTACACTGACTGGCAGTGGCTCTCCAGGGTTTCAGACAGGATTCCCTCCCAGCCCTACCTGAAGATGGCTGGAATGGAACTTTTGACCTTCTGCATCAAAAGCAGATGCTCTACCACCAAACGGCGGCCCCGGGGGTTTGTAATCTCTGCGTGCTTTACATTGCAAGCAGAAAAAGGATCAATATCAATTTCTGTAAAAATAAAATAACATTCAAACGAGACTTTCTAGCAACTAAGCAAAAGCAAAATAAAACCGTATAGCTCAAGCAGAACTGAGCAGTGCATGAAATAATAATTTTAAAATTAGGCTACCTGGAGTATAGGAAAACGGAGGTAGACATATACAGTGGTAGCTCAGGTTACATATGCTTCAGGTTACAGACTCCGCTAACCCAGAGGTAGTGCTTCAGGTTAAGAACTTTGCTTCAGGATGAGAATAGAAATTGCGCAGCAGCAGCAGCGGGAGGCCCCATTAGCTAAAGTGGTACCTCAGGTTAAGAACAGTTTCAGGTTAAGAACAGATCTCCAAAACAAATTAAGTTCTTAACCTGAGGTACCACTGTATGTCTTGAAGGGGTGTTTAAAGCCAGTTATACTGTCTTTGTCTCATAAAGCACCCAGGGGATGGCATTCTAAAGGGTGGGTGCTACCACCAAGAAGGCCTGTTTTTGCATGGTCACCAAATGGTAACCTGCTATTAACGCCTATCATGGATAAGTCTGTCAATGGCTACTAGCAGTGGGGGACTTTGGACTCTCACATTTCGGCAGCGCCCTGTGTGCAACACTAAAATTCAGGGGCCTTCCGCCTTTCGCACTCTGTCCTACAGCATTGTTTTGGTCTCCTTGCAGTGCAGCACCCAGTGCACTACTGCCTCTGCTACTAGCCACAACGGCTCTGTTCTGCTTTTGCTGTCATGCTTCTGAACGCCAGTTGCTGGAAACCACAGGAGTGGAGAGTTTTCTTGGGCTCCGGTCCCACTTGCATGTTTCCCACAAGCATCTCGTTGGCCACTGCGTGTGATGGCACGCAGTGTGCCCGTTCTCACTCAGATAAATTGCCCCCTCTTACTGAACACCTCTTTACCGGAAGGTTTCTTTTCATTTCCTCTTAAAATTTTAGCCCATAGTATCCTGCGGAAGGGACCTCTGTGAGGGGATAACTAGTAAGTTGGAGTCTCAGACAGGTTTTCTTTAAACAAACAATAAATATTTATTTAAGGCAAGATAGTATATAACACACATGGATTAAACTTAGGTTACTTCAAGAATACAGTGTGATTTTCTCTTTAATTCATCCTCAGTTGTTTTTGAGTTATAGGTTTGGTTCCTTTAAGCGGTGGCACTTTCTTTCAGTTATCCACCCCCTTTAACACTCCTGCTCCTGAGGTAATTTAAGTAACAGTTATGGTGAAATGGGCACAGGATTTTGGATACAACATATATATGGATCAATGAGAGAGATTGTGGAAGTTAGCTCTTAAATTCACAGCATGCTATAACCTTAGGGAGAACATCATGAAGATGTTATATAGATGGAACCATGCCACCCTTGAAATTAGTGAAAATGTATAAAGGAGGGTCACCGATTTGTTGGAGATATAAAATAGATGTGGGGTCATACTACCACATGTGGTGGACTTGTGCAATCATTAGGGAATTCTGGGATAATATCTATAATGAATTTAAGAAATTATTCAGACTTACATTTAAAAAACCCACAGAGATCTTTCTTTTAGGCATTTCACCATTAGAAATTAAAAAAGACATAAGACCACTGTTCATGTATGCCACCACAGCAGCAAGAATTCTTGTGGCGAAGAAGTGGAAAAATGAAACAATACTGACAATTATAGATTGGCAGATACTCGTGTTAGAATATTTACAACTAGCAAAACTGACGGGAAGAGTTAGAGGAGTATTGAACCAGAAAATATTTGGAGAATGGAGAATATTTAAGGATTATATAAGATCATATTGTACCAATCACACCATATTAGCAGAACTTGAGTGATGCTTGTAAACACAACAAATACAGTTTATGGGGTAGACGGGAACAATATTAAAGAATATAAAACTGTGTGAAAAACAACGACAGTATAAACAGTACAATGAGAATGATTGGAAGACTCGTTTTGTCAGAAGTCTTTTTTATTTAAGTTTTAATTAAGTATTAATTAGGAAGATTAAGTTTTTTTTATGTACGTAAATTTGCTTTTTCTTGTTTCTTTTTTCTGTATTTTCTTCTTTTCTTTTTCTTAATTGTTTTTTCTTTAATTTTCTTTTTGTAGTATGAGATTGTAAATTTTTGTAAATTCTTTGTATAAGTGTGTAATTTAAATTAATAAAGATTATTAAAAAACAACAACACTCCTTCTCCTGAGGTACTTTAAGTTACAGACCAAAGGGCTCTCCACACCCCCTCCCTTTCCTGGGTTTGGGAGTTTCTTCTTTTCCTTAGAAGAATCTCTCCCCTCCAGACTAGATTTGAGTCCCAAGTAGGGACTAGGCTGTTCCTTTGCAGTTCCTACTTCTACTGGCTCAACCTCTGCCTCCCAGTAAAATTCCAGTCTTTTCTTCCTTCAGGACACAACACTCTGTCCTTCACAATATGCTCAGAGTGGATGTTTCTACCCAGAACCAACTCTTTCTCCCATTCACTCTTTATACCTCAACCTTCTCCCTACCCATCTCCTAACCTCTCCAACCTCAATTCTAACCCTCCAGAACCAACCCCCAATTCCTAAGTCCCTGTCTTTCCTCAAATCCTCTCCTTTTAAAATCTCCCTCCTGGAACCATAGCCAATCAGAGGCTGTCGTTTATTAACCATTTGCTGGCAGGGAAAGAAAGAAAGAAAGAAAGAAAGAAAGAAAGAAAGAAAGAAAGAAAGAGAAACACTTGTTGATTCAACCAGTCCAGCAAAACCAACATTTTCGTAACACTGCGTGAACAGGAAGCTAGGCTAGATGAGTCAGACTCTTGTGCTATGTTCATGGCTCATGGCCAGGTCATGTTAGCAAGTGGTAAGTTGAACGTTGTGAAATGACAGAGCAGCACAGGTCCATCCGTAATGGCAGGTGGGCATCTACTGATAAGGAAGCCTTACTTGAAAGGATACAAAAAGTTGGACTGAAGTTGCTTTTGCTGTTCATCCTTGGTGTGACCTCCTCCTCCTGACACGTTTTACTTTTCAGTGACCACAAAAGGTGGATGAATCTGTCAGTTTTGGTTTCTCACCATTTATCATTTCCCCCCAGTTCAGGTCTCTACATTTCCACACCGGTTTGCAATTTGTGTATCTTTAAAAGTCATATAGCTCAAATTTCTCCTAACAGGCACATGTTTGTATGCAGTTATGCTCAATACAGTACAATCACATCTTTAATGCATTTCACTTGTGCAATTTCATCAATGTGTGGTCTAACGCACGCTGGTCAAAATGGCACAGGTTAAATTCAAGCAATCTGGAGCACCTAAAACCCTTTTTTGCACCAGATCTGCTTGGGGTTGCCTGGCACTTAAAGACTTTTAATGTCTCCGCTTTGCTTGGACCAAGGCCTGCTCAGTGTGCCAGCTCTGGGATGCCCTTGGAATATCTCATGGGGCCATCTTGCATGAGCATCCCTAGCCTCTCAGAGCCCATGCACCAAGCAGGCCATGACCAGCAAGCAAGGCAGAGGGCTTAAAAGCTCTTTTTGTGCCAGATCTGCTTGCGTTACCCAGTGCAAAAAGAGTTTTGAAGCTCTCCCGTTGCAAAGCTCACTTGGTCACAGGCTCTGGGGGTACAAGGGATTCTCTCTATCTCTCCTCTTCACCAGCTATCCATGGGGGTGGCTCCAAGGTGTTTGGGTATATGCAATTTTCATGTATATGCAGAACCCTTAGAACCAAACCCCTGCATAAGAGGGGATCATACTACACACATTAGTGAAAAGCAATTTCCCCTAATATAATACAATGTATCCGAGCCTTTACAAATATATACAAACTTTACCCTAGTATATGCATTTTCATACATATTACTTTGCTGCAGAGATGCATTGCAAAATTCAGAGAAGCACAAATTTCAAAGGGTGGCTATTGTTTCCCTTTCATATTGTGATGAAAAGTGTGAATTTGATAAGTTTCCCTTTAAATGCGAGCTGAATGTAATTTATTTCCCACCCCTAAAGACCACACTTCTGGTGTTTTTTTGTGGGGTGGGGTGGGAGGGCATTGGCAAAGTGAGATTGCCCCCAGAACCCCCTCTCCAAATACAACATGGGGGCTCAGAATCTGACTGTGTCTGAAGCTTTATTTAAATCCCAGAGACGGGTACTGAGTGGGTTTGTTTGCTGAAGAAGAGTTTCAGGCTGATGTTTTCAAATGAAGAAAGGTGCAATGGAACTTTTTTGTTCTGCCTGCGTCAGCTTCTGCAGGAGCTTCCTTCTTCCTATCAGCAGCCAGCGCCTGAGGTCTAGTAACATGAAATAAAGTTGCGCCCAGACTGGGTCCCACAACAAACAAAGAACGCTTGTAGCTTCTGAACTGGCTGGGTTGCTGTTTTGATGTGTCACTCTTCGGCAGCCTTCGCACAGCCGGCGCAGACTCTCGGCTGCCTCCTTCCCCGTGGCTGTTATCGTGTTGGATCTTGTGAGGTCTCCATCTTGAAAAGAGATGAAAAGCAAAGGAGAGGCCTTTCCTGAAAGCCAGACAGCCTGTTGAAGCCTCCCATGCCAGCGTCTGTATCGCTGATGCATTTTCAACAAGGTGCTGGAAAAGTCCAATGTCAAATATGGATAAATCAGTACAGTAACAGCAAGTGCTGCCCATCTGAACCTCACTGAAGTCATCATCAGATGTTGGCAAACTTTCCCAAGTTTGTATTGTTATTTATGCGCTTTAAAAAACTGAAATAAAAAAAAGCAATGGACAAAAGGGAAACGTGTGGGGGCATGTGACACATTATTCAATAAAAGGTATTTATTTATTTATATTTATACAGTGCTTAACACTGTCTCTAAGCGATATGCAAAATAACCAACTTTATATAATACAGCGGTATATTGCACAAAACTACAATGCAATCTATTCTATATTGGAAAGGTGTTTGGTGGCTAATTAGACACCTCCTAAGATATTGTAACGAAATTTTTGCATGGTGGTTCCTGAGATCAAGGAGCAGGTTTTTGTCTATGTTTAGATTCAATTGGATGGTGTTTTGAATCAAGATGGCAGACTGGACCTTTCAACAATGCACTGATTTTAACCACTGACTTCAAAACTGCACTGATTTTGCTGTTGTTTGCTTCTTACAATTCCCGAGCAAAGCAGGCATAAGTCTGCTAGTGCAGCATCAAACAATAAAATCTGCCACCCCAAAAACATAGCATCACATTTTGAAAACATTTTAAGATTCAGGGATCCCTCCCCTCTTCACTCTCCTTCTTGTCAAAACACATTCCGACTCACAATATACAGCATTAACCCATATATATTCACACCCAAATTCAGTCTTTCATTGTCAGAGACATGGCCGGCAGAGAGGAATCTGCAGAGGGGGAGGAAGAGGCAGAAGAAAACAGGCACTTGGTTCATTCATGCCACAAAGGGGAGATAAGCCCTTCTTGCTCTGGATTGCTGCCTGTAAAGTTTCCACAGCTGTACAGAAATGAAGGAGCAGGATGCAGGTGGTACTAGGGGGTTGGTTTCAACTTCATTTTTTATTATTTTAAAAGATTTTTATTAAGATTTCAAAAGTTGTATAAAAACAAAACAATAATAAAAACAGACAAAAATAAAAGACAAGTATAATTTCAATCCCTTTTTTTCTTATAACTTACTTCCCCGACTTCCTCATACCTCCCCTCTCTGTATTCCAATTTCTAATTTTTTAATTCAGCAAATCCTTTCCCTTAATTTTCATTTAATTTTTGTCCTTTCTTTTCTTTCTACTTACCCATTACGGCTGGAAACCACATAATTTCTAAACCAACGTCATTCTAACATTCATTAATTTTGCAATGTTTCTTAAGATAGTCCTTAAATTTCTTCCAATCTTCTTCCGCTGTCTCTCTCCCCTGGTCTCGGATTCTGCCAGTCATTTCTGCCAATCCCATGTAGTCTATCACCTTCATCTGCCATTCTTCCAAGGTGGGTAGATCTTGTGTCTTCCAATACTTTGCGATGAGTATTCTTGCTGCTGTTGTAGCATACATAAGGAATGTTCTATCCTTCTTTGGCACCAATTGGCCGACAATACCCAAGAGAAAGGCCTCTGGTTTCTTCAGAAAGGTATATTTAAATACCTTTTTCAGTTCATTATATATCATTTCCCAGAACGCCTTAATCTTTGGGCACGTCCACCAAAGGTGGAAGAAAGTACCTTCATTTTATTTACATTTCCAACATTTATTATCAGGCAAGTGGTAAATTTTTGCAAGCTTGACTGGGGTCATGTACCACCTATAAATCATTTTCATAATATTCTCTCTTAGGGCATTACATGCCGTAAATTTCATACCGGTGGTCCAGGGGTTGGTTTCAACTTCAGAGGAGGAGGAACTGGCTGCACCTGAGTCTCCAAGAAGTAGGAGGCGGAGCAATCGATTAGAACAAAGGAAGACCAGCAGGAAGTTGGGGTGGGCTTAAGGTATATCTGGTCTTGGAAGGGGCTGGAAGCCAGTCAAGTCAGCTGACTCCGACAGTGAGGTATGAGTTGTGGGAAGCTCAGATTGCTGAAAGCCTGTTGTTGATAAATAAACCTCAACTAGTTGAACTGCCAGCATGCCGTGTCTTGTGTGGGAGAAATGCTAAACCTGACATTCATGTACACAGATCATTCAATACCTTCTGCTACTTCTCCAATATCACTCATCTCATTCTACTTCCACACCTCGCACAAATCCACCAATATGCACAAACACACCACTAACCCAATTATGCCAATACAGTGGTACCTCAGGTTACAGACGCTTCAGGTTACAAACTCTGCTAACCCAGAAATAGTACCTCAGGTTAAGAACTTTGCTTCAGGATGAGAACAGAAATCGTGCTCCGGCGGAGCGGCGGCAGCGGGAGGCCCCATTAGCTAAAGTGGTACCTCAGGATAAGAACAGTTTCAGGTTAAGAATGGACCTCCAGAATGAATTAAGTTCTTAACCCGAGGTACCACTGTATATCCGTCTTAGCCACCAAACTACCGTCACTGACCACTCCTTCCAATCTACAAGAGCTAGTGTGGTGTAGTGGTTAAGAGCAGTAGACTCGTAATCTGGAGAACAGGGTTCGCTTCCCCGCTCCTCCACATGCAGCTGGTGGGTGACCTTGGGCTAGTCACGCTTCTCTGAAGTCTCTCAGCTCCACTCACCTCACAGAGTGTTTGTTGTGGGGGAGGAAGGGAAAGGAGAATGTTAGCCACTTTGAGACTCCTTAGGGTAGTGATAAAGTGGGATATCAAATCCAAACTCTTCTTCTTCTTCTACAAAAAAGACACTGCAGTTCTACAAGTCCTGCCCTGATGCTACCACTGCTTGAGAACATAAGAAAGGAAGAAGAGCCTTCTGGATCAGGCCAGTGGTCCATCTCCTCCTGCATTCTGTTTTCAAATTGGCTACCCAGATGCCCGTGGGAAACCTGCAAGCAGAGTACAAGAGCTCTTTCCCCTCCTGCAGCTTCCAACAACTGGTACAGTGGTATCTTATTTCCCAAACTTAATCCATTCCGGATAGCTGTTCCAAAACCAAAGCATTCTAAAACCAAGGCATGCTTTCCCATAGAAAGTAATGCAAAATGGATTAATCCATCCCAGACTTTTAAAAACAACCCTTAAAACAGCAATTTAACATGAATTTCACTATCTAACGAGACCACTGATCCATAAAATGAAAGCAATAATCAATGTGCTGTACTATAAAATAAAAAAGACAGTATTGTAGATGATAGAAATTAAAATTATTATTTTCTTACGTGCACTGATGGTAGACATTGTTTGGACGGGGGGCTTTCATCCATTTCTGCAGCCACACAATCAATCAATCAATCAATCAATCAATCAGTAGCTGAACTGGGTTCCACACAGTCACAAAAACGAAGTCACAAGCCAGAGTCACAAGTCAGTCTCATAAAATGAAGAACAAGTCACAGTAAAAAACAACAACGAAAAAGCCACACAAACAAAAATGCAAAAAAATAGCAAAAATAAAAGCTCCAAATATCCCCTCTGTGTTGTGTGGGTGCTCGGGACTCGACAGCCGACAGACTCAAGAGGAAGCCGCTGATAGGCAGCGGGGGACTCAGTTTACAAATGGAACACACTCAGCAGGAAGCAGAACATGTTCCGCTTCCAAGGCAAAATTCACAAACCAGAACACCTACTTCTAGGTTTGTAGTGTTCTATTTCCAAGTTGTTCATAAACTAAGCTGTTCTAAAACCAAGGTACCACTGTATTCAGAAACATTACTATGGAGGCAGAACATAGCCAGGCTGCCTCGTAGCCGTTGACAGCCTTGTCCTCATCCAATCCTCTTTTAAAGCCATCTGAATTGGAGGCCACCACTGTCTCCTGGGGAAACTAGTCCCATCATTTAACTATGTGCTGCTTGAAGAATGTATTTCTTTTCATTCATTCTGTGCTGAATCTTCCAGCATTCAGCTTCATAGAATGCCTGCAAGTTCTAGTGTTGTAAGACAGGGAGAAAAAAAACTTTTCTCTTTTCACTTTTCCCATGCCAGGCATAATTTTATGAACTTCTATCATGTTACCTCTTGAGACCACACTGAGTCAGGTTTGCAGGTGGGTGTTACTCATCCTTCACTGCATGATGCAGCAGTACAGAGTTTTGTACTGTGAAGGCTGGTGGTCCATTTGAGAACATGCCCACCAGCCTCTGTCTGCTCTTGACTAGCTCCCACCTGCCTTCCTGGCTTCTTACAGCCAGTCCAGGGGTTGACCTTACTTTCAGCTTCCTCCTCCTTAGCCTCAATGTTGCCCCTTGTAGAACTCAGCAGGGAGGAGGAAGGTGGAGAGTAGCACTTGATTGCTTGGCTCTGTCTGTCTCTGACTCTTTTAAAGCAGATCAGATTAAAATCTGTTTGGGTCACTGGGAAGGGAAAGGCACCTGATGGTCCTCCTTCAGTTAATTGCATTCGGTCTCCAAGTCCCTGCACATATATTCCCCACAAGCCCACACCAATTTCTCTTTACTTATACTGTCATTTCCAACTGCTCGCTGCCTCAAACGTCGGCCAATTACTCGGATCTGTTAGAAGTTCCCTGTCACTGCTCAAGAAGCTTTTGAAAACACGTGTCACTTTTCAAAAGGAGAGAGAGAGAGATATGAAACTGAAATCGGCAGTCTCTAAGGGGGAAGGGGTGGGTGGGAATACAGTAAATAAACCAAACCTCAGTGGAGTCTGCTACAAATTCCAAAGCAATTGGGGATATGGCCTGCGTGAACTTTTTATCATCAATAGGGATCTGACAGGAGTATCAAGGCAGAGTGCATTTGCTCCTTTAACAGTAGATAGGAAGGTGTCTTATACCATTGGTCCATCTAGCCTAGTATATGAAAAAAAAAGGGGGGGGGGAGAACCAGCTAGATCCAAATCTCCATCAAGATCTCATTCTAGATCTAGATCAAAATCCAAATCCAGTCGTGCACTAGTCCCAAGTCCAGTGATCACTAACAATGTACTTTGTTTTTAAGCATGTATCATTCAGTTATAAAGAATGTGGGTGGCGCTGTGGTCTAAACTACTGAGCCTCTTGGGCTTGCCGATCAGAAGGTCGGTGGTTCGAATCCCCTCGACAGGGTGAGCTCCCATTGCTCTGTCCCAGCTCCTTCCAATCTAGCAGTTCGAAAGCACATTAGTGCAAGTAGATAAATAGGTACTGCTGTGGCGGGAAGGTAAAGGGCATTTCTGTGCGCCCTGGTTTCCATCATGGTGTTCTGTTGCACCAGAAGCGGTTTAGTCCTGCTGGCCACATGACCTGGAAAGCTGTCTGTGGATAAACGCCAGCTCCTTTGGCCTGAAAGTGAGATGTGTGCCGCAACCCCATAGTAACCTTTGACTGGACTTAACCATCCAGGGGTCCTTTACCTTTTTACATCCAGATACACAGTTGAGCTATGATGTTGCAACATTACTTAAAGTAACTTTCATCAGTTATCCTGTTAGCAGACAATTATTACTATTAAAACACACTATTGAGAATCTTATACAAGAGAGACCACTTTGTTGCACTGACTGGCTGCATCTTTCCAGGGTTCCAGGCAGAGAATATTCCCAGCCCTGCCAAGAGATGCCAGGGATTGAATTTGGGACCTTGTGTGTGCAAGGCAGTTGCTCTATGGCCCTTCCCTGTATGGGAAGCTTATAAACTTATTCTAGCAGCTTTGCCTCCATCTCTTCCAACCGTAAGCAGAACCTTGTTGGATCAAATGGGGAAGGGGCCTGGCTCAGTGGGAGAGCATCTGCTTTGCATGCAGAAGGTCCCTGGTTCAATCCCTGGAACCTGCTCCAGGTAGGGCTGGGAAGGACTATCTGAAATTTGGGAGAGCCGCTGTCCATCAGTTTAGACAATACAGAGCTGGGTCTGATTCAAGCACAAGTCCATTGTGAAGCAAGGTGTTGGTGGAATGGTGGAGGTCTCTTTTCTGTAACTTTTCCTTGTCATCTTCTTCATCTGGTAGTCAGAAGTAAAATGCCCTTCAAACGCCTCCGTGCCTTTCTTTGCATGCAGTCCAGAGTTGTGCTCTGTAGGTAGCTGTTGTTTCAAAAATGCTCACATGAATAACAAATTAGGATTTATGTTTGTGGATGTGGAAAAATAATATTAAATTGGAGTCTTATTTTATTTTTATTTTTTCATATGTGTGTGTGTGTGATGGACGGTTAATCCCTCAAGCATATTACTTGGGGGTTTGAGTTTGGAAATTGCTCCCTTTCCAGGGCTCTTGGGCACGAAGCTGAGGACAGTGAGAGCCTGGTGAGGGGGTTGACTTCAGTTACTGTTTCCTTACATTCTTAATTTCTTTTTGCCAGCCATCTGAAATGGGGATATTTGTTTATTTGCATTTTTTAAAATCCCTCTTTATCCTTTCAAGAGCATATTTAAAAAGTTACCGGGGTGCGGGAGGAATGTTTCAGTGATCCCAGGAGGATCTCGAATCTCCTTGAGACGTGCTTTGCAGTTCTTTTACTTTGTGAAAGAAAAGGTTTACCTTCTCTTCCAGCGCAAAGAGCAACCAAGCGTTTTTTGGGGGGATTTTGCAGCTCAGTCTAACACGCATCTCCTCTGAAGCAAGCCCTACTGAGTTCAATGGAACTTACTCCGTGGTATGTGCAGCCACAGGATTGCAGACTTATTCATTTATCTTTGGTTTTTTGAGTGACATAGGTGTTCTTTTAAAAAACAAAACAAAAAAATAAGTTCTTTATTCTATGATTTTTTTTCTTGTACAGTGGTACCTCGGGTTAAGAACTTAATTCATTCCGGAGGTCCATTCTTAACCTGAAACACCACTTTACCTAATGGGGCCTCCTGCTGCTGCGGCGTTGCCGGAGCACAATTTCTGTTCTCATCCTGAAGCAAAGTTCTTAACCCGAGGTACTATCCCTGGGTTAGCAGAGTCTGTAACCTGAAGCGTATGTAACATGAAGCGTATGTATCCCAAGCTACCACTTTATAAAGGTAAAGGGACCCCTGACCATTAGGTCCAGTCGTGGCCGACTCTGAGGTAGTGGCGCTCATCTTGCTTTATTGGCCGAGGGAGCTGGCATACAGCTTCCAGGTCATGTAGCCAGCATGAATAAGCCACTTCTGGTGAACCAGAGCAGCGCACGGAAACGCCATTTACCTTCCCGCTGTAGGGTACCTATTTATCTACGTGCACTTTGATGTGCTTTCGAACTGCTAGGTTGGCAGGAGAAGGACTGAGCAATGGGAGCTCTGTTGGAATTCTAGCCCGGTCAGAGGTATGTGCCTATCTGTTCAGGCACCGGCTGAATTCCTTTGACCTCCCTCCGGCGACTCCCGGCAGGAAAAACATACGAGGTCCGTTCCGGCGATTTTCCTCAGGCTGTGAGAAAAGCACACCAACTGCTTCTCCTCCTCCCTGCTCCCTGCATATCCCCAGGGAGGGGAATCAGACACAGACAGAAATGTAACTACATGCTTTTATTCCTGTCTTTAGCAGCCATACAGTAAAAGATGTCTGCTCTCTTCAACAAACAGAGAGAAACTCCAAACTCCACCCATGTACATCCTGTACAGGTCATATGACGCATCCTGAGCTCACATCCTGTGCTCAATAAGGAGAATGGACTGCCCCTTCGTTTTCATGGCAACAGTCACATACTTCCTGTTTGGCTTTCCAGCCACAAGCAGCAGACTGAGCTGCTAGAGCCTTTGCTTGCTGCAGCATTGCTGCTTTAGAATAACATACTCCCCCCAAAGTATCAATGCGTGCTGCGAGCAAAGCGTCATCCAGAGAAGAAAACAAACAGTTGTTATACTTATAACATTCCCCTGTTGTTTCAGTTCCACCCTTGGAACTACCCGCCACTGGTTTTACCAATGTACCTCTCTGGTTGTGTGACTTCCAAGGAATGAGTGCTTCTGCATTACCTTGGTTAACAACTCTCTGTTGTGCCTTTGTCTCTGACTCAGACACAGCTTCAATTTGACCTTGGTCGTTTACAACAGCAACAGCTAAGTTAGCAAACTCTTGTGAATACCTCTTGGGTGGTACACCCTTCGTTGCTCTCTCAGACCTACGTAAGAGGTGCTGCTCTTCTTTGCTTTCTGGTTCAACCTTTGGACTCTTTGGAGAACCAGTACCAATTGTAAACAGTGGTTCATCCTCCTCTACTGAGGGTCTAGTCATTATGTGAGATTTCCTCTCAATGACTGTGACAACTGAGCTGTCTGAGCTATCGCTGTCATCATCAGTACTACTGAACTCAATAAAATCAACATCATCATCATCATCAAAATCATCATCACTTCCTGTGGGAAATGTGTGAACAATCACTCTCTCCTGTTCAGGAGCACTCTCTAGAAATTTTGTGAGAATCACCTTACCAGATTCAGACAAAATTACTCTGTAGAGACCCTTTTCATAACCCACAAAAATGCCTCTGGCATTCTTTACTCCACCTGGAGCTTCTGTCCTCACATGAGACCCAAAAACCTTGAAATGGGCAACAGAAGGTTTTCTGTGGAACAGTTTCTCAAAAGGAGAACTTCCCAACTCTTTTGAAAACTTTCTCAACCACGTATAACAAAATGACATTAGCGACTCAGCCCAGTACTCATGTGACAGATGTGAACTAAGCAATTGCGCTTCCATTCCCTTTTGCAATTCTTTGTTCACCCTAACACAGACACATCTGTTCCAAGCTTCTTCGGAACTAGCAATTTTGTGTCTTATCCCTTTCTTCTTCAGGAACCTCTGGAAATCCTGTGAAAGAAAAATTGGCTTGTCATCTGTGCAAAGACAATTTATGTCAGCATCATGCATATTTTTGACCTTGTCACAAAACTCTTTAAACCTTTCTAAGGCTTCTTGCGGTCTCTCCAAAAGATAAATCCAGACAAAACCTGTAAAAGAATCAACACATATTAGGTAATATTTTGCATTGCCTCTAGATGGTGCTAAAGGACCAATCACATCAGCATACACCCACTGAAATGCCCTGTTGACCCTCGAGGTCACCTTCTTGGTGTTCTCCTTGGCTACACCTGCAAAAGAAATCATGTTAGAATCACAAGAATTACATTCCATGTAATCACTTTGATCAAAAGTCAACAAATACAGTCCATCTTTCTCTTTGGCAGAAAGATACAACTCTCCATCTTTGTAGATCTCGCAGTGTTGATCATCATGTTGTTGTTTAGTCGTTTAGTCGTGTCCGACTCTTTGTGACCCCATGGACCAGAGAATGCCAGGCACCTCTGTCCTCCACTGCCTTCCGCAGTTTGGTCAAACTCATGCTGGTAACCTCGAAAACACTATCCAACCATCTCGTCCTCTGCCGTCCCCTTCTCCTTGTGCCCTCCATCTTTCCCAACATCAGGGTCTTCTCCAGGGAGTCTTCTCTTCTCATGAGGTGGCCAAAGTATTGGAGCCTCAGCTTCACAATCTGTCCTTCCAGTGAGCACTCAGGGTTGATTTCCTTCAGTATGGAGAGGTTTGATCTTCTTGCAGTCCATGGGACTCTCAAGAGTCTCCTCCAGCACCATAATTCAAAAGCATCAATTCTTCGGCGATCAGCCTTCTTTATGGTCCAGCTCTCACTTCCATACATCACTACTGGGAAAACCATAGCTTTAACTATATGAACCTTTGTTGGCAAGGTGATGTCTCTACTTCTCAAGATGCTGTCTAGGCCTGTCATTGCCCTTCTCCCAAGAAGCAGGCGTCTTTTAATTTCATGGCTGCTGTCACCATCTGCAGTGATCATTGAGCCCAAGAAAGTAAAATCTCTCACTACCTCCATTTCTTCCCCTTCTATTTGCCAGGAGATGATGGGACCAGTGGCCATGATCTTCGTTTTTTTGATGTTGAGCTTCAGACCATATTTTGCGCTCTCCTCTTTCACCCTCATTAAAAGGTTCTTTAATTCCTCCTCACTTTCTGCCATCAAGGTTGTGTCATCTGCATATCTGAGGTTGTTGATATTTCTTCCGGCAATCTTAATTCCGGCTAGGGATTCATCCAGCCCAGCCTTTCTCATGATGAATTCTGCATATAAGTTAAATAAGCAGGGAGACAAAATACAGCCTTGTCGTACTCCTTTCCCAATTTTGAACCAATCAGTTGTTCCATATCCAGTTCTAACTGTAGCTTCTTGTCCCACATAGAGATTTCTCAGGAGACAGATGAGGTGATCTGGCACTCCCATTTCTTTAAGAACTTGCCATAGTTTGCCGTGGTCGACACAGTCAAAGGCTTTTGCATAGTCAATGAAGCAGAAGTAGATGTCTTTCTGGAACTCTCTAGCTTTCTCCATAATCCAGCGCATGTTTGCAATTTGGTCTCTGGTTCCTCTGCCTCTTCTAAATCCAGCTTGCACTTCTGGGAGTTCTCGGTCCACATACTGCTTGAGCCTTCCTTGTAGAATTTTAAGCATAACCTTGCTAGTGTGTGATATGAGTGCAATTGTGCGGTAGTTGGAGCATACTTTGGCACTGCCCTTCTTTGGGATTGGGATGTAGACTGATCTTCTCCAATCTTCTGGCCACTGCTGAGTTTTCCAAACTTGCTGGCATATTGAGTGTAGCACCTTAACAGCATCATCTTTTAAAATTTTAAATAGTTCAGCTGGAATACCATCACTTCCACTTGCCTTGTTATTTGCAGTGCTTTCTAAGGCCCATTTGACTTCACTTTCCAGGATGTCTGGCTCAAGGTCAGCAACCACACTACCTGGGGTATACGAGACATCCATTTCTTTCTGGTATAATTCCTCTGTGTATTCTTGCCACCTCTTCTTGATGTCTTCTGCTTCTGTTAGGTCCTTTCCACTTTTGTCCTTTATTATGGAAATCTTTGTATGAAATGTTCCTTTCATATCTCCAATTTTCTTGAACAGATCTCTGGTTCTTCCCATTCTATTGCTTTCCTCTATTTCTTTGCATTGCTCGTTTAAGAAGGTCTTCTTGTCTCTCCTTGCTATTCTTTGGAAATCTGCATTCAATTTCCTGTATCTTTCACCATCTCCCTCGCATTTTGCTTGCCTTCTCTCCCCCGCTATTTGTAAGGCCTCATTGGACAGCCACTTTGCTTTCTTGCATTTCCTTTTCATTGGGATGGTTTTTGTTGCTGCCTCCTGTATAATGTTACGAGCCTCCATCCATAGTTCTTCAGGCACTCTGTCCACCAAATCTAAATCCTTAAACCTGTTCCTCACTTCCACTGTGTATTCATAAGGGATTTGACTTAGATTGTATCTTACCGGCCCAGTGGATTTTCCTACTTTCTTCAGTTTAAGCTTGAATTTTGCTATAAGAAGCTGATGATCTGAGCCACAGTCAGCTCCAGGTCTTGTTTTTGCTGACTGTATAGAGCTTCTCCATCTTTGGCTGCAGAGAATATAATCAATCTGATTTCGATGCTGTCCATCTGGTGATGTCCATGTGTAGAGTCGTCTCTTGTGTTGTTGGAAAAGCGTGTTTGTGATGACCAGCTTGTTCTCTTGACAGAACTCTATTAGCCTTTGCCCTGCTTCGTTTTGATCTCCAAGGCCAAACTTGCCAGTTGTTCCTTTTATCTCTTGACTCCCTACTTTAGCATTCCAATCCCCTATAATGAGGAGAACATCCTTCTTTGGTGTCACTTCTATAAGGTCTTGTAAGTCTTCATAGAATTGGTCAATTTCAGTTTCTTCAGCACAAGTAGTTGGTGCATAAACTTGGATTACTGTGATGTTAAAAGGTCTGCCTTGGATTCGTATCGAGATCATTCTATCATTTTTGAGATTGCATCCCAGTACAGCTTTCGCCACTCTTTTGTTGACTATGAGGGCCACTCCATTTCTTTTACGGGTTTCTTGCCCACAGTAGTAGATATGATGGTCATCCGAACTGAATTCACCCATTCCCGTCCATTTTAGTTCACTGATGCCCAGGATGTCAATATTTATTCTTGCCATCTCATTTTTGACCACCTCCAACTTACCCAGGTTCATGGTTCTTACATTCCAGGTTCCTATGCAATATTTTTCTTTACAGCATTGGACTTTCCTTTCACTTCCAGGCATATCCGCAACTGAGCGTCCTTTCGGCTTTGGCCCAGCCACTTCATCAGCTCTGGATCTACTTGTACTTGCCCTCCGCTCTTCCCCAGTAGCATGTTGGACGCCTTCCGACCTGAGGGGCTCATCTTCCAGCGTCATATCTTTTATATGCCTGTTGTCTTTGTCCATGGAGTTTTCTTGGCAGGGATACTGGAGTGGCTTGCCGGTTCCTCCTCCAGGTGGATCACGTTTGGTCAAAACTCTCCACTATGACCTGTCCATCTTGGGTGGCCCTGCACGGCATAGCTCATAGCTTCTCTGAGTTATTCAAGCCCCTTCGCCACGGCAAGGCAGTGATCCATGAAGGGGTTGATCATCATAGGACAGTTTTAGTCCCTTCTTGGCAATCTGCGAAACGCTGAGCAGATTGTACTTCAACTCTGGAACCAAATATACATTGTTTATAGTCAAGTTCAGACTTTCAAGATACACAGTCCCAATTCCGGTGGCTTCCAGCTCTTGACCGTTGGCCTGTTGTACCGCGAAGCTTTGCTTCTTAAACGACGAAAATAGTCCTCTGTGTCCTGTCATGTGAACTGTGGCTCCAGTATCCAAAACGAAAGAATTCCCCACTTCTGGTGTGGCTTTTAGCGACATCAAAGCCTTTGCAGTCTTTGCCTTTGGCTTGGTGTGACCTTTGTCTGACGCCTCAGACTTTGTGGAGCTTCCCTTGGCTCCTTTGTTCTGACGTAGCTTCTTGCAGTACCGCTGAAGATGCCCAGTTTGCCCACAATTGTAGCATCGGACAACGTTCAAAGCTACGGCGTCTCCTCCAGTAGCAACAGCAGTGGGGGTGTCAGAACTCCGTTCATGTCTCCCCCTGTCCTTGACTTCCAGGGCGGCAAGTCTGTCATGTTCATTCAGAACGACGGCAAAGACCCTGTCCGACGTTAGATCAGCTGCTGGGAGAGACCCCAGCTGACTGGCAACCGTTTTGTAAGTCCGATTCAGGCTGTTGATCACCATGAAGCAAAACACTTCCTCCTGCAGACGGAAATTGCGTTCCACCATCTGTTGACGCAGAAATTTCATTTCCGTCAGGTGCGCTTGAACATCTCCATCAGGCGCAAGCCTCAGGTTGGTCAGCTTCTCAAAATACAGCAACGCTGAAGAACCTGCATCTCTCTGATGTGTCCTTCTCAGCGTGTCCCAAACATCTTTCGCGTGCTCTAAATGCTGTATGTGAATAAGCTGAGAGTCTGACACGCACAGAATTATAGCAGTTCTGGCCTTCACATCCTGTGACTCCCAAGCACGCGTTGGTGCTGCAGGGATGGGGTTCTCAATCACCCCAAACAGTCTCTGATTCTGCAGCAAGGCCTTCATCTTAATAGACCAAGATGCATAATTGTTACTGGTCAGGAGGCTTGGAGAAGGCAGGCCTCCCCCCTTCTTGGCATCCATTTTGAGTCCTTGCATTGACTCTCAAACACAAGCCTCTAAAATCCAATAGCTGGCTTGTTTACACTCTGTGCACCTGGCAGCTATAACACTGGCCGCTTTGGAAAGTCCCTTTCCAACAGTTCCTTTGGGCCTAAGTCAAAACATAGGCTGTTTTTGCCTTTCTGAGGCAAAGCCTGACTTCTAGCCCTCTCGTGAAACTGGCCTTCGTTGCTAAGCAACAGCATTCCTTCCCTTGGACAGGATTAACCACAGGAATGTTTGGAATGCAGAGCTCTTCTCTCTCGGAGCTGTTTTTCCCAAACCTTGCTCCCTTGAAGCAGAGAATGAATCAACCTGCATTCACACTTCCAAGCCCGAAAATCTCATACCTGGGCTCCGTTGCTTGGCTTTCAGCTTCCTCTGGTCAGCTTCTGGCTGCAGAGAAACAGCTTTCTCACCTCAGGCCTCCATGGAGCAATGAATACAGCAGCTCTGCCACTCTTTCTGCAGACTTCCATGGATCGTAGAAACCATCAGCTCTGATACCACTGTTGGAATTCTAGCCCGGTCAGAGGTATGTGCCTATCTGTTCAGGCACCGGCTGAATTCCTTTGACCTCCCTCCGGCGACTCCCGGCAGGAAAAACATACGAGGTCCGTTCCGGCGATTTTCCTCAGGCTGTGAGAAAAACACACCAACTGCTTCTCCTCCTCCCTGCTCCCTGCATATCCCCAGGGAGGGGAATCAGACACAGACAGAAATGTAACTACATGCTTTTATTCCTGCCTTTAGCAGCCATACAGTAAAAGATGTCTGCTCTCTTCAACAAACAGAGAGAAACTCCAAACTCCACCCATGTACATCCTGTACAGGTCATATGACGCATCCTGAGCTCACATCCTGTGCTCAATAACGAGAATGGACTGCCCCTTCGTTTTCATGGCAACAGTCACATACTTCCTGTTTGGCTTTCCAGCCACAAGCAGCAGACTGAGCTGCTAGAGCCTTTGCTTGCTGCAGCATTGCTGCTTTAGAATAACATCCCCATCATGGGGATTTGAACCACCAACCTTCTAATCGGCAAGTCCTAGGCTCTGTGGTTTAACCCACAGCGCCACCCGCGTCCCCGTACCACTGTATACAAGATGGAAAAATGGGCATATAGAAAACCTCTGAGCTCTGCATGGCTGGGATGAAGCCTACTGCAGAGAGATAAATGGGACATCTGTGGTTCTGATCACATTTACCTTTGGCCCCGCCTACCGCTGGCATGTTGCCCCCATGTGGGCGACATGTGATCCTCAATAAGTGATGCTAAATTGACCATGCAATATGTGGCCCTCAGGCTGAAGAAGTCCATTCTCCTTTTATCTGGTGTACGGTGTTGCAGCCGGTCAGCCAAGCCTCAACAGTTTTCTGGCGTAATAATAGTAATAATAATAATAATAATAATAATAATAATAATAATAATTGTCAGGGGTTCAGAAGGAGAGACACAGGAGGGGGAGCAAATGGAGAGTGAGGAGGAGGAGTACGAGGGGGGCGCAGGCAGTGACAGTGGCCAGAGTTATTCCACAAGCCTCTCTAGCGAATCGGAGGACTCACAGAAGGGAGCGCCGGTGGCCAGAGCAAGGGAGATTCCAAGGGAGAAACCTCAAGAGGGAGGGGCCAGCGGGGAGTCCCTGAACAGCAGCTGGAGATCAGGGCCAGCGTCTCCACCAGAGCGCAGTGGGGAGGGGGAGTCCCAGGAGTCGGGACCAGTGTCCTCACCACCAGAGGGAGGAGAGGAGTCAGGTTTGGCAACACCCACATCAGGAAGCGGGGAAATGGTCAGAAGGAAAGTCACCGGCTGGGCCCGCGCGCCAAGTTCAAATGTACAGGAGCGCGGCACAGCGGGGAGCCCGGGAAGGGAGCCAGGTCCTAAAGCCCGCCGGAGGGAGGGGCAAGACTCAGGAGGCTCCGCGTCAGAGGAGTCCAGGAAGGAGGGAACCCCAGAGGGCAGAAGGACCCAACGCAGGAAAGAGCAGCGCAAGAGGTGGAGCCGGGCTAGAATCTTAAACTGGTGTGGGTGGAGCAGTGAGTCAGAGGGGACTTAGCCGGTCTAGCGTTAAGACGTGGGCCTGCGTGCCCAGAGCTTGGAAATGGAAACTAAACTTCAATAAAGACTTTTGTATATAATATCCACTGGGCGTTGGTCCTCTGTGAGCTGGGACCTAGCGGCAGTCCTGACAGTAAGTCCCCTCTCCATTTTCACCAATTTTGCAACCTCGTGGAGTGCGGGAAAGCAGCGAGGGGTGAAGATTGGTGCTTCGCGAGCTCACGAAAAACAGGGAAATGACTACCGAAGAGAGGATAGCGAGTTTGCAAAACGCAGTGACGCAGTTGACTGCAGAAATTGCGGCTTCCAGAAAGAAAGAACAGGAAGCAGCTGCTGCCTGCCAGGATCTGCGAACCAGGTTAGAAGTGCTAAGTACACAGAGGCTACCCGCCACCAGACCAGAAGGGATTGGGCTGGGAAACAGAGGAGGGAGCCTGGTATCTCACTTCAATGGGGACCTGCAGGAGTATCCTAACTTCAGAGCAGATGTGATTTATGCATTGCAGCTGCTTGACAAAGACTTTAAAAATGAGGAAGAGAGAGTGGGATTTATTATTTCGCATTTACGGGGGGAGGCAAAATCGCGGCTGCGCAATCTATGGAGAGACAAGGATCCAGCCCTCCAAAATGCGACTGCCTTCATTAAAGTGATGGATGCATGTTTTTTATCTGAGATTGATGTGGATATCGCTAGGAGGGAGATTCACGGACTAAGACAAGGTAAAGCCACTGTGAGGCAATATCATTCACGTTTTTTCGGATTGGTGAATGTACTAGCCTGGGAGAAAGAATCGCCTGCCGTCAGAGACCTGTTCTGGGAGGGGTTGAGCGGAGCTGTGAAAGACGAGATCGCAAGGGGGGGAAGACCCCAAACCACCAAGGAAGTGGTGGAACGGGCACTCTCCATTGGGGTTCGGTTGGAAGGACGCCCTTGGGGCAGGGAGGAAGGGCATTTGGGACGCACGCCAGCGAGAGGACTGCCTCCCTTCCCCAAGGAGGCGGCGCGCGCTCGATCCATGCCTCCGCTGGGAGGGGGAGAGGAGCCGATGGAGATAGGTGGTGCTAAGGCTCACTCCACAGTCGGAGCCCTAACTCCGGGAGCAGTCAAGATGAAGCCTCCTAGAGGAACCAGGAAGTGCTACATCTGCGACAGTGCTCAGCATATGGCAAAAGAGTGTCCCCAGCGGTTTCACAAGCATACTGCAGCCGCAGCGACAGTAACAGACGCAATTCAGCAGAGGGAGTCGCAGCAGGAAAACTCCACTGTCTGGCTGGAGATGACGTCTCTGGGGACCAGCCAGACAAGTCAGTGAAGCAATCCCCAGGGATCTTACAGCCCACCGACCCCCTCCCACCCAAACCAGTAGTGCAGCTCACCGCATCCCTTCAGCTCCCCAATGGGCTACTTGTGGAAATTCCCATCACCATCGACTCGGGGAGCAATGCAGATTTTATAGACATGCAGTTCCTCCAGCAACATGGCATAGCCCTTCTGCCAGCGGCGGTACCTCTGAAAGTCGTCACAGTGGACGGCAGGGAGCTACTGGGAGGGCAAGTGCTACAGCAGACGCCGCCAATGGTGATGCGCATTGGAAACCACCGTGAGGTCATCAGCTTCAACGTCACCCGCCTGTCAGACACGCCCATAGTGTTGGGAATGAGTTGGCTGGATAGGCACAGCCCGGCATTAGCTTGGTACCAGCGGCAACTGACCTTCGGCTCCTCTTACTGCGCAGAACACTGCATCCTGGCGGACTTGGAAGATGAGGGGCACGAGGATGGACCACAGCTGAACTTGGGCATGTTGCAAGCGGTGCCTAACAAATACAAGGAGTTTTTGGAGGTCTTCTGCGAGAAAGAGGCGGATAAGCTGCCACCCCACAGACCCTACGACTGCAAGATCGACCTCCTGCCCGGGGCGACGCTCCCGACGGGGAAACTGTACTCCATGTCTGAGGATGAATTGCAAGAGCTCAGGGAGTTCATAGATCACAACCTGAAGCGGGGATTCATCCGGGAGTCCAAGGCGGCAGGAGGCAGTCCAGTGTTCTTTGTAAAGAAGCGGGACACGCCCCAAAAGAGGCTGGTCGTTGATTTCCGCTTCTTGAACCTCAAGACCAAGCCCTCAGCCTTCCCTATGCCCAAGATCGATGACCTGCTGGCGACGGTGAGGAAGGGTCGCATCTTTACCAAGTTGGATCTGCACGGAGCGTACAATCTCATTCGCGTACGGGAAGGCGACGAGTGGAAAACAACCATGTTTACGCCGCTGGGCACTTATGAATACAGAGTTATGCCTTTTGGATTAAAAAATGGTTCCCACTGCTTTCAAGCCTTCATGCATCATGTCTTGGCGGGTCTCCTCTACAAGAAGTGCGTCTGCTTCCTGGATGACATCCTAATCTTCTCGGAATCGCCGGAGGCTCACGAGAGAGATGTTAGGGAAGTTCTGCAGAGGCTGCGGGAGCACAGGCTGTACGCCGAGCTGGAGAAGTGCCAGTTCGACAAGACGGAGGTGGATTTCTTGGGCTACAAACTGTCCGACAAGGGACTGGCTATGGACGGTGCCAAGGTACGTGCAGTACTGGATTGGAAGAGCCCACGCAATAGGAAGGAAGTACAGAGGTTTGTCGGTTTTGCCAACTTTTATCGCAAGTTCATCAAGGGTTTCGCCATGCAGACAGCGGCCATCACCGACACCCTCAGTTCCAAGAAGAAGAGGTTCATCTGGACGGAGCAGGCAGAGCAGTCCTTTCAGAAGCTCAAGCAGCTCTTCGCTTCCGAAGAGAACCTACTGCACGTAAATCCCAGCAGGCCCATGAGAGTGGAGACGGACGCCTCAGACAGGGCCGTGGGAGCCGTTCTGTTGCAGCAAGACCACCAGGGGGACTGGAAGCCGTGCGCTTTCTACTCCAGAAAACTCAGCAAAGCGGAGCAGAACTACACCATTTGGGACAGGGAGTTGCTGGCCATACATGCAGCCTTCAAGGCGTGGCGGCACTTCCTCGTCGGAGCCAAGCACACGGTGCAGGTCCGCACAGACCATAAGAACTTGGAGTACTGGCGCACGGCGAGGTTCCTGAACCAGCGACACATCCGCTGGGCGGAGTTCTTTGCAGATTTCGACTTCAGAATTGAGTACATCCCAGGAAACAGCAACGTCTTGGCGGACGCGCTGTCCAGAAAACCGCAGTATCTGGAGGCAGAGGCACCGGCGGCGGCCAAGCACATTTTCACACCACAGGCGTGGGCATGCGCGTCAGCCACGGTGGACCTGGATGCGGTGCGCCGCGCGCTGCAAACGGACTCATTCGCCCGAGCCAAGATGGAGGAGGTGTGCAGTGGCAAGGCGAGGGGCGACGAATTCCAAGTGCGCGACGGCCTGCTCCTACGCAAGGGAGTCCTCTACGTACCAGGAGACAGCCTCCGCGCGAAGGTCCTGCAACAGCTGCACGACGCGCCCAGCGCGGGGCACTTCGGCAAGGAGAAGACGGTGGACTTAGTAGCCAGAGACTTTTGGTGGCCTAAGATGCGGGGGGATGTCGCGGACTATGTCAATAGGTGCGACACCTGCCAAAGGGCTAAGCCTGTGCACCAGCTGCCGGCGGGCCTGTTGGAACCGCTACAGACACCGTTCGTACCGTGGGAGAGGGTGGCCCTGGACTTTGTCACAGATCTACCCAGCTCAAGGGGCAAGACGGCAGTGCTCGTGGTAGTGGACCTGTTCACCAAGATGGCCCACTTCATTCCGTGCGCGAAGGTGGCCACGGCCGAGCAGACCGCTAAGATGTTCATAGACCACGTGTTCAAGGTGCACGGCCTACCACGGTCTATTTTGTCCGACCGGGGGCGCCAGTTCATCTCCAACTTCTGGCAAAAGCTGATGGGATTCCTGAACGTCAAGGTCAGCCTGGCGTCGGCGAGACACCCGCAAACTAACGGGCAGGCGGAAAGGGTCAACGCCATCATGCAGCAGTACCTGAGATGCTACGCGAACCAGCAGCCATCGACCTGGGTGGACTATCTACCGTTGGCCGAGTTTGCCTACAACAACACGAAGCACGGGTCCACGGGGGTGACCCCATTTTTCGCCAACTACGGGAGGCATCCCAGAACCTTCCCGGGTCTGGACACAGTGCGGGAGGGGGAGCCACAGGGAGCAGAGGAGGTGGCAGCGGAGTTGCAGGAGATCCACGAGCAGCTCAGGAGGCAGTTAGAGTTGGCAAAACAGGCTTACAAAGTGCAGGCAGATCGACACAGGAGGGTTGGGGAGGACATCCAGGTGGGAGACTGGGTCTGGTTGGCAGCACAAGCAGTTCCAGCCAGATCGTTAGCCAAGAAGAAACTAGGGCACAAGCAGCTAGGGCCTTACCAAGTAGAGGCGCAGATCAACCCAGTGGCCTTCCGGTTGACACTCCCGGAGGGTTCCAGAATGCACCCGGTCTTTCATAGATCAGTGCTCACGCCCTACAGAGAGCCCCACAGGTTTCAAGCACCGGGGAAGGCGCCAGACCCGCTCAGAGAAGCGCCCAAAAAAGGGGGGTCGCCGAAAGGGGAGCCACTTAATGAAGCCACTGAGATTTTAGACTCAAGGTGGGGGGAGGACGGGATTGAATATCTTCTCGCCACAGAGGACACCCCGGCCAGCGCCAACAGGTGGGTGCCGGATTACGCAGTGGAAGAGCAGTTGCTCAAGGAAGAATTCCACACACTTTTCCCGCACAAGCCTATGCCGGCGGGCTTTTTCGAGGATTGTTTGTTCACACCCACACTCTCGGCCAGCACTTTCCGGGGTTTCTCGTCAGCTGAGGACTCGGCTCCGGGAGGCAGCTCTCCGGAGGGATCACTTTCAGGTTTTGGCACGGGGGGATCTTATTGGTGGGAGGACCAACCCGAAGTGGGCTGGCGCAGAGACATGCCGAAGGGGCCCTGGGAGGTGGATCCCCATCAAGCAACAGGGGGAGGAGGGCTCTTGGGTGATTTGGGGTCGAGCGCAGATTTCGAGCACACCGCGCAGGAGATGGAAGCGGAGGAGGTCGTCGTCGACGAGCCCATGGGGGACTTCCCGGACTTATCTCGATGGTTGCAAGCCTCAGGGGACGAGCTGTATCCTGGACTCACCCCTACAACAATGGAGCACCCGGAACCCGCACCGGAAGAGGGGGAGGGGGGAAGGGGGGGCTTCGAGGGGGGGATGGATGTCAGGGGTTCAGAAGGAGAGACACAGGAGGGGGAGCAAATGGAGAGTGAGGAGGAGGAGTACGAGGGGGGCGCAGGCAGTGACAGTGGCCAGAGTTATTCCACAAGCCTCTCTAGCGAATCGGAGGACTCACAGAAGGGAGCGCCGGTGGCCAGAGCAAGGGAGATTCCAAGGGAGAAACCTCAAGAGGGAGGGGCCAGCGGGGAGTCCCTGAACAGCAGCTGGAGATCAGGGCCAGCGTCTCCACCAGAGCGCAGTGGGGAGGGGGAGTCCCAGGAGTCGGGACCAGTGTCCTCACCACCAGAGGGAGGAGAGGAGTCAGGTTTGGCAACACCCACATCAGGAAGCGGGGAAACGGTCAGAAGGAAAGTCACCGGCTGGGCGCGCGCGCCAAGTTCAAATGTACAGGAGCGTGGCACAGCGGGGAGCCCGGGAAGGGAGCCAGGTCCTAAAGCCCGCCGGAGGGAGGGGCAAGACTCAGGAGGCTCCGCGTCAGAGGAGTCCAGGAAGGAGGGAACCCCAGAGGGCAGAAGGACCCAACGCAGGAAAGAGCAGCGCAAGAGGTGGAGCCGGGCTAGAATCTTAAACTGGTGTGGGTGGAGCAGTGAGTCAGAGGGGACTTAGCCGGTCTAGCGTTAAGACGTGGGCCTGCGCGCCCAGAGCTTGGAAATGGAAACTAAACTTCAATAAAGACTTTTGTATATAATATCCACTGGGCGTTGGTCCTCTGTGAGCTGGGACCTAGCGGCAGTCCTGACAATAATATATTTTTATTTATACCCTTCCCTTCCCAGTTCAGGAAACCAGGCTCAGGGCAGCTAACAACAAATTTAAAACAAATTTAATTGATGCAACAAAAAAACCCCAGCATAAAATACAGTATAAAATGTGAATAACAATAAATTCAGAAATAAAAAATCAGTTTAGGGGAAAATCCATCCAATAAACATTAGATGATCACCAGGGCTAGCTGGCTAAGTTAGTCCTATTTGGGCCAGCGAGGAGACCAGGGGAGAATTAGCTGTGGGATCCCAGAGTGGGTAATCTTCATAAAAAGGGGAGGGGGAGGGAAGGAAGGGGAATAAAAGATAAGGCTAAGTTCAAATTGAAAGCCAGGCGGAATAGCTCTGTCTTAACAGGACCTGCAGAAGGAAGTTAAATCCTGCAGGGCCCTGGTCTCACGGGACAGAGCATTCCATCAGGTCGGAGCCATCACTGAGAAGGCGCTGGCCCTGGTGGAGGATAATCTGACTTCCTTAGGGCCCGGGACCTCTAAACTATGGTTATTCATGGACCTTAAGGTCCTCTGCGGGGCATATCAGGAGAGGCGGTCCCGTAAATATGGTATGCTGCCTCCCCCCCCCCCACGTCATGGCTGGCTGCATCATCTGTGCTGGGGACAGCCCCAGCCAATCTGCTGCCAGAATGGGAGTGGCCGCGGGCCATTTATATCGGTGGTTCACCCTCCCGTGGACTCCCTGCAGATGGACAGGAGTCAAGATATAGCCTGGCCTCACCCCAATGCCTAAGCCAAACTGCTCACATCTGTAACCAATAAAGTTGTGGCCTATTTGAACCCATAAACCAAAATACTCTGTGTCAGTGTGTTTTATTGTTCTCCTGGGAACTTTGTGGCTTGGGTGCCTTGGCATGTAAAGAAAAGTCGCCCACCGATGGATGGACCAAAGATCTGCCTTGATGTGAAGGCAGCTTTCTAATTTCAAGGGAGTAAAGAACTGGAGGCATGTTAGTCCTACTCAGAGTAGACCCTTTTAAATAGATGGAGAGAACTAACTTTGGTACATTGTTTTCAGTGAGTATATTTTGAGTGGAACTTAGTTGGATATAACCCCATGACTCCAATTTTGATTCAGGTTGGTTTTTTTATTATTATTATTAAAAAGAAGTATATATATCAGCTATCAAAAGTTTGGGAAAAGCATTGAGTCCTCAAGTTAGTAAGAAAGGCTTGCCCTTGAAGCTTATGAAAGTGGCTCTGCAGGTCAACTTTAACTCTCCAGTTAATCTAGCTACACAGATTGCCAAAAATAATGCACAATCTCTCTCCACCCCCCCCCCCCGCAATCCTGGGGAAAACTCCCACAAGGTGAATGCAAAGGAGTTTAGAGAAGCAGGAAATAACCTTCCAAAGGATTAAGAGGGAGCTAACAAACATTGTGGAGATGGTGAGCCTCGTATTTCCCCTTTCCACTTGCCGACATCTGCATTTTTGACTTGCAAGAGGAGGAGTTGGAATGAGTCCAAAAGTGGAAATTAATTTCAGGAATGTTAAGACGGCATTCTGCAATGATTTGCAGCAGAGGAAAGGCCCACCACACAGTGAAAGGGGACAAATTGGGGCCTACTGTACCAGAGGCAAAGGGTGGGAGCTTCTGGTGTGGGTAGATTTCATGCGAACATAATATTAATATAAATGTAATAAGTAAATAAAAATAAAAGAAATGCCGGCTCACGATTTTATTTATTAGAATTCCAAGATCGACCCCCCCAGAGTCAGGTGCAAAAGACATATTGCTGAGAATGAAAGAATACCTCTGAGCATATTTCTGAACCTAGGAATTCATTTTCATCATCATGAACAGACTGATGGCAGCTGTAGTTGATAATGTGGCTGTGTTGGCTGGGGATGATGGGAGCTGCAGTCCAAGACATCTGGGAGGGCACCAGGTTGGGAAAGATTTCTGCAAAGGATGCAAATTCTTTTCCAGCCACCAACCCTACCACCTGGAAATGAATCCGAGTGAGAGCCCGTCCATCTCTCGCAGCCCTGTTCCTGCTGGCTGCCTCCCTGGTGATGCATGGCGATAATATGCTAGTGATGATATTCTAATAATAAATGATAGTAATTCATTATCAGGACGTCATCATGCCGGTGATGTATTGCAGCAATAGATCATTGCAGAATGGAAAGCAGAATATTAGAGAGACAAATCTGAACACACATCCATTGCATGCTCTATATATAGCAGCATCCAAACAGTATATATGTAGCAGTTGCGTGCAGTACATATATCTATATAATGTGCATTTAATTCACTCCACTGCATACACTGCAGGAAGATAAATGGTAGTGGATTAATATAATAGTATCCATTCCTCCCCCCCTCCCAAAAGGAGTTAATGTCATCCGATTGACTGCTGGCTTGAATTTGGGATACTAGCGAGCCAGAATAAACCACGGAGCCCATGGCTCAGTGCCTGAGTAGCTGTTTTGAATGCAGAAGGTCCCAGGTTCAAGCCCCAGCATCTTCAGGTAGGCCTGGGAACAAGTGGATATTTGTCCATTAGGGCATATGGGATGCCCTGATTTTCATTTGTGTTCTACATATTAATCTCTTTCATCGATTGACCCCTTGGCTTCACTTGGAAAAACATTCCCACTCTTCTTTTTTCTGTGATCTCCCTCTGTTGGTGATACCCTTAAGATCTGGACCTGAATTTCAGTTAGGATTCATGAGCTGGGGTTAGGATGGATGAATCTGTCAAATTCTCCTGGTCCCTATTCTTCGTTTTTTCCAATCTTAAATTCAGTCAATCCATTTTCTGCACATATGCAATCTTATATCTTTTAAAACTGGGGACCCAAGTTTTGCCCAATAGACACATTTTTGCAAGCATTTCCCTCTAATATAATACATTTTAAATTTTCATTCATATATGTATTTTTTTTGCACTCACTTTCCCCTAATAGACACATTTCTGAACATATATATTTTTTGTTAGAGATTTGTAGATGTGCATATTCTGAAGTATAGCTGTGTTTCCTTTTACTTATTTTATTTGAAACTTTATAGCCTGCTGTTTTATAACAAGGTAGCTTACAACATAAAAAAATGTGCTAAAATCAGTCTAGAAACATATATAAAACAAAATTAAAAAGCATCAGTAGATCCTGGTTTTAAACAAGAAGTCATACTGTGATGGCCTGTCTAAACTGCGCAGTTTTCAGAAGATGTCTGAAAGAAGGCAGAGACAGTTCCTGTAAAACCTCCAGTGGCAGGGAGTTCCAGAGGGCAGAGCCTACTGCACTAAAGGCTTGGTCCCTAGTGAAGGCCCACCAAACCTCAGGGGAGACATGGGAAAACACCAGAAGTGTCCCATCAGAGGATTTGTGAATTGTTTCATGATGTAAGAATTAGGCGGTTTCATATTAAAATGTGAGTAGAATGATTTTCTCCCTCGTTCCCTAGCCGGGATTTTAATAGGCTCAGACGGGACCACTGAGCATCATTACGACTCCTCTTCTGAACATTAGACCCCTGAGGGCAGAGACTCCCACACTGCTGTCAGCAACGGTCATCATCTTTCCAAGTCGTTATGAGCATTGGACCACACATCAATTGCAGTGGCAAAATTAGCACATCCTGTGTGTGCCGGCATGTACAATTTAGAAAGGTTGCAGAAATGGAGACTTCCCTCTATTTCACCGGTTGCAAATATACATCGAGCAGAACTGCTGAAGAGTTTCAAAGGGAAGAGAGAAAGACCCGTTCAGATGTCGTGCTCACACACAAAAAGCACCTCGAACTTTCTTTTAGAAAATTATATTTCCCAGTGTCGGCAGTTGCAAACTTTTCCAAGCGTGCATGCAAGACACGATTCCTTCCCCAAAGAATTTCAGTTGTCGATATGTAGTGCAAAGGTGCTGAATGTACAAGCTGAGTTGTCTAGTAACAATTCTCGGTGTCTGTCCTCATTGGACTATTGATAACATATTTATCGATTATGGGGTTGGCTGGCTTAGGAACTCGAGGGAGGAAATGCACACAGCCAGCGAGGCTATACATTCTGTGGCTTTGTTCCTTAGCTTCTTGTTGCTGATACTGCCCTCTCTGCTTTAGAACAGCAGATCTTTTCCATGTCTTGATCCTGCAGCTTAAGCTTGTTAACAGCCAGCTGTGATGTGAAGGCATGAGGCTCATTTCTGTAAATGGGACTATTCTCTCATCACATATAAAGTGGTGACTGATGGTATCTGAGTGTGTGCGCATGTGTGCACTTCAAAAAAACAACCTATAGGGATGTTCCCTCTTTTGTATATAAGAAGTTAGAGCAGACTTCCTCTACCTGTCGTATGCAGAACCCATGCACTTTAGCGCGTATGGCATGGATGTGACCAATGTTATATAATAATAATAATAATAATAATAATAATAATAATAATAGAATTTATCATTTATACCCTGCCCATCTGGCTGGGTTTCCCCAGCCACTCGGGGCGGCATCCAATAGAATATTAAAATACAATGACCTATTAAACATTAAAAGCTTCCTTAAACAGTTTTAGTTCCCTAAAACTTGATATGCATCAGCCATATGCAACATGATGCTCTTCAGATGCATTGGACTATAATTCCCATTGCTCCCAGGCCCCATCGAGCCTGGTTATGCTGGCTGGGGTGGATGGGAGTTGTAGTCTAAAACATATGGAGAGCAACAAGTTGAGAAAGGCTGTGCTACAGCCAGCAGGCTTGGGAGTAATCTGGGAAACCAGCTTGGGTGCTCAGAACAACATATCAGGACCACATGGGCCAGAATCTGAGAGACAATTCTTAAGATTGCTTTATATGGTGGTAAAAAGGTAAAGGTAAAGGGACCCCTGACCATTAGGTCCAGTCGTGGCTGACTCTTGGGTTGCGGTGCTCATCTCATTTAATTGGCTGAGGGAGCTAGCTTACAGCTTCCGGGTCATGTGGCCAGCATGACTAAGCCGCTCTGGTAAACCAGAGCAGCGCACGGAAACGCTGTTTACCTTGCTGCTGAAGCAGTACCTATTTATCTACTTGCACTTTGATGTGCTTTTGAACTGCTAGGTTGGCAGAAGCAGGGACCAAACAATGGGAGCTCACACCGTCGCGGGGATTCGAACCGCCGACCTTCTGATCGGCAAGTCCTAGGCTCTGTGGTTTAACCCACAGCACCACCCGCATCCCCTAATTAAGATATGGCATATAAGTGGGGAAAATGTCTCCAGAGTCCTGGTGAGGTTCTGGCGTGGAGCGAGAGAGAGAGAGAGCACATCATATTGTGGTTGAGGGTGTCCATGTGGTACAGTTCTTTTACATCAAGGTTTTACAATTGGTCAAACCAGAGCTAGGGTGAGCTCTGTTGCGAGAGGCTTTGGTCAAACTCAGTCATACTCAGAGTAGACCCATTAAACATCAGTGGGCTTAATTAGTCATAGAATCATAGAATTATTAAAGCCCCCTGTCAAACTCATTGATTCCTGAAGGAGCGTCTCCACCCCCATCATTCAGCCCAGACACTGAGGTCCAGCTTCGAGGGTTAAGTGGTGGTTCCCTCACTACGAGAAGTGAGGTTACAGGGAACCAGGCAGAGGGCCTTCTAGGTAGTAGCACCCACCCTGTGGAATGCCCTCCCGTCAGATGTCAAGGAAAGAAACAACTATCTGACTTCTAAATCTGAAGGCAGCCCTGTTTAGGGAATTTTAAAAAGTTTGATGTTTTATTGTGTTTTTAATGTTCTGTTGGGAGCTGCCCAGAGTGGATCTATTTTACATATGACTTAGGCTGCATTCACACAGTATTTTATTCAGTTTCCCCAATGTTTCCCTGCTAATTTCTGCATTTTATTCGAGCTTTCACATGTGGTAAAAGCCTCTTCCAGAAAACTAATGGAATCTAGCATATATTTAGTGCTCATTTTTGTGTTATTTGATTCTCCATGCTCCCCCCCCCCCCCAATAAAAAACCATTCACCAAATCCTCTTAACCTGAAAAATCCTGGGAGTGAAGTGAGGAAATCTGGGACAGTATACCAGCAGACAGTGCTTTTCTGCAGTTTTCATGGAGGAATCACGGAAGGACATGTGCAGAAATGGCGGGGGGAGTGTTTTGCCAAATGCAAGAGTTCTTTTGGATTCACTGGCAATGACAACACTAGTGGGACAGTCTTTAAGCAGAAGAACAAGCATAAGCAGGATAAAATACTTCTCTATTCTGTTATCAGGGAATGATAACAGAGAGATACCAGCTGGCCAGTCTGCAGCACCTAACCAGCCAGGGCCTATGTCAAAGCTCAAATGTCATACCCTCATCTGATAAAATTATATACTTTAGTCCCTTAATGACTACATGTGAGCTGGCCCAATACCTAAATTTCTCCTGCCAATATACAGGGTCCAGCATAGTTAATTAATCCTGCAGCTGCACTGCAGCTGGAAGGCACTCAGCCTTCACCTGGCTCACAAGTGGCTCACATCCTGCTGAAATTTATCCCGTGAACACAAACAGTAAATCAAAACCATAAAGCAAACCCCAAACCCTTGAGACTCCCAAAGGGTAGCCCTTGGGGACATGCCAATAAGCAAGGAGGAAGAGAGTCATGCAAATCAGTTGAGCCATTTGCTCGAAATACAACAGTTCTCTTGCAATAGGCTTCCCTTACAGGAGGTGGCTGCATCACTCAACTCTGTTTGTTGTTGTGTCACAATACGCCCACTGGTGTGAATGAAATCTGAGCAGGACTGTCAGGGCTGGTTCATATGCCGGTCAGCACTGAAGACGGCAGAGACAAGCAGAAACGCCAACTCTTTATTCAGAAAAGCAGCATACAAGCAGAGAGGCTTCAGGCAGGATAGGCCCCTGTAACGCAGTTGCCAGGACTGATAACCTTGCTTCCTACTCCACTCTAAGTCTCCTCCCCCTCAGCCGGATGTTTGCCAAGCAGCCTTGAACTATATGGGGGGGGGGCAGGCAGTGGGGCCCTTTGTTCTGTCACACGGATAGCCCCCTGTGTCCTTGGAGATAAGGGAGGAGGAGAGCTTAATACAGAAGGGCAGGCAAGCTCCTATGAAGCTTCTGCAGCCTCTGTTCCTTCCTCCTGTGCTTCATGTTCTGAGCTGGGATTGCTTTCTGCACCTCTCTCTCTCTCGCCTGCTGCCTCTTCTGCATCCAACCATTCTGTTGTTGTTTAGTTGTTTACTTGTGTCCGACTCTTCGTGACCCCATGGACCAGAGCACGCCAGGCACTTCTGTCTTCCACTGCCTCCCGCAGTTTGGTCAGACTCATGCTGGTAGCTTCGAGAACAATATCCAACCATCTTGTCCTCTGTCGTCCCCTTCTCCTTGTGCCCTCCATCTTTCCCAACATCAGGGTCTTTTCCAGGGAGTCTTCTCTTCTCATGAGGTGGCCAAAGTATTGGAGCCTCAGCTTCAGGATCTGTCCTTCCAGTGAGCACTCAGGGCTGATTTCCTTAAGAATGAATAGGTTTGATCTTCTTGCAGTCCATGGGACTCTCAAGAGTCTCCTCCAGCACCATAATTCAAAAGAATCAATTCTCCGGCGATCAGCCTTCTTTATGGTCCAGCTCTCACTTTCATACATCACTACTGGGAAAACCATGGCTTTTACTATATGGACCTTTGTTGGCAAGGTGATGTCTCTACCATTCTACCCCCCCTTTAATCCTCTAACCTGTCCTCAGTGTCCCACCACCATTTCCTGAGCTCTGAGTCTTCCTCTTCTGGGGTTGCTCTCCAACTAGAGTCTCCCACCATCCAGCCAGCCCCTGACAATGCCATGCTTGTATATCTGTCAACGCCCCCCCCCCAACAGTTCTGATAATCTGATAGTGGTGATAGTCTTTACTTGGAATTTGTTATTTTAATCCATGGAGAACTTTACTCATTCCACACACCTATTTTATGGTTAAGCTTTTCATCTTTTAATTTTCACATGTTGTTATAATTGTTCTTTCTGCTTTATATGCATTATAAAATGAAATGCCAAAAAAACCCTTTAAAAAGCCAGTTCCGTAACGCAACTGAAGTGTGAAAGGAACATTAAAAGCGGTTCTTTTGCAAGGGATGCTGGGAGACACTTCGCAGACTGCAGACTCTTAAGTTGTGCAGTGGAGTGTTTGGTGCTAAAAGAAGCATTATTATGACCATCTCTGAATGCAGCTGATGGGGAACTTCCAGGGAGGAGGGACAGAAGATCCTCATCTGTGCCGGGACTGTGCTTCCTCCACCAACCCCTTGGAAGGCCTCTTAGTCAACATCCTCTTCAAAAATTCTCGCAGCTATTGACTTACTTCTCCTTGTGCTATACCAGTCCCAGGGGTGGTAGTATGTCAGGAGAGTTACCTGCATTGTGCATCTCAGCAGCAGACCCTTTGATTGAGAGATGCTCTTGGGCTAAATGTCTGGATCAAGGCCACAATCCTCCATGCATTAGTATTTTTTTTTGCCCTTGGTGGATTTCCAACCAGTGCTGGAGCAACACTCCAAACAAGCCAGTTTGCTTGATGATCTGATCTTTGCACTCAGCAATCCTGCGTGATCTGTCCAGGGTCCTGATGCTTTGCCATTCCAACACTCTCATTTCTCTGCACAGCTCAATACCATGGGGCCTCTGTCTAGTCCCTGAACACACCCATCACCAGGGTTTAAGGCAGCCTTTCTCAACCTTGGGTCCCCAGATGTTTTTGGCCTACAACTCCCATCATCTCTAGCTAGCAAGGCCAGAGCTCAGGGATGATGGGAGTTGTAGTCCAACAACATCTGGGGACCCAAGGTTGAGAAACACTGGTTTAAGGTGTGCCACACACTTGCCTTCACCACTTGCCAATGTGGCTCATCCACAAGCCTGAACTTTCAGAACATAGAAGTGCTCTCCTGCTAGGTCTAGCCAAAGGATCTAGCCTAGCATCCTGCTTTCACAGCAACCAACCAGATGCCTCAAAGAGAAACCTGAAAGCAGGACCTGAGTGCAACAGCATCCTCCTTGCCTGCAATTCTCAGCTAACGATATTCACAGGTTTACTGCCCGCAACAGTGGAGGCACCACCACTATATGTGGTTTCTATTATTGTAGCTTCTGCATTTGATGATGCTACTTTAATTGCAGTTGCGCCAGATGCTCTGATTAATTCTTCTTGAAGGGCAGGAAATCCATCCATAAACAGGAGCCACAAAAATGTGGACCGGCCCAAGTATTTGTTTGTGAGCAGCGAGCCCATGAGTTCATCCACTAATGCACATCTCCATAGTTGCGCTCATAATTAGAGACCAATCATGACCATATTTCAAGTCTTTTGCAATGTATATTGGGTACTCAGAGCATATTGTTCTCTGATACAATAATTCTACTTTCAATTATATCTGGGTAATGGATAAAGACAGTTCAGACCGTAAGCTGTTTTCCAAAAGGAGAGTTCTATCAACATGCAGTTATTTATGCTAATGAAAATAATGATCTTTTTATAGCTCTTGTCATGGCGACGGAATGATGGGCTGCCAACTGTGGATGCTAGCCAGTGGCTACAAATTAATCACTTAAAACTGGAGAGGTAATTGGAAGTGAGGCAAGCAAAGGGCCAGTCAGGCTGATTTTGGCTGAAGAGTTTTTAAAGGGCAATTTACGGAAAGTCTGCTTATAAACAAAAAGACGAGCTTAAACCTTCAAGCTGAGCTCTGTGTGGGTTTCAAGTCCTGGGGTGGATCTCACTTCACTTTAAAGCTCAGTTTTTAGGTCAGTTTTAAAATCCAGATGGGAAAAGTTTATGAAACAAGTGTATAGTGAGCTGCCACCCCTCCAATGTTCTTTGTGTTGTGTCTTTACGATCACTAGTGTGCACTGCACTAGTGTGCACTGGAGAAGTTCTACATTATTCTGTTTTTTAAAATTTTAAATACCATTCACCCCTGCAAAAGATTTGCAGTGTGTGTACTGCTTCATTTCCAAACAGCAGTTGTCTCCTAGCATCCTTCTGAAATCCTGCCGCTCTTTATACAACATTCCAGGTTTATTTTTCTGCCTTGCTTTTGTCATGCTATAGATTGTAAGAAAACTAGCCATAGAGAGCCCCTTCCTCCTTTTCCATGTTTGGCTAAGCCATGGGTAGGCAAACTAAGGCCCGGGGGCTTGATCCGGCCCAATCACTGTCTAAATCTGTCCCATGGATGGTCTGGGAATCAGCGTGTTTTTACATGAGTAGAATGTGTCCTTTTATTTAAAATGCATCTCTGGGTTATTTGTGGGCCATAGGAATTCATTCATATCTTTTCCCCAAAATATAGTCCGGCCCCCCACAAGGTCTGAGGGACAGTGGACCGGCCCCTTGCTGAAAAAGTTTGCTGACCCCTGGGCTAAGCCATCCAGGTTTGGCCACCACACCTCCTGTGGAAGTGAGTTCCATAGTCTAACTATGCACTGTGTTAAAAAGTTCTTCATAGAATGATAGTGTTGGAAGGCACCCAAAGGGTAATCCAGTCTAATCCCCCGAAATGCAGGGATCACTGCTTTCTTTTGTGTCTGTCCTGAATCTTCTAACATTCAGCTTCATTGGCTGGCCCTAGTGGGTTCTGGTATTATAAGAGAGGGAGACAAACTTCTCTCTATAGCTTTCCTCACACTACACATAATTTTCTCAACCTCTGCCTCACACCTCTGCATATATCACAGCCTGGTCTCCACAGAAGAGGGAGGAAAATAACCCCCATCAACATTTTACAATATTTTATGTTGTGGACTGCCTTGATATTTTATGTAAGGGGGTGGTATTTTTTATGAATGAAGGAATTGAGGAAAAAAGAAACATACATTGTTTGAGATCTGCACTGCAGCAGTAATGATGCCCCTTACAGTCTGAATCTGGTGCTACATTCCATTCCCCCCCCCCCCGGGTGTTCTCATTTTGTTTGGGTACACTTGCCTGAGGATTCACCTTCAATATCTGTGCAAAGAGTGAGGGTGATGGGAAATTAATGGTGGTGTTATTTACTCCTTTTAAAAAGACGGAAATGTAGGTCAAACGGCTTAACTCGAAGGATCAAGAAAGTTCTAGAGACACATACGCTCTTGTACAGAAGGAGGGAGGAGCCTCTCCAAATGGTTATGCTGTGTTTTGACCAAGGAGCACCAACATGATCTATGACTGCTCTTCCCGAGTTCATGAGGTAAACGGTGATGCAGTAGCCTGTTTCCATGGCAACCCCAGGGTAAAGGAGGGAGGAAATTATGGCTTTGGAACTGACTGAAAGGTAGGCCTCGTGAAAAGTAAAGGGCAGACCGTATCTTTTCTAAAACATAATTTAGCAGTAAGTCACCCAAACGGTATTAGCTAAAAGGATTTGAGCAGCCCGTTTGGGATATGGAGCGCTCGGTTTTCCTAATGGGGTAGTTTAGATCTGAAAGGCTTGGTGGACAAGTCATCAACTGCACCATAAAAAAACAGGAAGAAATCCTTTTCTGAGTGGTGTGTGAGGGAGAAAATCTTATCAGCGAATGGCAAAATTACTGGAGGGAAGTTAGGAGAAATGTCTCAACAGGCTTGGACTTCCTATCCTTCCTTATTTTTGTCATTAAATAAGGCAATTTTAGCTGATGTTGAAGGACAGCAGCATTTGGTGAAACAAATTTATTTATCTGGTAGAAACCAATAGATAATGTCACCCATCCACACGCCTCATGGGAAGCAATTCATAAATCAAATAATAACAACAGCCACATCAGAAGAGGCTTGCTGGATCAGGCCAGTGGTCCACCTAGTCCAGCATCCTGATCTCACAGTGTCCAACCAGATGCTTGTGGGAAGCCTGCAAGCAGTACCAGAATGCAACAACACTTTCAACTCCCAACAAGTGGTATTAAGAAGTGTACTGCCTCTGACAGCAGAGAGAAAACACTGTGTGGTGTTGCACTTAACTTACCATTGCAAAGTGACCAAGGGTGTGTTGGAAACTGGCCCCCTTGGGAAAGGCTGGCTCCTCTTCCCAGCCACTCGGGGCCTGTTGCCGATGATCTACCCTGGCTGGTTTTCCAGGTTTATTATTCATATGCGTGAGGCAGCTGGGACTGCGCTGCTGCATTTTGAGAAGCTCACCGGGTGATCTGTTTGCATGATTTTCTTCCCAGTAAGCATTTCTTCAGCACTCTGCAGCCTCCTGGCCCTGATCTGCAAAAGCCCCCTGGGGAGGAGGTGCCTTATTAGGTCTCCCCCTGGGCTTCAGCTGAAATGTGAGCACCCGGGGAGGTGCAGCCTGCAAACCACCGGAAAGATGAATTGTAGAAAAGGAAGGACACTCATAAAGTCTACCTCAAAAGTGACAAACCGCCCCCCCAACCATGAAAATTTTGTGTGTTTTTAAAAAAATATTTATTAAGATTTTTATAAGAGAAAAGCATAAATAACAAACAACATTGCTTATATCATACACAAAATTTCATAACTTGTTTGGACTTCCTCACGTCTCCTGCTCCCACTTACATTGTTAAAAGGTTTTTCAAGCAAATTATCATCTTGTTTACAATCTTATATCCACTCGTTTAAATATAATCTGATAGTTCTCCCAAAGGGGTTGTCTTTTCCTTAATCTCACTTATCATCTAATTCCAATCTAGTTTAGTGGTGGCCAATTATTTATGATCAAGCATCCTTCTTAACATTCAATCAAATTACAATGTTTTTGTAAATAAGTTTTAAATTTCTTCCAATCTTCTTCCATCCTTTCTTCTCCCAGGTCTCGGATTCTGCCGGTCATCTCTGCCAGTTGCATATAGTCTATCAACATTTTGTCAACATTTTCTCTTCTTTTAAAGAATGTTAAAATTTATTTTCTAATTCATTGAAGAAGAATGGTAAAAAAATAAATAAAGGAAGTAAGTGGGAGAATGTTTTGACATTCATCCTTTTCGATAACTTGTTACGCACCTGGAATGGAGCAAGTAGAGCGCTGGAAGAAATTAAACACTTCAGAAAGAAAGCAATACTTTCTGAACCATCTCAGAGCATCTCAGAAGCCATGAGGACTAGAACCCTGCCATGTACAAGTTTTTGCTTTTATGAGTAAAATGAGAGAACTCAGAAAGACCCAACTCAGCAGCCATTAGGGTCATAATAACCTTGTCATTTAGTAATAATAAAAGTAAACCAAGGTAAACCAAAGCAAATGAGAGCACTCAGAACCATCTCAGCCACAATGAGGCCTAGAACCTTGCCATTTAAAATAACAAATAACATAATAGTTATTTGCTTTCTGATGTTGTAATGATCAACATCCAAGTTCCTCCATAGAACCACAGGTGTGGTTTTGTAGTTTCAAAGGCCACAGGTTGACAGACCATCCCAAAGCAACCTTTGGCAAATGATACAATAAATTTATGCAGCCAACACTTCAGATGATACTAGTTCGTGGAGATAATTAATGAGGCTGACAAAGAGCAGAAGCTTTTGCTTTGAATAATTTGCCACACAGAGGCTCCTCGTCTGCTTAGCTGCCTCCAATAACATTGCTGCGAGTATTTATATATATTTATCATAATAAGCTGCTACAGCTCTTGCTGCAACCATTAATCTGTTATCTACACTTAATTTGCTCTTATCTGCCACTGTACAGAAACTGAATCAGTTCATTAAACAGGAGCAGCTCATCGGCAACATGATTCTCTCTCTAACCTCTTTCTCCCAACTCCAAAAAAGGCACGTGGGGCAAGATTTCCTCTTCTGGGCTCCAAGTGGCTGCTTTGTTGGTAGAGATGTAAGAAGGCATTGTTATCCCTTTCTGATCCATACTAATTGCACACAGCGCTGTTTCTGTTCTGCTGCAGTTTGTCTTCTACCAAAAAACCAATGTTATTTGTCTTGCTGTCCAGTGTAGCAAAATTATGCAATTTATGTAATTTACATAATGGATCATGCAAATTACCTAAATTATGTTGTGATTGCATTACTCCTCCCTTTCACTTCAATTCAAAGGAGATGGGGAAAAAGCTTAATCAATTACATATTGCTTGCTGAAACGGAAAGCAACAACAGTGAATACTAGTTTTATTCAAGGGATTGATTTCTGATCCGGATTTGGGACAAAGAAGCGAACACCAGCAATTTCAGTTCCCATTTCCATTTCTCTTGGGATCCTCTGACATCCCTCTTTAGAGATGAAGGTGATAATTTTTGAACAGTAGCTTTCAAACTTCCTTCCTTTGCAATGGAGCAAGAAATCAAGGCAAGGATGACATAAAAAATGACATCACCACCCCTTCACTTCCCCTGTCCTCCATGGATGTCTACAAAACATGAGATACGATACTAGGGCCCAGCAAAATTTCCTGAGAGCCCTATGGATTCAACTGGAGGTGCTCTTTCAGTCACAAGCAGGCATTTAATGGTACAACGGGATAAATCTTTCACTAAAAATACTCAGAAGGGAGCTGTTGAATTCACCTGCAATATACTGAAAAACTGACATTGCTCCTTTGGGCTACCTGTGATTCTCTGATGTAGAAATGGGGAATGGGGGATAATTAGGAATGGGGTGTGTCATATTTTGGGAAACTCAACTGGGAAAGCTAAGCAGGAGGTGAATTGAGTTGATACCTGGCAAAGAATTTGCAAGGGGATTGGTACAATCTTCCCAAAGTCAAGAATCTCCTTGTCCTGTAGGGCAAGAGATTCTGTGTTTGCCATGACTGGGTGGCTTTTCCTACCTATCTTGCATCATTCCTAGGAGCCTTTATAAGGGAGCTGCTTCCAGATGAACTCTGAGGGGATTCTCTGACTTTTTGGATTGAGGCATAAATGTCATCAGCTTAGGGCTACTTTTGGAAGCCAGGTTCTAGGCAGTAGTGTTGTGGCAAATTCAGAAGTGCATGATAGTCACAGCCATGCCCTATCATAGCCACGGACCTGAGAACACTCTCTCCTCTCCTGTGGATTCCAGCAGCTGGTATTGAGAAGCATTGCTGCCTTTGACTGTGGAGGTGGAGCACAGCCATCATGGCAAGTAACCATTGATAGCCTTCCCCTTCTCCTCCTCCTCCTCCTCCTCCTCCTCCTCCTCCTCCTCCTCCTCCATGAATCATCCCCTTTTAAAGCCATCCAAGTTGTTGGCCATTACAACTTCTTGTGGGAGAGCATACCATAGTTTAACTATGTGCTGCATGAAGAAGTACAGTGGTACCTCGGGTTACATACGCTTCAGGTTACAGGCTCCACTAACCCAGAAATAATGCTTCAGGTTAAGAACTTTGCTTCAAGATGAGAACAGAAATCGTGTTCTGGCGGTGCGGCAGCAGCAGGAGGCCCCATTAGCTAAAGTGGTGCTTCAGGTTAAGAATAGTTTCAGGTTAAGAATGGACCTCTGGAACGAATTAAGTACTTAACCCGAGGTACCACTGTACTTTTCTTTTATCTGACCTGAACCCCAACAGATGATCACAAGGACTTCATAGCCACAGGCTGCTAGCCAGTGAATTCTACGAATTCATGTCTCTGAGTGCCAAGTGTTCCAAATTCTGAATAGGCTATTTTTTTTCCATTGTTGATTCTCAGCCCAAAACTGCTGGTGGGTGTTCTTTTGTTATTTTTGGAACATTCTGGTCAAATTTATTTAGCCACTTTTGAATTATGTGTGTGGCAAGGAGGGGGAGAGGGCAGGGGGAGAGATATACGTTCTCCATATGTTGTGGCTGAATAGTTATATTTGCATAATCCAAAGACAGCTGCAGCTATAAAACTTCAAACTTGGCTTGATTGATGGGGCAGAAGGGAAGACGGAGCCTGCTGCAAGGCCTCCAGTTTGGGGGCTTTCCAAAAGGCAGAGCTAAATTTGGTATGGCTCACACTATTCGAAACGTGATTTCCAATGGTGTCCTTTGCTTTGAAAATGCTGGAGCCTGACAAAGAAAGTGTTGCTCCTCCTGACTATGCATTTCCCAACTCACATGTTGAACATTCACATGGTGCCTGCAGCCAGGAGGGAGGGCAAAGCTGCCTTTGGAATGTCAGGACCTTCGGACATGGTTTGTGAAGTTTCCAGAAGCAACTTGAAACCAATCGTGCTGGGAGTGGGTAACCTTTGCTTGGTCAAGGACTGCATTCGCTCAGAGATAATATTATGGGAGCCATATGCTAGAGACATCACCTTGCCAACAAAGGTCCGTATAGTTAAAGCTATGGTTTTCCCAGTAGTGATGTACGGAAGTGAGAGCTGGACCATAAAGAAGGCTGATCGCTGAAGAATCAATACTTTTGAATTATGGTGCTGGAGGAGACTCTTGAGAGTCCCATGGACTGCAAGAAGATCAAACCTATCCATCTTTAAAGAAATCAGCCCTGAGTGCTCACTGGAAGGAGAGATCCTGAAGCTGAGGCTCCAATACTTTGGCCACCTCATGAGAAGAGAAGACTCCCTGGAAAAGACTCTGATGTTAGGAAAGATTGAGGGCACAAGGAGAAGGGGATGACAGAGGATTAGATGGTTGGGCAGTGTTCTCGAAGCTACCAGCATGAGTTTGACCAAACTGCGGGAGGCAGTGGAAGACAGGAGTGCCTGGTATGCTCTGGTCCATGGGGTCACGAAGAGTCGGACACGACTAAACAACTAAATAACAACAACAGCAAATGCTAGAGGTGGGCCAGTGCCACTTCCCACTTTCCTTCCTTCCTTCCTTCCTTCCTTCCTTCCTTCCTTCCTTCCTTTCTCTACCACCACACCTCTGCCTCAGACAAACCACACCCCATAACTCTCATTGTCACCCACACACCCCATTCCATCACCCTCCCCCCCCTCTCTCTCTCTCTCTCTCTCACACACACACACACACACACACACACACACACACAGTGTTCATAGAAGCATAGAACTGTAGAGTTGGAAGTGACCCATCTTGTCCAACCCCCGGCAATGTTGTGTCGAAACCATTTGGGTATAACCATAGGGGGGATTGTTTAGCATCTAGGTGGTGCCAAAGAAGCTTCCTTCAATGCAGGTTTCTTCTATATAAAGAGGCTGCTGGAATGTTCAGTATGTGTAGCTGTAATTCCATTCTGTTAAAAGCCTGGCCTGGTTTGCTCTGCTCCCCAGCTACTTGGCCAAGAGAACATTGTTGGTAAGCTGTTATTTACAGAAGTCTCACTGCCACAGTTTTGTTCAGCCCAGCTGTTTGTAACTCAGTAAACTTTGCCAGGCTCTTCACTTCCTGGATTCAGGCTGCTTTATTCTGCCACTTTTGCTAACACCTCTGAATACCAGATGCTGAAATAAACAAAGGGTGAGAGATCTTGCCTTCATGCCTACCCATCTGCCGTGCCCCTTGCCTCTGCTAGAAAGTGGGTGGCATTCAGCTAAGTCAGGTGTGAGGAACCAAATCTTGTTGGACTACAACTCCCATCAACCCTGTATATTGACTGTCATGGGTGTTTGTAGTTCAGCAACATCTGGAGGGCCAAAGGTTCCCTATAACTGAACTAAGTCTTACAGAAGTAAATCAACTAAGTTGTATCCAACTAAGCTATCATCGTGGCCATTGTTACCCTGAGTAGGACTAGCATTGGATATAGCCCATTGGAATTAAGCAACTTTTCCACTGATTTCAATGGGTGTCTACTCTGAGTATGATGAACATTGGATAGCATCCCAGTATCTTTTTAGAATTTGCTTTTTTATGGATTACTGAGCCTGCATTACCTTTTGGGTGTCTGTTTATTTTATATTTTTAAAAGCATGTTTGTTTTTATCTTGTAAATCATTCTGTGTATGTGTATATTATTATTAGAGTGTCCTCCCCTGGGTTGTTTTATGAGACACTTATATAAGGGTTGTAAACAAGTAAAGAAACCAAGATTTGCATATTTTGAAAAGAAAATGCTCTGTGAAGGACATCTAACTGTTTCAGGCTTTTCAAGTGTGGCTCTTTGCTCTTTCCCCTTGTAAAGCTTCACAAGGTGTGCCAAAGCATCAGCAGGTGTAAAAATCGATGTCGGCCTATTGATGTCAAAGGGTTGACATCCATTTACCTCCGACTGAAGTGATGGGCCTCCTCTCCTTCACCTCTCCCTCCTCATTTTGCTCTGGAGGCCCCTGATTACTTCCTTGGCACTCCGTACTTCTGTCTGTGCTGGAGCGCTACTTTTCAAAGCAGACGAGACAATGCATGCAGAAGCTTCACCCCTTGCCCCCTGGATCAGCCCCACTGCGAATGCAGGCAGCCTTGTATGCCTGACCTCCCTATCCCTTTCCTGCTCAAGGCCGGTCAAGTCTTCCTTTCGGCTGGCAAAAGTTGTTTTCTCAGTGTCATGAAACAAGCAAAAGTCTACAGCGTGAAATGTCTCTCCCCCCCACTTCGGCTTCACCTCTCTCACCTTTTCTCCAGCAATTGGCAAGATTCACAGGCTTTCGCCTTCCTCATCAAGCTGCTTCCGGAGACTCCAAACTCCCCGGCTCTTAAAAATCAATGAGCTAGACAATGAAAGCAAAGGAATTTCTTGCTTCATCACGTACTGTGCAGACCATAATCTGTCAGAGAAGAAGGAACAAGAAACAAGAAACAAAACACATACCCGGGAAAACTCCAGAAGTCTCTCTCTCTCTCTCTCTCTCTCTCTCTCTCTCTCTCTCTCTCTCTCTCTCTCACACACACACACACACACACACACACTATGTGGAGCTTTAACTTCAAAAAATGGGTGTTGGAACTTCTGGTCTTATTCAGCAGAGGTGAAGCCTGACTCCTAATAACCATTCCTGGTAAAACACAACATTTCCTTTGTGCCTTTCTCTCAGGGGTTGTTAGCTCCAGGAGCTGGATTATGTCTGGGCATCCTCAGAAGAAGAGGAGCCCACCCCTGGCACCAATAAGGTGTGTGTGTGTGTGTGTGTAGCTGGGCATGGTCTGCATGCCCTGGTGAGACCCCAAGGACAGCCATCGGAAGATTACCCCACTGCCCAGATGTTGCTTGGAAGCTGCTTTTGCAACATCTATGTAGTTGACTTTCTTGTACCTGGTTTAGCATATTACTTCTTCACACAGCACATAGCTGAACTGTAGAACTTTCTCCTGTGGGAGGTGGTGGTGGCCACCAGCTCGAATAGCTTTAAAAGACAAATCCATGGAAGAGAGTGCTGATGACTCTTAGCCATGATGGCTGTGCTCTGCCTCCATGTAAAGAGGAAGTAATGCTTCTGATTATCAGTTGCTGGAAACCACAGGAGGCAAGATGCTCGGGTCCTGCTTGAGGTTTTCCAAAGGCATCTGGTTGGCCACTGTGAGACCAGGATGCTGGATTAGATGGGCCACTGGCCTGATCCAGCAGGGCTCTTCTTATGTTCTTATGTTAGACAGTTCCCTTGGTATCCAGCTACCTGGTCCCAGGATACTGCCCCTTACATTCCCCAGAACCACTGGCACTGTTGCAGCAGTATTCTGCCTTTGGGGGGAAAATAACGCACACAGAGACACAGCTTAAAAGTTTGTACATCACAAACCAACGAGTTAAGGACCATAGCTCAGTGGTAGAGCATCTGCTTTGCATGCAGAAGGTCCCAAGTTCAACCCCCAGCATCTCCAGGTAGGACTGAGAGAGAATTTTACCTGAAACCTTAGAGAGCCACTGCCAGTAAGTGTAGACAATACTGAGCTAGATGGACCAGTGGTCTGACTCAGCACAAGGCAGCTTCTTGGGTTCCACGTGATGGTTAGAGGAAGTTAAAGCAGAGCAGAATAAAATGCCAGTCTCGCCAGCATTATATGCTGCCACAGAGCTGTGATGTCTCTCTTTTGCAGTTAGCTTGATGTGGCCAAGAGGGACGCGGGTGGCACTGTTGGTTAAACCACAGAGCTTAGGACTTGCCGATCAGAAGGTCGGCGGTTCGAATCCCCATGACGGAGTGGGTTCCCGTTGCTCGGTCCCTGCTCCTGCCAACCTAGCAGTTCAAAAGCACATCAAAGTGCAAGTAGATAAATAGGTACCGCTCCAGCGGGAAGGTAAACAGCTTTTCCGTGCGCTGCTCTGGTTCACCAGAAGTGGCTTAGTCATGTTGGCCCCATGACCCGGAAGCTGTACACTGGCTCCCTCAGCCAATAAAGCGAGATGAGCGCCGCAACCCCAGAGTCGGTCACGACTGGACCTAATGGTCAGGGGTCCCTTTACCTTTACCTGATGTGGCCAAAGAAAGAAAGAGTGGTGTGAAATGGGTAATGGCTAGCATAAGGCTACCAGATTTGTTTCAAAGAATCCAGGGACACTTAAAAAAAAGAAAAAAGAAAAGAAAAAAAGTTATTTAATTTTTTTTAAAGAAGTAATATCTTCTCTTCTGTCATCTCCTCTGTCGCACAGCCTTCCTCTGGGCCCCGGCCTGCTCTCCTGGAGCACTAGCTGCCGTGGAGTAGGCTTGGGTCGGGCCTGGGCTCCGCCATGTGTCCTTGCCCTCCTGGTGTTCTCCTACCTCTCCTCAGTGGCAGCGGCGTGGCAAGGTCAGGGCTCTCCTCTTTTTTCTCCTTCCTCTTTCTCTCTCTTCCTTCTCCTTCTTCTCTCCTCCTCCTCCCTGCATTGGCTCTGGAGTTTTTAATGGCCCCAGAGTGCTGCTGGGTAGTCGGCCTGGTGGAAGGGGGCTCTCTCTCCCAGCTCGATTTGGGTTGCGGGGTGTGTTTGTGTGTGTGTGTCAACGGTTCCCTCAGCTGATGCCCCTGGTGTCCCCAGTTCCCCCCCAGCAGTGGCGCCCACCATTTTGCCTCGCTGGAAGTCCCCATATGATGTGTTTTGGCCGTTGAACCAATCATGCAACATTCATTCTCTACTAATAAATCTACAAAACTTAAAATATAAATCCGGGGACATTAAATGAAATCCGGGGACATTCCGGGGATGGATTTTGTCCAGGGACAGATTTGTAAATCTGGGGACTGTCCCCAGGAAATGGGGACGTCTGGTAACCATAGGCTAGCAAAAAGGAATTATGCTAAAAGATCCATAGTCATTGCAAGTGATCATTATTATCATTAGCTGTGATTTTATTAACCCTTCCAAGGGTGATTAGCTGCATTTTATTGGCACCAGCTTTTTAATGTGCGAAGTTGTGTATTTTAACATTCTCAAAGCCCAGCATGAAATGTGGCATTAAAATGTTTTCAATGAATCAATGAATGAACAAACTCGAACAAGAACACTCCATGATGCAACAGTTTGTTGCAATTTCCCACTTGTAATAATACAGTGCTGTGAAAAAGCAAAGAAAACGGAATACCTCTTCCCCCAGACCACCACCCCCATAGTTATCCATCATTCTGGCAAAAGCGAATCCAGGTAACCTGCTTTTACATCTCAGGCAATCTGTTTCCCCATGTTGTTCAGCGACAGTTGCAGTCATGGATCTTCATTTACTTAGATATGGGAAGGAGCACCTTGCAGTAAGTGGCTGAAGCAGGGACTAATTTGAAAGACTCGTTTGGCAAAGGGCGCCTGCCGAATTTGTGAAACCTTCTAGCGCTTGACCATCTGTCAGTGGAAAGAGCAGAATTAATGCCCAGCCCCTCCTTCCCTTTGGAGACCACTTTTGTAGCAGGAACTGCTTTGGACTTCAAATCTTTTTTAATGGAGTGAGATTTTAAATCAATGTTGGCTGAGCTGCACACCAAAAGTGGATCCGCTCCAGGATCTAATGCTGTTTGCGCTGGCTTGTTTCTGACAGGTCACGAGCACATAGAATAAAGAGGCTCCAGGGGAGTATTTCTGGGCAGAGTTGGGAAAGATGTATTAATAATTCCATCCAGCCAAGACAAAAATCTAGACCATCCACAGGTTGGAGGTGTAGGAGTAGGTGGAATACGACAGGGAGGTCATTAGTGCTGAGTTTTGGATTTGCAAACCAGAAGGGCCTCATTGAGATCTGGCAAGGAGGAGGGTTACCTCTCATCAAAATGGCAGAGCCAGTCATCATGACGTGTCAATCCTTAAACTTGACAAATGAGAGAGAAAAGAGGGGAAAGGGGAAGGGAGGGGGGGTAGAGAAACACAATCTGGCTGTGTTGCTTCATGAGTATCAAACCATTATCCAGATATGAGAAGTAATTAACATTTGGGCTTATGTGGAAAACCTAGCTGGGGAGCGGGGGAAGACACACATCTCACCATCTCTACGAGGCCAACAGTTAATTGGATTTCAAAGAGTAATCCAGCCTTAAGTCATACACAGATTTTGCCAGGTGTTTTAGTCGTGCGTGATGTTAGACCCCCTTTCAGCTGATGGAAGTGGGGGGCTGGATGAGTGCAGTGGCTGGAGAGGAACCTGGCAAAAGTGGTGACCTGCCATGCTGAACACAGTCCAGGACTCCTTGGAAGGACAGTAGCTCAGGGGTGGTAAATCTGCCTTCTAGGCAGAAGGCCCCTGGCATCTCAAGATAGGCCTCTGAAATCATAGAGAGCTGCTGACAGTCAGTTGTAGACCAAGGGCCTGATATAATACGAGGCAGCTTCCTTTCTTCAAATGGAGGAAGAGTCCTCTAATAACTGCAGCTGCAAGAAGGAGATTGATGCATGTCTTGGCTCATTGCGTATGGGTTTGTGGACACTGAAGCCATCTTCTCATCCCCCGCACTACAAGGGGATACTCCTGACACAAGATCCTGGTATATGGCTCACAGGCTCCTGGAGGGATCAAAAGAGCCTTTAGGAGAGATCCTCACAGCTGGAAACCCAATACTATGAAGGAAGGAAGCAACAACAACTGTGGAATAAGACACCATCTGTTTAACTGACAGCAGGCTATAAGCAAGGGCGGTTGATGTGCCAGTCCATTTCTACCTAGCTCAGCTATGTAACTCAGCAAATTGCTCCAGGACTTTGCTGAGGCACCGTGGATGCTTAACCTAAGCTTCAGGAGTGCTGTCCATGGTACTGAACCTCCACCTTCATCACTCCCCAGGGTGCTGACTTTTCCTAGTCTTGCTTTCCCTTATTACCCTGCCCGGGGAAGCAAAAACAGCTCTTCTTGCTTTGTCCGTCATCACTCCTTGGTGGTGCTCTATATTCCAGCTTGTTTTCTTTAGGTTCAACCTGTATGCTTGTATCTACAGAAATATGACAAAAGTCACCAGAAGTGTCCTGTGGCACTTTCTTCTAAGGGAAAAGGGTCCAGGTTAAACATGCTGGCCTTGAAACTTCCTAGAGTTGGAGGAAATGAAGAACATGAAACAGTATGATATATATATATTTAAAAGATTGATACATTTTCCAGCTCTCTTCTGATGAAACCCTGCTTCTAATCTAATGTAATTAGGCTTGGCAGACTGAACAAGGAACTCAGAAGCTTTTAAGACTAATCTGCCTGATAGAAGTGATTCTGGGAGATGACAACCTTCTTAAAAAGACAACGCAGACATTTCCCAAAGGCTGAGAATTAATGCTTCAAAAGGTGGAAGGGAGTGACTGTGTCTGTGTGTCACAGAGAGACCGACGCAGTGACCTTTTCCATGCTATCCGACAGGATTTTGGCAGCCTCTATCTGAATCAGAGGGCTTTGGAGGAAACTTAAAGCTGTTTGCAGAAGATCTAAAGTAATAATCCAAATTCAAACGAGAGCTCTAGAATAAGTGAGAGATAACATGAAACGCACCAGTCACTCGGGATGAAAGTTGTCAACCCCTTTTGTAATTTTTACAGACTTTTTATAATTTGAGGATGTTTCATTCATAGGCATAGAATTATAGTATCATAGAATTGTAGAGGGATCCCAAAGGTCATTTAGTCCAACCCCCCTGCAATGCAGGAATCTCAGCTAAAGCATCCATGACAGATGAACATCCACCAACCTCTGCTTAAAAACCTCCAAGGAAGGAGAGCCCACCATCTCCTGAGGGAGATGTTCCATTGTTGAACAGACATGGGGAACTCTTTTCAGCCCAAGGGCCATATGGGCAATTTTTTTTGGGGGGGGGGGCTGTATGCCAGTGAGGTGTGTGGCCAGAGTAAAAAGGGGGTGTGGTCAGAGGGCAAAAACAGGCAGAGCAACAGATGAGACTTTTTTTAAAAAAAGTTTTTTTAATTCATTTTTCTTTTTCATTCATTACACACATCTCATATTCATAACATTTGCTATGCATTCCTTCCTTCCTCCCCTCCTAGGATCCCCCCAACTTCTGCTTCTGGTTTGTTTCTCCTTTCACCCACTTTGCTGCCTCCTAAAAGAAAAAGTTACTAATACTGATGAGACTTTTGCCTTTGTTCAGCCGGCTGTGCTTTAGCCACCAAAAATCCTGCATTTCCTATACAACTTTTTTCTATCTGAGGGAAGATGGGCTGAGCTAGACAGACCCATGGTCTGGCAACTCCCTATGTTCCTATTTGAACCACCTCTTTCTTCAAAACCATGAGGACTGGAATCTTAGCTCAGTGGCAGAGCATCTACCTTGCATACAGTTTCAATCCCTGGCGTGTCCAGGTGGTGCAGGGAATGACCACTCCCCACATCAAATGGGGGGCACCTTTTGTGTGGTCGTGCGCAGCCCCCTGGATCCCGGTGTGATTCCTGGTAGTTCAGGCTGGCTTCATCCTCCCCAGGCTGGATACCTGGAGGTCTCTGAGGTTGGGGGGGACTCTGCCTGTCCACTCAAAAGACTCCTGCCTGAAATAATGGAGAGCTGTTGCCAGTCAGTGAAAATACTGATCTAGATAGACTGTCTTGGTGTGCTGCAGCTTCCTTGCTCCCTTGACCTCCTGAGTGTTCCTAGGAAAGACTTGTGGGGTATCTAAAGGGACCCCTGACCATTAGGTCCAGTCGCGGTTGACTCTGGGGTTGTGGCGCTCATCTCGCTTTACTGGCCGAGGAAGCCGGCGTACAGCTTCCGGGTCATGTGGCCAGCATGACTAAGCCGCTTCTGGCAAACCAGAGCAGCGCACAGAAACACCATTTACCTTCCCGCTGAAGTGGTACCTATTTATCTACTTGCACTTTGACGTGCTTTTGAACTGCTAGGTTGGCAGGAGCAGAGACTGAGCAATGGGAGCTCACCCCATTGCGGGGATTCAAACTGCTGACCTTCTGATCGGCAAGTCCTAGGCTCTGTGGTTTAACCCACAGCACCACCCACGTCCCTTTGTATCTAAAGGTGGTGGCCAGGAAATGTTCTTAGGAGCAGGGTAGAGAGGAAGCACGACTCCTTGACACTTCTCCTTCTCTGTATAAGTTCCCATTAAAGGTTTGCTTCAGTGGTTGCTCCTTGGGATGGTCCAGGGAGACAGTCTCCCCCAATCTATTTCTGTTGTCCACAGACTTCTCTTCTGATGCAGATATGTCCACATGCCCAAGCATAGGCTACCTGCTTTATAGGATTTGCAAAATGGATTCACCCTCCCTCCCCCAATTTATCATATTTGTCTTCAGGCTGTTCTTCAACTTTTCACTTAAGCCTCACCAAATCCGGGATGAACTCTCTCGTATGAGCTACACCACTTCTTTCCCTTGAGGGGAGGGGAAAAAAATCTTTCTCTGTCATATCTAAATAGCATTTTCCGAGCTTCTCCGATTTCCCCCTCCCTCTCCAAGCAGGATGCACTCCTATAAATCACATATTTCAAAGTATAAGGAAACAGGTTTGATATGTTACAGAGTGATTCTCTGGCAAATCTATACATGCTACAGCGACACTCTGAACCTTAGCAGGTCCTTTTCGCTATGGCTGAGTGAGAAACATATTTATAAAAATTCATAGCCCTGTCCCTGCGGAGCAAAATGGAGAGACAAATAGTTTCCTGATCACTCTGGAGGGAAGGGGAAAAGAATATCATTGCATCTGAATTATTTAAAAGAGCATTTGTTGGAATTATTCAATATTCCTTCCCTACACACTTATTTGGTATGCAATGCGATATTAAATTCCAATTTAACAAAGGCTAAGGGTGAGTTTACACAATCAATAGGTGTAGTAATCTTTCAATGGTTTGTTTCCTGGTTTGATTATCTGTTTCCTGGTTTGATGACCTGAGACTCAAATTTTAAAGATTTGCTAGCTCTGGATGGGCAAGCATGGCCTCACCATTGGCCAGTGTTGTAATGCTTGTGGTCTGTCACTAGATGCCGCTATGTTGCTATTTCCTTCAATGAACATGGGAAAATTACTCCAGCAGGAACCACTGGCACAGAGAGATGTGAATTCAGGAAGGGAAATAAACATGCCAGCTGTCCCTACAATAATTTATTATGCTCTCCATTTCAGTGGGAGCAGAGTTCAGTCAGCATCCTGCAAAGTAATGGCGAGGAACTAGGATGGGTCAGTCATGTAAGACAGGCTTTTATGAAAGAAGGAGAAAGCCAGGGTATAGAAAGAGGGACTTTCAATATTTTTTTTTTTAATTGTTCCTTTCTCCTCCTTGTATTTTAAATTGTTCTTCTGAAAGCTTTATGTGTGCCCTGACCCCTTATGACGACTCTCATGCTTATAAAGCTGAATGGGATCAGAGAGTTACTTGGCAGAGATTTTCCTCTGCTCTCTATTAATGCTACTTTAATGGATAGGCCCAATATGAAATCTTCCTCAAAGGGCAAGTATAAGTAACACAGGTCAAGAAACATAAATATAAATAAGGTCTGTTTCTAGGGAAGTGATGTATCTCAGTGGTAGAGCATCTGCTTTGCATGCAGAAGGACACTGGTTCAATCCCCAGAATCTCTAGGTAGGGCTGGGAATGTCCCTTGTCTGAAACCCTGGAAAGCAGGGCAATACTGAACTTGATGGTCTAACAGCCTGATTCGGTATAAGAGAGCTTCCTATCTCTCTCTCTCTGTATTTATCTGTCTATTATCAAACAACGGAATTTGCTCTGGTCTTGCCAAGAAGCAGTTAATCTCCAAAAACACTTATTACAGTGTCTAACAAAACAGAGATTCAATTCTTAAAACAACAGTTTAAGCTACTGCCTTCTTTAGGTAAAGGTAAAGGGACCCCTGACCATTAGGTCCAGTTGTGGCCGACTCTGGGGTTGCAGCGCTCATCTTGCTTTATTGGTTGAGGGATCCGGTGTACAGCTTCCAGGTCATGTGGCCAGCATGACTAAGCTGCTTCTGGCGAACCAGAGCAGTGCACGGAAACACTGTTTACCTTCCTGCCGGAGCAGTACCTATTTATCTACTTGCACTTTGACATGCTTTCGAACTGCTAGGTTGGCAGGAGCAGGGACCGAGCAACAGGAGTTCACCCCGTCGCGGGGATTCGAACCACCAACCTTCTAATCGGCAAGTCCTAGGCTCTGTGGTTTAACCCACAGCACCACCCACATCCCTTTTCTTTAGGTAGAAATAGTCAAAAAGCCCAGAGAGAGTACAGAGAAGGTAAACCCACATGATTTTTTTTAAAAGCTCCCCTCCCCACAACAAAGCAGAACCACAAACTATTATAGCTCAAAACACACATCCTACAACAGATGATCCTTGAATCCACAAGAAGCTCCCATGATATGTTCCGCAATATTATGGTTAATGCTTCAACCTTATTATCAATTTGGTAGAATGACCACCATGGTCTTTGATGCCCCTCTTCATCCAAGGAAGTGGATGCTTTAACCTTTTGTGAGCTCTGCATACCACTAATTCTGAATCCTTCTTGATGAGGATAATGGTCACACCCACATCCTGCATTTAAAGCACGTGGCTTCCCTCAAAGACCACTGGGAACTGTAGATTGTTAAAGGTGCTAGGAATTGTAGCTCTGTGAAGGATAAACTACAGTTTCCTATAGACTTTGGGGGAAACCATGGTGTAAATGTGACCAATGCCAATTGAAAATTGTTTGAAATATTTTTCTATAGATTTTGTTTTTACAGATGGGAGAGCCACTGACTAATGCCTGGCCAAATGATGGGACTGTGATTTTTTAAAAAAGGACATGAACTGAACTTCTGTGCCACCCTTATCCAATACAATACTCTCAGATGTTTTGGACTACATTCCTACAGGCCCCAGCCAGCTAAGCTGAGGTGGTGCACCAACGAAAGAACCAACAGAAGCCACATAAGAATGTGAATAGAGCTGGGTTGCTGCATCAGGCCAAGGACCCAATTTCTTCAGAACAGTGATCTCACATTGTTCATATTCTCCAATGGGAATCTCACAAGCAGGACATGAGTGTATGAGCATTCTCTTCACTTGTGATTCCCAGGACACACTGCGTCTCACCGTGGAGGCAGAACACGGCTATAGTAGTAGAAAGCTATGGTTTTCCCAGTAGTGATGTATGGAAGTGAGAGCTGGACCATAAAGAAGGCTGATCGCCAAAGAATTAATGCTTTTGAATTATGGTGCTGGAGGAGACTCTTGAGAGTCCCATGGACTGCAAGAAGATCAAACTTATCCATTCTTAAGGAAATCAGCCATGAGTACTCACTGGAGGACAGATCCTGAAGCTGAGGCTCCAATACTTTGGCCACCTCATGAGAAGAGAAGACTCCCTGGAAAAGACCCTGATGTTGGGAAAGATGGAGGGCACAAGGAGAAGGGGGCGACAGAGGATGAGATGGTTGGACAGTGTTCTTGAAGCTACTAACATGAGTTTGACCAAACTGTGGGAGGCAGTGGAAGACAGGAGTGCCTGGCGTGCTCTGGTCCATGGGGTCATGAAGAGTCGGACACGACTAAACGACTAAACAACAACACAACAACAAGCTTTCTCCATGCAGGGTGGTTTACATGGAGGAGCATGCAACCCCAGCTGCCTGGATACCAAAGGGCTCCAGCGTTCTTCTGCCACAACTGAGCACCTTGTTCTGTTAGAATGACTCTTCCTCGTCTCCAGCTCACAACCACAAACCTCATTAAAGATTTCCCTTGTAGTTAGGGATGAATGATTCCCCTTCTACGTTGCCACAAAAGTAGCCATGTACCACAGCACACCAGATGTTGCTGGCATTGTTGGATTGGAATATATGGGTGCGTAAATGCACATGCCAGAGTCAGCCGGCAGATGGCATTCCATATGGCTGTGGCGCCCGCACAAAACTAATGAACGCAGAGCAGATGTTTTTCGAGAGCTAAATAATGCAAACAGAAGCCGGTGCAATCAATATACAGCCCTTATATCTCAGGCGGCTGCACTCTGCCAAGAAAGGCAGGGAGTGGGCATTTAAAAATAAAATAAAATAAAAGCTCAGCAACTACTTTCACAGAAGAGAACAACAATGCAAACTGGATTTTAATCATGCAGGCTACGGGTTGTTTCCAACTTACAGTCCCCCATATTTTGTCCTTAAAGGCAGCAGAAGTCATTTTTAGAAACACAAAGATGGGTTCCATGCCATAGAACAATCCCAAATGGAGCAAAGGAAGCCAGAAGTTCCTTATAGGATGTCCCTTGGTGTGGCAGCCCCTATTCTTTGGAACTCCCTGCCTATTGATGATATTAGGCAGGTACCTTCATTGAACTGTTTTCAATGCCTGCTAAAAACTTTTTTGTTTGGGCAATCTTACATAGATATGCATTCTTATTATGCCCATTTGCTTTTTTAAAAAGTGATCTATTCTATATTTTGATAATTTTACTATGTCTACTTGTTTTTATGTTGAATTTCATTGGTATGATGAATATTTTATACATTTTTTATGAAAACCGCTATGAGGTTTTTATTATTATTAAATGATCTAGCCATTCATCCATCTATCCATGCATCTATCTTGTTAAATAATAAAAAGGGAAATAAAGCAAAAACCACTAGCTGTTTTCCATTTTTAGTAGTGTTGAAAAATGTCTCCCTTTTTTTTGGACAATTCTTTTGCAAATGATGTTTGCCTATATTTCTATATCTATCCCTCTAGATGCTGAATTACTTTTTCATGCATCTTCTTTCCCAGTTGACTTCACTTGCTGTTAGTGATGTCATCACATGGACGAATCTGACTGGCTATCTAACATAGTGATATCATTCACTGTGCAATCACCCATGAGATGAATCCATAAAGCATTGCCTTCACTCCCAGCTGGTTTTGTGAAGTTGTCACAAAGTTTGGCTATGTAGCATTGTGACATCATTCATTATATGCTCTCTGCGATCACAGTCTCCGCCACAACAGTTACATAGCAGCAGTAGCAATTAGGGGGAAAGCATCTGAGCACACTAAAAATATCAGAATTCAGCAACAGCAATTCCTTCTTTGTACTCACATTTCCAATGCATCTTTTCAGTTAACAATGTATACTAATAACATGGGTGGCCCTACAACCACAGAGGGCCATAATCCTGCACATTCGGTGCATGCCTATAATTCTGCTACTTCCTCCTGATGGAATGGCATCTGCAGGAGTCTCTCTCCTTCAGAGTACAGTGACCAATGAGGGTATATAAGGGTATAGAAGTATCTCGGTCCCATACCATACAAGGTTTTGCACAGCAGTATCAGCATCTCAATCTTTGTCTGGTTGATAAAGCTTTGCACACACCCCTTTTCCAGAATGTCAAGTTTATCTGATTTGGGAGCAAATTGCCCCTACCAGTCCATATCTACAAATCTGTGTGTTCCAAGCTGAAATTGCAGACCTAATTTGTTGCTCTTCAACCACGGACTGACCAATTTTTCAAAGCTGGCATGGACCTAAAAATAAAAATAAAAATACACAGAGATATTTGCATTAAAGGCTATTGGAAGAAAACAGGCTGCATCCTTGCAGCTTTTCAAGGCCTTGAAGGAAATGATCAAAGGAGGCAGTGGAAAAAACACAATACCAAGATATTCGGCGGTATTTCTAGATTGTTTGATAGCTTGAAAATAAGAAAGGAACTGGCTTTAGAACAGCAGTAGATTTTCTTGTCTAGTACAAAAATACGGCGGTTCCTACATTGTTCAACATAGGCATAAGATGAGATGAGAGAAATGAAAGATGTCTGCTTCTAATGAAGGTGGCAAAAGAATAAAGAAGAGAAAGTTTGTTCCTATTACTATCACAAGGACTAGCATCAAAATCAAATACATTGCTGTAGGGAGGCCATAAAATACTCCGGGAATAGCTGTGGCTGTTTAAAGCTCATTGCTCCCCCAAAGAATCCTAGATACAGCAGTTTCCCACCCACAGAGCTCCAATTCCCAGCACCCTTAACAAATGACAATCCTCATGGTTTCCCTGAAGCCTTGACACCGTGTCATGTACACTCCTTGAGTGGTTTTGCCTAGCTCTGCTTTCTTCATTGTAAGGGATTCAACTAGATGACCCTTTGGGCCCTTCCAACTCTATGAATGTGTCCCTGACCTGCAATGGAGCCTCATGGATAAAGGAGGGGGAAAGTCATGTTTGTGAGTGTCTGTGTGCTAAAATCCTCTGGATCTTGTCTGGCTAAAATGTAGCCTGCTAAATTTTTGCCTCTGACCACACTATTCCCCCCCCCCAAACCTGACCATACCCACTGTTGGCATGTGGCCCCCAGAAGGAAATGTGGCCCTTGTGCAGAAGAAGGTCCCCCACTCCTGATCTAATGGGCCTGAATGCACTTGGGAGGTTTGTTCTCTCTCTTATGCTTCCCATGCTGGACTTCCCTGCATCCTCCCTCCATCCTTTGGTTAAAGGTTAAGCAGTGGCATAGCTTGGGTTGCTGGTGCCTGGGTTGTGTCTCCCGGTGGACTGAGCGGGGGGGGGGGGAGGTGTGTGATGGAGGTGACACACATGGCTGCTGGCGCTGTCACTTCTGGTGTTGGTGGCTGTGCACCTTCTTGGTTTGGCGGTTCTGCCACTTCCTGGCTTGGAAGTACATGGGCATTGTGTCTGGTTGCGCCTCCTCAAAATTTTGCACCTGGCACTACTGCTCCTCTGGCCCCTCCCACACTATGCCTTTGAGGCTAAGGCCAGCACTTGCAATTGATTTCACTGACTTGCGTGTGTGAGTGATATATTTTGTGAATAAATGGTGCTACTACCCATTACTCAATGCACAATATGATTGGGGCCCCTTTCAAGCCCAGGCCTTGACTGAGAAAGAACCTACAAAGGATGGACTTGTGGTGACCCACAGGGACCTCCAACCCTTTCAGTCCACTGAGTGGCGGAAAAGGCAGAAGGAAAGGGGGTTGGGAAGAATGTGTTTGAACACTTCTGCTGGGAGGCCTGATAAGGATGCAAGGGGAAGTGTATTCATGTTCTGAAAAGTGATTCTGTAAGAAATCGCATGGAATTTAATTCTAATCTTTTCCCTGAGCATTTAATCCTCATTCATGCCGATACTCCTTGATTATGCCAATGGGACTTGGTTTGTTATAGGTACTTGTTCATTGCAGGGTCAATCCCGAGGTTTGCACAAAGGCGGCTGTGCATGTGAGAGCTATTCTAATGAGTTTGCAAAAATAATCTGCTATGCATGTGCTTAAATTCAGAAAGCGCACACACACACACACACACACACACACACACACACACACACACTTTTACTTAAGCATAGCCTTTTCTGGTGAGGTTTAAGCTGGAAGGTAAGGAACTCCCTGGGAAAAGAAGCTGGTTTGCATAGGGTCTAGCTCCGGCAACCCACTATCATCTAGATCAGCCTTTCCCAACCTTGGGTCCCTACTGCAACTCCCATCATCCCTGACCACTGGGCCTGCTGACCTGGGATGATGGAAGTTGTAGTCCAACAACATTCAGGGACCCAAAGCTGGTAAAGTTGGAGCTAGATCTTGGTTGCAGCCCACTATTCATGCACCTCATTCATCCCTTCTGTATCCCACCTGCTGATGACATTCTGGTGAAGACAGTGTCCTGTTAAAATCATTAGCAATGGTGTTGCTGGAAGGACCTTAGCATACACCACAAGTGAGACCATTTCTGGTATCAAACACTGAGAGTACCAGGGTCTTTTCTTATCAGGTTTGAGGGACCTCAAGGGACTCTGGTTGTAAATCTGTAAAAATCTGAAAAAGATATATATATATATTCTCCTTCCAGGACCTGACGTTTAAGTTTTTGTCCATTGTTTGCTACTCCCGAGACTCATTTAAGAGGTGAAGACTGAACCTGGGATCACCAGAATACAAAGCACATGTGCTCTACCACTCCATAATGCCCTCCTATCAATTTTCCTTTTAACTTCTATTTCCTGCAGATTCAGCAGGTGGGAGGACCTCTCTCCCACCCCCCTGCAGCTGATCACTGCACGTGATGCCCTGACCCATCACTCCAATACTTGGAACAGACCCATCTGTCACTCCTGTCAATGCGCGCGCCATCAGGGTTTCTGCCAATCTTGGTAATGCAGAGGCCTCCTGCCAGGTCAGACTGACCAGTGGTGCTCTTCCTATTTGTGAGGCTCGCCTCCTGCAGCATTTCCAAACCCTGGTGTATCCCTTTCGTGTATCCAACACATGTCATGTCAAGTGTTTCCGAGGCTGTGGTTATCTCACTGTTTGCAAGACCTCGGTGAACCTAAACAAATCAATGTTAACATTTAAATGCATTGTCTTACCTGCAGAGCAGCTTGTCAGCTGGGACATTTCTGCAGGAAATTACAGAGCGTGTGGCTACAAAATACAAGCACAACAGATTTTCTTAGCTGGTAGAACAGGTGGGATAGCTTTAGCACATGAAATCTGATTCCTGTGGAGGTTAAATTTGCTGCTGAATTCATAACAGCTCACCTTGGCTATCCTCATTAGAAGAAGCTAGATTTGAAAAACAGGAGGTTTCATATAATCATACAAATGTGGAGATGGAAGGGACTCTTAAGGGTCCTCTGGTCCAATCCCCTGCAATGCAGGAACCGCAGAAAAATAATCCTTGGCAGATGGTCATCCAGCCTCTGTTTAAAAACCACAAGGAGAGTCCATCACCTCTGATGTAGTCCATTCCTCCGCTGAACAGCTCTTACCACCAGAAAGTTCTTCCTAGTGTTTAGTCAGAATCTCCTTTCTTGTAATTTGAATCTGTTGGTTCAGGTCCTACCCTGTGGAGCAGGAGAAAATAAGCTTGCTCCATCTTCTATGGGACAACCCTTTGGTACAGTGGTACCTTGTTTTTAAACGTCTCCATTGATGAACATTTCGGTTTTCGAATGCTGTAAACCCAAAAGTAAATGCCTCATTTTCAAACATGCCTCAGAAGTCAAACATGCCACGCAGCTTCCATTGAGTGCAGGATCCTGAGGCCTAGCTGTCGGCTGTTGAGTTTTTGGTTTGTGAATGTTTCAGAACTCGGTCTTCTGGAATGGATCACGTCTGAAAACTGAGGTACCACTGTGTTTGAAGATGGCCATCATATCCCTTCTCAGTCTTCTCCTCCTCCCTAGGCTAAATCTAACACCTTCAACTGTTCCTCACAAGGCTTGGTTTCCTGGTCACCCTCTTCTGCCTTGTTGATATCTTTCTTACACTATGATTCTCAGAACAGGACACAGTACTTCAGGGCTATCTTTACAACACTTTTGGTCTCTGTGTGTTTGTAATGTGCCAAGTTACACCTTCAGAGTGGACACTGTAGAACTGTCAGGAGCTGACAGATTTAGAACCAGGAGCTCCCATTTCTGGATAGAATTCCCAGTCTGGTGGGCCATTAGGCTACAAACTAATACTTTTGAATGAAAAGGCTGGGTTTCTCAGGTGATATGTGCCCTTTATTTTGTATCATTTGCACAGGGCAAAATGTTTATATATATTTGTTACTGTATTTATTGTTAATTATGCATATCATAGGTGATATACAATGAAGCCACACTTTGAGTAGATCCATTGTTTCCAGTGGGCCTTTTTGACCATGATTAACATTGGATGTCACCCTAATCTCCCCTGTCAAGTTGCAATTTCGATGGGATAGAAATCCTCCTCTCACAAACCTTTAAAAATACTGTTCAAATGCCATTGTTTTACTTTACTACTGACTCCTTCCACTTCATGGAAAGGGGTTTGTTTAGCTGTTTCTGTTTTAACTATTTATTTGTGCTCTTATTTCATGTTTTTAATCTTGTGAACCACCCTGGGATCTTTTGATGAAGGGCAGTGTCTGATTCTAATAAACTACAACAACAATTCATAAATTAGTCACATGTGCAAACCCAGCCACTCAGCAATTGTATGGTGAATAGGTTAACATCATGAAAATAATGTCTACATGGCCAGTCAAATTCCGTTTCATCATGATGTAACATGGCAAATAAATACAACTGAGAGCGGGAGCAGCACTTTACACCTTAGACAGATAGGCAAACCCAGAGATCACAAAGTGAACAGGAAGATGTCACAAAGCTACATGGCCTATCTGAGTTGCCTTTGTGATTATATCACACACAACAAGTAAAAGTGACTGAGAGCAAAAATAAAAGAGGGTGATATAAACAGGTAGATGAACATCTGTGCAGAGTGTCCCAAAGGGGAGTGTTTTTTCCTGATGCATCTGAAAATGGAAAGTAGCTGAAGAAAAAACCACGAGCTTTTACAGCTCAGCCATTTAGCTCAGTTAGAGATTAGCTGCAAATAACAGCAATGACCAGCAGGTGGCGCCAGCAACTCACACATTGGGTCTCTATAATTAAGTCCCTTGCTCTTGCTGTTTTATATATTGAGGTTTCCATGATTTATTGAAGAAAGAGGGGCAGGAGGAAGAAGCTTCATTGGACTTCAGCCCCTACTGCTAGAAACCATGAATTGATCTGTGCTTTGTTAAACAAGCCTTTACAGTTCTGCTGTAATTTTTGTTTTTCGGGGAGTGGAGTCACCCCCCCCCCCGTAATCAAAATAAGATATATAAAAGGGCCAAATGTGAAGGTTTTAGCCTGTGCCCCGAAGGGGAGAAGCTCCCATTGTACAAATTATTTCAAAACAAGCCACTGACATGCAGGAACAAGATGCCAGAATGCCAGAATTCTAAGCTTAAGGATTCTCGGCTTTGATGGAGATCAGACAGGCAGCTTCAGACAGTGTGGTTGAAAGAATTCTGTTTCTGGTGATCATGCAAAAATGCACAGATCTATGCAGAGTGCTGAAGTGCCTCTCTTAAACTCGTGGGAATCTTGCTCATATCCCTTTAGAAGGCAGCATGTAACTGGCTGGGTTGAAACCACTCTAGGAGGGATGGGGAAACTGGTGGCCCTCAGTGGACTCAATTTCCCAGCACCCCCAGCAGCCAGAATGATGAGAGTTGCAGTCTGACGACAACTGGAGAGCAGCTGGTTCCTCTGTCCCATTTGATGGGCAGAACAAAGACTTCAGCACCCGGGACAGCTCTGCATGCAACAGAGGGTGGTTGTGCAGGGCAATGCTCACCTGTGTGGTGTCCGTGGTTCTCCTATGGCAGGGGCCAGCAACCTTTTTCAGCAGGGGGCCGGTCCACTGTCCCTCAGACCTTGGGGCGGGGGGCGGACTATATTTTGAAAAAAAAATCCTATGCCCCACAAATAACCCAGAGATGCATTTTAAATAAAAGCACACATTCTACTCATGTCAAAACACCAGGCAGGCCCCACAAATAAACCAGAGATGGATTTAAAATAAAAGGACACATTCTACTCATGTACTCAATCCGCGGGCTGGATTGAGAAGGCGATTAGGCCGCATCCGGCCCCTGGGCCTTAGGTTGCCTTCCCCTGTCCTATGGCATCTACAGAAGGTCTCAATCAACATTGTCTCAAAAATCCACTGTGCATGAGAGACTATTTGCCCCTCCTTCTCAGATCCTATTTGCAGAAGCTCAGCCTCTCCTACATTTGAATACCACCACCCTTTCAACAGACCTACATTTTTTGGGGGGGACAGAATTGGATGCCCACTTTCAAATCCATTCTGAATAGAAGAGCTTTCTCTGGGATTGAGTGTCGTGGTGGCTTCACACGGGCACCTTTCCCCCATTTATGCAGCAGCTGATGGAGGGACTTGGCCACCCCATTTTGTGGTCCTGTTTCTTTTTCTTCTCTTTCAGATGTGGCAGCCATTTTGTGTTCCGCCATACCCCCACAGCAGCCCGGGACCCCCAACACTTTCTTGAAAGACCCAAATAGGCATTGTTAAACCAGATTCCACCTCTCTCTCTCTCTCTCCCCCCCCCCCCCCCACAATACGGTGATGCTGGGACAGTCTAATGTTTTCCAGAACTCACTGACACACTTCACAGGGGACCCTTTCTACACTGTTTTGTTTCTTCTCAAGTTTGTGCACATTTTAAAATATGCCTTGCACTTCTGATCCCAGCAGCAGCAGCAGCAGCAGCAGCAGCAGCAGCAGCAGCAGCAGCAAGGCAGGTGATTTTGGCCATCCCATGTGCAGAATCTCTGCCCTCAGCCTCTGACATTCAGGCATACTGCTCCTGCACATGAAAGCTCCATTTAGGCTACATCCAGACTGTCAGTATTGTGGCAGGAAGTTTTCAGGTTATGCATGCTACATGTTAAGGTTTGCACAATTAAAATGGATCGAAGCATTCTGTCACCCTGGTGCAACAAAAACACTTAAAAATAAATAAAACCCAAACAGACATTTTGTGATGGGGAAATGCACTGAAAAGTATTGGATTGATGAATAAGAGTGCAAGAATGTCAGGAGAGCCCTGGGCCACCATCCCGTTCTCACAGAGGCCAACCAAATGTTTGTGGGAAGCTTGCAAGCTGAACATCCACACAACAAGCCTCTGTCCGCCTGCGATTCCCAGCAACTGGTATTCAGAGACATAATGTAGAGCATAGCCATCATGGATAAAAGAAGCTGTTAGCCTTCTCTTTCATGATTTTGTCCAGTCCTCTTTTAAAGTCATTGAAGTTGGATGCCATTTCTGCTTCCTGTGGAAGTAAGTTCCACAGTTTAACAAAGGAATAATTTCTTTCAATGGGACACGGGTGGCGCTGTATGGGAAGCAGGTGGCGCTGTGGGTAAAACCTCAGTGCCTAGGACTTGCTGATCATAAGGTTGGCGGTTCGAATCCCTGCAGCAGGGTGAGCTCCTGTCGTTCGATCCCAGCTCCTGCTCACCTAGCAGTTCGAAAGCACCCCTAAGTGCAAGTAGATAAAGAGGTACCGCTTTACAGCGGGAAGGTAAACGGCATTTCTGTGTGCTGCACTGGTGCTGGCTCACCAGTGCAGCTTCGTCACGCTGGCCACATGACCCGGAAGTGTCTTCGGATGGCGCCGGCTCCCGGCCTCTTGAGCGAGATGAGCGCGCAACCCTAGAGTCGGTCACGACTGGCCCGTATGGGCAGGGGTACCTTTACTTTTACCTTAATTTCTTTCACCCATCCTGAATCCTCCAAGATTCCAATTAACGGGATGTCCAGAAGTTCTAAGGTTATGAGAGAGGAAGAATATATTTTCTCTGTCCATTTTCTCTAGGCCATGCATAATTTTTATAAACTTCTATCATGTCACCTCTTACTTACCTTTTTACTCACCAAATGCTGCAACCTTTCTTCATAGGGGAGTTGCTTCATGGTGTGGCCATTTTGGCTGCCCTTTTCTGAACCTTCCTGATCAAAGGGAAGATTGTATAAATACCCTGCAAACAAATCAGGAGGATGAAAAATTGGGGGGCCTCTGAGGATGTCAAACTCCTCTCTATGCAAACAGGAGAAAGTGATTAATTATTTCTTAAATGGCTGATTGAAATCTACCTGCAATGAAAATGATGGGTTAGGAGCATTGCAATTGTGACAGGAACAAATATAATGCTTTTTTTTTTTGCTTTTCTTTTTTTCAAGTGAACACAAAATGTCAAGAAAACCAGCATGGATTTTGGGACACACTGGGTGTGTGAGGTGGGAGAAGATGAAACTGAAGGTGTAGGGAAGAGAGGCTTCCAAAGGACCAGCAACCATAAATCTCAGACAAAGGAATGGTCCATTTATTTACTGCATTAGTGCTTGCAATACTGCATTTAGTCTTTGCTGGGCTATGGGAAGAAGAAGGAAGGAGGATTTGAGGACCCTGTCAGAGCCCTCACAACTCCTTCCCAAAGCCAGGAAAGTACTTGCCGGGCTTTGAGAAGGCTCCCTCCTCGGTTGCATGCCCAGCGTCACTCCACTGTTTGTGTTGCCCTAAATCTGCCTCTGTCAGAAGGCCTCAATTAGAATGGCCAGTTGGTGCAGAGTGGTGGTTAGATGGTCAGACTGGGACCTGGGATTCCGGGGTTCAAATACTCACTCAGCCACAGAGCTCACCAGGTGACTTTGGGCCACTTGTTGTTTCTCAGCTTAAACCCCCCGCCCACAGGGTTGTTGCGAGGATAAACTGAGGGTGGAGAGAACCATCACCTTGAGCTCCTTACAGACAAGGTGGAATATAAAACGTAATATGTAAATATTTTGCGGCAAAGCACTCCCTCTTTAAAAAGGGGCGGGGCAAAAAGGGGGCAGAGATTTGACAACCAAACAAAATACTTATGCTAATTTTTGTGTAGATGCAAATTCAGAAATACAGTCATACCTCAGGTTGAACTAGCTTCAGGATGAATATTTTCGGGTTGAGCGACCTGGAAGTAACGGAGCGCGTTACTTCCGGGTTTTGCTGCTTGCGCATGAACAGACGCTCAAAATGATGTCACGCGCATGCACGGAAGCAGCGAGATGCAACCCACGCAATGACAGACACGCAGTCGCGTCTTACGTTTACTTCAGGATGCGAACGGGCTCTGGAACGGATGTTGTTTGTATCCAGAGGTACCACTGTACTTTAATCCAGTCCTCTAGCCACTCCTCTCCCTAGGATACACCCCTCACCAAATCTGCTTGGCTCTTTCCATTTGCCTGATAATGCCTCTTGCTTGTCTGGATAGAGGATGGAGAAGGGTGTTTGAGTGTGTGTAGAAACATGCCTCCTTTACAAAGGAAAGCTTTAGATTTGTTGCTCCACCCACTTCTGCCTCTGGCCCCACCCATCACTGGCATCTCTCTCTCTCTCTCTCTCTCTCTCTCTCTCTCTCTCTCTCTCTCTCTCACACACACACACACCCACCCACCCACACCAAAGAGAATGCAGCCCCCAGGCTGAAAAATACTCCTCACATTTTGCTTTTATGTTCACTTTTTGATGCATTTGAAATGAATGGTTAATTGCTGAATTCTTAGCATCATGTTGCAGCGATACTCTTACCTTTGATTATGTACTGTGGTCATGAACTGTTCCTTGTAGCCCTCTCATTTCCTGTAAAACTTCTTGGAGCACAAAGGCCTTTGTGGAAACTGTGGGCCAATACATAATCTGTCTATGGCTCTATTCTGCATTCAAGAGAAATAAATGGCTACAAACTGTGCATGGTATTTAAATGCCTCTCTGCTCCCCCTAAGAACAGCCCTGCTGCCTTGGTTGGGAACTGGCAAGGCTTCTCCAAGAAGTATTCCACATGCAGAGTTAACATTGGGCCAGGAGATTAAATTGACCTCTAGTGATAGAAACAGAAACGGGCAGGCGGACCAAACTGAGCATATCAATGACCCGTCCCTGGAAGATTTCTCCAAGAATTTAGCTGAATAATTAGTTTTGCCATCCCTGCACAGCCAGCTCCCTTTTTTCTTTTCAATCTATCAGGCCTTTATCTCATCTGCTCTCAGTGGTGCATCTAAAGAGGAGTTTTGAAAGTTGGCCTTGTGGGTCTGATCATCTCATCGAGGCTGAAAGCATTTAAATGCAATCTGCAGCCCATTCACATTTAGAGGCGCAGGGTCTTCACAATGGGGAGGGGAGGCAAGGGGGATTGGAATTGGCAGGTGAGCTATTTCTCTGCAAAGGAACTTAGGAGGATTCTCCTTGTCTAATTAACTGTGGCCAAAGACAAAGAATGAGGAGGAGAAGAAATTAAAAGAGGGTAATGTACCAGCAACAACTCGGCAAAACGCACGCACCCCCTCTTTTAAATGACAATAGCGATTCTGAATTCCCCAAACTAGTGGACTGTGCTGGAAACATTTTTAGTGCAACGATGAAGCAATCAATAGATTGCAGTGGGTCCTACTCAAAGTAGATCCATTGAAATGAATGGACAGGAGTAACTCAGGTGCACTTGAACATGGAGGTTCAATTTAGCTATGTATTTATTTATGGAAGTATTTATGGACAGCCATACCACAGAATATTAGGGTGGTGTACAACCATAAAATGTAAAGCACCACTAAAAACAACACTAATAGACCATTAAAGTGGCTGGCTAATCAATTTAAACTGTTGTAGAGAAGGCCTATTGGCATAAGAAGGCCTTTAAGAGATGCCTAAGCCTCAAAAGTGAGGGTGCATCAGCTGAATCTCTGCTGGGAGAGTATTCCACAGCCTGAGACCAGTGACACTAAAGGCCCGTCTTCTACTGGAGGCCTGTTGGGCCTCTGTAATATGGGGGATTATGCTTAACTGGGAAAGGAAACTCCCTCTGATAATTCTGGTTGCACTTGTCCTGTGCACTCTTCAAGCATACTATAGCAGGAAGATGGGAGATGCCTACTGAGTCATAGAATCATAAAGTTGGAAGGGATCCCAAGGGTCATCTAGCCTTGGCTTAAAAGCCTCCAGTGAAGGAGAGTCCACAAGCTCCTAAGGGAGTCCATTCTACTGTCCAATTGCTCTTACAGTCAGAAGGTTCTTCCTATTGTGTAGTCTGACCACTGGCCCATCTAGCTTGGTATTGTCTACACTAGGAACAGGAAAATATATCAATCTCAGGACAGGTGAATCTTTTGGTTTTGGCTTCTGCATTTTCCAATCTTAAATTTGGTTCTACACACACACACACACACACACACACACACACACTAAAAGTCCTTATGAAAACACACCAACTTTTAAACACGCATTTCTCCTAAAATACATGTTTGTATCGAATAAAAGCAATTTCACACAATAAAATGCATTTTTTTGTATGTATTTTCCCAAATATATGATTTTTTTTTTGCACGCTTCACTGCCGCACACACGCTACTTGTCTGGAGAACTGTATTGCAAAATGCAGAGTAGTGCAATTTTCATAGGACGGCTGCGTTTCACTTTGTGTAATGTTTTGGGAAGTGTGAGTTAAGGAAAGTGGCCTTTAAATGCAAACTGAATGGACTTTCTTCTCCATCCATAGTCTACACTGACTGGCAGCAGCCAGAGATTGAACCTGTCTGCCAAGCAGATGCTCAACCCCTGAGGTGTGGCTCCTTCCATCCTATAATGTCCGATTTTCACTACCAAACTCCAATACTGATGGCGAATAAGAAATCAATGTTTTTCATGAAATATTTTTCAAATGCAGAAAATGCCTGAATACTTCATATCCAGATTTGTAGATAATTTTTGCATAATCAGAAACTATTATAAATGAAACAAAAAAATCAAGACTTTTCCTATCTTCTTTGTTCTAGGACAAATGCTTAATTCCACCCACAAATGCCTCACAAGGCTCAAGGGCTTTGACTTGTCTGCTGACTTACAAGCTTCTTCTTCTTCCCCCATCTTCACTTTCAGCCTTTCATCTGTGAGTCAGTGCCAAGAACTTTCTGTAGGCATGTCCTTCAAGCTACCTGTGGGCAGCTTGTATTGTGATTTGAGAGCCTACATCTTATTAGTTGACTGGCAGTGAGCGAAGACCTCTCAGCTTGCTATTGTTGACTGCCTCTACCGCCTTCCAACTCATGCCTTCCTTCCTTTCCTTGTACGCATTGTGTAAACCAGTGTTCTTCAACCTTAGGCTCCCAGATGTTAGAGCCACAACTCCCAACATTCCCATACAGCTTAACTAATGGTAAGGAATGATGCAAATTAGGAATACAGGGAGCTGCCTTATGCTAACTCAGACTGTTGGTCCCATTGAGCTGGGTTTGGATCTCCTCTGATAGCCAGGGTTTCATAGACATCCCTAGAAATGCCAGGGATTGAACCTGGATCCTTCTGCATGGAAAGCAGGTCCTTCCTCAAACATAGGAAGCTGCCTTATACCAAGTCATCAAGTTCAGTACAACAAGAAGAGGGACCATCCAGCCTCTAGGCCAAACTTGGCCTGCCAAGGGTCCAATTTGGCCAATGAAACAATTTTCTCCCTCCCACCCACCAACACTGATTGCATGCCTTGTTCCTAGCAGGGAACAGCCTCTTGTGGCTTAAAGGAGCAGGATAGAACCCTATTCATTGCTGACTGTTTGGCCCGTGGACCAAAGGGTTCCCACGCCTTCTTTAAGGCAAACCAATTTCCATCCCCAAAATGCCACCCTGCATCACACACACACACACACACACACACACACACTCTTTTTCTTTTGGTCCAGATCTTGCCCTTCACATTGTTTGGCCGCAGTGGTGAATGGCAAATGAGTGGCATGTTCTGATTGTCGCTCTAGTTGAGATTAATTGAAAAGCTATCAAACAAACAAACAAACAAACAAACAGCAGCAGCGGCAACAAAAACCGGCAGAGAGATTTTCTCCCCATCTCAGTGTATTAGGAAAGGGATTACTACTGACAGCCACTTGAGAGCAGGAGAAGGAGAGGACAAGGGAGGGGAAAGGAGGTTGCCAGGCTCCATTGATATGCGCTATCAGACTTCCCTTTTGCAAGACTTTGCTGGGGAGGTCAACCTGCCATCGCTGAGAGCCACTTTGTTTCCAACCAATGTAGGAATTGCAGCAGGAGAGTCCAGACTTTGTGGGAAGGAGCCCCTGAACCTGCTCCCCCGGAAGGGATGCAGAGATGCTAAGGGTGCTTCCAGATGAAGGATGGGTGGAGAAATTCAATTCCGTTTGCATTATTATTATTATTATTATTATTATTATTATTATTAATTTATTTATTTATACCCCGCCCATCTGGCTGTGCTTCCCCAGCCACTCTGGGCAGCTTCCAACCAAATATTAAAATAGTAATGCATCAAACATTAAAAGCTTCCCTAAACAGGGCTGCCTTCTGACGTCTTCTAAAAGTTTGGTAGTTGTTGTTCTCTTTGACATCTGGTGGGAGGGCGTTCCACAGGGCAGGTGCCACTACTGAGAAGGCCCTCTGCCTGGTTCCCTGTAACTTGGCTTCTCGCAGTGAGGGAACTTCCAGAAGCCCCTCGGCACTGGACCTCAGTGTCCAGGCTGAATGATGGGGGTGGAGATGCTCCTTCAGATATACTGGACCGTTTAGGTCTTTAAAGGTCAGCACCAACACTTTGAATTGTGCTCAGAAACACAAGCCTACATAATGAATGCTTCCCAAAACAGCATGCAGATTGAAGCACAGTCATCCTTTGGAGTTCCCACTTCTCCCAGTTTTGAAGGAGGCGGTGGTGGCCACCAGCTTCGGATAGCTTTAAAAGAGGGTTAAAAGAGGTTAAAAGAGTTATAAGGCTTATCAATGGCTACCAGCCAGGATGGCTAGGTTCTGCCCCCTGGGCTGGAGGCAGCATGAATGTCAGTTGCTGAAAATTAGAGGTGGCGAGAGTTGCTGTTGTTTTTAGGTTTTGATTTTGGGCTTCTCATAGGCATCTGGTTAGCCACTGTATGAACTGTATGAATGCTGGACTCGATGGGCCCCTTTGGTCTGATCCAGCAGCCAGGTTCTTCTTAATTCGTTCTGCCTCCTTCCTCACCTTTCTTTTTCTTATTTGCCTTTTGCTCATCAAGCCACTCTGGTTCCTACTTTCTCCTTTCCCCATCTCCTGCTTATTTCTTATTGCATTTCTATCCCACCTTTCCTCCAAGGTGCTTAAGATGACATACACTCTTCTCTGCCTCCATGTTGTCCTCACAACTCTGTTGTGAAGATTCAGATGGCAGATAGTGACCAAATCAAGGTCACTCAGTGAATGTCGTGGCTGAGTGGGGGAATCTGAATCTGTTTCTTCCAGGTTTTAGGCTGACACACTAGCCAATGGACCACTCTGGCTTTTGTTAGCATGTCGCAGACTTGCTGTTGAACGGACTCCTGTATACACGCATGCATGGCAGATATGATGTCCCCAGTAAGGAGATGCTCCCGGTGGCTTTGGTCTAACTGAAATGCTACTGTATGACTGGGCTATGGGCTGTGGTGCTGAGGTCCACCTGAATGGGGGCTGAGGACAGCCTGTTAGCAGTTGCAACCTCATCCCATAGTTTGAGAAACACAACTATATGCAAAAACATTGAGGTCAAACTGTATGTCCTAAGTCCCAAGGAAATACTTCTTCACACAGTTAGAAGCTAGAACTCACCACACAGGAGGCAGAGATGGCTACCAACCTGGATGGCTTTAAAAGAAGGTTAGGCATATATCACGGAGGAGAGGCTCATGATAGCTGTGCTTTGCTTCCACAGTCAGAGACAGCAATGCTTCTGAATACCAGTTGCTGGAAACCAAGTAGAAGAATGCTCTTCTACTTGGGTCCTGCTTGTGGGTTTCTCACAGGCATCTGGACAGAACATGAGGACAGAAGGTTGGACTAGATGAGCCACTGGCCTAATCTAGCAGGTTTTTCTCAAGTAGTTCTTTCCACAGCCCCACTTTTGCTGTTTCCGAGTAGAAATGTGAAACCATTAAAATCACAGTAGCAGAAATTGTTTCTGCCCCCCCTCTGCATGAAGGGATATTACAGACCATTTAACACCCCCATCCCAACTTTTTCATGTGGCTGTTATACACAAGCCTTGTGGAAATTCTCATTATTGTTCCCAGTTGGCCTTTTCCCTTTGTTGGGGGCAACCCACCCCCATAAGCTAAAATCTTAATCTTCGTGAGCAGGGCTAGGGGGTCCACTGGATTGCCTGTTTTCTAATAGAGTTGTTTTTGCTCATCACTGTCATAGCTGTGCCTTAGTTACAGACAGGGGAAAAGAATCAACAGGTACATCACTTTTGCAAAAATAAATAAATAAATTTCCGGGAGGGCTTCATTTTGAGGGGAAGTGGGATGGGTGACGGGGGGGGGGAGGGGGATGTCATATCCCCATCAAGATAATTAATGGTCTGCTGAGACAGGCAATTAAAGGTTGCAATAACAATCGACAAAATCTCTCCCTTTGTTTCCCAATTAAAACCTTCCAAACTAATTAAAAAACATGGGTTCGTCATGCCATGGCGTGGCTTCAAACTGGCACCGTAAAAGAGAAGGATCTCAGATGGAGAAGATAAGTGCTTCAGGATAAAATAAAGCAAATAAATAAATAAAAGACCCAGCTGCCCACCATCTTGGGGTCAATGATCGTATACGAAGTTCTTGTGGCACAGATTAGCAAACATTTCTTAAAGGTCACCCCTTGGCATTGTTCATAAAAACAACCTCTTTCCTTATTTCTTACTGTGAGAAGAGGCAATAACAAGGCTTCAGAGAAAGAAATGAGCCCCTCAAAAATATCAGATATATAGAAGAAGAAGAAGAAGAAGAAGAAGAAGAAGAAGAAGAAGAGTTTGGATTTGATATCCCGCTTTATCACTACCCTACAGAGTCTCAAAGCGGCTAACATTCTCCTTTCCCTTCCTCCCCCACAACAAACACCCTGTGAGGTGAGTGGGACTGAGAGACTTCAAAGAAGTGTGACTGGCCCAAGGTCACCCAGCAGCTGCATGTGGAGACGCGAACCCGGTTCACCAGATTATGAGACTACTGCTGTTAACCACTACACCACACTGGCTCCCATATATACAAAGGAGATGAGGAAATTGATGGATTTTATATATATATTTGCATGAGTCACTTGGGGGAAGCTTCATAGCTCAATGCACATGCTTGGAACACTGAAGGTCCCAGGATAAATCCCTGTAGCTTCTCCACGTAGGGCTGAGAGAGACCCTTAGTCTGAAAGCCTGGAGAGCTGCTGCCAGTGTACACAGTATTGATCTTAACTATTCAGATATGCCTGTGGATCCCAGTTGCTGGGAATCGCAAGTGAGGAGAGTGTTACTGCTTACGTTCTGCTTGCAAGCTTCACATAGGAACCTGGTTGGGCACTGTTAAAACTAGGATGTTGAACGGCAGAGTTTATTATGTTCTTAATGGTTGCTTTTTGCTTTAAAGGCTTTTATGCTGAGGAGAATCAGGAGTTCATTAAAGGTTAAAAGTTGAAGAGGATCTTTAGCTCAGGATCTTCTGCAGGGGAGAGTTGAAGGTACAGCCCCAAAACCAGGCAATTAAAGGGAAATAGCAACTTAAGTAGGTGTCTCTTCTCCTGATGGGCTGAAAGGGTTGGAAGTCAAAGAAGGTACATGAACCAAACTAGAAAAGTGAGCATTTCAGTTATTATGGAGCTAAAAAATTAAAGCTTGGGTTGAAGAGCTGCAGGAGGAAGAACCAGAAGAAGACGACCATGAAAGGACCCAGAAACTTAGCTGAGGTGCTCAATTTGATAAGTATTGTGTGAGTTAGGGAAACAATCAGTAATGGGTATAGTTGGGTGTGTTCAATCTCTTTTTATGATTTGATCATAAACTGTAAAATCAGTTTTTGCCCCTAGAATCATTTTCTTGAAAATGGTTTTACTTGTTCCCTTATTAAAACTTCAACTGAAAGCATTAATAAGAGGAAGAAGAAGCTTGGCCTTATACCGTATTTTTCGTCCTATAGGGTGCACCGGCCCATAGGACGCACCTCAGTTTTTTTGGGGGGGGGAATGAATAAAAAAAAATATTTCCTCCCCAGCCGCGGCTGCCGCTCCAAGCCTTGTGCACACCCGCTCCAAGCCTTGCGTGCCCTCCGGAAGGCTCCCCGTGCTTTGGGCTGCAGGCTGCCGCCCCAAGCCTCACGCGCCAGGCAGGACCTCCCGCCGGGCACGCAAGGCTTGCGCACACCCGCCCTCCTGAGTGTGCCCCATGCTTCTGGCTGCAGGCTGCTGCCTGCAAGCCTTGTGAGCCTGCGGGAACTCCCGCCGGGCTTGCAAGGCTTGCGGATAGCTTCCTGAAGCCTGGAGAGCGAGAGGGGTCGGTGCGCACCAATGCCTCTCGCTCTCCAGGCTTCAGCGAAAGTCTGCATTCGCCTCATAGGACGCACACACATTTCCCCTTCATTTTTGGAGGGGAAAAAGTGTGTCCTATGGGGCGAAAAATACGCTAATTCGCTCCAGGCCTATGTGCCATACAACTCTACTCAGGATAGGGAGTAGGTTGGGTCAGTTAATGTCTAGACAGTTAAAGGGGCCACTTAATGGAGGCATCTAGAGAAAAATAAATACATTAACGTGCTGGCAGTTGTGAAGATAAGAACAAAGACTGGATGGTTTGCCAGATCTGCCTTGCCTCAGTTCTCATGGCACAGGCTGGAGCCTGCATCACCACAGGGAACACTCAAAAATTTGGTCCCATAGCTTTACATGCAACTGTTAGAAATGGCCTGGAAATGGTAGAGCCGACTGCACCACTTTGGGCTGAAGATGGGGTTGCGGGTGGGGAATCACATTTTTGTGAATGGCACATCATGTAAAAGCGAATGCCCACACCAAAACCTCCTGGCAAGTAGAAAATTTGTTCACCAGAGGAAAACAGCCTCAGTCCTTTCTTCTCTCTGCTCTGCTATGTTTCTACATGCAAGGAGAGTTTGTGTGTGCGTGTGTGTGTGTTTTAAAGTCAGGGAGCATTTGAAGTGTGCTCTCTTTGTTGCATGCAGTTTGACATGGTACAGCTCACCTTACTTCATCAGGACTCTACCACTTTATCCCCCTGTGTGTGTTGATCCTGCTGAGAAGGTGGAAACAGCAATTTCTAGTCACTTTTGAGCATTAGCCAATGTAGCCTCTCATCTCAGCTTCCAGTCTGAGATGAATCGGAAGGGCAATGCCCAGGTGACTTGTTTACACTTATCCCACTGAGCTAACAGACTCACTTTTGAGAATAACCACATTTTTCATCCTGATAAACTGATAACAATAGACGGCAAGACACTTCTGTCTATAGTGGGTTGTTTCTCCAGGCTTGCCAACCCATAGCTCTTCTCCCTCCGCCCTTTGGGTATAAATTCCAAAGTGAAACCAAGTGTCATATAACTTGTAAAAGTTATAGTAACCCTGTACTGACAGTTGAGATGGATTTGGGGGGGGGGGGAGAAACAGTGCCCGGCTCCTTTTGATCTATGATTTATTGATGTACAGGATGAAATATTCATTAAAACAGACTGCTATTTCACGTTGATTTGTCATGTTTTTAATTCATGTCTTAACATATTAATAAAACTGACACCATTAATTATTATTTTTTTGAAATTCTGAACGTATTTGAGATGTTAGAAGAAAAAAAAGAGGTGGTGGGAGAGATGGCTTATGTTTGATATTGAAATTGTAGGAGGAATTAGTTGAAGGAAATCTGCATTCATTTGTACTGATATGTATTCCAGAACGCCAGAAAGCTCTCACACACCCTGAAAACCATCTTGCGGGGGAGCCCAATGATAACAAGGAGAAAGAGCATAGGTTTGGAAACCTATGTGCATAGATAGAAGAAGAAGAAGAAGAAGAAGAAGAAGAAGAAGAAGAAGAGGAGGAGGAGTTTGGATTTGATCCCACTTTATGACTACCCTACAGAGTCTCAAAGCGGCTAACAATCTCCTTTCCCTTTCTCCCCCACAACAAACACTCTGTGAGGTGAGTGGGGCTGAGAGACTTCAAAGAAGTGTGACTAGCCCAAGGTCACCCAGCAGCTGCATGTGGAGGAGCGGAGACGCGAACCCAGTTCACCAGATTACGAGTCTACCGCTCTTAACCACTACACCACACTGGCTCTACTGTTAAATCCCTCTCACCTCAATATCACTAAGAGCAATGGACAATGGACAAAATAAACCAAATGAATGTGCGGAGGGAACACGGTGAATCTGGAAAGCAGGCAGAGCCATAATATTACCACCAGGACCAGATAAATGACAGGAAGACATGATCAAGGGTCAAGTGCATCAAAGATCTCCATCAGAATAAATCTTAAACCAAGGGTGGGGAAACCTTAGACCACAACCCAAGTGTGGACCTCCTGTACTCTCTGTCTGGCCCTTGAAATTTTCCTCAGGCTGCCTTCTCCCTACTCATTGGTTCTACTTCAGAAACTCCTTGAATGCTTTTTGCTGGGCTGGAATCTGTCCTTGAACTCAGATAATACCTCTTGCTTCCATGGGATGGAGGACAGAGAGGCGTGTGTGTAGGGCTGGAAGAGACCTCCTGCTAGAGGTGTACCTAGGCTTCCTTAGCAAGGAGATGTATTGATGCCCCCTCCAATCCCTTGTATCCTTGGCAATTGACTCCTGTCTTCATCTTTCTTTGTGATTTTTGTGTCCCCCTGGGTGGGGGCCAACCTGGCCAACCCCTCTGTATGCCCTTGCCTCATGTCTGAAACCCCAAAGACAATGTAGGCGGTACTTAGATAGATGGACCAAGGATCTGACTCACGATGAGGCACATTCCAATGTAGCTATGGAGTGAATTTGGAAGTGTTCAGAAACCCTGCTCCCATCACAAACATAGCCCAATCCTTCTCCACAGTCCAACCTTTCCACAGAGTCCATAGCTTCTTCACATCATTGCAGGCGGTTGGACTAGATGATTCATTGGGTCTCTATGCTTCTACAATTTCCTCCTTCTATTGAATTCTTTAGTCATTATTTCAATTCCTGCCAATCCTTCCTGTTTCCCATGCACATATAACATTGTGAGGCTGGTGGCAGAGGCCTCCAGACCTTCTTCTTAGAGACTGGATGTTCTGAACTTGCTCAGAAGCATCACCTTCTATTAATTGCGGGGCAGAATTTGCTTTGTCTCCTGATTCAGTGAACTGGTTAGAGAGGCGGAGGAAACAAGAAATCCCATGGATCCCATGAGGAAATGATGCTCCTGTTGATGGGAGGGCCCCTTCTTAGGTCTGCAGCAACTCTGCCCCATTGCTACTGGTTTCCAAGGAAAGGTCACAAGGTTGTGTTTGCTTGGAAAAGAAGAAAGCTGGCAGGGAGGACTGCAGGCATGTGACCCCCTCAGGACTTACCCCTCCTTCAAATGTTCAAGCTTTTTCTGAAAATTCTCCAAGAAAACCTGGAAAAATCTAGGTTAATTTTGAGGCTCTGCGTAAGTAAGCATTCCTAAGACCCAAGCCGAAGCAGCAGATCAGGGTATTATGGTGGTGTTTAATTATCTCTACAGTTCTCTGTATGTATTTGAAACTGGACTGAGAGTGAGACACAGGAAGAGAGAAAGAGATAGTGAAATGACTAGAGGTGGAATTTCCTCAAAATCTCAATGTCAAGCTCATCTGCATGGATCCCCCCCCCCTAATTTCTATCCCGCTTCTGGATCTTGGTGAGAAGCAAGTTATTTCACTGCCAGCTCCTCTAACAAAACCAACGATCCTTCCATAATATATATGCATTTTTATGCATATACTATGATGCACCAGTTATGTACATATACATTTCCAGTTTCCTAAAATAACCAGAGCATAAAAAGATACACACAACAATGCAGATAACTGTATAAAAATACTCATGCATTATTATTATTATTATTATTATTATTATTATTATTATTATTATTCCGCCCTATACCTGCAAGTCTCAGGGTGGTTCACAGGATAAAATTAATACCTATTAAAGTCAAGTTGCTGAAATAAGGTACCATGTGGGGCTGGACTCTTTGATACAAATTATACATATAATTGTATTTTATGCATTTACCTTTACATGCAATTAGTCAGGCTTTTTAAAAAGAAAAAGCAGCTTGGACATATGCAGTCACTCAGTGTGAGGTGGTCTGTGAAGGAAACAGACTTTACTTTTATAAAAATGTAAATCTTGCATGAAGGTTAATTTGGGGAACTATGGGGCTCAAACTGGACGATGAGATGGATGACACTTAGACTGTGTCTGCACTTGGGAATCACACACACTCCTTCTTTGAACTTGAAGGTTAGGTGGCAGGGTCTATCCAGTCAGTTCTCGCTTTGGGAAGCAGATCAAGGTGTGATCTCAAAGGATGATGGAATTTGGGTACCTTCTAACATCTAAGGAAGAACTGTCTGCTGGTTGAGAGAATGCTTAAGCCAGAAGGAAAGTAGGTTTGTGTTTAACTCTTTGTTTATTTAAAACAAACAAACAAACAAAAATCCTTCCATTAGCACCTTAAAGACCAACTAAGTTAGTTCTTGGTATGAGCTTTCGTGTGCATGCACACTTCTTCAGGTATCTGAAGAAGTGTGCATGCACACGAAAGCTCATACCAAGAACTAACTTAGTTGGTCTTTAAGATGCTACTGGAAGGAATTTTTTTTGTTTTGACTATGGCAGACCAACACGGCTACCTATCTGTAACTGGATCTTTGTTTATTTGTTCTTTTGCTCCAAGGGGACGGAAGCGGTGCATGCTTGCAACCATTCCTATCTTAAACCCTTTACCTTTTTAATAAACTTGTAGTCTTAATTCACAAAACCCTTGTAGCCTCTGTCATTTGAAAACCACCTCACATCTAAGTCAAGCTCTCTTCTCCTCCAAGGTTCTTCTTGAGGGGACACAGGGGAATTTTTAGACAGACTGGCAGAAGGCAACTATGTAGAAAATTTTTATTTCACAACATGGGTCTGATGCAGACAAGTCCCTGTCGGGTCAGAACTGCCAAATTCTGTCTCTAAATCCATTAAAAGTGGATTTCACCCACATCCCTGGGTGTGAAATCTTTTTCCTTTCAGCGCTGCCTTTTGAACAGTAACCTTATTTCTGTGAAACTGCCCTGGACAGATCCCCTTTTAAATGTCTGTGCCTGCCTTTCTCTTCATCTGCCAAAGATCGTGTCTAATCATCTTCCCCCCGCCCTCAAAGGTAAAAAGTGTGATAGAATGAAAGAGTAAAACATTTATAGAAATTAAACCGGGGCTCTGATCTCTGAAGGAAAAGTGAGCATCGTGTCTGGAACCTGGGGAAGCTGTCATGGCACTGCCAACCCAGCAGGGGAGGAAAAGGGGACATGATGAAATGTATTTAAACCTCCAAAGTGTTTTATCGTGTTCTACAGACTGTCCCTGACATGGACATTAAGCTCCTGGGTTCTGAATCCCTCCATGGCGTCTTCAGGAAACACTTTGAGGTGTTTGTCTCCTTGAACATGATGCCTTTCGTCATGACCCACTTAGAACTCCACTGTAGATGTGGCAGCTCTGTTAGGAAAAGCATCCTGAGATCTTGGTGTGCTTCTTTCAAAATATCCCAAATCTCTTTCCCAAACAAGGCCTGTTCCAATTGCACACCTCCCTACCCCTGTGCCTCCTTGCTGTTCAGAAAAGAAAATAGGACAACTTTGTGTACTTGTGAGTGACAACCCTAATTCACATACTTAAGAAACCTCTGCTGGACTAGGTCCAAGGCCCATGTAGGGTGCATTCATCTGCGGGGAATATTGCATTAGTTTTCCTGATTATAATGCTTGTACTTCTGTCCTGTTTTCTAACATTCTGCTGTATTATGGAACTGTGGCATTTTGACCAACAGACTGCCATGTTGCGCTAAATTTCTTGCACAGCAGTGGGTGTGGTGTGACCCAACAATGAATGTCATTGGGCAATGTTGCTATTCCCCACCCTTTCCGCACATGTGTGCTTCTCTTCCCCCCTAATTCTCCCATGTAGACTGCAGGAAAGAAATGTATGCCAGCACACCTCTTCAAATTTTGGCACTGTACCTCCATGATTGGAAGCAAGTAACACAGAAATGGGCCCTGTGATTGCATCTTATGCATATCTAAGTTGTGCAGTTTCAGTCACAGGTAGTTGAAGGTCAATCCATTTTTCAGGTGAGGTGTCCAGAGCCATATACCATATCCCCAAATGTGGTCACCCCAGACTTGAGGAAGGTGTAAGGTAAGACCTGTGAGGTGGGTGCCATTTGAGGGTTCTGAGGGTCTGATAGGGAGATCTGAAGGGCTACATTTGTTTCCAGCCCTGAGGTGCAGCACCCCTAATGTAGAGGTTCCTTATCACATGCATCAACCTGAAAGAGCTTTGCAAGGACTGGACATTAAAACAACAGCAACAACTCTGCTTGGCACCATTCCCACAGATGACTCTCAGAAAGCAGCAAACTGGAGCCTCAGCAGTGGACTTGTAATTCTTTAGATCCACAGTCTGCATAAAATAATTTAGGAACTCAAGTTTTCTGTATTGATTTATTTCATGGTAAAATTGCATTTCAGCTGACCTTTAAAACAGAACAATCCATGGTTCAATTATTCTCGAAGCCTTTTGCCATTACATTAATTATGGAACACCCTCTTCATGTCTGTTTAGTGGCTGACTTCGCCCGGGAGTTTCCGCCTGAATATGTCCGCCACTTTGTGAGAAACTTCCAGAAAACTCAATCCATGACAGCGCCCTGAAAGAGAACCTTATCGGGGAAAGGGGGAAGCAAATCAAAATGCTTCCCATTTCAGGGGCATCACTTCTGGTTTCTGTGGGCAAAATTCACTACATTCAAGATTAAACTGCATTTTTTTTTTAAAAAAAGCAGCAATGCAACTTAGGAGCAGTCTTGTTTGTGTGTTCACACACTGGGTGTGGAGCTTCTGGGGCACTGCAGCAGGCACTGCAATTATGAAGTCCCATGGAAGGTGAGAGGTGAAGTGTGTGTGTTGGGTGTGTGTGTGTGTGTCTGCGCGCGCGCGCGCTCTGGGTTTTGGCATCACACAGGGTGCCACTGAAATTGGAGACCAAGGTCTGCCACTGCCTAGCTGCTTAGAAACGAAGGAAGCCCTGTGTTCCCATCCCTAATTTGAAGTGCCAGAGACTGAGCTTCTGCATGTAAAGCAGATACTGTACCACCAAGCTACACCCATTGGTCTAATAACTCAGTATTGTCTGCACTGACTGGCAGCAGCTCTCCATGGTTCCAGGTGAGATATCTCTCCCAGTCTGCTGGAGATACCAGGGGTGGAGGCTGGGAGGCAAAGTGTGCCACTGAGCTACATCACTGTAGGCAAAGTGTACCACTGAGCTACATCACTTTGACTGTCCCATTCAAGGGTCTCTAACTGTCAGGCTTCAGGGGGCAAATCCCTCCCCTTCTCCTCCTGAGCTAGCTGGTGCTTTGACCCTGGGATTGGATTTCCCTCTATCAGAGGATGAGATCAGGAACTCAGAGTCCAAAGGGGAATTCCCTGCAGGGCCATACCCAGCAGCACATCCTCAAGAGGAGACCAGGTTGCCAATACACTTCTAGTCCAAGGGTGTCACATTCTAGCCTAACGCACACTTTGTTTCCAAGCTATTTCTCCAAATATAGTAATCTTTTGGTTCCTTATTTTCATACCTGCAGCATTATACGCACACTTTCTGATAACATTCACACACCCAGATCTTTTGTATGCATGTTCTGGTTGGAGAACTACCGTACATTACAAAAGCCGGAGAAGCAACAACGACAAAGGACGGCGGTGTTGCAGTTTTTGAAAAGAGAAAGTTGAGCCAATGGAGACAGTCAACACCGTACCTGTTGCAGGACTCTGCTCTCTGCACCTTAAAAGTTCTGTTCAATCAGCGCAGGTAAAGAGTTAGTGGCAAGCAGGAACATTATGTGGACAGCTATGCCTCTTGTTTTTATCAGCACACCAGGGAGCGTGGTTAGAGGGGGATAAGTTATGTGTTGTGGGTTTAAGCCTTAATGAGAATGAGAAGCTAAATTATTGAGTTTTGCAATGCAAATGATTTTTGAGCACAAATTCTTCATTTTTTGAATGCTAAGGCCTCGTAAAAAATGTCAATGGCTTATGAATTAGGCCATTAGCATGCAATTTGTGATGCTGGCGCCACTGGAGCACCATGCGACGAGGAGTCGCGAAGCTGTCTCTCCGTTTTACAAATGATTTTGCCAAGGGTTTTCGGGGGAGGATTCAGCCGACACACAAAAGGCTTAATCATAATCCGTGTCCTTGGTGGGCGCTCAGTTGCCAGAGAGGACCTTGCAACTGGGAAGTCCAGGGGGAAAAGTTCAAAACAGGAAGTGGCAATGTTGTGACCTGGGTTTGGTCTACAGCAGCAGGCAGGGAACCTTTCCCAGACAAAGGACCACATTCATTTCTGGCAACCTCCCAGGGACCACATTTCAGAGGTGGGCAGGGCCAGAGGCATAAATGGGCAACAAATGTCCCTGTTTGCCTTCATAGAGTTACGCTAGTTTCTGTATACACCTCTCTCAACCCTCTATTCAGACATGCACATCCCAGCCAGGCAAAAGCGATCAAGGAGGGTCTGAAGGAAGGCTGGCGAGGGTTGTGGCCTAGGGAGAGTACAATAAAAGTACAATGATTGAATCAAAACATCGCAAAATAGCAAAATCACAAAGTGCAAATCAGTTGCGTTGATATTGATAATTTTCAATTTAAGCAATGAAATTTCAGCAAAGACCGGGCACAGATCTGCACGAACAAACAACTGTGAAGCATATTTCTTGAAATGTAATGTGCCATCGGATCTGTAGCACACCTCAATTTTTAAAACCTTGAAACCAGAGAAGTATTTGTTGGTGAACGTAAATACACCATCAAATGTAATGCGCACCCTGATTTTCACGAAGTAATTTGGCCAAAAAAGGTGTGCATTACATTCGAGTAAATACAGTGTGTGTGTGTGTGTATTCTACTTTGATGTAAGCATTGCAAAATGTTACTTATTTTAAAATATGTGTGTTTTTTCAGCCCCTTTTGGCACTTTTTGTCTTTTCATCTGAGAACTTTATTGTAATATTCAGAGAAGTGTGAAATCTGCAGGGTAATTATGTTTCAATTAATCTGGGAGGTGTGAATTAGATGAGTTTGCTTATAAATGCAGCACGAATGCAATTCTCTTCTATTCCTGTTTATTACACATTGCAAAGTCACAGTGCAAAACCTGCTTTTGTGGGCATGGAAAGGGCTAAACATTTAATTAAAACACACAAACATATAAATGATCATGTTTCCCAGCTAGGTATTACATAGTAGATGTATTACAACAGTTTTAATAAGCACAGCTTCTTCCTTCCTCCTCCCTGCCCTTGCCTGAGAAATCTCAGGGGGAGGGGAGATCAATTTGTCAGAAATCCAAGTCAGGAACTTACGAGGGGAAAAGCCATCAATGCATAGTTTCATCAAACACGGACTTACGAATCATATATCATTGTTTGTCATCCCGAGACTTTTCGTGTACGCTGGTCCCTCTTCAAATTCACTCCCTCCTTCATTTGCAAACTCGGTCAAAGTGGAAGGAGAGCAATTTTCTCTTTTACACACACCCATTGAAGCTAAGACAATGGGTTTAGTTCTGAAAAACAGTCTAATGACTTTTAAAGACACATCAAGGATGTTTGCAAGAAGAAGAAGAAAAAAGACTTCACAAATGAAGGCTTGCAATCCAGCCCAGGCACTTAATGCAGCAAGACTTCCTTCAAAATAAAAATGTGGGGTCTTGTTTTGTAAGCCTGGGAAAGGTTCTAGGGCATGGGTTAGGGAACCAGTTTGGGCCAGAGGGTCAACTTTCCTGGGTGCAGGTGGGAGACATGCCAATGGTAGGCGTGGTCATAGGCAAAAGGGGGCAGGGCAATGGCTGTGACTTGTATTCTTGTGCAGTCACCTGCATTTTAGCCACACAGAAGTCAGAGGTTTCTACTAGGGCTCTTCAGAGGCCCCACTGACCCAATCTGGGCCCCCCACCGACCACCTACCCTGGGTCTGGCCCAGAATCAATTTTGAGGGCTGGAGGCTAATGTTTAATTAGGATCTTTAAAACCTAATTAAGCATACAATAGAAAGGGAGGTAGAGGAAGGAGGATATTGGGAGCGGGTGGCACTGTGGTCTAAACCACTGAGCCTCTTGGGCTTGCTGATTGGAAGGTCGGCAGTTCGAATCCCCGCGACGGAGTGAACTCCTGTTGCTCGGTCCCAGCTCCTGCCAACCTAGCAGTTCGAAAGCACAACAGTGCAAGTAGATAAATAGGTACTGCTGTGGTGGGAAGGTAAATGGTGTTTCCGTGTGCTCTGGTTTCTGTCACAGTACTCCGTTGCACCAGAAGCAGTTTAGTCATGCTGGCCACATGACCTGGAAAGCTGTCTGTGGACAAACACCGACTCCCTCGGCCTGAAAGAGAGACTAGCGCCGCATCCCATAGTCACCTTTGACTGGACTTAACCATCCAGGGGTCTTTTACCTTTACCTTTTACCTAGAGGAAGGAGAAGAAGCAGACTCCTACAGCTTTGCCTTCTAATGCCCCGGCACTGATAGCCCTGGTCTGCTCAAGGTGGTCTCACTCCACCTGCAATGAACTAGGGTTAACCTAGACCTGAATTGGCACAAGCCCAGACCTCCCAAATGAACCCAGTTCAGTTTGGACTTTGGCCAAATTCAGTGCACATGCCTGGTTTCTACACACACTGCTCAGGGCCCTTATCAATCACCTGCCCCTTTCTTAGTACACTCCATTCCATTCTGCCATCATCTGTTTTCTGTTTCAATTTCCAACTACATCAGTGTTCCTTGCCTGGTATGTGTGGTATTCATTGGTCTGGTTTTTTTTTGGGGGGGGGAGAGGGGGGCATTGTCCCCCAGAGGTTTTTAAGGTATATATAGCACTTCTGGCAATGTCAGGGTTCCTCTGAGCATCCTGAAGTTCTTTATTTCTAAGTGGCCCTGCCTTGGCAACAGTCTTCTTGGGACTCTTTTGCCATTCAAGCCAGTAGCTATCTCAATGTCTGCGCCCAATTCCTAAAGTACAAGGTCACCCCCCCCCCCCAAATCCTAGGAACTCTAGTTTGTTAAGGGTGCTGGAAACTGTAGCCTATGAGTGCAACTGTGTGCTTCTGTTCTCCCAAGAAAACAGCAGGACAGAACTGTATGCCCCAGATTTTGTCATTTCCTCCCACAATAACATGGAAATGAGCACTAAACTTCCACTAGATTTCCGGAAGTGGTTTTTACATCACTTGAAAGCTCAAATATAATGCAGAAATTAAGAGTTAGGGAACACCGTTTTAGAATGTGGCTTTTTGGGGGGCTTGTTATTGGGTTATTGTTCTTGGTTTGATTTTATATGTTGTGATCTTGTTTGTGAATTACCCTGAGACCTCCGAGTATAGGGCGGTGTATAAATTGAATAAATAATAATAATAATAATAATAATAATAATAATAATAAATTAAACATTAGGAAGAATTTTCTGACTGTAAGTGCTATTTGACAGTGGAATGGACTAAATTGGAAGTTGGCTTTCCTTTGTTGGAAGTTTTTAAACAGGGATTCTTTAGTTGGTATTCCTATATTGCAGGAGGTTGAACTCGCTGGCTCTTGGGGTCCCTTCCAATTCTACAATTCTATGATTCTAAGAAACCCTGGGGAAACAGGATAAACTGCTGTGTGAACGCAGCCAAAATCTCACAACAGAGGGAGATTTTCTCTCTCTATTTACCGGTACTTCCTTTGCATGGTGCATAATCTTCTATGTCTCTGGCCCACAAATAAAAATGAAAATGCCATACTTTTTGTTTGTCTGTTTTCTGACACCTATATCCAGATACAGAGACAAAAACGCAGCAAGCATCTGCTAATCTGTGTACTTTCAAGCACATTCTCCCCTTTAGAAGCAATTGCAGCTGCCTCTCAGAGTGGGGGACGGTGGCCGCTTGTCCTTTAACCTGCCCTGCAAACTTGAAGCTCAGAGAAAGAGATTATTTTCTGTTAAGTGGTGAGGTCTCCCCCCACCCCACCCCGCTTCCCCCTTTCCTTGTTTGGAGCCCCAGGTGTTCAATTAGCTTATGTGGAGAACGATCTACTAATCCTTTGCTGAGTGGCTCAAATCAAGGGACTCCCCCAGGACCAGCTTTTAAAAGGGGCTTAGCTTTCTGGGTGTGCACCAGGCATTAAACACCACAGGAGGGAAACGGAATCTCATCGGTGGGGTCACACATGTCTCTTTGAATCACTGTGATGATTGACAGCCAATATTGATGCTACATATTCATGAGCGGGGGAGAGAAACACCTTGGATCGCTCTAATTTGTCTTTCTTACTTATTCATCTCAGCCTGTCCCCACTCCCTTGCAGTGCATCCCTGTGAGAAACAATATGAAATGGCAGACTCATTGGCTGGGCAGAGAAAAATGCAGTGTGTGTGTGTGTGGTGTGATCCTGCCCATACAGCAAGATGAAGGGACCAGCTTGATGAAGCACCTTAACAGGAGGAGGAAGAGGCTATAGGGAGGCAGGAATTGGTGTCTGATAGTCCCATGCTGAACATTTATTATGTTTATCTACTCCCTGCTGCCCAGCAGCCATATTCTGTCAATTAGAAATCACATTCAGTTGGAAAATTCCATGATAATAATAATAATAATAATAATAATAATAATAATAATAATAATAATTTATTTATACCCCACCCATCGGGCTGAGTTTCCCCAGCCACTCTGGGCGGCTCCCAATCAAGTGTTAAAAAGAATACAGCATTAAATATTAAAAACTTCCCTAAACAGGGCTGCCTTCAGATGTCTTTTAAAGAGAAGATAGCTGCTTATTTCCTTCACATCTGATGGGAGGGTGTTCCATAGGGCGGGCGCCACTACCGAGAAGGCCCTCTGTCTGGTTCCCTGTAACTTCACTTCTTGCAATGAGGGAACCACCAGAAGGCCCTCAGCGCTGGACCTCAGTGTCTGGGCAGAATGATGGGGGTGGAGACGTTCCTTCAGGTATACAGGACCGAGGCTGTTTAGGGCTTCAAAGGTCAGCACCAACACTTTGAATTGTGCTCAGAAACGTAGCAAAGCATGTAGATGGCTGTCCCAGGTCCAATCCTCAGCATCTCCAGGTTGGGCTGCGGAAAGACTCTCACCTGGAATCCTGGAGAGCTTCTGCAAATCAGTACAGGAATGCTGAACTAGACAGAGCAATGGATGTCGCTCAGTGATGGAGAATCTGCTCTGCATGCAGGAAGTCTCAGGTTCAGCTCCTGGCACCTTTGGGAGTTGAAGACATTGACACCATGGTGTCATCAGGTGAATGAGAAATGGGTGGTGGGTAGGTGAAATTTAGGATCTGACCCACACTAACTACATCCAGTTCCCATCCGCCACAATAAAACTAGGCCCATAGAATCCCGCTGCCTTATTTCTCTCACCTGCTTATGCGGATGGATTCCCTTTACCCGGTTCGTTAAGAAATAAAAATTTGCAAGGTCTATCGGAACAAATCCTTCTTTCCCTCTTAAAGGCCACTAGGTTGCTTCCAGTCCCGAGATCCATTTCGTAATTTGCCATCTGGGAAGCTTTTAGAAACATTTTGATAAATGAACAACTGACGATCTCTCTGGAAGATAATGATACAGTGAGTTTCAGCTTTGCTTTAGTTCAGAGGATATTGCAGCGGCTGGAAAGGGTAAATGATTTTTTATTAGCCATAGACAAAAATCAAATTTGTGCTTCAATCTCCATCAATCTTGGGAAGGCCTCTGATGCAGCAGTACTGTTTTATTGGCCAGACTAATGAACGCTGGCGTCGGTTCTTTAAGTCTTCAGGAATTCATGTCCTATTGCTGGTAGTTCAGAGATAATGCCTTTCTTTCTTTCTTTCTTTCTTTCTTTCTTTCTTTCTTTCTTTCTTTCTTTCTTTCTTCATTCTGCAGCACCCCTCCTCAAAACCCACTTTCTTTATCCAACCTTTGATGCAGTGCTCTTCCCTCCCTTCAGTGTGGGGGTGCCTTGCTACACCCCAGTTCCCCCACAAAGAAGTCAGAATTGGTTTTTCCTCTGGGAGATGTTTAAGGTGTGTCAGTTGGCTGTGGGAGCCAATCTCAGGGCTGGGCTGGGTGGGGAGCAGTGCCTGCTTATACTGGACTGCATCTCCCCCTCCCTTCCAGTGTGGGTTTCAGCTGCTCACCTTTCAGAGGGGCCAAGTAGGAATTTCAGGGGAGCTCCGCCATTTTAAAGACTCTTCCTTTTCACCTATTTCATACTGCAGGGAGTCAGGTTTTCTGGCGTGGTGACTTCATTTCTTATTTGGCTCAATTGTTGGTTGGTCCATGCAGGAAAAACTGATAATAAGAAAGGGGGTAAGAATTCAGGTAGTTTGGGGCAATGGCGTAGGAAGGGGTGTGTGGTGGGTGTCATCATTGAAGGGGGTGACCATGGGGCCTGGCCTGCAGTGCTCCCAAGCCACAAGTCTCTCCTGGGGAGTGACGCAGTGGCTCGTGCACCTATAGGCTCTGCGCTGCCTCAAATGGCAACATGAGGCTTGCGAACTCCGTGGAGGTGCAGCATGCTCTGTCCTGACTTGCCCCACCCCATGGGTGCAGGGCATTTGTGCCGCCCCGGGTGCCCAAGCAGCTACCTACGCCACTGGTTTGGTGTTAAGGGCACTTTTGCTCACCCTGTGTTCTGCAGGAAAAATTGGGTGAACTAGTTCTTGTTATGTGTGCTGGGGTGAAAGCAGAGTTGGTGAAGCGTTTGTTATTATACCCACTGTATTTCTCGAGTTATTATACCCAAGATTTTTGAGGCAAGAAGGAGGGATTCCTTCCAATCCTTGCCTCTGAGATCAAAGGCTTAGCCTGTATAACATGCCCATTAGTTGTGAAGGGGTTAACCCTCTAATTTAGGGAGCTTCCCTGCCTGGACTATATATAGTCATATATAGAGTATGATTTGGTTTAACCTGGTTCAGGTTTTGCAAATTCTCAGTTTATAATATTTAATAAAATATAACCAGTGCTATTTTTCTAGGAAAAGAGGTGTCAGAACTCACCATGGACTCTTCCCTTGTTCTCTCATATATAATGGCAATGGCGTCCAGCTCAGAGGTGCCGGAACTGAGTTCCTGTGAGTTTCGGCTGAAGAAAAGCCCTGAATACAACCTTCATCCAAGTTCAGTTGTCATGAATCTTCTTTCAGGGTGTGGTGGCAATGCTATTCTACTAATGAGATTTACATGGGGGCACATTTACGGGGGGGTTGGAAGGTGGGCAGGAAGTTACTTCTTTGCCAGAAGTCAGGAGGGGTCAATTGAGTTTTTAAGTCCCCCTTCCCCACCATTGCCTGCATCCCCTTCACCTCCTGGACAGGACTCATATCATCCTCTTTGTATACAAGATGCTTCCATGCTACACTCAGAAATTTAGCTTCTAGAGAACCCGGGAGCAGTAGAGTGATCACACCAGCAACACAAATGTTAATGAAATGATAGCATGGCACCCCAAGTTGCTATTGTTTTGTTTTGTTTTTAAGAATGGTGAAACAAATAGGGACAGAAATCACCCAGAGAGAAGCAGAAGAAAACTGGAATCTATGCATAGTCACCTGCTTTCAACTACGGCGGTGCCTCGGGTTACATAAGCTTCAGGTTACATATGCTTCAGGTTACAGACTCCACTAACCCAGAAATAGTACCTCGGGTTAAGAACTTTCCTTCAGGATGAGAACAGAAATCGTGCTCCGGCGGCGCAGCAGCAGCAGGAGGCCCCATTAGCTAAAGTGGTGCTTCAGGTTAAGAACAGTTTCAGGTTAAGAACGGACCTCCGGAACGAATTAAGTACGTAACCAGAGGTATCACTGTATTGAAACCATCTCTGTGTTTGAGAGATAGGCCTTGGGGCCCAGGGTAAACCCATTTCCAGTTTGTGTTTATTTTTGCACGTACCCATTCAACAGTCTATTCCATCCCATTTCCACATTAATCTGTGATATAAAAAACTTTATATTTAAATATGCATTTTTAAAAAACAAATGCAATATTTCAAAAAATATCGTACATTTCTAACCCATTTTGGAATAGTCATATGTGCATCAAGCACTGTATCAGAGAAGTGTGAAATCGGAAGGAGAATTATGTTCTAATCCACACATGACTTCAGGAGGTGCAGATCAGGTCAGCTTGCCTGAAGCATCCCTGCTTGGGACCATTTATGAAGGTAGTGTTAAGGCTGTTTCCAGGGGAGATGCTGATGGCCATTCCTTAATACCTGCTCACTTCATTATTTCTCACCGCACTAACCCAGCAGGCTTCAATTGCCCAAACTTAATGTTCTTTAACCATCTCTACCATGACCCAAGTTTAACATGTACATCAAGTCATTTAGTGCAAAGACTTGCATGGTTTTCTCCTTTCCACTTATACCCCTGTATCTTCCAAAACAACAGGACAACCAAAGCACAGCCATCCTTTGAAATGCACGCTTCTGAATTTTGCAAGGCAGCTCCCCAGCCAAACAATTTGTACAAAAAGGCATGTACCTGGGTAAAATGTGCCCCAAAATTCATAAAAATAACATAAAAAATGCATTTTATTAGGGGAAATTCCTTTGCAAGAAATATGTATTTTAAGGGAAAATCATACTGAAATGTTGGTGAACATTTGTGAGGACTTTAAAATCATAATGATAATAATGATATTAATCGCAAACTGATGTGGAAAAGGGGATGATTCAATTTAAGACTGGAAGAATGAGAAAATGAGAGGAACAAATATTGCCATATCTGTCCACCCCTAACCCCTTTCCATTATCAAAGTGTGACAGTGGACTTATCACTACAGTGAACTAATAATTCTGAACATCTTGCAAGAGGAAGATATCCAGATTATTTTATTTATTATTACATGCAAATCCAGGACCTGAATGTGGTTCAAATGGTGCTTCCCCTCCCATTTTATTCTACAGTAACCCTGTGAGGTACGGCAAGTCAGGATAAAGGACAGTGACTGTCCCAAGGTCACACAGCGAGCTTCATGGCTGCTTTGGGATTTGAACTCTGGTCTCTCGGATCCTAGACCAACACTCTAACCATTATATCACATTGGCTTGGGGATTAGCCAATGAATCTGGATGGTAGTAGCCTGAAGGCTGACACATAGAAGGGCTTCGCCACGCAATACATCATCATCTAATGGAACTCAATGTCACAAGATGTGGTAATGCATCTTTTTGGTCTTTTTGGAAAGCATTTGTTACATTTGGGGAGAATAGAATCTTCAACCAATGATAGCTTAATGGAATTTTCATGTCTCCCTTGTCCCCATTTCTTATTCCTTTGCATACAAGTTTCTGGAGACAAAGAGGAGAGGCAAGACCTGCTTGGGAGCTTACAGAGATATCTGGCTAGGTACTGTTTGAAACTTTATTGTGGGGAGGAGTAAATAACCATGATCTAGTCCAAGGTAGGTAACTTAAGGCCCAAGGATAGAATGTGACCCCTGAGGCCTTTCCATCCAGTTGTCAGGGACTGTGGTGAGAAGGGCTTCACTGAAGAAGAATGGTGTGAGCCACTCCCTCCTCATGATCCTTATCCTGAATCTTCCTAGGAGCAGGAGGACAGTATAGATTTGGAACAGTGGTTTGCAGAGGGGCATGGTTCAGAAGGCAGAAGCTGGGAAATACTGGATGGGGAACAGCTAGCAGAAGAAACACTGGGAGAGAGAGGGTTAACAGATTCACAGTCTCTGTGAACAGTATCCACCACCCTCCCCCAAAGTCCCAGAGAGCTCAGAAAGTGTCAGAACAGAAAGCACAGAGGCTACACGCTCAGATTACAAGACATAGGAGTGACATAGATTAATAAGGATGGAAGGGGGAGTGACCTTAATTGGGAGCATGGCCATTCTGGGTAGATTTGCTTTGTCCTTTGCTGTGTTTATTAAAGAAACTAACTGTAAGAATTCCCTTTCATTTGATCTGCTCATTTACGGCCACAGGGGAGGAAGCAGATTCCCCGAAGTCTGGTACCTAGGCCACACCTCCTCTCCAGAACATGCTGCTCAGTGACCCTGCTCTGTCACCTTCTCAAGTGTTTTCACCTGTGCAGAGTGTGCTCTTGAGCTGTGACAATGCTTTTTGCTTGCCTGGATGGGGGCGGGGGGGGGCGGGGAATAGGAAAACGTGTGCTTCATGTATGTGTATAAAACCCATTTTACTTTCATGTCACTGGGATACAGCCCACTTGGCCTTCTCAAGAGTCAAATCCAATGGTCTGCCCCTGTTTGCCTCCAGGACTTACCTACCACTAGCATGAGGCTCCTCCCCTTGCCTCCCCTCCTAGAAGCTACCCTAAAAAGGAATGAAGTTTCCCCCCAAAAGACTGGAAAAGTTTCCTCATCCTGGCCTTATGCAGCAAGTCAAGGCTTACATTTTTACAACTGAGATGTCAGTCTAAGAAAGTTTGCTTGTTAGGGCAAGCTCTGGTTTCTGTAGTGCTGTTCATCGTATGTGTGTGTGTGTTCGGAAGGGTGTTCTGTGGAGGGGTCTCCTTCCCTCTCATGAAAGCTATGGAGAAAAATCTCCTACGGGGATGTATCATCATTCAGGCTGGGTATCTAAGAGATAAATGAGATCAATAAGGCAGTGCCCAACAGGAATTTAATCCAGCATTCTGTTTGAAGACCTCCCCCAGGGATAGGCTATTCCAGGGATGGGAGTTTTAGCATGCTGTTGGGTGTTTTTCCTCCCCTAGTAAAGCGCCACGCTATTGGTTTCGATCCATTGTGTTTATGAGTTTCAGAGTCAAAAGAAAGTTGAGAAGAGAAATCAAAGTGACTGGAACACCATGATCTTGTGGCCGGTTCTGTATTCTTGTTCCCATTATCAATGGGGGAAAAACACCATGCGGTGGGCAAGGGATGCTGAAAGAAAACAAATACCATACGGTCTTCTTTCCAGCCATTTAAATCATTGTTAACTACTTCTAACCAACCTCTTTTTCTCCCCCTGGGTTGTTTAATTATTGCCGAATAAGTGATACTGTTGAGGAATTTGTCTGGGGGTGCAGCGAGGGGGGGGCACAGAGAAAGTAATTAGTATTTCTATCTATCTCAATGAAAGAGACTATTACTATTAATTAATATCCATACAAGGAAACCAAAGAGGTTTTTAAAAAGTCTACAATAGAGATATCTCCAGGGTCCACATTTACTTCGAGAGCCTCTTTGACAGGTAGCCATTTATTATTTTAACAAGCTGAGATAGTCTGCATCGCCAGTCTCGGGAGGTCAATCCGTCATTGCTGTCAAATATTTGATAACTAAAGTGTCTGTATTAATAACTAAAAATGGGGAAAAGATAGAGCATTGTAAGAGGTGAGATAACTGCAGCGGGGGGTCAGGATGCTAGCAAATGGCAAACAGCGGCAGGCTGGCTTTTGCACAAAGGAAGGAACAGATCGCTGTATATACGGACACGGTGCTTTATTCCAGTTGCATTTGGACGCTACTGAGTTATAATCTCGCATCCAGGAGTGCAGGGGACATGGTTGAGATTTATTCAATTATGTCTGGGACAGAGCAGGGGTAACCAATGCAGTGCTCCCCCCAGATGGTGAGGACTGCAACTACCATCATCTCCAGTCAGTCTAGCCAATAGCCAGGCACGATGGGAGATGTAGTCCACCACAAATGAAGGTAGTGCTGGCTCTATGACCCCTGCTCCCTCAAGGAGTCTAACTCCTTAGCCCAGCAGGTCTAAAGGGCTCTTGTGAGTGGATCCCCTTGCTGGGCAGTGGGCAGATCCTTGACAGATGCCCTATCATGTTGACACTTCTCCCTGGAACTCTCTAAAGCAGCGGTTCTCAACCTGTGGATCCCGAGATGTTGTTGGACTACAACTCCCATCATCCCTAGCTAGCAAGGTCAGAGCTCAGGGATGATGGGAGTTGTAGTCCAACAACATCTGAGAACTGCTGAAGGAACAAAGACTTTTCCTATGATGGGGAATGCAGATTAAGAGATATTTTTGGCCCTCCCTTATATCCAGTCCAATTTATTATACTGGCCATGAGAATCCAAATTAAAAATAAGTACAAGTAAAAGGAGTGTTTCGCCACAAATAATCATCTCTATTTGGATCTCTGTGTCTCCCTTACAGTTCAGTGCTATATTGTCGAAGGTTTTCTTTCTGATCTTTTTGGCCGCCAAAGAAAAAAGGGCAACTTTATGAGTCACTGAAACGTTTACATTGCTAAGAAGCCATAGGACCTTCTCTGCCAGGGAGAGACATCTTGTATGGATGGTAAGGTGAGAAATTGCCTCCTGGGCCCAATGTATAGTGTATAGTGGGCAATACACTTGCGGTTGCCCATATATACAGAGTCTGTCTTTGTATGGGGCCCTCCCTTATAAACCCAGAACTCGGAGTCTAGGGCTGCCAGAGAATTTGTTCATCCCATGTCCAGAATGGAAATCAATCCAGTGACTATGATTAGCATCCACTGTTGTTGCTCCTTCAGTCCACAAGTACTCCCATTTGCACCGTGTTTTCTTTGCATTGGAATGAATGGGGTGGAATAATGCAATGAGCATTTACATAATTTCACCCCAGTGGACAGTGAGATGAATAACACTGTTTTGGGGGGAATGTGAACTACAGTGGAACAGAAACAGTGCTGCATGTGACAAATACAGCAGGGAACAAAAAACGATGCCTTTTTACATCCGTATCAGGGTCACTGTAGAATTTGATTGGCAGCTGGTTCAAATTGGCTTAAAGAAAGCATCCCATGTGAAATCCCAATAGGGAGTGGCAACTTACTCAAAATCAAGAGCAAGTATCATCATTAAATTTTTTTATTGCGTTTATATTTCCTGCACTTCAGCAGGCCACCCTCAACAAGCCTCCAGCCTCTTTAGCCACAATAACTTCATCCATGAGTCATGAAAACTCTCCAGGGTGCTCCCCATTTACTCGCATCAGATCTCTGCCATGCTCCTCTTCCTCCTCCTCCTCCCTCTCCTCTTCTTCTCATCCTGCATTTTTCTTGCAGTGCCGTCAGGTCCTTGCACATCATTTCCAGCCATTGGTCTCTGAGTGAAATCCTTCCCATGCCCGGCTTATGTTGCCACCCAGGTGCCTTTGTGCCCTTCCGTATGTGTGAACTGCTACTGCTGAAAAGTATTTGTATTCAAGTTATTTGAAGAAGGATATTCAGAACTTTGAATCTGGAGAGAGCTCCCCATTCATTCTCAGAGTGATAAATTTATTTATCTGCATTAGTTTGCCTCACCATGTTGTTTGTTACTATGGTACTTAGGTTTGTGTTTTTATGTTGTAAACCACTCTGTGATCCTCGGATGAAGGGCGGTATAGAAAATTTAACAGCAGCAGCAGGAGCAACAATAATTTCACTTATGTGTACGCATGCCCAGAATGTAACCCCTACATAAGTGGGGAGTAGCCTGTAGACTTGAGGGAATTAACAAAGATGACTAAGTTAGGCCGGTTCATTTGAAATTACAAACTTAAGTTACATGTGACCGTTCTTTTCAGTGGGTCTGCTTTGCATAGGACTAGCCTTGGATACAACCCATAGATTTCTGGGTTTTCTTACAAGGACCCAGGCTTCTTTTTATCGAAACCAATTGTCCATGCAGCATTGGTTATCACTAGTGGAAAGCAGAAAAAGGATGTCCTTGTAAGAATTAAGTTGTCCTTCCTGCACCACTCACATTACCTCTTGTTCTGATTTCCATATTTTTGTTTTCCCCTTCACTTCACAGCAAGAAGCAAATCCTGAATACAGATGTAACTCCACTCTTTTATCCAAAGGACAGTCTTCCAAAGTATTATATACAAGTGTCGAACTGTATTCAAGTACTTGTCAAGGAAGAATGACCTCATTATTCATGAATTGTTCCAGGGTGTTCCAGGGATTGGGCATTGCACGTCTCGTCAATTTGAATACCTCTTGAAAGAAGAATATTATAACCGCAGAAAATATTAATACTTTTTTTTTTGGTTCAGATCTCACTCTCAACCTGTTCCCATCCATTTTAGGACTACGTTGAAATAACTCCCTCCTAGTTTTGCTGCTCTATGAGAATGGCAGTGTGTGAGTGAAATTGAGCAATTTTCAGAAGTGGGGTGGGCAAACCCAGCATTGCAGGGGGTTGGACTAGATGACCCTTGGGGTCCCTTCCAACTCTACAATCCCTCCCTCCCTCCTTTCTATACCTCCGTCCATCACACACACTGCTTAATGCCCAAATATACTTCTGAGCAGGTAACAAGTATAAAAAACAATTACATAATTAAAATACATACAGCCAGCATTAAAATGCAAAATAAAACAATCATAGGAAAAAAAGAAGATTCAAGTCGAGAGATGAATGGTAAGCCAGCAGTGCCTTCAAAACTCAGCAGAACACCAATACAGTGGTACCTCGGGTTACAGACGCTTCAGGTTACAGATGCTTCAGGTTACAGACTCTGCTAACCCAGAAATAGTACCTCGGGTTAAGAACTTTGCTTCAGGATGAGAACAGAAACTTTGCGGTGGCCCCATTAGCTAAAGTAGTACATCAGAACAGTTTCAGGTTAAGAACGGACCTCCAGAACGAATTAAGTTCTTAACCCGAGGTACCACTGTACAGATTTCAGCAGAGAGTGTATTCCAGAACCCCAGTGAAAAAGCCTGCCTCTGTATCACCACAAAGCCAAGAATGAATAGGCTGAGGCAAGACTAACTGGGCTTCACTTGCTGATGGTAATGCCCTCACTGAGCAATGGAGGGAAAGATGATCTTTCAAGTCACATGTTCCAGAGATGTTTTCTTTTCCAGCACTTTATTTATGCAGTTTAATATCTACATGAAACCACTGAGTAGGGTTATCCACAGTTCTGGAGTATGTTGTCAGCAACAGGGGTGCTGACTTAGCCATCTCCCCTCCCCACACATTGAGGAGGCCCAGCCACAGGCAGGGGATGGCAGCCCCCACAATATTGGGAGGGGGCATAGCCCTTATGCCCTATATCCAGTACTCCTGGTCAGCAATATGCTGATGACACACAGCTCTACTTCTCTTTTACATCTGCAGATGTGGCAGTGGAAGTGCTGGACTGTTGTCTTGCCTTGGTAATGGACTGGATGAGACCCAGTAAACTGAAGCTCAATCCAGATAAAACTGAGGCAGGGGAGGACCTTGGTAATAGGCCATCCTGTATGAGGACATTTGACACCCCCAGCCCTCGCATCACCAGCTTAAGCCAGGCTTCAGGAAGGAGGTGTGAGGCTCTGGCAGGGTCCTAGAGCCCTCTTTTCTCCTTCCCAAAGCCCAGTAAGCACTTGCCTGGCTTTGGGAAGGAGAAAGGAGGACTCTGGGACCCTGTTAGAACCCTCACACCTCCTTCCTGAAGCCAGACAAGTAGCTACCTGGCTTTGAGAAGGCACCCTACTTGGCAGTATGCCCCATATGACTGCACCTTTCACACTGCCCTAAATCAGCCTCTGACTGAGTTACCATTAGTGGGCAGTTCCCTAAACTGGATGGACAGAAGATCACATGCTCCTGATGGGGTTACACTCCTTCTGAAAGAGCAGGTATATAGTCCTCCTGGATCCTTTGCTGTTGCTTGAGGCTCAGGTTATCTCAATGGCGTGAAGTGCCTTCCATCAGCTTTGGCTGGTGGCCAGCTGTGTGCCTACCTGGACAGAGATACCCAACTTCAATTGTCTATGCTCTGGTAAGCTCTAGGTTAGATTGCTGAAATGCATTATAGGTAGGGCTACCTCTGAAGATGTTTCGGAAACGTCAGGTGGTGCAGAATTTGTTGGCCATGTTGCTCACCAGGGCAAGAAGTTTTGAGCATGTTACACTGAATCTGGTACAACTGTACTGGCTGCCAGTTCTGGGCCCAATTAAAAGTACTGGTTTGGGCCTATAAAGCCCTAAACTGCTCAGGACTGTGATATCTCAAGGACCACCTCTCCCCATATGAACTGACCCAGAAATCATCACCCTTCATTGTGTGCCTCCAGAGGTCCACAGGATGGCAACATGAGCTTTTCTATAGTGGCTTTCTGTCTTCCTGTTTGTGCAATGTTCTCCTCAGGCAAGCTCACCTAGTGCCTTCATTATATATCTTTAGCACACCCTCCAACATTTCTCCAGTGAAAATGGGGACGTCCCATTCTACAACAATAATTTTACTATTTATGCCCCACACATCTTACTAGGTTGCCCCAGCCACTCTGGGCAGCTTCCAACATATATAAAAACATAATATAACATTAAAAAACCTTCCCTATACAGGATTGCCTTCAGATGGCGGGGGGGGGGGCGGCGGCGGGGCAGCGGATAACTCCATACCCTCCAACAGTTCTCCAATGAAAATAGGGACATCCTAACATACCCTCCAAAATTTCTCTGATGAAAATAGGGACATTCTAAGTAAAAGTGGGACATTCTGGGATCAATTCAGAAACTGGAACAGCTTCTCTAAATCAGGAACATCCCTGGAAAATAGGGACACTTGGAGGGTCTGATTTATGTGCCAGGCAGAAATGTTTCTCTTCAACCAGGCATCTGGTTGATTAACATTCTATGGCTTTTTAAAGGTGTTTGTGGATGGGGGAGGTTATAGGTTTGTTTTTGTTTTATTATGTATTTTGTATTCTCATTTTGTATTTTTCTGTTGTGAACCACCCTGGGATCATCAGGTGAAAAGCAGTATACAAATTTAATAGATAGTAATTTTTTTTAAAAAAGGTAAGTTACAAAACCACAAAACCTACCTGCCAAAAGTTTCAGGATCTTATGACATTGTTCTTAAGAGAAACCCCGAGGTTCATGTGACACTGTGGACTCTCAAGGAGTTCAGTTGCCTGAGCTAGGGAAGAACGAGCTTCTGTAAAACTGGGTTACTGACTCTTGGGCTACTCCAATCCACAGCTGAGCAATGAGCTGTTCAGACTGAGATGCCACACCACAAGCTAGTAACTTTATAGCAGGCAATGTTGGTTCCTTCTGTCACCTGATTCCTGTTGGGTTTGAGGCTGCAAAGCCGCCCTCTGTCCAACTGTAGCGTTGCCCAAGGTCAGACTGCAGTGGTGTAGCGTGGGGGGTGCAGGGGGGGGCGGCCGCACCGGGTGCAACATCTGGGGGTTAGGGTTAGGGGGCGCAAATCCACGGGTTAGGGGGCGCAAATCCACGGGTTAGGGGGCACAAATTACTTGCCTTGCCCCGGGTGCTGACAACCCACGCTACGCCACTGTCAGACTGGCAGCCTCTGCTTTTGTGCTCCCGAGCAGCACAGAAAGGAAGGTACATGGCCAGGCCTTTCCACAGGTGTCTCTGGATTGAGAAGCCTTATGCAGGCTTTTAAGGAAACCTGGAGTGTCTAAGTCCCCTTGGAATAAGAGGAACCCCTTATGATGTAACAGAAAAGACACCAAACACAGCAAGTATCTGAAATAGCTTGGTGGCCATGCCTTTGGTAGGCTTCATGGAAGGGAAAATGGGTCTGGGACTTTTATAAGAGTTGGATTTATTGATGAGGCTGGCAGAGATCTTCTTAACAAGTTTGGATTCCATCCCGAAACAACCTCCGACCTCCCTGTGAAGTTGGTGGGAGTGCAGCCAAATGCATTGATTTAAAAATAGAGAGAAGAGAAAAAAGCAACCAGATAAAAGCTTCAGATTAAACTGTATAATCAATACACTCTGTGAACTGGAATCCCACTCCCCAAAGTCAAGTAGAACGTGAACACCCTGGGAGGGAGGGGGTGTATATGTGTGTTTCTTTTTAAAGCAGAGCATGGAAAGTTGGTGGTAGTGGAGGGGAGAAAACAACTTTTCCAAACTGTTAGTAATTATGCCTTGATTGTTGTTTATGTTTGCTGTACTGTAACTGGCTTGCCTAAGGGCGGCTGGTGGTGCTGGAGAAGATACAAAACTAATTTCGTTTTAAAGGGGGAAATGAAAGTTTTAAAGTAGTTTAATGTTTCGATAAAACTATAATGGGTAGAGAAGATTGGAGCCTCCAAGTCAATAAAGAGCACTAATTCCGATAATAATTCAAACCCTTAACTCTCCCCAGATCTCCTGGAATTCTTCTTTCTGACATGGGTGTAGAATGCGACTTAGGCCTACAATGGATGTCAAACTGGGATGAGATGCTTTGCCCCCGAAAACGTCCATTTGCCCCCCTTACAAAGTAATCTCAAATTATTATTATTTATTATTTTATATATTGCTTAATTGGGCTGTGCATGGCCCCCTCTGGATTCAGCCCTTTGAAGCAGCCCTGATTCAGCACAGGATAATTAAGGGTTGACCGGACTCAGATCTGGGCCCTGAATCAATTTGGGGGCCCTACAGAGGGGTAAGGTTTAAACCCCTAATTAAGCATGTCATTGGGGGAAGGGAGAAGCAGGCACCACTGGTTGCCTGTATCTCACCCCCCGTCACCCTGAACTGCATGTTTAATCATGACATTATTGGATAAAATGAAGGGTGGATGAATCTATTAATGACTCTCATTTTTCCAATCTTAAATTCAGTTCTCCCCATTTGAGGATTTAAAATTCGTGAACATTTGTCAGCATTTTAGTGCAAATCTCTCCTGAAATGCACATTTTTGGTATGCAGCTTTGGCTAATATACTAATTTGGGCAAACACACACCCTCCATCCTTTCTCCGATGAAAATAGGGATTTCCCATTCCACCATGATCATTTTACTATTTACACCCCACACATCTTACTGGGTTGCCCCAGCCACTCTGGGCAGCTTCCAGCACATATAAAAACATAATAAAACATTAAACATTTAAAAAGACTTCCCTATACAGGATTGCCATCAGATGGCTCGGGGGTCGGATAACTCCATACCCTCCAACATTTCTCCAATGAAAATAGGGACATCCTAAGGAAAAGCGGGACATTCCGGGATCAAATCAGAAACTGGGCAGGCTTCTCTAAATCAGGGACATCCATGGCAAATAGGGGCACTTGAAGGGTCTGCAAGCAATTACCACCATATAATTCATTACCTATGTTTTCACAAATGTATGGTTTTTTTATGCACACTTTCTCCTAACGTGCCAACTGGAATACTTCTAGATCTTGGCACCTGCTTGGTTTTGACTTTGCAGCAGAAGCTAGCCTTCATGGTAGGAACTTGACACCTGCATGTTTTGAACCAGGTACATGTTTCTGGTCCTCCTGGATTGGCAGCCAGCTCCCTCTGCATTGGCACATAGCTCTGGCTTGCTCAGAGTATGACACTTGCAGAGCTTGAGAAATGGCTCACAGTTTCAATCCCACAACCATCAGGGAAGAAGGGACCCATGACTGGCCCACAAGTTTGAACACCATACAGGATGTGGACTGCTGCTACATCGGTGCAAAACCGCACAGGATAGCTATGGAGCAGTGTGCTGGCGCACATCAGTCTGTGAGCTGCAGACTCAAAAGTGAAATGAGGATGAATGATGAGGGGCAAATGAGGACACTGTTTATTGGGGTTCCCGCTTTTTAAAAAAGAGACACCGAACTTGCCTTCAAGCTGGACTTAATGCAAGCATCTTGACTGAATGCATTTGAAAGTTAAGAAGGCCGCTAGGACTCAAGGGCATCGCGCTTGCAGCCAGATGGGGGCAATTCATCACGAGCTGGATGGGATGTAATTGGATGTTACAAATTTGAAAATAACCTCTTTGTCAATGCCTCCGTTAGCAGAGGACACCCGACAAGAGCTTTCTCGTCTTTGGGGACCACCTCCCAGCAAAGTGGAATCACTGACTACATCTTTATTAGAAGGCCATGTTTATGCTTCCGAATGGTAGCTTTGAGAGGTGTCGCGGTCTCAGTTCCATACCAAAATATGCCACTGGAAGCAAATGACAGAGCAGGGAGTTAAACAGTAGTATCCATTTGAACTGTCTCCAAAGGGGATTATGCAAATTAATAGAGGAAAAGGCTACCAGTGGCTACTAGCCATGATGCCTATATATTACCTCCAGTGTGTCATTGAACACCAGCTGCTGGGAAGGAGAGCAGGGGTGTAAATGGCATGAGAAGGTTTTTGAGCTCATTTTCTGCTTTGGGCTTCCTATGGGCATTTTGCTGGCCACAGTGAGAACAGAATGCTGGACTAGATAAGGGCTCACCTCCTGTTCTTATGTATGGATGCCAAGACGACAGATGCTTAGTGTCAGAAGTGTGGGCAGGAGCCAGGCCCTGGGACCAGTAGGGCTTCGCAGGACTGGGGCCTTCCTGAGTTTGTTCTGGAGAGGCAAGGCTTCATTCATGCTCTAGAGACCAAGCTCCAACATAAAATATTAAATCTTATTAGCCATCCGGTGCCCCTACCAAGTTGTCTACCTAATCCTAAATATCACTGTATGTCAGTGATTAAGTATTAAATATCCTTGCACACTCCATGCATTGAATATAGTGAAATGTTCATAGGAAGGTGGCTCATTGGCAGACTGTGGTTGGCCATGGCCATTCCTGGACAGGGAGAGCCTGGTCACAGTAGTTCATGCACCGGTTACTTCAAGATTGCATTACTGCAGTGTGCTCTATGTGGAGCTTCCCTTGCCCTTGCTCTGGAAGCTGCATTTACTGTAAAATGCTGCAGCACAATTGCTGACAGGAGTGAGGCCTTGTCAGCATATAACACCTGTGCTCAGAGGCCTGCACTGGTTGCCAATCTGCTATTGGGCTGAGCTCAACGTGTTACTATTAGTATATAACACCCTTAACAACTTGGAACCAGTTTCCCTACAAGATCGCCTTAAACCATAGGTGCCCAGTTGTCTGCTTTGCATAGGAGCAAATTCTTAGGGGCCAAAGGAGCTTTGCCCCCCAATAAAATATTTGAGGGGGGCACCATCCAAAGTCGATGGGCATTGCCATTCAAATGCTGTGTTTGCACTGTGCCATGTGATTATGTGGGGCAGGGCTTACCTCCCCCCCCAAATTTTGTTCAGGTTGGTACCCCTGCTGCATTGATTGGTGGAATTGGCACTTTTACAAGTGCCACATAATACCCACACCATATCTGTAAGAGCTCAATTGTTTAGTGTGGCAGGACTGAAACTTGGAACTCCCTGCCTATTGATATCAAGCAGGCCCCTTCACAGTATTCCTTTTGGTGCCTGCTAAAGACATTCTTATTTAGACAAGCCTACCCAGATGTTTAGAAAGTTTGTAGGAGTTTTAATTTGTTTTAGTCAATTTTATTGTGGTTTCAACCTTCTGTATGCTTTAGATATTTCAGGGATAATTTTATTGTTTTATCTTTTTTGTAAGCCACTTTGAGGTTTTTTCTACCATCCATTGGAATATAAATTTTATGAATAAAATGAAATAAATAAAACATCTGCTTTGCATGTAGGAAGTCTCAAGTTCAACCTCAAGTTCAATCTCCAGGTAGGTCTGGGAGAGAGGCCTGTCTGAAACCCTGGAGAGCTGCTGCCTGTCCGTGCAGACAATACTGAACTAGGTGGATCACCAATTACCACTAAATATGAAATATCAACAACTCGGATTTGGATTTGTTCATTTGTATCTAGTCACCAGACCACCACACAACAAAGCTCATTGATTCAATAACATGTATATATTTAGCAAATATTTTTTACAAAGCTGGAGAATATTCACAGCATATTCTGAGGGTGTTTTACAGCGGATTTTGGAAAGACAATCTTTGGCGGACAAATTCATTATGGAAGTTTGACATCAAATGCTGTGCCTCAACATGCAGTCATGAAATTCCTCCACCCACCTGACCCTCCAAAATGATGTCTCATCGCAAAAGCCAAGAAAGGAAGACGTTACAAATAAAAGAGAAAAGAACTGTCAAGCCCATGATTCTCTTGAAAAGATTCCTTCTGACTTTGGACATCCGGAAGCTTTGGCAGCCCAGCTAAAATTTCCAGCCAGACAGCAGTGTTGGAGTAGTGTCAGGATGGAACAAAGGCATGGGATGAGGGCCTTCAGAAGTGTGTGTATGTTTGGCAATGTGTTTCATGAGTGTACTGAAACACTGGTAGGGCTCAAAGGTTTAGTCAATTAAAGAGGGCGTTCTCAGCAATGGCACTGCGGGAAAGTTGCCTTATCTTGAGCCAGACCATTAGCCCATGTAGCTAGTATTGTCACTCTTCACTGACTGCTGGTGACTCCCCAAGGTTTTCAGACCAGGCGTCATTTCCACCCCACCTCAGGTTGAACCTGAGACCTTGTGCATACAAAGGAGGAGCTCTACCATGGAGTTATGTGTGTGTTTAATGACTGCTACTATTGTGAAAACTCTAATTGCAGGGGTTTGACATAGGAGGCTGCCTTATCCTGAGTCAGACTATTGGTCCACCTGGCCCAGTATTTTTTGTACTGGTAGAGGCTTTCCAGAGCTTCAGGCAGGGTCTGTCTTAGTGATAGCCATTAACATGATGCAAGGTGTGGGAATGCAAAGTTTCAGCACCAGAATTTGGGGCAAGGTAGAGTAAGCGGTGGAGGCAGGGGAGGGAATTCAAGATGGGGACTAGTTTTTCCAGGAGCTTTATACTTATTGATTCCATGCAGTAGTTGTCATAAATAGATCAGGACGTGTGATTTGCAGAACAGCTTTATGTGTCCATCAATACCTGAGCATCTTTATTCCTACCTGTGAGTAAGAGAACGGCAACAAATCCAGCTCCCAAGTCAGAATAAATCCCGGCTGGCATTAAAGTATTGCTCTTCACATCTTATAGCACAGCAAAGTAAAATAAACAAAAAATAATATAATATATTTGCATGGTAAACTTAATTACACAGAGGAAAGCTGCAAATTACAAGCATTTTCTGAGTGTTATCAGAATGGAAGAGCCTTAGTTCAAGTCAAATGTGATTTAAATCTTGAAAAAGTCTTGTTGAGGTGTCTTTTGTTTGCTTTTGTTTTTCCATCTTCTTTGTCTTCTTAACGGGAACATCAAAACTCTGAAGACTAACTTCACTAAATCAAAATGAGTGTCCTCTAAATAATTGGGAACGTTATTGGCTTCTATTGATTTAACAATACCTTTTTGTCGTTGCGGAACTTCATCTTGGAAGTTGTGATACTGGCATGAATAAGAAAGAGGAGGCATTGCGACGGAATGAGATGTACCTAACCATTTTTCACTTTAGAAAGGGAGTCGTATTCCGTCAATGAGATATTACTAACATAACTCAATCTTCCCAGAGAGATAAAATAAAATTAAAACCATAGCAAATTAAGGATATGGGTAGCCTGAGCCATCAATCTTTTTGCAGCTCAACGATGGAGTGCCATCCATTTTAAGTCTAAAACATAATGTGAGGGACACAGGGATCAAGTGCCTTAAGGACCGTAGCTCTGTGGTGGAGCATCTGCTTTGCATGCAGAAGGTCCAAGGTTCAGTTTCCAGCCCTCTAGGTAGAGAAAGACCCCTGCCTGAAACCTTGGTGATCCACTGCCAAACAGAGTAGACCAATGTTCTTCAACCTTGGGTTCCTAGATGTTGTTGGCCATCATCTCTGACCAGTGGCTAATATAGGTCCTGCTTCCATGCTTCTTGTAGGCATTTGGTTGGACATTGTGAGAGTGGCCTTTGTGCATTCAAAGTTGGGGCATATTTGCCCTTTCACAGATGACTCAGGAGCTCTTAGATGCTCCCAAGAGAGGAGGTGAACGGGGTCATATGGGGCCTAATGGCTAATAGGGAAGTTCCTCTTCACTGGGTTAAATAACCCTCCCTTCCTACACATATGCAGTGTGGGCTTTGGCCAAACTGTTGAACAGGCTGAGTCAAATTTTTTTGAGGTGTGACCTCTTGATTGGCCTTAGGATCTCCATGTTTTTCACCTACTTCGCACTGCTGGGAGTGATTTGTGCTGTGGTGGTCTGGTAGCCTGTGAGGGCACTGAGTAGGGGTAGGTAAGAATGCAGGTGAGAAGATAGTTGGGAAACAGGCAATATTGGATGCCCTTTGGGGATGTGCCAGTGCTTTATGCCTCAGGGGACTTGGCAGTGGCCTTCAGGCCTAGCAAGTGGATTTTGGGTGAACACTGGACAGCAGAGCCTGACTGGTTCATAAGACCAAGGCTCTGCTAGCAAGGAGGGAGTCATTTCATCCCAATCCTTAACTGAGGAGCCATAGTTTATGACTGCATTGGCAGACCTTGGTACCTCAAATTCTAGTGGCGCCCTGTGCGATGCCAAAATCTGGTGCCCCTGCAACTCACATTCCACTGGACATCTTAGTTGCATGTGGCACCTGCTGTGGTACCCCTGAGGCTTGGTGCCCATTGTGATCAAATCAATTGCTAGATCCACCTTTTGTGGCTGTAGCACATGCCCAGGGGACTGAGGTGGATGCTTCCTTACCTGGATTATATAAACCCTCACTTTCTTGCACTTCTTTGCATTTGATTCATTGGGTTTATGTTGGTTTGCAGTTTCTCCAAACTGTTATATTTTAATAAATATAACCTTCATTCCAGCTCTTTCTCATGAGTGCTATTTTCAGGTGCTTTCCTGAAACAACTGTCCTGGCTCTTGCTGGCTGAAGAACTCAGACTCAGATTATGGTTGCTGTCCAAACCTTTCATGCTTGGGTCAGTACGGTATGGAGGCAACCCTTAAGGCACCACAAGCTATCTGCATGGCTAAGCTGTTGTCCCAATGAGTGATGCGCCCTTTCCCTTACTGCTTCCTTTAAAAGAGAAGGATGCTTTAGTGTCGCAAGCATGAGGAATCTTTGCAGGCAAACAGGCACTCTTTCAAGTGGGCTGGCCCAGTGTTACCTGTTCACACTGGTCCTGGCATCTCCATGCCCTAGGAGGTGGAGGAAGGGACAGTGCTGTCTCAGAACCAGATCTGTCATCCAGAGCCTCCTCTGAGGGTACAGGTTCACTGACAGGAGGAGCCACTGGAGGGGTCTGACTGGGAGTGTGCAACAGCATATTGGTGTATTTCTTTCCCCACAACCCACTTGGCTGCCCCTTGGGTCCTGCTCTGTGCCTTCAAGAGCTTATTGTCACTTCCTTGCTCAGTTCCAAGGCTTTCCAGAAGGCTGATGAAGCTCCTCCTAACCTGCCAGGACCCACCCTGGGACCACCAGATTCTAGCTCTTCCAGCTGCTCCCACCCACCATCTTGATCCAATTATCACCTCCAGGCCATCTCCACAAGGCTCGGGGCAATAGTAAATGGGCCAAAACATAGGCATCCTTTGATAGGTGCATGTCTCTGAATTTTGCGATGTCATTCTGCAAAGTAACAAAATGCATGCATCAGTGAATGCGCAAATTATATATTAAGAAGCCACTGTTAGTGAACATGATGTTAAAGATGCTTTATGTTAGGGAAACTGCTTGCAGGAATGTGTGTGATTGGTAAAATAGCACACAAAAATGTACCGTATTTTTCGCCCTATAGTATAGGACGCACCGTCCCATAAGGTGCACCTAGTTTTTTGGGGGGAAAATAAAGGGGAAAAAATTATTTTCCCCTCAGGCGCGGGGCTGGGGCAGGGGAGGCCCGCCCGAGCTTCCCCAGCCCCCAAACAGGCAGCTCTCTGCAAGCCATGGGAGCTCAGTGCTGGCTCCCGCTGCTTGCTGAGAGGTCCGCGAAGCCTGGACGCGCTGAGCTCAGCGTGCGCAGGCTTCAGCATGCAGGCCACTCTCCGCAAGCAGCGGGAGTGCTCCCGCTGCTTGCGGAGAGGTCCGCGAAGCCTGGAGAGCGAGAGGGGTCGGTGTGCACCGACCCCTCTCGCTCTCCAGGCTTCACCGAAAGCCTGTATTCGCCCCATAGGACGCACACACATTTCCCCTTCATTTTGGGAGGGGGAAAAGTGTCCTATAGGGTGAAAAATACGGTATATATTAGGGGAAAAGGCACACTAAAATGCTGACAAATTTTCCTGAGGACTTAAAAACAAACTGGTCACAAACCAAAATGGAAATATGGAGAACTAAGACTGGAAAAAATGAGAAACCGAGAGAAACAGAAATTGACAAATTCTTCCATCCTCACCAGGAAGGAATGCAGAAATCTACAAATGTCTATTTAATGTTTTTGGACTTGTGGGCTCTCTGTCCACTTTCTCAAGATCCAATTATGTAATGAATCCCTGGGAAGAGTTGTGGTGGCGGTGAGAGAATCACATCTATCCAGTGTTATGATGCTGGTTCTTGGGTCCTGCTTCTCTAGACTCAGAGGACTTATTAGCATCTTTGAAAGCTGTTTGAAAGCTGTTTGAGGTGAGTGTCTGGCAGAGATATTGGGTTGAAAATAATGGGATACAGCAGCAAGTGACTCACTTGGAACGAGGAAGCAAGACAGAGCGAAGGCCGTCCCTTGAAAGTATGTGACAAGATTAGGTTGGCATGCATTTGTATTACAGAGATAGGAGATACATGTGGAATCAGCATACGGCTTTCTTTGGAATTTATCTGCTGCACTGGACCGCAAAGTCAGCAGTTTAAATTAGACCCCAGAGGCTCAAGCAGGGAAGCTGCACTGCAAGAGCAAACTGGTTTTGTTCTCTGACAAAATGACCGATACTCGCTCTTCTTCATTTTGTAACCCCATTATCTCACAATTAAATTTTAAACATTGCCTTCCTGAAGGATGCCTTTATTTGGCAGAGGAGAATCTTCAGAGTTTTGTCTTTGGGTTTTTCTACTCCAGCTTGAACAGAACGGGGAAGGGATGTAGCTTGGTGGTAGAGCACCTGCTTTGCATCCAGAAGGTCTCCGGTTCAATCCCCAGCAACTCCAGTTAGTGCTGGAGAGACTTCTGCTTAAAATCCTAGAGAGCCACTACCAGTCAGGGTTGATGACACAGAGGTAGACAGATCAATGGTCTCACATGGCATAAGGCAGCTTTCTTTGCTGCTATGAACACTTCTGCTCAGGTTCAATATCAGAACTGATTATGATTGATTTTTGAATCAATTAGGTCTACAGTGTCAGTTCCTTGCTATTGAACCCATCCTAGAGCTTGGAAAATTCATTTGCATTAATGACCCTGTCCACCTATCCCTCTGGCCCCACCTACCACTAGTATGTGGCCCTCAGAATATTGCCAGGAATGGAGCTGCTTGACCTACATTGTATGGAGCCCAGAGGTGTCCAGAAGTCTGATTTGGTACCAGACACCTCCTGACTGATTCTGGTAGGCTGGAGAGCTCTGTGACTGTAGCTCTTTTAACATCTCGTGCTGCTGTCTCCAGTACATTCTCCAGGAACTCCCTGCCTGCATCATCGATCCTGTTCCAGAAGAATTTATCCAAATGCTTATTTTATTGCAGTTGAATCAAGGCAACTCCAGCAGAAATCAGGAGCATTTAATTAATCCGAAACCAAGCAGGATTTAGGGATTGTTGTTGCTCAGAATGGCTTGTGAAAGGTGATGTTAATATTGACGTGAATTAATTGCAGTCTTAATGCAACATTATCATCAATGGCTGGTTGGCTTAGAAGCTCCCAGCTATGCATTGTACAATTTAACTGCGTTTGCTTTTTTTAAAAAAATAAAAAATACCAGAACATTTTCAATCACTTTCTCCCATGAAAAAGTGCATTCAATTTATATTACATGGTTGCAAAAAGGGAAAGAAAGGCAAAAAGCAACAACAACTCCAAATTAATCACCATAGGGATTGATGAAAAATGAAATCCCAATTTAATGACAAGATTTAGTTCATTATTTATGTCCCAGCATGTAAATTATAGATTGTCATGAATTTTACATGCTTCCAGTGCCTGTTACTTAATTCAGGCAAAAAGCAATAAGTTGCCATTGTAAAGAGCAAGGTCCCCCAGCCTGTGTACACGGCACTCCTCCTCCACCTTGTGATGGACTATAATCTGTCAAAATGAAAAATTAATGGAGGCTTCCTTAATTCATCATCTTCTTCTTCAGCTGTTCTATTAACTTAAAAACAACAACACCCACAACCCTCTAACATATGGAGGAGATTGGTGGCAGTGAAGAGAGAGCAAAAGCTCTCTCTCTGTCTCTCTGGAAATCAAGCAGATCAGGCCACTCTTTTGGCTTTGAGCTGGAGTTGAACCAATGAACAGGTGGTGTGCTTTGTTCACTAGAGGTAACAGGCATTCAGAGCACTATTGACTGCCTCCCAGCGTACTCCATCACCCACATCCCCAGGAGCATTCTCACCAGTGGTTCTAGGGATGGCGACGTGCTATCAGATGGGGTGTCACAAGATTGGCACTGAGGAGTTAGCAGAGGTGCAGTTAGGTAATTCTATTTATTTATTTCTGTGGGATGTAATCCACTGGAGCAGGCAAGTACATCATTACCTGTTTGGCTAGAGTGGACATGCAGGGGAATGTTGGTCCAGCCAGTTTGAACTTCCCGTTACACCTGGCTGGGGCATCCTTTCCTTTGCATGTGACCAGTAGGTGGGCGTACCTTTCCAGACCTGGCAAAAAGGCCAAGTCACATAGCCACCTCCCTCTCTTCTTCTTTTTCATCCTGCCTGCTTCCTGCTTCACCTGGACTGCATTGCTGGCTCTCAGCCAGCAGTCCCTGGGTTATCTCCCAAAAAGGGGTAAACCTATTTTTATGTATTTGTAATTTTAAGCCTAAAGCCTGCCTTCAGGGATCACACTTATGAACAAGACTGTCAAATAAATAAAAAATTAATTAATTCTGGGCAGGTCTGAATCACGACACGATGCCAACAAGGGCAACCTACAAAGTGACATAAGAAAGTTACAGCCCTGAGAAGTTTATAATCCTGCCCACTTGGGTCAAGGATGTCCCCCTCCTCAGCATCTGGGAAGCTAGTCTGTTACTTTTGCTTTCATTCTACCCCCCTTCCAATCCTTTATGTCCCTCCCGCCTTGATCGAGCATGAAATCCTTCAGGCACCTAAAAATTATCATGCTGCTCAGCCTCTTCAGGTCAAAGATTAAAATATAGTGTGGCTCTTTGTATAGGATTCTGGGGATGGATGCAATGCTTCAGGCATGTTGCTTTGAATGGAGGTATTAGTCCGCTGCCAGTATAGAAAGATGAAGTTTGTGTGTGTGTGTTGGGGAGAGAACCTTGCCTGGCTAGTTAAATAGAGGGTGGCTGTTCTCAATGGTCAATGTTGCAGTGAAATTACTGTTTTAAAAAATAGCAACTGATATTGAACTTTGCTGCAACATCTTCTGATACCTCTAGGCTGCAATTCTCTCCTCACCTCAATAACCTTGTTACACCTGCTGGTTTCAAATATTAGCAATTTTCGGAATCGTCTCGGCAAGCTATTTTCCATGCGCTCGACTCTCTTATTCTGCATGTTCCTCAGACATGGTGGGAAATTGCTTTTGCAGCCGTCTGTTTAAAAGTCCAAGTCATTGGGATGCAGGTTACTCAAGGCTTGGGAAATTTCCTTGATTATATCTGGTTGGTGGCTTCGGGGAGTGGCGCGTTTTTGAACGTGAGGTGTGTGATCAAATCGAGGAGGCAGATGCCGGGGACTGTGTTGAGGGAGAAGGCTTTTGTGCTTTGTTCTCTCCCACATCCTCCCATCAATCACATGGTATCACAGTAATGTCAGGTGACCCGTTTCTGCAGAGATCAGCTGATTGTCAGCCCTTCTATGCACAGTTGATCAACTGCTCATCAACACTTGCAGGGAGGAGGCCCCAATGAACAGCTGACCATTGCAGCTCACAAAGGGTGGTGTGCAAGCCTCAATATCAGGTGCAGATTCAGTAGGCTCAGCTTGGCTAAAATGGCCTCATGGGCCAAATGAGGAGACCTGGTAGATTGTGCTGGTCCCCTGGGCTTCCGTGAGGCATGGTCCGAGTCCAGTCCAAGGTTGAGGGTGCAGTATTGAGGCCGTCCATCAAAGCTGAAGCTGGGTCCAAGGCAGGGAGTCGGGTGAGGTCAGGAGATCCAGCAGGACAGGGTGCAGGCAGGAACTGGCTACCAACAATGTTGCTCCCACAACTTGGGACTGGGGCTGGCTGGCTTTTATCTGCCCCGAGGCATAGGGCGACCCCAGTCCACAGGTGACTTGCCTCTCCTGGCTTGGAGGCGAGCACTCCTCCTGCGGGAACTTAGTTCCCTCCACCTCTCCGCCCTGAGCCTCTGTAGTTCAGGAGAGGCTGGAGAGTTACCAGACCCAGAGGCAACCTCAGCCTCCCCTGACGGGGCTGGGAGTGGAGCACCTGCAGGCAATGGGTCCTCCATCACCTCAGGAGCCAGAGCAGACTCAGCTGGTGCCTGCACCTGAGGATCCAGCATAGGTGAGGACCCTTCAGGCTCAAGTTCCAGCCCTGGCTCAGCTGGTTCTGGAGGCGGGGAATCCTGTGCAGGTTGGGATTCCTCAGGTTCAGCCTCCGAGTCTGAATCCAAGGCCATCACATAGATGTAACAATGTCCATGGCTCCTCACTACTTCCTTTAAGGCAACAGGCATTGTCTCCACCTAGTTGCAGGAAGAAAAGCAGCTCCTTGTTAGAACAGCTCCACTGACTACAAGTCTGTTTCCAGGCACAGCTCAAAACACGGGTTTCCAGGCACAGCTCAAAACATGGGTTGTGACCTATGGCTTGGACTCGGGCTGTTGGGGAGTGGGGGGCAGTCAGGAATGGGGAACCATAGGCTTGGATGCCAAATATGGCCATCCAGCACCCTAAGGAGGAATGGTGGGTGCCTCCCCCATTTTTCTGAACCTTCCCAAGGGCATGAGGACAATATTGATTTAGAACAGTGGTCTGCAGAGGGACATAGTCCAGAGTGGAAAAGCTGGGAAATACTGGGTGAGGAAGAGCTTGAAGAGGAAACACCAGGAGAGAGACAGCTGGCAGATTCAGTGTCCTTGGAAAGCATTCCAGACCCCCTTCACCTAAGACTAGACGGGGTCTGAGAGTGATAGAACAGAAAGCACAGTGGCATCAAGCTCAGATTACCTGATGTTGGAATGACATAGATTAATGGAGACAGAGGGGGTAAACCTTTACTGGGAGCAACACCATTTTTAGAGAGAGATGCATTCCTTTGTCTCTCGCTGTGATTGTTAAAGAAACCATCTGGTAAGAATGCTCCTTTTGTTTGATCTGCTTATTTACTGCCACCAGGGAAAGGATCTGGTTCCCTGAAGCCTAACAGGCTGCATACTTTCTCAATCCTCACCCTGCCCCTGCCCTGCTTTGCATCCTCCTTGAGTGTTTTTGCCTGCCTTGGATGTGTCCTTGAATGTTCATAATACCTCTTGACTGTCTGAATGGAGGAGAGATTGGTGTGTGGGTGTGAATGTGTAGAAACCTGTATAAAAGCTAGATATGCGTTGCTTACTTTGGCCCCACCCACAAAGCATACCCTCCAACATCCTGGGAGGGCAAATTGAGGCACGACCTCCCCACACTGTTCTGCAGCCGGCCACACCTACACACCTACACACCTCGCCTTCCCCCCTGCTGCTTTCCCCTGCCCTATCCCATCACTGGCTGCCCTTATGCAAGTGTGCACTGGCTTCCAGACGTCAGAGGAAGTGGTGGCCATGGTGGCAGCTTCTGTGGCAGAATGTCCCACTCAAAACAGGGAACTTGCACTGTATGATAGTTGTGGGCTTGTGGTCCCTGGAAGGCTGCCCAGAGTGGAATGTGTCCCTCAAGGTGAAAACATTTCCCCAACCCTTACTGTTGTAATGCTAACAGGGTTGCCTCAGCAACTCTGGGTGGTTTCCAACAGAAATACTGTAAATATTGTAGCATCCAGAAAAGGGACACTTTTTGTCTTGTGGTCAGGATCAACAACAGATGTATTTTATTTTATTTCTTAAAAGGGGAAATCAGAAAAAAAGAATTAGAACTCTGAAGCACCTGATTTTGAAATAAATCGCCTTTGTGGAATGATATCTTATCTAGCCTCTCCCCCCCCCCCAAAAAAAAATAATGAGCTTGCCACTAGGCAATATCAACACTCATCGATGCCCCCAGTGACAGCTTTTTATCCAAGATACAAAAATATAAAGAAGAAAAATATTTTCTGAAGAGAAGAAAGAAACCGGAGATATTTAATCTGAATGGAACAAAAAAAGAGAGAGCTAGTTTTCACTTGTTATATTGTTGTGTGTGTTTGTGCAAAAGTAACCACAGAGGAAAACATTTTTGTCGGAATGCTTTGAACATGGAAGCAATTTTGACAGAAATCAAGCAAGATATAATTTATCCCTAAAGGAATTTTCCCTTCTGCAAGCGATGCTGGAATCATTTCTAGTTAAATTGTGTTTTTAAAGGGATACCTTAAGGCAGGGGGGCAGCCAGTGTGGTAGCTTCCAAAAGTTGTTGGACTACAACTCCCATCAGCTCCAGCCAGGTTGGTCAATGGTCAGGGGTGATGGGAGTTGTAGTCCCAGCAACAGCTGGGGGCTACCATGCTGCTGTCCCCTGTTTTAAGGACCCAATCCTAATACAGAATATACTCTGGCTAAGCAGTTAGAATATTGGGAGGAAGCCCCATTACATCAACGGAACATTCTCATACCTGGAGATGCTGAGGATTGAACCTGCTGCCTTTGGACTGGATGCCCCCTGGGATCCCTTTCCAACTCTGCAATTCTATAATCCCACATGCAAAGCGGATGCCCTACCACTGAGCAGCGCTACTTCCCTTTAGGAACATTTAGCTCAGCTTGGTCCGGTTCTGTACATGGAATGGGTGTGAAGAGCATCTTCTTTACTCTCAGGCAGTCTTGGCCAAGTCCTGTATTTCCATGTACAGCAGAAACATATGTAGGAACAGACTTTAGTATGTATAACATGTTTCAGAAGTCTCTGGTTGTTAATAAATGAGGCATATATAGATACAAAAAAAGCATAATGAAAAACCTCTTAAACTATATGCTTTTTTGGTGATTTAATCTTGAATATACATCCTTTAAACCATGTTGATTTAAAATCTCAATAGAAAATCAATATTCTAAGAGCTTGTTATGAAATTGTATTTTGTTTTGGTTGGGAAAAGACAGAGATTCAAAGGAAATCTTTTCTTGTTTTTCTGTTTCTAAATCCCCCAGACATTGAGATGTCTTTTGTTTTCAGACCTGAATGTGAAATTCTTCTGCTAATGGGCATGGGAACCCAAAGATCTTTCTTTGCTAAACCTTTACCAAAATGTTCTCCCCCGATAATCTGTTCCGTTTATGGGATTCTTCCCTCCTCCCACTCCCCGTGACCTTTCTTTCACAATTGCCAACTGAGGCAACTGGTACATCTCTTGCATCTGCATAACTGCCGGAACATAGATAATTACTTGTAGAGTTTTTGTCTGTTTCAGGAGGCGGGTGGGAGAGGGAAATGTATAATGAAGTCAGAAACCACAGGTACGCATACATCTTGCTAAGCCAAAAAGGTTCCTAGCATAACCATTAAGTGGGGAAAAGTACGTTGGGGAAATCAGGAGTCTGGCAAAATAAAAGTGGCAGAATGAATGAATAACCTTTACTCTGGTCGGGGTTATTCTGGGGCTGCTGTCTAATGGAGAACGAGGAGCAGTGAAAGGCAGGATAGTATCCAGTTCTCTGTCTCTGGGAGTGTCGATTATCCTTTCTTGAGCTCCAGGAATAGACAGAAAGATTGACAACACCTTCCAGAGGACTTGCTGTGTTAGTTTACCACAAACACAGGGGTAAGTTGGCACAGGAAGGAATTGGGCACCTTAAAGGCTAACATTTTTTTTTTAATGGCATAAGATTTTGTGGACTGGAGAGGCACAGGCGGATCTCTGAGGATAGAGGGGGAGGGAAAAAAAGGAAAACACTGTGGCCCAAAGGCCATGAAATGAAAGAGGCATTATCCCTGTTTATTAGTTTCCCTCCGCAGTTCGACTTGTGTAAGGAGGAATGGAAAGACGCTCTCCAGTCTGGAAGCAACACTGCCACTTCCCTTGGGCAGGTATAGCTCACAGGTTTGTTTTGAGACATATGAGAAGGTAAGGCAGTGCTACAGTGCTGTCCTGAGCATTTTGGAGCATTTTTAATTTGGGATTAAAAATGTATTTAATTGCGTCCTTCAGCAAATGTGTCATTCTAAAGTACTCTCTTCATCACAGAATCATAGCATTGTAGAATTGGAAGTAATCCCTAAGGGCCATGTCATCCAACCCCCTGAATTGCAGGAGCTACAGCTAAAGAATACCTGACAGATGGCCATCCAAGAAGCAGAAGTGGTATAGGCACCTATTTGCCGATTTTACCCACCTGCCCCATGCAAAAAAGAAAAAAAGAAGAAGAGAGCATCTTTGTTTCATCTTCAGCTGCTAAGCTTATAATGTCTGTATTGAGAAAGGTAAAGTAAATTGGCAGGATAGATAAGAACAAAGGATCAAACGTAAGTGTTTATTTAATACAGCTGGAAGATGGCCAAGAGGGAATCTTCACAGAGCAGCTGAGGGCCATGCACATCTTAGGAAACCTCTAGAGGATTTCTATTTGTGTCTGTGACTTTTCTCATTTCTGCCTGAAAGGGGGAGAAATAAACTCCTTATCATCCTACTTTAGCTGCACCACAAACCACGTGTCAAGTCAGTGGGAACCAGCTAGTGGAAGACTTCCCTATGAATGACCCACGGATCAAATGTTATTGCTGTATCTTCTCTAATAATAATCTGAGCATTGTTTCACCCATGGCTGGCTTCTGAGCATATATAAGGCTCACCTTAAAAAAACAAACAGGCAAGAAACCTATTACCCCTTTCTGAGCTCCAGGGATAGACAGAGAGATAGATAACAACTTCCAGAGGGCTTGCAGTGTTTGCCTGTTAAAAGCAAGCACAGAAAGAAGATGTGCGGCACCTTAAAGGCTAACAGATTTTTATATGTATGTGGACTAGAAGCAGCTTCATCAGATACATCTGATACCCATGCAAGGAGTTGCTGCACACATAGACTCACAAAGAGGCAGACACAGGTGGATCCATGAGCATTGAGGGGAAAAATAGCATAGCCAAAAGGATATGGCATGCAAGCGATACAAGCTCTATTTGGTAATGAACTTAAGAACATAAGAAGCAGCCTTATATAGAGTAAGACGTGTGGTCCATGTAGCTCAGCATTGCCCACATGGACTGAAATGATTCTTCAGGGTTTCAGGCATGGGTCTCTCCTACCCCCACCTGGAGATGCTCTGGAGATTGAACCTGGGACCTGTTGCAAGCAAAGCAGATGCTCTACAACAAATTCATCAATTGCCTCACTGACAATTCCCTTTCCCAGAAGGTGGAAGAAGCAACAAGGAGCTCATCTAACTTGGACCTGGTCCTCACCAACAGGGAAGAACTGATTGATGAGGTGGAAGTACTGGGAACCTTGGGAGGAAGTGATTGTGTCCTCTTGAGTTTCATGATGTTCTTGTGAAGAAGCTGGTAAAATGTAGACTGGATGAGGTAACTGTTAGGTGGACTTGTAGCTAGTTGACTGACTGAACTCAAAGAATGCTCACTAATGGTTCTTTATCCAGGGAAAAACATGACAAGTGGGGTGCTGCAGGGTTCTGTCCTGGGACCGTTATTGCTGAACATTTTTATAAATGATTTAGATAAAGGAATTGAGGGGATGTTCATCAAAATTTGCAGATGACACCAAGCCGGGAGTGGTAGCTAATGCCACAGAAGACAGAATCAAGATACAAGATGACCATAGCAGGTTGGAGAACTGGGCCAATAATACATGTGAAAAGGATCTAGAGGTCTTATAGATCACAAGCTTAACATGAGTCAACAGTGTGATGCAGCAGCAGGAAAAGTTAACACTATTTTGAGCATCATCATGAGGAGTATAGTGGCTGGATCAAGGGAAGTAATAGTATTGCTCTATTCTGTCTTGCTCAGAGCACACCTGGATTACTGTGTCCTGCTCTGGGAGTCACAATTTAATCAGGATATTGAACATGTGCAGAGGAGGGCAATATCACATTACTTTAAACAGTCATGGATTTCACCAAAGAATCTGGGAACTATAGTTTGTTAAGGGTGTTGGGTATTGTAGCTTGGGGGTTGCTAACAACTTTTAATGCCACTAACAAACTACTGTATTTTTCTGTGTATAAGACTAGGTTTCCCCCCTAAAAATGATGTCAAAAATTAGAGGGCGTCTTATACACAGATACATCTCCCCCCATTTTCTTAAATCTGAGTCCCTCAAAATAGGGGGTGTCTTATACATTGGGGGGCGCATCTTATAGACAGAAAAATACGATATATTTCTCAGCATTCTTTGGGGGAAGTGGTCTCGGACTACAGCCAGCAAGGTACTTTCCCCCTTCTTTTCTCCTTCTCTTTCTCCCTACTTTCTCTCACCACCTCTTTGTCCTTGCCTCCTTCAACTGACTTTTCCTGATTTTTAATTTCATCCTCCTCTGCCCTCCCATTGGTCAGCTGAAGATTCCACAGCTTTATCACCTTGACCAGAACATTGCCTAAGCCTTTAATGATACTACTTTCATTACTGTGTAGCTCTTGATTTTCCCAGCCCCCAGGTTCAAACAAAGACTATAAATAGTATTGTTATGTTAAGTTATGGGTCCCCAAAGTAGGCTTGTAATTTCATGGTGTGTTAAAAGCTGCAATAACCCTATTAAAACACAGAAAAGAATATATCCAAATAGAACTAAGAGGATGAGCACCGTGTCTCCAAGAGAACAATTTATCCAACTCTCAGAAGATATCTCTTGGAAATGATACATTTCCCCACTGCCTCACAAAAAAGGGAATATTTGGACATGGCAGGCCTTTGTATGCAACCACCAATGAAAATTCTTCAGCTCCACAAAATATAACTGTGGACCAGCTTATATTGTCCAGTGCTCCACAGTGAAAAACAAGAATTTCACTGGTTTCCAATTAGTGACTGGTTTGGGTGTATAAAGCCCTATATTGGGACCAGGTTACCTTACGGATCACTTCATCTTTTAAATATCCAATCAAACACTTTGCAGGTGAGAGTCATCTGCAGATACAATCTTATCAGGAGACCCATGCCACACCCTTTGAGATTCTCTTAAATACTATTAAATATTAGACTGAAGAGTGGAAGAAAAAATCCTTGCAACCAATAAATGAATAAAACCATCCCAAAGCAGTTATGCCAAGGTTAAGCAGTGTGATGCCTTCCAGACGTAGTTAGACTACAACTCCCATCAGTCCTAGCCAACCTGGGCAATGTTCAAGTAAGACAGAAATTAGACAGAAACTCTCATCATCCCTGACAATTGGCTGTACTAGCTTTGGATAATGGTAGTTGTAGTCCAACAACATCCTGAGGGCACCACATGGCTTACTCCTGGTTCAAGCGGAGTGCTCAAAATTACTCTGAAATATGAATGCCAGGGCAGTTGGACTACCACTGCTGGTTTCTTTCAGCATGTAATGAGTCTGAGTGTCTACATTCCAATCAAATTTGTTTCTCAGAAGCCTTAATTACTTTCCTGCTTAAACCTGTCGAAGATCCAAACTTTAGTTCTGACTGCTATCCCATTTCCCTTACAAATGAAGGTTGTAAAATCTAAATTATTGGCTTATAGGAAAGGGGAGGAAAAGCAATTTCCTGCATCATATTTCATTCCATATTTGGAAACACTGCATGCTGATTATGCATAACTGATGTCAGAAACTGTCTCTACATTATCCTCTGAGTGAGGATCACACCCCCAAAGCAGAACTTTCATATCACACAATCAAGCTCATTGCAGTGAACAGCCTTCCATAACGCTGCCATGGTCTGGGTTTGGGTCAGCACTGAATCAGTTACTATTATCACTATAGGGGGCAACCTAGACCTGATGGACCCATCTGATCAGCAGGTCTAGTGGTACAGGGCATTAACAACAGCCACCTGACCTACGGTGGCCTAGTGTAAGCCCTTTTACAGAGTCGTGATCTCCATGTTGCACCAAATGCTTATAAGGATAACTGAGGCTACATTCAGACAGCACTTTATTCCATTGTTGCTGCATCAAGAGAAGCATAGTGTCTTCATCAAAGGAAATAAAAGTACTTCTCTATTTTGCCTTGGTCGGATCACACCTGGAGAAATGTGCGCAGTTTTGGGCACAACAGTTTAAGAAGCTAGAGCGTGTGCAGAGGAGGGTGTCAAAGGGTTTGGAAACTAAGCCTTATGAGGAACTGTTGAGGGAGTTGGGCATGTTTAGCTTGGAAAAGAGGAGACTGAGGGGAGATATGATAGCTGTCTTCAAAGGGCTGCCACATGGAAGATGGAGCAAACTTGAGGGTAGGACATGAACCAATAGATTCAAGTTACAAGAAAGGAGATTCCGACTAAACATCAGGAAGAACTTTCTGATGAAGGAAGCTCCCAGATGAGAACTGGGAGAGTCCACCCCCTTTTGTGTGAGAGAAGGGTTAAGATCTACCTCTAACAAAGGGCTTTGTATCTATATCTATGTCTATATGCCTCTTTCTCTTTTTTGTTGATTTCTTTTTTATTTTTATTTAGAATACTTTCTTTTTTATTGAATTGTAAAGCATCTGCCATGGATGCTTTAGTTGAGATTTCTGCATTGTGAGGATTGTATTAGATGACCCTAGGGGTTCCTTCCAACGCTACAATTCTATGATTTTCTCAATGGTATCTTTTTGTGTTTTATGTGATCTTTCACATGACACAAAAGCCATAGCTTTTCTGTATTAAATGGTTCCATTTGAAACCCGTTAACGTGGAAAATTGCAGGAGTTTGGTGTTGTAATTTTTCCACGTTTTTCAGCGTGCTGAAATTTGGAACAGTAGCCCAGAAGTTAAAATTCAGTCAATCAAAAAGCCACAGTTCATAACACAATGGAGACTGCAGTGTAAAAGGAGCATTAGGAATTGGGACAGAATTATATCCAGGAAAACTAATGCAATAAACTTTGAGTTTAAGTTCACATATTATACTTCAGGAAGTATGAATTAGTAAAATTCGAACTGAAACAAATTTCTTCCACATCCTTACCCCAAAGTAGCCATTGTGGTGCTCTATAGACCAGCCCCACCCAGCATGGCAAGTGGTCAGAGATGATGGGAGTTGTCTTTTTTTTATAATAATTTTTATTGGTTTTCCAACACAAATGAAAAACAAAACAACACACTCACATAAACAAACGAAAACATATAAACATGTATAATTTCAAAAAACGTTTTTTTCATAACCTTACTTCTCGGACTTCCCCTTACCTCCCCTTTTCTGCATCCTTGTTTTAAAATTTTCTCAGCAACTATTCAGACCAATTAATTAATTACTTATTTTCTTTTTAAACTTCTTCTAACACTTAATCAGTTACAGCTGTAATTCTATATTTTCCTTTCCCCTGACATTTTAGCATTCTTCAATTTTACAACAATTTTTAAGATATACTTTAAATTTCTTCCAATCTTCTTCCACCGTCTCTTTTTCTTGGTCACGGATTCTGCCGGTCATCTCCGCTAGTCCCATATAGTCGATCACCTTTGTCTGCCATTCTTCCAGTGTGGGTAGTTCTTGTGTCTTCCAATACTTTGCTAAGAGGATCCTTGCTGCTGTGGTAGCATACATAAAAAACGTCCTATCCTTCTTTGATACCAATTGGCCGACCATGCCCAGGAGAAATGCCTCTGGTTTCTTATGAAAAGTACATTTAAGTACCTTCTTAATTTCATTATACATCATTTCCCAGAAGGCTTTAATCTTCGGGCAGGTCCACCAAAGGTAGTAAAAGGTTCCTTCAGTTTCATTACATTTCCAGCATTTATTATTGGGCAAATGATAGATTTTTGCGAGCTTGGTTGGGGTCATGTACCACCTGTAAATCATTTTCATAATATTTTCTCTTAAGGCATTACATGCCGTAAATTTTATACCGGTGGTCCATAACTGTTCCCAATCCGCAAACATAATGTCATGACCAATGTCTTGTGCCCACTTAATCATGGCTGATTTAACTGTCTCATCCAATGTATTCCATTTCAACAGCAAGTCGTACATTCTTGATAAGTTCTTAGTATTGGGTTCTAACAGCTCTGTTTCTAGTTTTGATCTCTCCATCTGGAAGCCAATTTTCCTGTCTTGTTTGAACACCTCCATTATTTGATGATAATGAAGCCAATCTTTAATGGGAGTTGTCATTCAGCGTCACCTGGAGGGCAATACATTGGCTATGGCTGGTACCGTGGTACCTTGGGTTAAGAACTTAATTTGTTCTGGAGGTCCGTTCTTAACCTGAAACTGTTCTTAACCTGAGGTACCATATTAGTGAATGGGGCCTCCCGCTGCCGCTGCACGATTTCTGTTCTCACCCTGTAGCAAAGTTCTTAACCCGGGGTACTATTTCTGGGTTAGCGGAGTCTGTAACCTGAAGCGTCTGTAACCCAAGGTACCACTGTATAGGCATGGAAGATCATAACCACCACTGAGAATCAACAGTGAAGTGATGGGCTCATAATAATAATTAAAAATGAGAGGAACAACCACTCTTTTCACTGCATCCTTGCTTGATTCCTTTCTTGCTTGGATCTTCCGGGTACACACTGACAGCGCATGTTTCCATCGTTCTTTGTAAAGTGAAACGAGGAAACAAATAGGCTGGAAGGTTTTGTGAGCAAACGGGGAAGTGCTTGTTTACTGGGGCTCCTGAATTTCTGGCACAAACAGCTGGCTGTACTTTTAATAATGAGCCGCTCATAATTGGGATGTATTCAATTCAAGTTAAGGCACACAGGCGCACACTCACTAAACTTGCTAATTAGGAGTTTCTCTCGATAATAAGCACATTATTCTTGCTTCCTTGAATGGTGATGAAGTGCTGACGCAGCGGCAAGAGCACACCTCACCCTCCGGCAAACACAGCAAGGGAGGCCCCAGTGCCTGGCAATCTGGGGAGGGGAACATATGGTCAGAGGAATGGCTGAAGCCCATAGACAGCTTGCGTAAATTACAGTGCAGCCACCGAAACTGGTGCTCACGCTAAGCTGCTGAAAGCAAAATAGGTTGTCATTAGCTACAAAAAAAATATGATGGATATAACTTTGCCGTAATGACACTCCAGGGTTGTTGTGGTTGTGCAATCAGTTCTAGTGTGCATATAGCAAAGAACGAGAAACACACCGGAAGCGAGGGGGCGGGAGGGGGGATTTACTTGTGCGTGAATTCAGTCACCTGCATTGACCCATTTGTTTTATGGTCACAAAAGCAATTATTACTTTTATAATAATTACACACACACACACCTGCCTCCATTCGAACTAAATGAGCAAACATTCCTAGGCAGCCATATGGAGCAAGTTCATAACAGCACATGGTGAAGTTCTAATTGGTCTTTCTAGAAGGGTGTTCTCACATTATACCACGGAGCCCAAAAAAGCACAGCCCAGAAGTCGTGTGTCCCGGTTTTTGGCCTGGACATGTTGGACAGTATGTTATAATCTCCCCAGATAGCAGTCATTTCTACCTGGGTTCAGCTGCTCATGAGAAAGAGTCTACCCATGGAGAATACAAAATTTACCGCATGGAAGTATTTCCTGAAAAAAAATAGGTATTTTGCTCACTAGTTAACTCCGCTTGCATGTTCTCCCCATTGTGAGCTGTTTCCCTCCCCTCTTTGGGGACCGCTTGAGTCTTTGTTCTAATCCTGTGCAGTCCTTACCATACATATGTAAACCCCACTGCGTTCAATTGGACTAACTCTCTCTCTCTTTTTTAAATAAATTTTATTAATTTTCATCCAGTTATACATTTTAACCCGAATACAACAAATTATGACTGTTTTAGACTTCCTTCAGCGTCTCTGAAAATCATCCATATTTATACCTTTGATACAATTGGACTAACTCTCAGGTAGCTGGGCATATGATTTCAGCCTAATAGAAATGAGAATCCTATCACCTGAAGGGCAGACTTGAGCAAGAGCCAAGGGTTGGTAGGCAACTAGACAGAGACTCTCTTGTATGAAATGACCTGGACCCTACAATCATAATCTGAGGCCCTTTTTCACATGCCTCATCCAGAGGGTAGCAACATGGGAAAGGGCCTTTTCTGCAGTGGCTCCCCACTTGCAGAATGGTCTCCCTAGGGAGACTTGCCTGGTGCCTTCATTATATATCTTTAGGCACCAGGTGAAAATGTTCCTTTTCAACCAGGCCTTGGGCTGATTAACATTCCATGGCCTTTTAAATGTGTTTGTGTTTAGGGGTAATGGTTATAGGTTTGCTTTGTTTTTATTCTGTATTTTTATTCTGTGAACTGCCCTGAGATTTTTAGTTGAAGGACAATTAATACAAAACAAACAAACAAACAAACAAACAAACAAACAAACAAACAAACAGACAGACAGACAGACAGACAGATGGACTGGAGGGCTGTGTGGCTTGTTAATGTAGACAGTGTAAACATGTCTACTTAGAAGTAAGTTCCACTGAGTCTAATGGGGCTTACACCTGACTAAGTGAGTACAGAATTGAAGCCTTAAACATCTAAATTCATTTTTTCCTGTAAAGACTAGATGCTGGTGTATTAATAAATATTACAGCATTTATAATAAGTCTGTTGAATCTTCAGCGTGTCATCATGGGATTCTTCTGCTACCCTTAAATATTGTGTCATGAATAAATGCCAGAAAAACCTGCTTAAAACTTGCTCCAAAGCCAAGTGACATGCAATGAATAATAGCTACAGTTACAATTGCAATAATAAAGTAACTTAACACAGCATTCAGAAACGATAGTCATCAAAAAAATGGTGGAAACTTTAGGTAACACAGGCGGCAACCATTTTGCATGTATTCAATTGATGTGCAGCAGCCGACATGCGGAACAGAGGCGGGGCATAATGGGGCATAATGGGGCAGGGTGGGCTTATATGTGCTCCGCCAATGCATAGAGTGGGGGCAGGAAAACAAGTCCTGTGCAAATCAGGGGTTGACTGTACTTATTCTAATTCTTTGAAGTCAAAAAGTGTCACAACAGAATCCCAAGCAGGTTTACTCTAAAGCAACTTTTGCTGTTCAATGGAGCTTACCTACTGTGCATAGAACTGTGTCCTTATTTTATATTTGCTATCATTTCCTTTAAATCACATCTTTCCTGGAAAGAGCTCAAGGTGCCATACATGGTCCTTAATCTCAGAACAATCCAGTGAGGTGGTTTAGGCAGAGAGTGCCCAAAGTGAGCTTCATGGTCAAGTTCACCCAAGTGGTGCCTTCCAGATCTGGTTGAACTACAACTTTCATCATCCCTGACCATTAACAATGCTGGCTGAGGCTGATGGGAGTTGTAGTCCAACAACATCTGGAGGGTACCACATTGGCTTCTCCTGAAATATACAATGATTACTCTCCCCCCCCCCCCATTTTTGCCTCGCATGTTATTTATGACAGCCTTGGAAGTCCTCATCACAATTAAATATAATGACACAATTAAGGGTGTTCAAATGAGAGAAAACCAATTTGAACTATCATTATGTGTGGATGACACAGGGGAGCTTGACCCCAGCTCGTCCTTGGGATGACTTAATTCTGAGTCTTTCTAATTTGCGAGTAATAAAGCAGATTAGCCAAATTAATGCTCTTGCCTTTCAGTGCAATTTGGTGCTAGGCTCATTTTCTCAGCAGTTGGACACCTGGAGTGTCAAATGCCTGGGCATTGAGGATTGTGACGAAGACATTCCCCATTCCCCCACTCTGCAGCCAACATGTCTAGAAAGTTTCTGAGGCTCTTCTCTCCCAACATTTCATTTAGACAGGGTTAATGTCCAAGGCAGTGTGCTTTGATACTGCAGACTCAAAACAGTTGAACAGTAATCTCTAGGGAGCCAGAACACCTGTAGTTCCGTGAAGAAGTCCTGGGCCAAACCCACACCATACATTTCAAAGACTACACTACCAATTTAAACAGTTGTGGCTTAACAGACAGAATTCTGGGAGCTGTAGTTTGTTAAGGGTGCTGACTGTTGTTGGTAGGAAGCCCCTAATCCCCTGACAGAGCTACAAGGCCTGCTTATCCAAACTCCAGGGAAATGGCATTTGTGGCTCAGTGTGGCCATGGTGGATGGGGCTCCCTTCTGTATCATGGGTCAACGGTGGAGGGAGCTCCTTTCTCCTTCACCAGTTGTACTGGCTGCTGGGGACTCTCTTGCAGGCTGTGCAGCCCACCAGGGCATGACTTTATTGTACTTTATTGTACTATTGCACTACCAACCTTACTGTATGCTTGTGAAACATGGACCACTTATAAACGCCACCTCCAACTCCTTGAAAGATTCCATCAACGGTGTCGCCAAATTTTTTTACACATCACTTGGGAAGACAGGTGAGCAAATACCAGTGTACTGGAAGAAGCAAAGATCACCAGTGTTGAAGCAATGATTCTTCAACATCAACTTCGTTGGACTGGACATGTTGTGCAGATGCCTGATGATCGTCTTCCAAAGCAACTACTCTACTCCAAACTTAAAAATGGAAAGCGTAATGCCTGTGGTCAACAAAAGAGGTTTAAAGACTGTCTGAAGGCAAATCTTAAAAAAATGCAGTATAAACAGCAACAATTGGGAAACACTTGCCTGCGAGTGCTCCAATTGGAGAACAGCCTTTACCAAAGGTTTTCATGGGCTTTGAAGACATTCAAACTCAGGACGCAAGAGAGAAATGTGCTAAGAGGAAGGCACACTTGGCAAATCCACACCATGATCAACTCCCGCCCAGAAACCAATGTCCCCACTGTGGAAGGACATGTGGATCCAGAATTGGCCTCCACAGTCACTTACAGACTCATTGTTAAAACCATGTTTATGGAAGACAATCGCCAAAGAAGAAGGCTTGGGGAGAGGACCAGAGGGTAGACATTTTTAATGGTCTTTCCTCTGTTCCACTCCCTGGAAATATAAACCAGCCACACCTGTGCCTTCGCCTCAGTTCTCTTTCAGATTTTGAAGGGGGAGGGGGAGGACCCTGGGTGCTATGAGGATAATGCAGTGGAGATGACATATTCAAGATGGCAGTGGGGTGGGGGAAGAGGCTTCCTTTTGGGGGATGATGGTGGTGGGCAGCAGAGCACGGAAGAGAGCTGAAGAGACAGAAAAAGCACTTTAAAGCACCAACAAGCAGAAACAAGGGATGAGCAGCTTGGGCTGTGGGTTCTAGAAGAAGAAGAAGAAGAGGAGGAGGAGGAGTTTGGATTTGATATCCCGCCTTTCACACCCTCTAAGGAGTCTCAAAGCAGCTAACATTCTCCTTTCCCTTCCTCCTCCACAACAAACTGTGAGGTGAGTGGGGCTGAGAGACTTCAAAGAAGTGTGACTGGCCCAAGGTCACCCAGCAGCTGCATGTGGAGGAGCGGAGACACGAATCCGGTTCCCCAGATTATGAGACTACTGCTCTTAACCACTACACCACACTGGGTCTCGTGTGGTGAGAGCCTGCCTTCTCCCTCTTTGTCTCTGAAAATGTTCAGCACCACAGAATGATGTAAAGAGAAAGTGGGGAAGAAAGGCCTTCCTTCTTTTGACCTTGTTAGTCTCTCTTTCGAGTGCAGGAGGGGCTTCTGGAGTGGCAAAACAATTAGTGACATAGGAAGTCAGATGCATTTTGAGAGACTGGAGGGAAATTAAGTTTAAACTGTCAGGTTTCCTCGTTTACCCACAGGAACAACAAAGAAATAACTCATGCACAAGGTATGCAAAGCCTTCCTCGTCATCTCCCACCCCGCTCCCCCCTTCAAATCCTCCTAATTCAAATGACTCTTTTTAGACAATCATGCAATGAACTTTTTTTCAATTCAGCTAACTTTGGTGGGTCTGCACACTTCAGGGAGATAAATGTTGCACTGATTGTTTGGGGAAGCTTTTCAGAACAAGAACAGGTTGATTTACAGGCTAGGAATATCAGACTTAGGGCTGCTGACTGGTTGTTTTAAACCACTTCAGGATTTCCAATGGTAAACAGGACTGCAGGGCAGGGAATCTTTTACAGACTGAGGGTTGTATTTGCTTCAGTGCAATCTTCCAAGGGCCACATGCCAGAAGGGTTGGGAGAACCCCATGAGAAGGATGGGAAGTAGGAGAGGGGAGAACATTCCACCTGGCAAGCAGAAATGGTTGTGCTGATGGAATTATTTTCTTAGCATTACCCTGAATTCCACCCACTGTCTGCAACCTTGGACAGCTGCTGCCAGTCAGGGTAAAATATACTGAGCTGGATGGACCAATTGTCATATTTGGTGCAAGTCAATTTATTTTTACGACAGGCTTAAAAGATGTTGAGGGCATGTTAGTCAAGGTGCAAAGACGGAAAGCTGCAGGTAGTCTGCCACCTGTCTTCTATGCCATGCAAGGTTTCTGAAGGAAGAAAACAGAACAGGATAATCCTTCCAAGAGCAAATTTATTAGAGGGCTACTAAAAATGAAATGGCATACGAGCACAAATGTACCTCAGAGGCTCAGGAATAAGAAAGCGGTGAAGCCCTTTGAAAATGAGACTTCTGATGGAGCAATCAAGCCCCTTATCATTTTCTGCACTGGCAGGAACAACAACCCAGGGCTATGTGACCTTAACCCCTCCATACTCAAGAAGCAAAGGAGTGGGGAGATTTGCTGGAGGAAAGAGGCAATGAAATTTGAAGAGTTCATTGACTGCTCTGGAAGAGGAAGTTCAAAACCTGATCAGTGCAACTGAACATTTCTGATGGGCATCTGGTGAGGTGTGTGTGTGTGTGTGTGTGTATGTATGCTATGCATGTGGGCTGCATAATGAGGCAAATGATGGTTTCTTCCACCCAAGTCCAAGTGCAATGTCAATACCCCTCAAGTCAGATCAGGGCCCCCACAAAGCCTTGGGTTGCTCTGTTTCTCCACCCTTCTTTGTGCTATACTGTTCTTTGCTTTCCTATATTATATCTCTATGTTTTTCTAGGTCCATGAGCTTTGCAAAAAGTGAGCTGTCCAAAATGTTTTCTGCAGTGAACTGAAGGAATGTGGATGGTATTTTTGTTAAAGTTAAAATCTTCATAAAATCATAGAATTGTAGAGCTGTAAGGGACCCCAAGGGCCATCTACTACAACCCCCTGCACTGCAGGAATCAATGTAAGTTCTTAAAATAATAATAATCCTAGATTGTTCTACTTTAACAACAACATCTTTCCCCACAAATGCAGGGATCTTCTGAACTTTGCAGGCAGCCTCACGTTGCAAGACCTGGGAAAGGCCTATGTAGAGATCTGTAAAGTCCAATGGAAGACACAACCACCAGAAAGAAAGGCCAGTGTGAAAATAAAAATGTACAAGCAAAATTACATGCTACTCAACTATCTCTTAATTATTTCATGGTAAGTAGAAGGAAAATCCACTCTGCCTCCCTAAGGGATGATGGAGGAAAGTAAATACCTTTTTCTTCCCCTGTGATAATCCTTCAGACATATTTGTCTGTAAGTTGTCAGGCTTAGTTCATTCTGGAGGGGCTCTTGTGTCTGCAAATTTCATTCACTTTGGTCAAAAGGAGGAAAAAGTATAGCTGTTTTTAGATTGTCCATTATACTGAATGAACAAAGTTAGAGGTTGTTTTTAATACAGGGTGACTCAGCAGCCAAATGACAGATCAAAGCAGAAAGCCACCCAGGAAAAAACAAAAATTATTTTAAAAAGCTGCACAGATACAGATGCAAGTTGAATCTTTCAACCTGTGCACACGCCAAATATAACTTTTAAAGTGATGATATTGAAGCTGAGCTACAGGAGACTGAACACTGTTCCCACATGATTCACCTATTAAAAGTATGGGAAGAATTGCATGTCAGGATACTGCCCCCAAATTTCTTCCCTGGATTTTCCAGGTTAACAGGGTTGCAAACAGATTTCCCCCCACAAGCAATAAACATTGCAATGAGCACCAAACTCTCACTAGATTTCCAGGTGCGGCTTTTACGTCATGAGTAAGATCACACAAAATGCAACAATTACCGCATATGGAAAGGTTGGAAATGGAATTAAGGTGCTGTCTGAATGCAACCAATATGCTGTACTATTTGCTTTGCAAGGTTTCTTGACAGTTGTTTCATATTATACGAAGCTTTGGGAAATCACATTTCCTGGTGCTAGGGATTTTTATTTTTAGGGTATGTGGGGAGGAGGATATAATTTAGCAATTAAACTGGAGGCAGGAAGGTGCAAGCCCCACAGTGCATTAGCCCATTGATTTTGTCCTTGAGGGGTGGAGGTGAATGACAAGACAGAAGCAGCTACCTCTTACGGTGGTCTGATAAAAATGAAAGAACACACTGATTATGTCTGCGGCTGCTCTTCTTGACCCAGCCAACAGTGACAGTCATCAAACTGCGCTACATACACTGAGCGGCTCAATGTGCAAGCTAACCAAAGGATATCGTTAAGTCTAAACATTGGAGCTTCTCAACCAGATACAGTGCTTCAGAACAGCTCGGGGGAGAAGAGCAAGGGAAAAACCCAAACAAATCCCTTCTGTGGGCTGAAATGTCACACATGATTCATGTTTGACTTTATAGCACCTGTTTGCTTCTTACTTAAGAATGTAAGAATTAGCTTTGCAGGATGGATGCAACTCAGGGTCCATTTAGGCCAGGCTTCCTCAAACTCGGCCCTCCAGATGTTTTGAGACTACAATACCCATCATACCCGACCACTGGTCCTGCTAGCTAGGGATCATGGGAGTTGTAGGCCAAAAACATCTGGAGGGCCGAGTTTGAGGAAGCCTGATTTAGGCCACCGTCCTATTCTGAACTGTGGTTTGCCAGAGGTCTCCAGGAAACTCACAAGCAGGGCAAAACTGTGATGACCATCTCTAGTGGTTTGTTCCCAAGATCAGGTAGAGTGGCTACAGATCTGGAGGCTCCATATAGTTATAATGTCTAAGCTGGTCTAAGAGTTTGCTCATAAGAAAGGTGGTCTGCTCCTCTGAGATACCATGGGATCTAATAAAGGTTTGCTGCACCCTGTGGGAGGTGGCATGATTAAAACTGATCAGTTTTCTAAACTTGGTTACAACATAGGTGTACTTGATCATCTGATCACATGGTCATCTTCAGGAAATGAATTACTCCATAAGGCAGGGAAAGACAAATAAAAATAAAAATGTCAAGAGCTACATTCTTTTGGGAGTTGTCTGCCAGGGACAATGTACCAGCAACGAGTGGGGTCTTTCTGCCACCCCTTCTTTCTTTCTCTTTATGACACCCCCCTTTTCTCTCTTTGCCACCCCTTTTCTATCTCTTTCAACCAGCCTCACTCACTTTCTGAATCCCATTTCTCTCTCTTTCTGCCACCCCTTCCCCCTGCCCGCTACCCTCTTTCCTCCACCCTCCCATTTCTTGACAACCATATGAAATTAAGCCAAGAACTGCCTGAAATTGGACCAAAAGCTACATGTTGTGCCATTGTACTCTAGGACTGGTAACCCCAGCTTCTGCATTCACAAGATACAAAATGAGCCCCCCTCCCTCCCACACCAGTCATTTCCACTTGTGGATGAAGTGAGGATTCTGATCTACATTAGTCAATGTGAATGAGGAACTGAAAGATGGGAATCACTCCCAATGAATGAACACAGCAGGCCATCTTTATACAGAATATTTAGTGATTATGATTATTCCCCTTGACTTTGCAGTAAATGAGATGCTTGCCATCACCTATTTGGCACTTTTTGGAATATTCTTCCACTCTTCTTGCCATTTACCTTCCTCCCCAAAGGCCACTTCAGACCAGAGACTTTAGCTTTCACTAATGATAACGTTAGAACATTGATGGCTCAATTAACAATCAAGAGCTCAGCTCCCACGCAGCCCGCAATGCAATCAATAACGTACTTTCGGTGAAATTAAAGGTGCTAACGAAGCCAAGTGTTAAAACCATTGGGTACTTAATTTGGGAATATTAGTCCAAAATGAGTGTGTCAGTTTTCACTTCAGCATCTCAGTCAGTCCTCAACTGCCTTACACATGGATGAGCAATGAATGAAGCATAAATATTTGTACAAGAAATTCTTTTCTTGCATAGATTCTCCAACTTGCCCGTAAAAGAGCGGGGATGCTGAGCTGGCTTCATGTGGGCTCCTCTCTTTGGCAGGGTCAGCATGTCTTTTCAAAACAAGCCCTCAAATGCAAATTTATAAAAATCCAATCAAATTGGCAAAGCTGACTGGACAGTGTTAAGTGGCAGGCAAATAGTTTGTTGTCTGGAGAATCCGTTGTCCAATAAATGTTGGCATTTGACAATATGGAGGAAGTGACAAAAAGCCGATGGCAATAACAGAACATTCCTTTGGGGCCTGGAGTTCACTGGTAGAGAATTTGCTTTGCATACAGAAGGTCCCAGGTTCAAGCTATAGTGGGACCCTTGTCTGAAGCTATGGAGAGCTGCTGCCAGTAAGTGTACACCATTCCATGCTAGATGGACTGTTGTTCTACCTCGAAATAACTTGGTCTCCTGTGTTTCTATGCTTCCCAGGGGCACAGGAGGCTGCCAACATGAGCCAAACTAGTGGTCCATCTAGCTCAGTATGGTCTACACAATGGGTCAGCAGTCTGGTGCCCTCCAGATGTTCTGGTCTCCAAGTCCCATCAACCTCAGCCAGTATGGTCAGTGGTCAGGGATGATGGGACCTGTAGCTCTGTGAGGCGTCTCCCAACAACTCTCAGTACCTTTAAAAATTTACAGTTGTGCTTTTCTTCTGGAAAAAAATATTGCTGGTACTGACACCCTTGAGTACCCCCAGAAAAAAAGCACTGGTTGTCAGGATTCTTTGGGGGGGGGGGGAGAGTAATGACTGTTAAATGTACTGTTAACTATAAATGTACAGTACAGGTGTGATTTAAGAGAGGAATTCTTCACTGGTTCAGACAGGGGTGGATTTACTACAAACTAATTAAGTTTAAACTTCAGGGCCCCTAATCCTGGAGGGCTCCAGAAGTGAATTTAATCCACATTGCTTATTTTTTGGGGGGTCTAGTAGACCTAATTTGAGTTGCACGACTCAAACTGTGGGGTTTTTTTTTTTGGTATATAGTTCAACAACCCCAAAGTCAGTAGCACAGATATTGCAAAGTGGAGTGTTATGGTACAGCAATTTAAAGCAAAATCTGAGAAGTGGTAGTTCATTCTTTTTAAAAAGTGGTGATCTCTCATGGAAGAAGACAACAGTGGTTCCCCAGACCTCATTGCTGGTTGTGAAGAGGCCCCCATAACAGTTCAAGCTTCATGACCCCCAAAATGGAGGTCCGTCACTGGTTTCAGAACAAAATCAGAACCAGAGAAGAATTTAGGGGCTGTAATGCTCACCATGTTTTTGAAGTTACAGATAGGTAGCCGTGTTGGTCTGCCATAGTCAAAACAAAAAAAATTCCTTCCAGTAGCACCTTAAAGACCAACTAAGTCAGTTCTTGGTATGAGCTTTCGTGTGCATGCACACTTCTTCAGATACACATGTTTTTGAAGTGAGCATTATAAGCCCCTGAAACACATATTTCCTTCCCAGACACATGAGTTTCACTAGAGTCTCTTTTTTAAAGGAAAAGACATAGGGCAGATGCACACCAGATACTGAAAGAATATCCAACACAGGTTTAAAACACATGATTCCCCACAAAGACTCATGAAAACTGTAGTTTTGTTGAGGATGCTGGGAACTGAAGCTCTATGAGGGGGAAATTACAGCTCCAAGCACCGGTGCCGGCTCCCTGGGGCCCTGGGTGCCAGAGCACCCACAAAATTCCCCATGAATGGGCCAGGCACCCACAAATTTTGGCACCAGGGCCATGCACACTGCATGGCACCCATGGCCCTGGACACCCATAGTCGCAGAGCCAAGCTAGCATTCCTAGGGGCAGTCATGTGCTTTAAATGTATGTTGGATGTGATTTAAATGTATGGTGTGGTCTTATTCTCTGTTCAAATTCCAGGTTACTTTCTCTTCAGCTGGGTCTGTGGATCAAACCCACTTTCACAGGAACATGTGTTAGGATGCTATGAAATAGAAGACTGGGTTACTTCTCTGACAATTAAAATGTGTCAGTTGTGAGCTTGTTAATGAGCCACCCTCATCTTCAGAGTGTCCCGATCATATCTTTGGATTTGCTGGTAGCACTTTGATGGACAACTAATCATCCACGATCAATCACCTGAAATTACATAGACACTGTATTTCATCTCCATGCAAAATCCCTCTCCCATGGAGCCCAGTTAATCTCCTCATCATTGTATAACTCAAAGGGGAACTTCTGTCATGTAGAATATCAGAGCCTTTAGGTTCATCGTCATAATTAAAGAGATGCTAAATTCATTTGAAGGAAGTTGCAGAAGCTGGGATGATTGCTTAACAGGTCTCTCTCCCCCCACCCCCGGAAGACTCATTGTAATCTTTCCTGGAGAGAATTAAAAATGCACCTTGGCTGATCATTAAGCGGAGGAACAATGGAAAGAATTTGGATTTCCCTTGTTGATCTTTGGAATAATTTTTGTTCTTTCATCTCACCCCAGTGGGATCTTCATTAATATTTATTGTGATATCCTGAATTCCTCTTTAGAGCATTCTTGGATTTATTTGAGGTCTCCCACCTATGAACTGATCAGGAATGCAACATGGTTTGGAAGTAGTGGTTAAGGCAGCCAAAATGAAGGGAAGAGCTGCGGGTCAGTGGCAGTGCATCTGCCTTGCAAGCAGAAGGTTCCAGGATCAATCCTGTGCATCTCCAGGAAGGGCTGTGGAAGACTCCTTGTCTGAAACCCTAGAGAGCCACTGGTAGTCAGTGCAGACAAGACTGAGTTAGATGGACTAGTATGTCTGACTCAATATAAGGCAGCTTCTTTTCTTCTTCTTCTTCTTCCTAACTGCTTACTCCACCCCATTTTTATTTCTTCCAGTCTTCCTGGCAGTGTCTCAATGCCTTCTGCTGGAATCAGGAGGCTGGTTGCGATGGAAATCAGGAATGGTCAATCAAGACTCTTCTGATAAGTGTCTCTTGATGGCTATTAGCGGTGATGAGTAAATTAGTCATCCAACTTCAGAAGCAGGATCAACATATTTAGTTATAGTGATCTCAGTGCTCTAAGTGGATGCCCCAAAGCACTACTCCATAAAAGAGGGAGGTCAGTTCAGGTTTGAGGGAATTGAAGAAGTTTTTTTTTTAAAAAAAAAACTTTGACAGAAAGGAGAGGGTTTAAGCAGGCATCTGTCTGGAGGAGTGCTGGTGATCATAGGAAGCTGCCATATACTGAGTTAGACTGCTGGTTGATCTGGATCAGTATTGTCAACACAGACTGACAATGGCTCTCCAGGGTATTGTACAGGGGTATTTCCCAGCCCTACCTGGAGACAGAAGAAATTGAACCTGGGACTTTCTGCATGCAAAGCAGGTGCTCTACCACTCAGCTACAGTCTTCCCCAGTATAATAATGGATAGAGAAGTGGTTGGTGGACAAAAGGGATTGGACAGGACAGGATGTATGACAAAGTAGGCCTATAGGATCATATTTTTCCAATAATGTCCAGACGATCTGTGGTCAGCATAGCATGTGAACAAAATTAAAGGATGTCCAGGGATATTTCTAGAGATGTAAACAGGAGCAAAGTATTTCTCCTGCTTACTAGGGCTGGTGATTGGGTCCCTCTCCACCCTCCCCCTCCATTTTCTCTTTCCTTAATTCACAAGATACCAAAGAGAGGGAAGCAAGCATTGCCCTCACTCTGATTTGACTTAATGAAGATGCCATGAAATTAATGAGGTGTGGCTATGCAATGACATCTGAAGCCAAAACAGAGTGAGGACAATACTTGTTGCCTTCACTCTGCATCTTGTGGGTCAAGCATAAAAAATGGTATCTAGCATCAGCAGGGAACACATTCAAGGGCACTGTCCATACAAAAGTACATCACACACACACACACACACACACAGAGAGAGAGAGAGAGAGAGAGAGAGGGAGGGAGGGAGGGAGGGATGGTATTGGTGAGTGCATGACAGGTGGAAGATCACACTCCAGGTTTGGAGTCTGTGAAGGGAGTTTGCAAACCTACACAAACATTTTTGTTAAAACAAATTTCATTATAAACGAAGGACGAAATAATTTCTCTCCAGCATATGATATACTAAAAAGGCTGTATCCTTTCTGGTACAATGTACAAACTGTGCAGCCCTTTTCTCTAGTCATGTCACACCCCTTATGATGTGGCAGTGGTGCCCAGGTGTTCCTGTGAGGTGACATGCTCACCCTGCTTCATGGCATCACTGGCTGAGAGTGTCTGACTGGCCCAAGGTCACCCTGTGAGCTTCATGGCTGAGAGGGGATTTGAACCTTGGTCTCCCAGGTCCCAGTCCAACACTCTAACCACTGGCTCTCTTTGTGTTCTTGCCTCCTCACAAAACATGCACACACAACCTGCTTCCTTGAATACTGATCAAAGGGAAATTCCAAACCATGTTGGGGGATCCTCCCCTAGCTGCCTTTTCAGTTTGTCAACACAAGATGGCATATCTTTTCACTTATCTGACAAGGGTGAGGGATGCAGTGGGCTGAAGCATCTTCTCTGTTTTATGGCTGAATGCTGCAGAAATCTAAACTCGGCACACCAGGTAAATGAGGGCATTTCCACCTTCAAATAGTCTTATTTGCTAGAAGCCTTCAGATAAAGGGCCGGCTGGTTTGGCTAGAGCTACCCAAGACATCTTGCTCATGTGGAACCTCCTTCTTCCCTTGGCTTCTGGGAAATGCAATGATTGCCACCTGCTTGGATGGCTTTAAAAGAGGATTAGACAAAATCATGGAGGAGGAGAAGGCCATCAATGGCTACTCAACCGGATGGCTATGTTCTGTCTCTTCTGTCTGAGTCAGTAATGCTTCTGAATATCAGTTCCTCAGAAACACAAGTGGGGCGAGTGCTGTTGCACTCAGGTCCTGCTTGTGGGGCTTCCCTTGGGGGCATTTGGTTGGTCACTGTGAGGATAGAAGGCTAAACTAGATGGGCCTTTGGCCTAACCCAGCAAGCACTTCTTCTGTTCTTCTGTTCAATGATCTCTTGCCTGTCAACTCTCAGCACGTGGTCTTTTCTCCAACTAGAACCTCTGTGAGGTTTCTCCTCATAGAATTATAGGGTTGAAATGGACCCAATGAGACACCTAGTCCAACCCCTGCAATGCAGGAAACACAGCTAAAGAACCCCTTAGAAATGGTCATTCAACAGCTGCTAAAAACCTCCAGTGAAGAAGAGTCCACAACCTTCCTCAGTCCATCTTTCTCTCTGTTCCTTCACCTTCCTAAGTGCACCTCTCCCCATCCCTGTCTGTAAAAATAAAACAATAACCAACAATTGCTGTGCCTTCATGACATCCAAAATCATCTGCCTGCGGTGGCCATCTCACACAGCTGTCCTGTAGTTCACAAAGGATTATATTTCTTGACATCTACCAGTTTTGCCCATAGGAGTGTATTGCCAAAGCTAAAAGGACCCCCCCCTCTTATTTTGACGACTTGTCTCCTCTAGCTGAGAGATGCTATCTGGTAGTGAAGCCAAACCACTTCACATTTCCTTCCAAGCAAACAAGCTGCACTGCCCAGAAACCTATCTCACAATACACACACCCACAAACACACAAACCAGGATGTCAGTGCAGGAAATTTTCACCAGGAAGCAAGGGGCCATAAATTGGTGCCAGCCAGATTGAGTGATTTCCACCCTCCGAGGGCTGTGGGATACCTAATGGATTTCTCTTGTCAATGGACTGATGCAATTTGAGGAAGGGAACAGAGTTATGAAGACGGAGCCCAGCAAGCAGTGGGGGAAGATGGTTGTTTAGATAAGGCAAAGCAATGATGAACTGGAGGTGGGGAAGAGCTAAACTCAGGAAATTGGGGGAGTGAAATCAATAGCTTACACCAGCCTCCATTACCCAGATATTTGGGGCTAAAACTCCCACCAGCTATTTTTATGACCCTAGCCAGCTGGGAAGTGAGAGCTGGACCATAAAGGCGGCTGATCGCCGAAGAATTGATGCTTTTGAATTATGGTGCTGGAGGAGACTCTTGAGAGTCCCATGGACTGCAAGACGATTAAACCTATCCATTCTTAAGGAAATCAGCTCTGAGTGCTCACTGGAAGGACAGATCCTGAAGCTGAGGCTCCAGTACTTTGGCCACCTCACAAGAAGAGAAGACTCCCTTGAAAAGACCCTGATGCTGGGAAAGATGGAGGGCACAAGGAGAAGGGGATGACAGAGGACAAGATGGCTGGACAGTGTTCTCAAAGCTACAAACATGAGTCTGACCAAACTGCAGGAGGCAGTGGAAGACAGGAGTGCCTGGAGTGCTCTGGTCCATTGGGTCACGAAGAGTCGGACACGACTAAACAACAACAACAACAACAACGACTAAACAACAACAATCATTCAAAAGGAAACCCAGTCTTCTGGGAATAGAATGCACTCTGGGTGTAAAATAGTTGTTGCCCACAGTGACTATCTTTATTAAACCATAAACATATTTTGCAACTTTACGGAACTGCCCCCCTCCCAATCACTAATTCAATTGTGGTTTCCTATAAATCCCTTCCATTCAATTAGTTCCAGAATGGAACACACTGATAGAGTAGTTTGTTTTGCATTCATTAAAAAGGAGAGGAAAGCGGGCGGGGGGGGGGGGACTCCCACAAAACCCATCCACCTTGTTTGGATTAAAGGATTGCGGAATGGCTTCTGGTAGAAAACGCCTCTTTCGGTGAGGAGATCTGGCAAATCCACAGTACTTTTCTGCCTCAAATCATCCCAATTAGCTTGGAAGACTACGATGGGAAGGTTAAAGCTTTGTGTCACATTTGCACACAGCTGCTGTGCCGAATCTGAATACAAAACTCCCCACCCCCCAAGCAAGTTTTAACAGAAATGAAATTACTGAATCACCTTCCAGGAGTGCCCACCTGTCCCTAGGCATTAATCTTACGCCACCAGCCCTTTGCAGCTGTACAAGAGAAGCATTAAGTAGTGGAGTTCCACATTTTGTCTGAGCCGTGCAAGAGATCTGTGGTCTGCCTTTAATGAATTTAGCGCTCTGTGTTAGAGATTTGCTCTTTATGATCCTGTTGGTTTAATTAGAGGAGCATGCCTCAACCTTTTCCTGCAAAACGATTTCATGTAGGAAAAAGGTGGAGGGCGTATGCATGTGGGTGCATGTGAAGGAGGGAGGAAAGAGGATTCCACCCACCCATCCACTTTCTCTTCCCAGTTTAATGAAGAGAAGGGAGAGAGAATTCTATCCCCCCCATTTTTTTATTCATTTTATAACACTAATAAACAACACAAACAAAAAACAAACAATACAAACAAATTCTAGTCTTATCCTTATTTTTTCTAAACATTGTTAAGTGAGCTTCCCCAGGTCCCACCATCTGATTTTCATTTTACCTCATCTATGCAGTTTACATACTTTTAAACCATTTTTTAAATCACACTTACTTTTACCATTAAAATCTTCACATATTATCCCTTACAAATAATACTATTTCAAAATACACTGTCTTCTACTTCTAACCATACAGCCTATGTCCACTTCCAAAGCTATTCTAAGATTTAAATATTAACACATTTTTTCAAATATTATTTAAAGTTCTTCCAATCTTCTTCCACCGTATCTTCTCTCTGGTCCTGGAGTCTCCCAGTCAGTTCGGCAAGTTCCATGGGAGAGAGAATTCTATTTATTTATTTTTTTGAGAATAATTTTTTATTAACCGGCCAATCACATCAAATCAAACCAAATTACGTAAATTCCAAATTACACAGCCGAATTTTAAATTTTTGTTGGGGGTACCCATATTTCAAGTTCCGAAGGGATCCAATCAACTTCTTGCTTCTTACTGCTGTTTTAATGTCCACAAATCTAACCTTATGATGTTCACAGGATTATCCAGTCCTTTCTTATTATTTTTCCACATCTCTTGTTGTTATTTTCATATATTTTCCCTTTCTCTTTGTGACCTCTGATAGTCTTCGCAAGCTGCTTAGAACAGTTTGTAATACTGCGTGGATATTATGTTTTTTATCCAGTAGCCATATCCAGACATTTTCCATATAACATCATTTCCATACATCAAAACAGTCTTAGCATCATTAATCTTCACCAATCTGCCTCCTTTCTCAAAACCTCTGAGGAGATTCACTAGGAATGCAGTGTGAAAACAAGTCCATTCTTCCTCCTGGCTATAAATCCTTTGGCAAGATGGCGACTCTGAATTAATTGCTGCGACATTCCCAAAAGCTCTTATTGCTTCTCGGTCTCCATAAAGCATACTTTTGGTTAAAGTTTATCTCCACACAGACCTTAATCATCCTGCTTGGGTCAGTTCAACTGATGGTTCTAATGAGGAGGGGTTCTTGTAAATCACATAGAAGGAAAGTAAAAAAGGTTCCCCCCCCCATTCAGCCCCGTTGTCAACATACCCCACCTTTGGTGTATCTTCATCGTAAAATATTCCTGTTTCTCCAGTCCGTGGTCTTCTTTTGCATAGGTCACTTAAATTAGCAGACTTCACTCCCCTTCTTCACTTGAAATATGTGCATTTGCTTCTTTTGTAATTAATTATTCCAAATTGCTGCAACTAGTGCGCGATCAGAGACAGCGTCCAGGAGAGCCGAGGTCCACACGGGGGCATTCTGCCTAGGGCCCTCACCCCCTTCTTTCGAATTAGGGGGTGATTTATGGGCACAGCAGGCAAGGGCAGTGTTCCCCATTTCCTTGGGGCAACAAGGGAGGCTGCCTACTCCCATAACAGCTTCTTAATTACCCTGTGTGGGTCGGAGAGATGGTATTGTCGGTCATCTTCCAATGCGCCCCCAGTGGCCCCCCCGGGAGACAGAATTCTAATCTGCCATTCTTTATTGAAGAATCAGTTAAGAACCACCTCCCTATCTTTTTTCCAGCATACCGTTCCCCCCACTCATGAACATTCCTAACATACTGCGGGTGACACTAAAGGGCTTGTAGTCATTGATAGCCTAACCTCTCCCCCCGCCAAGCAGGACAGAGACCTCCTGAGGCCATCAGAGAGACAGACAAGACTATTTAGGAACCCTCTCTTCTGTGTCTAGATACAGCTCCAGCTGAGAACCTCTGCTATGCATATGAAACTAAATTATCTTGCAGTTGTATGAAATTACTGGTCTTTGGTGATCTGCCTTGAGATGGCTCCCCCCCCCCCGAAAGGCAGCAGCATGTAAACACCAAGAATACGAAAAGAAATAAACAAACCCCAAAGGATTTGAGTCACACCCACACAACACATGTAAAGCCCTTTTGCACCATATTAAATGGTCAGGGCTTCCCCCAAGGAATCCTTTGGATTGTAGTTTGTGTAGTGTGCTTAGAGTTATTAGGAGACACCCTCCCAGAGCTGCAGTTCCCAGCACCCTGAAACAAACTACAGTTCTCAGGATTCTTGGGGGAAGTGGTATAAGAATGCTTTAAATGTATGGTGTGGATGTGACCTTAGTTTTGAGTAAGCACTACCAGGAACGAACAACTCAGACTATTTTTTGCTTTGTGTTGCTTCTTTATGTGCTCACCTATATGTCTGTTATGTCCTCCCGATTTATAATTTTGTTTTTCTTGGAAAAAAGTGCCCACATGAAGATTTGCTTTTAAAAATGTTTTTTTTTTTTTTAAAATGCATTTTCTCTCGACATCTCAGCATCTCAAGAGAAATTTGGGATAAATAAATATGCCAGGGCATTCAGGAAATGCAAACTTGGGTGGTAAGTTATGACCCGCACATCAGTTCTAGGAGGGGCAGGTCATATACAAAAGTTGCAAAACTTGAATCCCCTGAGCTGTCTTTGGCCACAACTTAGTCAGCAGAGAAAATATAAAACACATGGGAAATGAGTGTGTAAACCTGCCAAGCTAATGAAGGCCGTCCCTCCGTTCAACCTTCTGGGAGTTCGGCAGTCTTTGGAGAGGCAATGAAAAGCATTTCCCCAGATGTTGCCTTTGCCACGGGGGAGGTCTCATTGGCTCAGCGCTGCTGCAAAATGAGTCAGAGGCACATGCATTTTCAAACCAGAAATCTGACTATATATATATATATATATATATATATTTGCTTTCGTAGATTTTCACGGGTACAGGAATGCAGGTTTTGGTGTCCTCGGGTGTCTTCCCGTGTAAAAGTTGGGGTGTCTAGGCGACGTTTCGACGAGGTCTCACTCGTCATCTTCAGGCTGGTGCTTTCGGCTTCTTGTTACTGGAACAGAGCGGGATCTCAATGTTTGAGTTCCTATAAATACTGTAGAGGGGGTGTGGTGTCTAGCCTCCAATGTTCTGGGCAGAGAGGAAGTTCCCAGGCTAGTGTGCCTTTTCTTCTTTTGTTCCTTAATTACTTGAGAGATACCTTGAGTGATTTCTTGAGTGATATCCTGAGTACCACTTAGGTGGGTCATTAGGTGTGGATTAGTTGCTAAAGTCTTTGTGTCTTGACCTCTTGAACTTTGTGAAGAGTTTTCCTGAGAAGATGGCTGTATTGCACTTAGTTGTGCTTTGGCTTGGCTTCGTGTATAGGGGCGAGCTGTGGTTTTGTGGCTTGTGTCAGCCAGATCTGTGTAGGGATTGCAGGGGGGTGCAGCATCCGGAGGTGCCACCATGGATTGGTTACTGGATGGTGTCAGTAATTCATCTGTGGAGAGGGTCTGGGTTTGGGTCTGGTGTGGTTGATTGGTGTTGGCGTTCTGTGTGCCTCTGGATCTGGTGTCAGTTTTTGTGGGGAGGGCTAATTTCCAGATGTCTGGCAAGCGGGATGTGTCGTCACGCTTGTTCATGTTGTGAGGGTGTTTCTCTATCTCGATGGCTTCCATGATTATTCTCTTGTGGTGATGTTCCGTGTTAAAGAGCAATTTGGAATCTGCAAAATTAATTTCGTGTCCTGTTTCTTTCATGTGTTGGAAAAGAGAGGAAGTTTTTTCTTCTTTTTTGACGGCATTCTTGTGTTCTGCGATACGTGCATTTATTCGTCTGTTTGTTTGTCCAATGTACGTGGCTGGGCAGACTTTGCAGGGTATTTCATAGATCCCTTGTTTTTCCAAGTTGGAAAACCAAGGGATCTATGAAATACCCTGCAAAGTCTGCCCAGCCACGTACATTGGACAAACAAACAGACGAATAAATGCACGTATCGCAGAACACAAGAATGCCGTCAAAAAAGAAGAAAAAACTTCCTCTCTTTTCCAACACATGAAAGAAACAGGACACGAAATTAATTTTGCAGATTCCAAATTGCTCTTTAACACGGAACATCACCACAAGAGAATAATCATGGAAGCCATCGAGATAGAGAAACACCCTCACAACATGAACAAGCGTGACGACACATCCCGCTTGCCAGACATCTGGAAATTAGCCCTCCCCACAAAAACTGACACCAGATCCAGAGGCACACAGAACGCCAACACCAATCAACCACACCAGACCCAAACCCAGACCCTCTCCACAGATGAATTACTGACACCATCCAGTAACCAATCCATGGTGGCACCTCCGGATGCTGCACCCCCCTGCAATCCCTACACAGATCTGGCTGACACAAGCCACAAAACCACAGCTCGCCCCTATACACGAAGCCAAGCCAAAGCACAACTAAGTGCAATACAGCCATCTTCTCAGGAAAACTCTTCACAAAGTTCAAGAGGTCAAGACACAAAGACTTTAGCAACTAATCCACACCTAATGACCCACCTAAGTGGTACTCAGGATATCACTCAAGAAATCACTCAAGGTATCTCTCAAGTAATTAAGGAACAAAAGAAGAAAAGGCACACTAGCCTGGGAACTTCCTCTCTGCCCAGAACATTGGAGGCTAGACACCACACCCCCTCTACAGTATTTATAGGAACTCAAACATTGAGATCCCGCTCTGTTCCAGTAACAAGAAGCCGAAAGCACCAGCCTGAAGATGACGAGTGAGACCTCGTCGAAACGTCGCCTAGACACCCCAACTTTTACACGGGAAGACACCCGAGGACACCAAAACCTGCATATATATATATATATATATATATATATATATATATATATATATATATATGCCTTCATCTAATTACTTCTCAGAATGCCTCTTAACTGATATGAGAGTCTAAAAGTTGTTCACCAGAGAGTGATGGATATTAAAGAAGTGATTGACAAACTTATTAGTTTTGTTTCAAAAAATAAAAAAAGACTTTGCTCGACTCATAATATTTCATACCAGTCCCCTGAGTAATATACACTCCCCCCCTCCCCATTAAATATGAGGCTCTTATGGAGACAGGAATGATAATATGCAGTAAGTAAAAAAAATGACAAATTTAATTATCACTGTATGTGTTAAGGGGGGGGGGAAGGATGTGCCTTTCATTTGTTTGCTTGTTTGTTTGCTGTTTCTGCTTTCCTTCTCTGATAGGGGCTCTATGTCCTGGAGAGTTGTTACATCTTAGGTGGAGAACAGGGCTTTTCTATCTCTTAAAATAAATAAATAAGCAGCCATATCCAAATTGGGAAGTTACTAGGTTTGGGGAAGAATTTCAACTCAGTTCACATTTAAAGGTGAACCTGCCTATTTGCACTTTCCAAAACACTACACAAACTGAAACACATAAATTCACATTTCTCTGAATTTTGCAATGCAACTCACCAACCTAGTTATGTGTACAAAAATGCATGTACCAGGGTAAAGTGTATACAAAAATGCACGTGTTGGTGGTAGCAACATGCAAAAATGCATTACTTATGGGGAAATTGCTTTGCAAAAGGGGATGCATTTGTCAAAACTATATACGAAAATATGACTATTAGGCACTGATGAATTTTCACAAGGACTGTTTCTTTTTGAAAAATGCAAACTAATGAGGAAATGTGGAGAACTGAACTTAAGACTTGAGAAAAAAGAAAATGATAAATTTACAGGAAGAAATGGGCAGTTACAAAATAACATTTGGGCAGTTCAACTAATTCAGGTTGTGCAAAAGCTGAATTGCCTCAGGTGATGTAGAAAGTTAACTGATAACAATGTGAAAAGTAAATAAATTAGTCCAGACTCCCATAGAACCCCAGACCCCAATCAAGCATATTCATTTCCCCTTCCCCTGCCAAGGACACTCCCCACAGACTCCATAGCTACTGTCAGCGTTCATGCTGTCTCTTGTGTAAAGCTTTGACAAGAATCTTATTCTGAGTTAGTGCTGTGAAATCCCCAGTTCTGAGGCTTTCCCCCCACCGTGTAGGCTTCTAAATGCCATGGAATCTGACCCTAAGCAAGAAAGCATCTATGTACACAATGGGGGAAAGGCACAGGTGTGCTGTAGCAGTGCCTCACAAACTTGAGAATAGCTTAAGAGGGACAATGTCTGGGCATTGATAAAACTTACTGAATGTAAGCTCTTGGCAAGTGACCACATACCAGTTCAGTGCTCAACAGAGGTAGACCTCTGGGACTGTTGAGCAATAGAAAGAAAAATTGCAGGAGTTTAATTTGGAGACTCCATCTTTGGTGAACTATTGAGGCATTATAGAATCACCCAGTCCAACTTGCCTGTTGGTGCAATGAACCCACTGCTACAGCATCCCAGCATCTAACAAAGGAGAGCCCATCACTTTCTGAGGAGAGGTGGAAGTCTTTTTGTAAGGTGAGCAGCGCTTCTCAGGGGTGGTATTTGTACAGACTTGGGGGACATGAGTGTATTGCTCTCCCTGAACTTAGGATCTGAAAGGTGTCACCCGGAGAGACACCACCAAAATCTGGCTAAGGGAGAGAGCTATTTAACAGGGGAACAGACCAGAAATCTCCTCAACAATAAAAAGCAAGCATTGGTCCTAGGGCAGCACTTGAGCCTGATAAAGTAAGGCGACTCTGTTGATGCCCCCCATGCAACATAATTTATTCCTACACCTTGATCCCTGCCCCCAGCAGCAACAGTATCTGATACAGCCCTGATTTTCACTGCTTCTTCAGCTTTTTTTTTTTTTGAGAGGAGGAAATAGAATTTTCCTTGCCTTTCCATACTGTCTTTCTAATTACACAACCCACCAGCTGACTTTCATTTCCTGCCCCCCTGTCTCTCGCTAAAGCTGAAGTCAGTACGCAGGCCAGAATGTAATGTCAAACTTCTATATTAGACACACTTAGCTGGGAAATAATTTCCTCCCCGCGCAGCATGATGGACTCACTTAGGGCCCTTTCTTTTTCTAATCCCAAAGGGTGTATCCCCGCTGAAATATAGGAGATGGGAAATCGATAAGTGGACAGTTTGAAAAATATGATTGTGCTCAAGGGACAGGTGGAGAAGAATCACAGTGGTAGAAAGATCCCAGGAACAGTAACTCTCCATCCTTTCTCATTACAACGAAGGCAAGAGGAAGAGGACGGCGAGGTCACCTAACTAGAATTGATTGGCCACAGAGGGGAGACAAAACATGGTTTACCTCCCCTTGAACTGATGCCGCCTGCAAAGCTAAAACTTGATTTTATTTCAACAAGAACTGAGAACTGTGAGAGCCCAGATGTTTCCTCTAATATGTTTAATGAGTCTTGAATCAAGACTGGAGGTGCTTTGCATATTTTCCAGTTTTGATATTGGGGTAGAAAGAAACAGTTTCAGTAAGGTATAATGTTTCTACTGCTGCTTCCCCTTGGATTTGTCACAGGAGCAATCCTATCAAATCTCTGTGAATAGAATGGCATCACAATGCTATGTAGATAATAGACCATCCAATCAGGGACCACACAGGGAATGGGATCGCATCACAGCACTATGTAGACAATAGCCTTTGCTCCATGTGTCAGCCCTTGAGATATTTGAAGATGGCTATTGCATCTCCTCTCAGTCTTCTGTTTTCCAGGCTAAACATACCCAGCTCCTTCAACCATTCCTCATAAGGCTTGGTTTCCAGACCCTTGATCATCTTGGTTGTCCTCCTCACCACACAATCCAGCATTTGAATGTCCTTCTTAATCAGTGGTGCTCAGAACTGGAGACAGTATTTCAGGCGACATTTACATTTGTTGATTCACCTACTTTTGCCTCTGGTGCTGCTCACCACTAGAATGTGGCCCTCAGATGGTCACCCAGAAGGGAATGTCACCCTCAGGCTGAAAAATCTTTCTCACTCCTGCTCTGGAAAAACAGAGAACCCCTTAGCAACCAATCACATGAGTTTACTTCTATCTGCATTGGTGACGCACAGCATCCATTGATCTCTGTTTTCTTTAGCCCGCAACTGAGAGAGCTTGAAAACCAATCATCTTTCAGGTCAGGAGTCTATGGAAATGGATTCTAGAATATTAATTAGAACACGTTCGAAAGATTTGAAGGTAGCCTGACCCGAAAGCCAATTTAGAATTTATTTCCCTTTGGAGATCAAAGATCAGCACATTTTCTCATAATCAATGGATGAGTTAGAAGTCCAGAGAGAAAATGACGGGCTATCTTGCTTTCGATTTGCTTTGATATCTTCCACACACCCCACCTTTTCAAGCCCTCCCAGGTGGGTATTCTCTTATTACTGCCAAGGCCCGGAGGGGTTTAAGGTTTATTTCTAAGCAGTTCTTATTGGCTTTGCTTGCACAAGGCAAAAAAACAAAACAAACCTATTTTGGACACTTTGGAAACACCAAGAGGCATTAATATCTAAGGAATGGCACTCTAATGGCATTAGGTATCTATTTGCCCCCCATGGTAAGTTATTTTGCTGTATTAAACAGTCAATTTTCTGTTGACAGGGCATGAATTACTCCTGATGGGAATGAAAGGCTTTATATTATCCCAGGCAAACAACTGGTCTGAACTTTCAATTCCAGGTGTATATCATTGGATAAGAGACTTTGTGGATAATATATGACAGCTGAGGGACAGAGAACCTCACCTTAGCACATTTGGAGAGGTGGTGGATTTAACAAAAACAAACAAAACAAAACACCAAACATCTAGGGTTATCAATATATCTTCACATTTCTCTCCATCTGTTGTGCTTTGCATAAAATGGCAGCTGTTTGGAACATAAGGACATAAGAAGAGCTTGCTGGATCAGGCCAGTGTCTAGCATCATATTCTCATAGTGGCCAAGCAGATGATTGTTATATATTTATTTGTTATTATTCATTCATTGCATTTATATCCCCACCCTTTTCTCCAATGTGGTCAAGGTGGCATACGTGGTTCTCCCCCTTCCCCTCATTTAATAACCACGTGAAATAGGTTAGGCTGAGAGGCAGCGAGTAGCCCAGAGTTAACCAATGAGTTTCATTCCAAGTGGGGATTTGAACCCTGATCTCCCAGTGATTTTCCAACCACTAGCAAGCACACACAAACAGGACCTAAGCACAATGGCAACTATCCCCCCCTTCCAGAAACTGTTGTTTGCAAGCAGACTGCCTCTGACCATGGAGGTAGAACATAGCATTCAAGGTCAGGAGCCATTGATAGCTGTATTCTCTATGAATTTGTCGGATCCCCTTTAAAGACACCCCTTTGGGTGGTTACTGTGAAGGGGTGGGAAACCTGAGGCCCTCCCAGATACTGTTGGATTACAACAAGCATGAAAGGCAAGTCTCTATTGTTCCCACTTTACAGAAAGAAGGAAAATGAGGTGATTTCCCCAAGGACACACAAAGAGGCCACATGAGCCTTCAAGCTGCCAGATGCAAGTCAAATTCTCTGTTAAATTGTCTCCAACATAAGGGACAGAATATGTACATTTCATTCATACTTTCCAGCTTATAGCAATGGCACCATTAGGAATGGACTTCAGGACCTAAGTTTGGAAACAGGATACCAAAGGGGAGCATCATAAAACCACTAGATATTTCCTCCTTCCTCTTTTAGTCACCTGTATTATCCCACACAGTCAAGGACCTCACAATGTCAGCTGCTAATTCCTCCTTCCTGGTTTAGTCACTTCCTGGTTCCCAGTTTAGCCACATGTGTGATCCCACCCAATCAGGGACCCCGTGGTGAATAGGCTGATGTGTCGGTTCAAAGCTGCCAATCAGATTTCATCTCTACAGTCAATTAGGTTTATTCAAGCGATGTTGTAGTGGAGGGTGAGTGAAGGCAAGTGAGAGTGAGGACATGTTAAGACACTAAAAATGAATGCATTTTCACCAGGAGCATTGAAACACTGTTAAAAAGGGGGCATCTGCAGTCATGCTGAAGGTATTCACAAAAAATATATGTGAGGCATATTGGCTCAGTACCAAATATAATACTGATGTGGTTCCTTCTGCGAGTCCTTCCCTTTGCAGAACTCCATTTGGTCTTGGGTGTCTGAGCCTGACTTTTAGTTCATGATGTATTTCCTATCCATAATATATTTTGCTGGGTTCTCTGTAACGAAAGAACAGATGTTGAGCACGGAGCCTGCCTTCGGCGATATCTGTTAATTGATGTGTTTCCTTAAAACCTAGAGGAAGAAAATTGAAAGGTGTTTAATTCCTAACTACAGAGGATGACCCTAACCTGCTGCTAGAAAGAAAGAAATGTGCTTTATGAACAATAATTTAACAGGAGCCATTAATGAGTGACGTGACTACATAACGTGAGCAAGAGGGGAACAGAAAAACTCATTTGAATTGCAATTTGTAGAAGAAGCGTTCCGGGCTTTAATCTTTTGCAAAACAGAAGTGGGTGGGAGGGATTTTCTGAGGTCTGGCACAGCCGTTTTTTCAGAGCCAAGACAACTGCGAAGGCCTAGGGTGTTTTTCCCAATTCAAGAGAAGTTGAGATCAGGATGGTACCATGGAATCATCTCAGTAGTGGGGAAGATTTAGGGGATGTGAAGATGAACAGAGAGTGATTGAAAGAGCAAGGGTGGCAGCATTCAACAGGAAATGGTGGTATCTATGGCTGTGGAGCAGAATCAGGCAAAGTCCAAACCAAATCAAGCTGATGCAGAGGGGGATCTGGGCTTTGCCCAAGTCAGGTGAAGACTGTCTCAGATCACTGCAGGTTAGGTTGAGCTACCCAGAATGCTCCTGTGATGTCAGGCAGAAGAAAGAGGCAGATGTCAGGTTGGAAGAAAGTGGGGGATGGTGGGAAACGCCTTCACTCTTTCTCAACTTTACATTTAATTAAACCATCCCACCCTCGAATTAATTTGTGGTTCCGTTCCTGGTCCCCATGCACATCAATGGAGAATATATATGCATGCGCTTCCCCATCCCGCACCCATTCTGCCCCCCCAATCTACTCCCGTTTTGCCTTCTTCCAGGTCCAAAAGGACCTGCATGTTGGCAATCGCGTGTCAACTGGACACACCTAAAATGGTTGCCACCCGTACTGCCTCGGACTGTGAAAGCAGAGCATAGGCATTGGGGCTTACAGCCATCAATAGCCCTTTCCTCCATGAATTTGCATAATTGTCTTTTAAAACCATCTAGGCTGGCAGCCATCACTGTCTCCTATAGGAGTGAGCTCCATAGTTTAACCATGTAATGCATGAAAAAGTACTCTTCCTTTTCAAATATAGCAGTGGCAAGGCAACCCCCTTCAGCCTGAGGGCCACCTTCTCTTCTGGGACACTTTTGGAGGGCCACATGCTAGTAATGGGTGGGTCCAGAGGCAAAAATAGACAGAGTAACAAATGTATTTTTTTTTTTACTTTGTTGAGTAGGGTCGTTTCTGCACACACTCACACATCCCCCCTTTATCCTCCATTTAGGAAGGCAAGAGACTTTGCTAGAGCTCAAGGGAAACATTCCATCCAGGCAAAAACACTCAGGCTGTGAAGCAGAGCCAGTAAAAGGTGTGGCCTGGGAAGAGTGCCAAGGCCACATCCCGTCCATAGGCTGCAGGTTCTTCAGCTCTGTTCCCAATAGTGGGAAGCAGAACATAGCCTGCTCCTCCAACTGCTTAAATGGATATCCCTTTGGGCACCCTTCTCCCCTGCCTCCCACACCACAGTCTTTGAATGAGGGCAGGCATATGGTTCATTGCTGAATCTGTAAAAGGGTTTGATTCTTCATAGGAAAGGAGCACAGTTAAAGCACGCACACACACACCATAGCCTTAAGTGTACAGTAATGGGTCAGGTTTTTCCATGCTGCTCTCTACCTTTGGTAAGTTCTAAATGCATGCTCAACTAAAGGTCTAAGCTGTGAGATGAATAATAACTGACATAATACATAATTAAACATTTTGTGCATCAATGTATGATATTGATGGTTTCAATATTTTATGACTAATATGTTCCGTTAGACAGTTTTTGTGATATATCTCACCAAGTGTTAGTTATTAAGCTCACATGTCTAGCACCCTACATTAGAAAATGTCGATACCCACTTTCCAGTGAAGGGACTGAGATTTCGTATTTTGCTTATCTAGATTTTTATTAAATTGATAGTTGCCCATGCAGTGAGTGAACTGGACTTAATCAAGGGTTGCCTCAATTAACGAGCGGAATATATTTTTAAGTGGGGCAAACCAAGGAACTGAAACTTCCATTTTGCCTCTCTGGGTATTATTCAAAGACTTTCTTACCCGCCCTTCACCATAAGGTCTCCTGGTGGGTTGCAATAACATTAGAACACAATATTTCTGTGAATTGTTGGATGATGTTTGGGATCCCTTCCAGGCCTGTGAACCTGTATCCAGTAAGGGTTAGAATCTAGTCAAGTTGGCTGTGGAACATGCCAAGTTAAGTACCACATTTTAGCATAACCAAAGAAGTTGCTTTGTGCCATAGAACAATGGATGGCTCTTTCGCTCACCTGCCTCACCTAGAACAATAGCCAGAGTTGTGAGAGAGCTGGAAACGCTGGATGCTAGAAGCTGCAGACTTGTTTTGCTCTGTCCCGGATTTTGGGGGCTCCCCTGGAAACTGAATGGAGAAGCAGGATCTGCTAGGGTGTTAATGCTGTGAGCCCCTCCAGCCTATGCTTAGGTTGCACATATATGTAAATAGAATACACTATGATTTCCATTGTCCTTCATGGAAACCAAACACTAGAAAATCACTTGGAAGGCCAGGAGTCCCTCACCACTCAGAGATTGGGGTAGAGTGCAATAGTATTAAAATCAAGGCTCCTTCAGGTCACCTATTGATTCAGCACTCATCCTGATTTGCTGCACAAATCCTACATGGAGGTTTGATTATATCATGTGTTTAAGGAACATTTGCTTGTGGGATGTTTACACATATTTTTTTGTTAATTGTGGTCATTTCACACTTCTCAACACATTTCCCCTTTACTTTCCAAAATGTAAAAAGTATTTGTTCTTTTAAGTGGATTTGTTAAAAAGTTGAAAATAAAAAAAAATATTTAAAGTGAATTTGTTGAGATTGGGCAAGATGAGGCTTTGCAACATTTTAAATGCACAAACAAATAAAATGAAATCAAAAGAGCAAAGTGGGTCCTAAAAATATATTCACTGGGCACTATACTTTCAAACCTATGAAAAACCCCAATGAGCTGCTCCCGATCTTTGCCTCCACTTGTAGATGTAATATGCAGACTCTATTATTATTATTATTATTACCAAAGGTTTTATTCCAAAATTCACTACACGGTCTAATCATAGATCAGTTTACAGGTATGCAGGCCAGGTGTTCAGAGCAGAGCTCTAAAAAACCTGGTTATGCAGAAGCTAAGATGTTCTCTCAACATGTCCACCTGGCTGTTCTTTTGAAGAGTGGAGTGGATACAGTTATTAGTGCCAGGAATAGGACTGGGCAAGCATAAGAGCACTCATGCGAGGAGGCTGGGTCTGCTTGTGCTAGTACAAGGATGTGATGGCACAACCTGGCAGATAGGGGCAGAAGAGTCAGCTCACTCTCTGACCTAGGCTCCAATGCCTCCTCTGGGACAGGAAGCAATTTGCTGGCCAAAGGCAGGACAGAAGCTGGATCAGATGCCTCCTCTTCAACCGTTGCGACATCCAATGCCAATGGGGCAGTGCTTTCTCCAGACAAACCACTCAGCCCCTCCCCAGTGTCAGGCTCCACAAAATCTTCCTGCACTCCTGCCCCAGACTAGCCCTGCCAATAAGTCTCTATGAGGCTCACAACACTACCATTGTCTAATCCAGGTGAGTGAAGATGTCTGTGTATCTGCCCATCACACACACGCTGTGAAAAATACCATAAACCTTGTTTGAAAAGTAACATGACATGTTGTAAAAATATAAGATGAGCCTGCTGGATGAAGCCAATGGTCCATCTAGTCCAACTTCCTGTTCTCACAGTGGCCACCTAGATGCCCCAAAGGGAAACCTGCAAGCAGGCCCTGCACACAACAGCTCTCTTTCCCCTGTTGTGGTTTCCAGCGACTGGTATTCAGAAGCAGAGGAAGGCTATCAGTAGCTACTAGCCATGGTGGCTGCCTCCATGGCTGGAGGAAGTAATGTTTTTGAATAGCAAATGGGTTTCCAATCTATGAGAACAGAATGCCAGGCTAAATGGGCCATTGGCCTGATCCAGCAGGCTCTTCTTATGTCCTCATGGGTGAAGACAAAGCTCATAAAGCAATTAAAAAGCAGATTGATTGATTGAAGGAAACAAAGGTTTTCACGGTCTTTCACTGGTGCCTGAAACCTTCTGAAGGAGGAAGACCATAAGACCTGCTCTCTTCATTATGTAACTTGGGGGCTATTCATCTTTCACCCCAGATCTGCAAGCTAGGTCATGGATCACACTCAGAAGAGTCCTCCTAGTTCCAAAGATACGGGGGGGGGGGATGCACTCCTCTCCCTCCCTGCTATCCTCTTTACTAATTAGCAAAGTATGCATATTCTGAAAGGATTAACATTCCTGAGATCCCTTAGGCACAGCCAATGTCGCCATATGCAGGTACATTGCTGAGTGTGCTGTCAATGGGAGCCCATAAATATCTCCTGCAATAAGGGATGTAGCACTCAGTCTCTCCAATGCAGTGAAGTACAGAATGGCACAGTTGCCAGGAAAAATCAATTTTAATTAGGAAGACAATTATATTCCCCCCTCCTCAAAGGTTACCAAGGTCTCAAAGATTTATCTCTAAGGTGATGGAGAGGTAATCCTTTGCTATTGTGTTTCTACCGTATGGGGCATATTGTAGTAATACTTTAGGTCTTAGGGGAAGCTCAGGATCCCGTGGGGTCCCGTAGGCAATACAGATTGATGGGAAATGATTATCTGGTCTCCAACAATGGTTGTTTATGATTCTACTCTCTGATCAGTGAAAAAATTGTTCTGTTCACCCTTGATCTGTGTAGGATAAGTCTGCATACACCAGTTGTTTGGTGTAGTACTGATTTTCAAACCAACAAATTACTGGATTTGGAAAAGGATATGCAAAACTGATCTGCACCCAAAGCTAGGGATTGATTTAGTAACCTAATTAGGTCCTGTTTCAGTTTTGCTAGTATTCAGTCACAGGTCTGTTCTACCCTATTTTGTCCATAGTTTTGGAAAGAATGCACAAAAAATATGCATTTTAATTGTATATATTTTGTGCATACTTTTGTGAGATATATCCAGCTTCATATAACCAACATGCTTAACCATGTGAACCCTACCAGTAAGGAAGTCTAAACTGGATGCTCCAAGCTTAGACTGCATAGCTTAAGCAAGCCAACTTTCTATACAAATAAGTTAGAAACATTTACCACTTTTTTGAACCTAAGTTATACTGCCTGTTTTTTCTTGCTGCTGTATGGAAAAGCACATGAATCCGACCTTTAAATTTTGTAAGTAAACCGTTTTTAAACTTATAAACATTTGGTCTTTTTCTACGCTAAGGGAAGTAGGGAACTTTGGAAGCAGAAGCAGATATTTTAAAGGTCTAGCAGCCTATATTTCCATATTTGACTTTTGTTACCTGTTTTGTAATTTTAAATCTCTGCTAGGAGTCCATACCTGGATCTAGGCATCCAGGGAATTCTCCTTTTATTTTACCATATTCTATTTTTCATTTTAATCAAATTAAAACCGACATTTAAACAAATACACATTTTAACATATTTTTATGTGTGTCTTTTTGCTCAGCAAAACCACATGGCAAAACCCTTAGAAGAGTGTAATCTGATTGGGAGTTTCATTCTAATCTACAAGGAAGTTCAGGAGTGTCTGATTGAGTTGTTCCACTGTAATCATCACCATCACCACCTAATCTAATTAAAAATATATATTCTTCCATCCCTACGAAGGAGTGGTGTTTTATCCCCACTAGAGATTCTTCAGTCATCCTTCACACACCCTTAACCCACGCTGAAATGGCATTGCCTTATGTTAGCCAATTTGAGCTTAATTTGACATGGGCTTCCATTAAGCTCATTAGAAAGCGGTTTAGCAGACAATTCCTCTTCTCAGGGAATCCCTGGAAATTGTAATTCTATGAGGGGAATAAGGTTCACCCAAAACTCTCAGCACCCTTAATAAACTACAGTTCCTGGGATTATTTGATGGCAGTCATAGGAGCCAACTCCTAGGGGCTGTGGGGGCTCTGACCCCTACAATAACATATTTGAACCCCACAAAGTTGATGGGCATTTCCATTCAAATGATGTGTGTGCACTGCTTCATGTGATCGATTATGTGGGTGGGGTTTACTTGGGCCCCCACAATATTTTATTCAAGTTGGTGCCCCTAGCGGCAGCGATTGTGGGGGGGGGGGACATCATAACTGTTTAAGGTGGCATACTACTGCTTTAAATGTATTTATTTAATTATTATAATACATTTATTAATCACCTTCTATACCAGTGTCTAAAGGCAATTTACACATAGGATAATTAAAAACAGTTTAAAAACCTCTTGTGTTTGCCCCTCAGGAAATGTTTACCCAAGGAAATGAACAAAATATAAGCCTTAACAATTATGAAAGAATAGCATTAAAAATAAAGAAATAAAAGAAATGAACTCTGTGTTAGAAAATAATTCCGCTAGCATAAAAAGAAGCACGCAAAAACACTTCCACAGTAATAAAACAGCAACATGACCAGAAAAACATATAACATGCACATTTGCAAGTGGTGAATTTTCCACAAGGCATATTATAGCTTTCTAACTCTGAAGAGCTTTGGAGGATTTAATAAAATAAAATAATAAAATAAATAAAATAAAATAAAATAGCAGAGATTTTTTTTTTAAGCTAAAAGTTCATTTAAAAAATCTTGTTAAATGTGTATCTATATCTCTCTATCTATAAATATTTTTAGTTCAGGATAATATTCCAACATTTGCAGCAGTGAGTGAAGAAATAAATAAATAACCAGCACAACCCTTACCTGATTCGAATAAGCTCAAATGAGAGCAGTTATAAAGGATTGACTAAGTGCAAGTAACCCAGTACACGACCAGGCAGAATTTGAAAGGATTTGGAAGCAGAGAACTGTATGAGAACTGTAGCTAATGAAAGAACATGTGAATAAGTAGGCTCAACATAGAGGATAAAAATATCACAGCTCGATGGCCTGGATCACATACTCTGTTATTTCAAACCATGGCTTAAGAGAATGCCGCTGCCTTGCACCTCACCTGTTATTTTGCTGCTGCACCATACTGAGCTAAGCCATGGCTTGGCTTAGCATGTCATCCCAATATGGGCTTGTAGTTTAGCTCTGCTGGTTAGAAACCATGAGCCATAAACCAAGAATGAACATTGGCTACAGCTTGTGGTTCGTTTGGAGCATTTCATTTTCTCCAGGAGGAAGATATATACCAGCTGCAGCAGCAGCACAAGTTCTTTCTTATTTTTGCAGCTGGAAGCAATGACAACTGTCTTGCTATCATTTTGCATACTCTGGATGCCTTGGACCAGATGTAACCAATATGGTGTCTTCCAGGTGTGGTTTGACTAAAACTCCCATCAGTCAGTGACAACTGGAGGGCTCCATGTTGGCTACCTCTTCCTAGACCTAGCATTGTTCTAGAGTGCTCTCTCTCTCTCTGTGTGTTGGGCATTGGCAGCTACTAGGGGAAAAATGTTGAGAATATTTCTGCAAGTGGTCCTCTTTTAGTGGGAGGGAGGCAACTGGAAAAATAAGATATATCTCAGAACTTCTCATAGGAAAAAACCCTCTCTTGGGCAAATTCCAATAGTCTTATGTCATCTACTTCCCCTCAGGATTTCTCCACACCTTCACAGGAACTTCTACATTCCATTGGAACTTCATCAAAATGTCACAGTTCACCTTAAATGGGTTTTTTTTGAAGGTTTGAAGAAACTGATGTACTCTAGTTGTTGCTGACCTTCATCTCCCATCACCCTGACCATTACCCTTACTGGCTGGGGCTGATAAGTCCAGTGACATCTGGATGGGCACAGGTTTCCCACCCTTGCTTTGTGGAAATCAGGTGATAAGCTAGGGAGCATGTAGAATCCTTTTGAGAAACTTTAATATTCTAAGCTAGAGTCTTTGGACTCCCCCTCAGTTTCCTTAAATGTTTCAGGAGCTTCAGATGTCTCTTTAAGTGAAATTTAATCGTCAATTTGATGCTGCAGCAAAGCTGTTCATATTCTTCCTTCCTGGTGGAAGAAGGTGCACCACTTGCAGGCAATTCAAGATAGATCTGTTTAACTACAAGAGTTCATATCGGTTTCCCCATTGCTAGAAATGGCCGTAGAATTAATGGGCCAGGACTTAAATAAGCTTAATAACTAAACTGTCATAAGCAGAAAAGTCAAATGAGCAGGCAGATGTTCCATTAATTATAATTAAGCTGCTGTTAATAGATACCTGTCTTACCAGCTCTTCATTCAGTGTAATGGAAGGAGACAGATTAAACCCCAATGCTAAATCTGAGGTCCGTCTGTTTACCAAATAATTACACACACGCACGGGAAGTCCCAGAAGATAGTTCTCCATTACACTCACACACACACACACACACACACACACACACACGAAAAATGGCCCCATATCACTTAAACAGTTGGAAAGCTCTTTTAATTCAAGGCAGTTGCACTCAGGGAGATGTTTTATTATGCCATTTTTGACAAGGAAAAGTGAGGATGGAATTCAATTTTAGTTTTTGGGATGGAGCGAGAGTGAGATAAAGCTGAATGAGAACATATTGTAGCTCCTGCGTTCTCTCGACAGTGTGCCTATTTCAGGCGAAGAGAGCCATCTGAGAACAGTAGGGGAGAGATTGAGAGGAGCCAGAGGGAGGTAAAGAGGAGAACGGAGGGCAGAGGAGATAAGCAACGTGTAAGAGCAGGCTGGGTGGGTGGGTGGAGGGGAGCAAATGCTCTCCCAGAGCTCTCACCAAGTGGAATGAGGAAGAGGAAGGAGAGGTGGGGCAAAGCATTGATAAGAGTAGGTTAGACATTGTTTCACAGCAACACATTAAAAGTCTGCATTTCACCTTGCAAAGGCCTGGCCAGCAGACAGCAAAAGCCCCAAAATATAAGAGATCTCGTGTTGCATTTCTTTTTTTGGATCTTTCACATAGTTGCTATGTCACAAGTGGAACATGCTTACCGTCGGCTCTTCACAAAGTGGGACAGAAGCCGGTGTCCACAGATGGTGGAAGGGTCTTGAAAACAGGGTTAAAAACGGCTTTCAACCTTTGCCTTGGGCAAGGTGCTCACTTGGAGCTCTCCGTGGTGATGAAGCCCCTGACCAGCCTTGCTGCTTTGGAGCTGCCTGTGATGCTGCCTTGGAGCTAGTTGCTTGCTCACTTGGAGCTCTCCCTGGTGAAGCTCCTGACCAGCCTTGCTGCTTTGGAGCTGCCTGTGATGCTGCCTTGGAGCTAGTTGCTTGCTCACTTGGAGCTCTCCCTGGTGAAGCTCCTGACCAGCCTTGCTGCTTTGGAGCTGCCTGTGATGCTGCCTTGGAGCTAGTTGCTTGCTCACTTGGAGCTCTCTGTTAGTGCTACAAGTCTTGACTTCCCTTGAGACATGTCCTGTCCTTGCCACTGCAGAATCTGACCTGACCAGGACAGGACAGAAAATGTCTCAAGCACAGTGTTTAGGAGGTTCTTAATTAAGCCCAATGTGTTTGGAGTGAAAGGCTTCTTCAAGGGGGCAATACTCCTTACATAATTCAGAAAATTCCTATAATTTTAATTCTAACCTTACTTCTCATTGAGGCTTTTCAATGTGCCATCTCCTAGCACCATTGAGGTCCCCTGCTTCCTGTTTTTCTTCCTCCATTTTGGTGCTTCTATTCATTTTCCCCCTCCACCATGAGTGAAACATTTTTTTTGGGGGGGGGGGTGTTCCACTTGCCGCTGATACATACGTTTTGTACAAAAATTTTTATGTGAGCACTGCACTGTAAATTATGGAGATGCACACATTTGGAAGGAAAGCAGTTGGTTTTTAAAAAAGATTTTATTTATAGTTTTCATTTATATACATTTTAACAATAACATTTCAACCCTTGACTTCCTTCCTCTCCTTTCTGCGGTTCCTTAAATTTATTTTCAGCATTTCCTGCATATTCTAGATTATCTTAATTTACACTTTTATTCCTCTGTTTTGATATATATTCTTTTTGAAACAGCAAGTTATTACATTAATCCCACCAATGTCTTTATCTGTTTACAGTTTGTTTGTAAATAATCAATAAACCATTTCCATTCTTTTATAAAAGGTTTGTTATCTTGATTTCTTATTCTACATGGTTTTGGTTCATGTATTGTTTCGGGAAACATGAATTAGGCAGGTTCTTATTAAAATGCAAACCATGTGGAATGCCTCTCCCACTCCTTATCCAATGAGCAGCCATAGCTCAAACCAGAATAGTAGAAAATGGCTGAGGAATAACACCTGATATCTCAACTGCACCTAGCATGGTAGTATGGGCTAAACCATTGAAACGATCCATCTTGAAAAATATATTCTTTTGGTGGGAGTGTTTTAAGCCCTTCCAGAAACTTCACCATAGGTGCTGAATGGTTGTATCAACTCAACTTGGATTGCCAAGAGGATTGTCCTGTGATGAACAATGATTTATGAACTTAGACTGTATTAACTCCAGCATCGAGGAAATGGCCATCTTCCTCTTCCCGTCTCCCAGCTCACCTGAATAACTTGGTGAGCCCTCTTAAATAAATTAAAGGCATAAGTGAAAGTGACGGCAAACATCGTTGGAGTATTTAAGTAAGCTACAGAGAACTACCCTTGATAATTTATTCTTGCAAGCAACCTAATGATCACCCAACAGGTTTGGTTAAGAAAACGGTTTATCAGGCCCCCTTGATATAGTAGGGCGAAAAATGCACTGAGCACCTCCACATGATGGATTGCAAGGTTTATTCATACAGAAAAGGATTGAGATTTACCCTCTTCAGGGTGGATTAAGGTGTTTAGACACACTCAGGACTGATTCCTTTAAAGACAACAGGGGACTACTTTCCCTTCTAGATAAGGACTTAATTTTTTTTTATATTGAAAACCTAGCACCCTCAAAATAGTTGCTGCAAGTGAAGTGCTGTTATGCTGTCAAAATAATGCCATTATTAACAGCTTAGCTCGACAAATCTCCCACTGTTTTTGATAAAGGGAGTCGTCCTCCTGATTTGTATGACTTAAACAAATGGTTTCCAGAAAAATACAATTTTTTAAACATTGGGATACACTCAAAATGTTCCCCTTCTTGCTGGCACTCCCTCCGTGACAGCATTTATCAGGCACAAGAGGCTTAGGGTGGAACAAATTATTGTGGCAATCACACATCTCCTCCGTAATGTGTGGGAAAATGATACCCCTAAGTTGCAAAGAAGCTGGTAAACTGTGGGCTGGATGAGGCAACTCTTAGGTGGATTTGTAGCTGGTTTACGGACCCAACTCATAGTGCTCACTACCGATTCCTCATCATCCTGGAAAAAAAGTGACAAGTGGGGTGCCGCAGGGTTCTGTCCTGGGCCCATTGTTGTTCAACGCCTTTATAAATGACTTGACGAAGGAAATGAGGGGATGCTCATCAAATTTGCAGGTAAAACCAAACTGTGAGGGATAGCTGCATTTTTTATATTGTAATTTTAAGTTGCAAACTGCCCCAAGATCTATGGGTATAGGACTGTATACAAATTTAATAAATACAGTAAATAAATGCCACAGAATAGCTAATGCCACAAGATTCAAGATGACCTTAACAGATTGGAGAACTGAGGCCAAACAAACAAAATGGAATAGGGACAAATGCAAGGTTCTGCACTTAGGCAGGAAGAACAAGCTACACAAATATAAGATAGGGGACACCTGGCTTTCCAGCAGTACATGTGAAATGGATGTAGGGGTCAAGCTTAACATGAGTCAACAGTGTGATACAGCAGCAGAAAAAAGCTAATGCTATTCTAGGCTGCATCAACAGAAGTATAGTGTCCAGATCAAGGGGAGTAATTGTACCAATCTATTCTGCCTTGGTCAGACCACATCTGGAGTACTGTGTCCAGTTCTGGGCACCACAATTTAAGAAGCACATTGACAACCTGGAATGTGTGCAGAAGAGGGCAACCAAGATGATCAAGGGTATGGAAACTAAGCCTTAGAAACATACCCAGCTTCAAGGAGCTGGGTATGTTTAGCCTGGAAAAAAGGAAACTGAGAGGAGATATGATAGCCAACTTCAAATATCTCAAGGGCTATCACATGGAAGAGGGAACTTTCTGACAGTAAGAGCTGTTCAACAGTGGAATGGTCTCCCTTGGGCTGCTGTTGACTCTCCTTCATTGGAGGTTTTTAAGCAGAAGTTGGTTGGCCATTTGCCATGGATATTTTAGCTGAGATTCCTGCATTGCAGGGTGTGAGACTAGATGACCCTTGCGGTCTCTTCCAACTCTACAATTCAATGATTCTATGATTCAATGACATCATTACACTCCAGCTTACAGCTACTGGAGTGAGGAAACTGAAGCTCAAAACACAATTGTGTCACATCATTGGTTTGGTATTCCTAAATTATCCAGAGAGCCATGTGGAAGAGATATAGCTCTTGTCCTGGCTAGTAGCAACTTGCTTTCAGTGGTAATTCCATAAATTCTGTAAAATCTCATTGCAACTTGCTTTCCCTGGCAGATGTGTTTAGTTGCAGCTTGTTTTCCATGTTGCTTTCCATGCCTCTTAGTTGCTACTTGCTTTTTGTCTCAGCCGCATGAACCCTACAGTTGCAACTTGCTTTTATATGGACCCTGCAATGTCTAGCATACTCTGGATGCAATGTATTGCCTGCAGTCAGATTCTGTCCTATGAGCCTCCCCATCTCCTGCAGTCCAGAATGGTAAACTTCAGCCCCAGGTTTACTACTTCACCTGGTGTTTGTCAGAATCAGGCCTAGGATGTTTTAAGTCCAGAATCCCTTCATTAGACCTGTATGTCAAATGTCTAGCAGTTTGGTTTTGTGAAGTTAAAGAAGATGCTGATGATAGCTGCTGCTACTGTTTATCTAGCAACTTAGTTTGATTGGCTTTTGATCTGTGCCATAAAGCATTCAATTTAATCATTTTTTGAAATTGTTGATGATATTATTTTGGAAGTGCTCATGCAACAGAGGAGGAACAGGCAAAGTTGGGAAAGTGGATTTAAAAACTTGGGCCTCCTTCTGAAACGAGAAGGCTAAAAATTTAAATCAGATACTGATGCAAAGACAGAAGTTGGTAACTTCTGCCAGACTCTGTCAGAATCACACACTATGGGAATTGGGGCGGTGGAAGCGGCAGGTACAGAGCGCCCGAGGAATTAGAAGGTCATCTCTTCTTTGCAAACTTGCATTCCTTCCATTTATCAAGTCATACGCCAAAGTAAATGGGGCAGAATTAGCTGGTAATGAATTAAGCCGCTCCAACAGCCATCTAAACGCAGATGTGAGACTCGGTAGGAATTAATGGATTAAGAAGTGGGAGGGAAAGGGGAAAAGACTGGAGCCACAAATGGCTAGGTATTTTCATGCCATCTCAATTATTCACAGTCCAGTTCCTAATCAGCAGAGTGGCAAAAAAGAAAACAGTTTTCCCTGGGAGACAATTTACTTTTAATTCTTTATCAGTGAGATTATTCTAAACTCCTCGTCTTGGAGCCAATCAACTGTTGAGTTATAAAATCACCAGTCAACACAGAAAATTGTGCGCTGGCCAGGGGAGATCCTGTAAAAGGTCTGCTTGAGAATGTTAAGTTGGATATTGTTTGCAGCCTCAGTCTTGCTCATTGTTTTCAGCATTCTAAATCAGGCTTCCTACTTTTCCATCTTCACTTATCTGCTGGGGAACCCTTGTATGTCTCCCATACCCCAGAAGGTTACAGAGGTTTCTGGGATACGTTTTAGCGTATACCCAGAGTAGGGATCGATGGCTTGAATCTGTGTCAGTTTTGAAGGCGTCTGTTCATAAGTCCATTTCATTCCATTTCCATGTTAATCTGCAAATTGTATTTCAATGCACATTTGCTCACAAAGTACACATTTACAAACGTATTTTAGGAATAAAGGGACACAGGAAGCTGGTTTACACTGGGCCAGGCCCATTGGACCACTTAGCTCAGTACCGTCTCCACTGACTTGCAGCTTCTCTTCAAGGTTTCACACAGAAGACCTACCTGGAGATGCCTGGAGATGCCTAGGACCTTCTGCATGCACACCCAATACTAGGGCCGGCGCTGTTATAAAACACTTCCCCTTCAAAAAGCAATTTAAAATGTCTCCCCCTTCTTTTTGTCACTTGGTTACAATAGAAAGCCTATGTTTTGGAATGGTGGGGTCCTTCAGCATCTACACACCTTCATGCTGCAGTGCTAACCTTCTAGAATTATGCCAAGTAGAAGTGCTCCCACAAGAGGCAATGCTTGGACAAGTTTGTGGCGGATATGGCTATCAGCAGCTCTTGACCCCAATGGCTGCGTTCTCCCTCCACTGTTGGAGTCAGCATGCTTCTGAATACCCATTGCTGGAAACTGCGGGAAGGTTGATGCTGTTATGTTCATGGACTTTTTGTGGGCTTCCTGAAAGTGGCATCTGGTTGGCTGCTGTGAGAATAGGCTTTTGAACCAGATGGACCTTTGGCCTGATCCAGCACCCAGGCTCTTCTTATGTTCTTAATCTTTATTAGCAAATGAGTCCAAGCATATGAATTACACTCCGAGTCAGAAGATTACAGCCTCTATCCTATTAATATTTAGAGAGTGTATTTAATAAATACCGTATCTCACTTGATGTTATCTGCATTTGTGATACTGGGGTTTTCAGGGAATTGAGAGGATAGCTTCTCATCCCGACAGTTTGTCAAAAAGCCAACAACAAGGCTGTCAGATGTTGCACTCCTAGTATCTGGCATTCTACGGGGATCTATATTTAGTCTCTGACCGTGTTTATCTGTATAAAATGATTTCAATCTATCATCTAAAAATCACTCAGAAGGGCCTGTGTGTGCACAGCAAACAATATTGGAGAAACAACCTTATCCGGCTAACTCAAGGGAAAAGATGGCAAACACTCCGCGTGCATTGTAATTCCCAGTATTAAATGAGGCTGTGTAGATCTATCCTGCTTTTCATTTTACCTTCTGTGCACATCTCAGTTTATCCCCCCCTTTCATTATCCTTTCCTCTGCCTTTTTCCTTGGTCACTGTGGTTTTCCGGTTTTCTGTCAATGCACTTCACAAGTTTGGGGTGAATGAAGGGAAATAAAAAAATTGTCTACTTCTTAATCTGTCAATTGAGAATCTTAAATAGGTTGCAAAGGGGGCTGGGGTTAGGGATTGTATTCCTGAGGAACTGCCAGGGTGGGGACCAGGCTCTTAGGGGATGCTGGTATTATTATTGATAGTAGTAATAACAACAAGAGCAGCAGCAATAACAACAACAACTCACCCTTCACCCTAAGGTCCCAGGGTGTTCACAACAATTGAAATACAACATTAAAAACAGTTACAAGTAGGTAGCTGCGTTGGTATGCCATAGTCAAAACAAAATAAAAAATTCCTTCCACTAGCACCTTAGAGACCAACTAAGTTTGTTATTGGCATGAGCTTTTGTGTGCATGCACACTTCTTCAGATACAAAAGTGTGCATGCACATGAAAGCTCATACCAATAACAAACTTAGTTGGTCTCTAAGGTGCTACTGGAAGGAATTTTTTTTTATTTTGTTTCAACATTAAAAATAGTTTGAAACAACTTACAGAACTAAAGTGGGTTCCACAAATATATAACTCAAATGTCAACAACTAGGGTAAAGCATCTTCAGTATTAGCCAAATGGTGTGCAATGAATTGCCAGATGTACCTCCACAACTTAGGGGCTGCCACAGAGTCTGTATTTTTTGCTCTATAAGACTCACTTTTTCCCTCCTAAAAAGTAAGGGAAAATGTGTGTGCGTCTTATGGAGCGAATGCAGGCTGCGCAGCTATCCCAGAAGCCAGAACAGCAAGACGGATTGCTGCTTTCGCTGCGCAGCAATCCCTCTTGCTGTTCTGGCTTCTGGGATTCAGAATATATTTTTTTCCTTGTTTTCCTCCTCCAAAAACTAGGTGCGTCTTATGGTCTGGTGAGTCTTATGGAGCGAAAAATACGGTATGTCCTCTCCCAGGCAGCCACACCTCAAGCCTCTGAGACCGAAGGAATTTCCAAGAGGGCCCCCTCTGCTGATCTGAGCACCTGTGAGGGACTGGAGGGAAGGAGGCCATCTTTCAACTATTTGGTATCTTCTAGGACTTTAAACACACCTTGAATCTGGGCCTGGAAACAAACTGGCAGCCAGTGAAGCTGCTTTAAAATGGGGGCTACATGAGACCAAATTGGAACTTAAGCCAGTAATATGGCTGCTGTATTTTGGACCAACTGAAGCTTCTGCATCATTTTCAAGGGGAGCCCCACACAGAGTACAGGGACAGCAGCCAAGATGACAGCAATCCCAACAGGGACAGATGAGGGTGTCATGTTTAGCTTTCTTTCTCATTTTCCCATTCTTTCTTAAAAAAATTAAATTGATTTTAAATTTCATTTAACAAAGCATATCCACAAAGGGGAATACAGAGCTTAACAGTTGTTTAGGGGAAAAAAAGAAAAATATCAGCTGATGGTTGTGGTTTTAAATGTTCTGGTGTAAGCAGTCTCTCCACAGGGTTTCAATGTTCCATTGTCTTAACAAAGACAATAAAACGTCACAGTGTTGTATAGAAGGTGTGTGTCCTTCCCCTCCAGCTTTCATTGATGTTGCTTTTGTGGTATGGTTAATTTGTCCATATGCACAATGTCTCATAATTGCAAAATCCAAGCTTCAAAAAGATTTGCATTTAAATTTTGTGCAGCTCCTTGATATCACTAATCCATCTGCAGTTAATAAATAAAGGATGGGATCTTTTTTAATTATATTCTTAATCTAAGGAATAGCATAAGATAATAGGGGTAGTTTTGATTTTGGTTTTAGTGATTGTCCTGTCATCTGATTAATTATTTAAAAGATTCCCCCCCCCCCCAAGGGAATAATTTTGGGGCAAAACCACCACATGTGTATTAGGGAACCAGGCAAACTGCTTTCCTGCCAGTAGAATTTGGATGTATTGTGGTTAACTTTATTCAATTTGTCTGATATACCAGTGATGTGCTGTTTTTAGAGCATTTTCTCGAGTCCTAATTGAGATAGATACAAATGGCAGTCTATCCCAAATTTGTTTCCAAAGTTATTCCTCTAGCTCTTCTCCAAAACATTTCCCCCGTTCTAGCCTTAATTAAATATGGAGAGGGGTAGCCAACTGTGTGAGGATTTTATAGAGTTGGAAAATTATTCCTTTTCCCAGTGCATTGGTAGAAACAAATCATTGTTCAAAGCTGTTTAGGTTGCATAGTGCCTGAGCCCTTACGTTTGGTTGATTTGGGAAGTGTATCTGGTGTATCTCTGACCAGCCCCAAGATATATCTGTGATGTTAACATATGAGAGAGTGCCGGAGGTGAAAAAGTTAAACAGGTTGCCCAGTCAGGACCCAGGGGAGTGGAGTCAGTGGGACTATAAAACCAGCTCTGGGAGGGGCAAAAGGGAGAGTTCGTTGGTTGGTTGGAGTGGGAGTGAATTGGGCTAGAGTTGTGGGTAGGTTGAGTTAGTGTAACGAAACAGGCTGAGTCAGGAACAGTTAGGGGCTAGGCATACAAGTAAATATCTGAGAGTGGTTTAGTGAGTGAAAGCAGGTAGTAAAAGTTATAGGTCTGGATAGGCACCCCATGAATGTAATTGACGGATACTGTTTATGAAACCACACGCTTGTTAAACTGCAATAAATAAACAAAAGTTTATGTTTCGGTTTAACCCTGACTGGACTCAGTATTGTCCCAGGTAGGGCCTAGGTGGTGGCAGCGAGAAATAAAGTGGTGGCACAGGGATCAATAGACGGTGAAACGTCCAGGGACCCTGTGTGATCACCACAATATCTTCCAGCAAAAAGCTTATTTCTGGAGTTGTAAGGAGCTTTTGATTAGTGAAGAAATCTTTATGTTTATACAGCCCCATTGGTTCCCATCTAACAAATGAGCCTGAGCTAGCTGCAATGCGAAAGGAAAAGTGCTGAGCTATTGGAACTGAAAGTGAATCAAGGGGTAAGAGTTTTAGCTTCCATTCCTTCTATACTATCAAGTCTGATTTTTAAAAAAGATATAATGTCTTCACTTTTAAGTTCACCCCACATCTGCAACCATTTTCATTTCTTTCTTAAGTCCACATGAAAATTTGTAAGGATTCTCATGTGCATTTCTCTGAATGCAAAATTTCTTCTTGAAATTTTCCCTATGATATGGATCTTTTGCTATGGCTTTCCCCTAACAGAGTGCATTTTTGTTATGTTATTTTCACCAAGATGTGCATTTTTGCTCTCTCTTTTCATAATACACACATTTTTATTTGCACACTTTGGCTGGGGATCCATAGGGTAGTATCTGGAGAAAGGCATATTTTGAAAAATGTAAGAGAAGCCCTGGTAGAGTAAGCCCACAGCCCACCTAGCCCAATTAGTGCCCCCCCCCAGATGTCCAAGGGAAACCCACAAGCAGAACCTGAGTGCAACAGTGTTTGCCCCACTTCTGGTTTATGCATTAGTTCAGGAAATGCAGATTTGATAGGCTCGTATTAAAATGTGAACCAAGTTTAAATGTGATCCTAATGAATTTCTCACCCAAATCTTAACCTCAGGCAAAGCTCAGGTCTGAAGAGTTTATAGTTCTTCCCATGGAGGCTTGGGAGCACAATATAACTGTGGGCGGTGCTATTTTTCTAGAAAAAAAAGTGCTGGAACTCATCATGGCAATGAAACCCACCTGAGAGGTGCCGGAACTCACCTGAAAGGTTTTGGAACCTACCTGAGAGGTGCTGGAACTGAGTTCCAGTGAGTTCCCCCTGAAAAAAAGCCCTAACTGTGGGAATTTTTCAGACCTGAGTGGCTTAACAGGAGGAGGAACAAAAGAGAGATGTGTTTTACTGCTCGACCTGGCAGCTCCTCACATAAAAGGAGCTTGCTGCATCAGGCCAATGGCTCACTTAGTCATTTCCAGTTCTGAAGAAGCAGCCAGAGCTGGGGAACCTGTGGATTTCAACTCCCATCAGTCCCAACCAGCATGAACAAAAGACAGAGACCAATGATGGGAGTTGTAGTCCTACAACATCTGAAGGGTCACAAATCTCTTGCTCCCCTGCCCCACATGTAGACAGCAGCATGTTAAATAGACCAATGGATTGACTACATACTAATTCATACTCAGAGTAGACCCACTGAAATTAATGGAGATGACTAACTTAAGTTCCTTCATTTCAATGGGTGGTGGTCTGGGATCACATGGGGTTAAAAACCTATTACTATTTCTAAAGCAAGATCCCTGGCTAACTAGAGCTAACCAATCTGAATTGATAGGGGAGCTATTTAGTCACTGTGATGGCTGCTCTCCCTTTGACCAGATTGGAACCAATCAGAGTGAAATGAGGTGTGTCACCAACTAAGGACTGGTTCATAGGGTCACTCTGGAGAAGGTGCCTTGGGAAGAACACTGAGAAGGAATTGTTCTGTATGCTCCAAAGTCAAGAATTTAGGAGATCTGAAAGCACCATGTGTTTAGTTTCAAGAGAATTGTATACGTTGTGTTATGTGCAATGGGACTTCAAGGAAAATGCAGCCTAAATCACTCTTAAAGAAAATATTGGAGCACTCCATGTCATTTTCATATAAGTGCACATAAAATAGTTGATTTAGCTAAAAGGTAAGACATGGAGATCTGCACTGATCATTACAATGCATGCCAAATCATTATGATTATTACTGTATAATTATAACAATGGGTGTATTCTGAGTATGACATACAACCCCCTTTTAAAAATGTTTTGTACAACTTTGAACAATTCCTAGAGGCTGATTTTCTGTTTCAAGCGCAATTGTGGGGTTTTTTTCCATTAAAAATTGTTAGAATAAGTCCCGGACTAGTATTTTCCTTTTATTATGTATAAGCTGCAAGAATCTGCACTTATGCTGGGAAAGTGCTGGTTTACTGGTTTTCCCTTCATCCTCATCGCTATCTGCTTTCAGCAGAGTCAGCTGCCATCTGAAGGTGAAACAGAGGGACAAAGCAAAGCTTGAATCAGTATTTTAGTGCACTCGGGCATTTCCGACAGGGGGAGAGAGAGAAACAGCCCCTCAAGGATTAGCTTAAGAGATATCAAGGGCAGGTGACGGAGAAGCTGAATAAGGGGAACAATGAAGAAAATGAGCGAGAGCCATCGATGTCGAGATGGCAGATGCTCTACTGGAGAGAGACGTTGGAGACTAGAGGCACGATGCAGCATTTTTTCCCAGGAAGGAAAAGTGGCTCGACCCACTTTAAGCTTGCCCATAAACCTTGCTGTTTGGCATGCAGATGTCCCCAGATGTCCCCAGAACTAAAAGCAAAGTCCCTTTTTCCCACCTGGAAAAGCAGGCAAACTTTGAATTCAGAAGGCTCATTTGGAATAGGGATCCTTCCCACAAAAAGTTTAAAGCATTGCTCAGCAAAAAACCCCTATTCTTTGGCAGAGAGAGAGTGTGTGTGTGGCATGAGAGTGCAAAGGACCATTCCTTTGGGCGACTGGAGGGGGACTGCTTATTCTTTCCAGCTGCAGATTTTTCCATTGCATTGCATTGAAGTCCACTCTGGAGGGTCTTCTAGCTTCCAGGCAGTGGAGTTTGAGAAATGCATGCAGTGAGATGGGGGACTAGAAAATTCTCATTTTACTTAAACTCTGCTTATGGGCTCCACTGTCCATCCCCAAATGGTGAATTTTTTTTTGGCTATATAACACCCTGCTTCTCCCCAGAATGTTTGCACATTTTTTTTTTTTTTTTTTGCTCATGGATCTAGGATTAGTGCTGAGCACCCAGATGATATCAGTGGTAAGGAGTGCCTCTTTCCTTCTCTGGATGGTGTGTCAGATATGACCACTTCTGTACCAGGAAATACTTGCCATAGTAATCTATGCCCTGGTAAGCTTGTAGCTAAGAGTACTGTAACGTCATTCTATATAGAACTAGCCTTGAATGGGTCTGAAAGCTGCATTTGGCACAGAATGCAACCCCCCAATATATTTGAAAAATATATCTAACCAAAATCATATAATATCTGTACTGGCTCCCAACACACCACTGAACCAGCCTGAATCTTGAGATATGCAGGGCAGGCTCTTTTTGTGATTCCACCAATGGGTGAAGCATGTTTTGATTTGATGAGCTAGACCTACCCTGAATTCATAGGGTCAGCCATGTAATCAATTTAGGGCAAAGAAACCAAAGAGAAAATAATCAAAGAAAGGGTCTAGTAAATGAGGATCAGACCAGGGGAAAAATGTATCTAAGGCTACATTCAAACAGCAGATTATCCAATTTTCCTGACATTTCCATAACTGATAACTTCTGTGTTATATTTGAGCTTGCACATGATGTAAAAGCCACTTCTGGGAAACTAATGGAATATAGCACATGTTCAGCACTTATTTCCCTGTTAATTGGTTCCAGAAATAATCCATCTGCAGCCTCCTTAAAACAGAAAATTGTGGGTGTAAAGTGGTGAAATTTGGGGCAGTATACTGGCTTACAGTTCTTTTCTACTGTTTTCATGGGGGAAATAATGGGGGAACAGAAGTATGCATATGCAGAATGCGTTGGGGAGTAGTAAGGTTGCCCAATGAAATTCATGGTTGTGTCATACCACACCAATTAAATCACCAAAAAGGAGTATAAAATGTGCAGATTTGGACAATTAAGGGAAGCCAACTTCAACAAAATCAGTAATCCTGATGGGAAAATGGATGCAATCCTAACTTTGTTGATAAGTGCTGAATTTCTTCAAATTCAGTCATCATTATTTGAAGGGGGCCATCTCTCAGATTATGAAAATAATAATAATCATTGTTCATCCTTTTAAGGCTTTTTTGCTGTGTCTTGCTGTGACAAAAGCACCACACATCTCTTTAACCTTCTTCCGCCATGTGAACCGCTTTTCAGATGTGAACCGCTTGCCTGGGTCCCCAGTAGTATTTGCTTGATAGATTGCTGGTGATTTCTTCATTGGAGCACCTTGGAGCCCTGGCTTTAAACCCCTGACAGCGTTAGCATAAAAGATTTACATTATGTTATGAGGGCCACACAAGAATAATAATTTTAAAATACATTGCCTTGGCTGCTGGTGCACCATGGGAAATCTAGAAACGGCAGGCGGTGTGTGCTTGCTCAGTAATTACAAAATGGCAGCGCAGGGGGGAAGCTTTGGAGACAAGGAGCTGGAGACGAAAGCCATCTGCGTGCCTTGGCGAATTGAAATTACAGTAATATATGAAGACATTACCTGGAAAACCCGGTGCTATTTAAATGATTTACTAGTACGCCCCAGCAAGCTTTAATTTAAGGATAAAGTCATTCGGCAAGCTAATCTGATAGAGGCGGCATTATTTCACGCAGTTAAGTTAATTTACACTAGCCGGTTTGTTGTTGCAGTTGGCATTATTATCTGCACAAACACCCGATCTGCCTTGACAGAAGCAATATACTGTTTAATACAGCATCTTAATTCAGCCAGCAAGCTATCTGGGATAAAGGTTTGTTTATAACCAATAATGGAGTGCAAAGTCATTTGCGGGGCTAAGCTGATAACATTGATGAGAAGCAGAATGTTCCTCTCCCCACCCCTCCTTTTTTAAAGGAAGGAACTATCCATTCATTTGTTTGCTTGTATAATAATGTTAGCCCGGTGGGTTGTTTACCCATTGCTCTCACTTTCCTCTCATTACAAAGTGCCCCATGGTGTTCTTCTTATTTTTCTTGCCATTTTTCTTCCAACTTTGGCCAGGCTACTAGCAAATACATTTCCCACCCCTCTCGCCTCAAGTCAAGTCAGGATTGTCTGACAAAGCCTCCAGGACTTCTCATTTAATGGGAACTAATTTTGAAAACATCTGATAAGTACATTAAGAAGAAGGTTTTCCCCCCCTCTCTCTTCCCCACTTGCCCCCAATTTATTAATCTTCCATTTAAAAAAATTAAACCACCTAAATTGTCAGTGGCATATATCAATAAGGATATTGGTTTTTCCTCAAGGATACTGTGAGTTCCAGCTAGGGCTGTGCTGAACATTTCTCTTGCATTTCTTCAAACCATTCTTTCTCAATGAACAGGGAAAAAACGGTATTTGAAAATCATCAAAGGGAGAAATCAACAGAAATGGAGTGCAGGGTTTGGGGTTTTTTTTGACATGCGTATCTTCCTTTTGAAATGGCTGAGGGGTGTTTGAGAGCATCCTTCTTTTATTCTGCAGAACATCTCCACTTTGCAGCGTCCTCAGATGCTCACTCTTCAGTTCAGTCCCAGACATCATGAGGTGATGGCTTCCCTGAAGCTTTTTCAGATCAGGAAGTGTGGGCAGCTAGGGAGGCTGCAATGCCCTAGAGAAATGTTTACTGGAGGAAAAAACACACACCATTCTTGGCCACCATACAATAGTAGCCTAAGCTCTCTTGAACCTGAGATGCGTGTTTGCAGGACCCATCCTATTCCTGTGGCTGTAATTTATTTTAACTGTTTTGGGACTGAGTTTTAAAGTGTTGTAACCCACCCTGGAATCTGCTGGCGAGGAGCAGGTGGTACCACTACTACTTCCACAACTACTACTACTGACAATAACAACTTGCGTGTCGAGGTCCCCAGGTCCACCCCAATAACTCACACATCACACAGAAATTTTTGTTTAAGATTTTTGGCATAATTTTAGCCACAACTTTATTAAAATACAAATATGTGAGTGGTTGCGTAGGCATTGGTTGTGACTATCTGCCCCCACCATGGGGGACAGACTGACATTCCGCACGATGCGAAAGTCAGAATGGGGGAATACACTTGGGGGTTACGCGGAGCAGGGAACCCGCCCTCACCCCAAATGCAACCAGGAGCTCATTGCTATGGCCCGAGCCCCCTTGACAGAGTGGACAAGCAATAGTTAGCTCCCAATTCCTTTAACGGAATCCCTTGCAGCAGCAGCATTAGAGGGGCAGGCACAGCCAATCCATGCCCCTCAACCAACCAAACCATAAACCAATGCCTAACCGCGAACCTTACAAGTTGTGACGATTTGCTACGCAGTAGGCAAAAACCAAATGGCCCCAGCCAATCAGCCAGATGGACAAAATTTCTACCAGGCCCCCGCTCCAAAGCAGACGACCCCATGACAGGCATAGCAAGGTCAAAGCGAACAACCCTATTCTAGGGAGGGAGGGACGGGCAATCCAATGCACGGGCGAAAAGAGGAAGCCCTAGCCTCGTGCAAGGAGTTTTACTATTTCTGGCTGTCAATCAATAAATGGCAACATTAACTTCTTCCCAACAAGGGAAGCCCCAATCGCATCAGTGGCCAATGATCAATTAGCCCACCCCCAACTTTGGAGTGTCCTGGCGGCCCCCACCACAACATGTGCTCTCCATGAAGGAGAACACGCTATATGGCAAGTGAAACTTTCTCTCAATTATCTGCTTAATCTTGAGATATTTCGATTTACACCTAACTGTCATATGTTGTCTACATGCTTCTTTATTGAAATAGTGGTGATTAAGATGTTTCCTGCTGTACTTTGCATTTTATAATGTGCATGCAGGGAAGTTACTTAATGATTTTTTTTAATATGGCTTTCTTTCTTCCTTTCTCCATTCCTTCTTCCTCTCTTTTTCTTTCTCCATTTTTCTCTTTTCTTTTGCTATGTTTTCATTGTCATTTTTTTGCATGCATTCACTGCTGAAAATACAATCAAAAGTTAGTTACAAAATAGTAGTAAAAGTAGTAGTAACTCGCACCAACTAAAATTGGAAATAGATTGTCAAATGTCCTGAGAAAAAGTCAGAAAAATGGAAGTCCCTTTGCAGGGGAAGAAAACTTTTGAGAAATGGGAGGACAGATTTTGGCACAGCACTAGTTCCGACACAAGTGATGTTTTCAAGGCAGCGGATAGGAGTTTAGATCCTGCACACAGCAGTACAATAAATTTCCTGATGGTAGATCTATGCATAATTTGGAGCAGATCAGCAACAGCTTCCAAATCTCCCATAACTGTATATACTTTAAGGTGTGATACAGTGATAGACCTAAGGCCTATTCACTGTACTGTGTGACAGAGTGGGGATTTGAACCAGCATTTGCAATGTCCAGATTTGGATCGCTAACCAAAAAATAATAATTTTTTAAAAATGGCTGGTGCTCACTTATTTGTCCCATGCCCAGAAGAGAAATCAATCCAGCAAATAAAACCAGTATTTGTGGTTGTTGCTTTCAGCCTGCAAATGTTCTGTAACTGATTGCATGTGAAGACAGGTTCCGGTGGATTGAGTGGACAAGACCAAAAAGGCAATTTCTGTACCTGCTGTAGAGGAAAGTGAGGGGCAGATGGGGCTCATCAACCTGGGAAGGTAGCCCATCTTGGAGATGGGAAACTCAGATCATAAAACCTGTGATGGCCTGGGACTCGGTCTCGGACTTGGAACCAGAGGAGACACAGTCTGCACCGGATCCTTTGCCTCAGGCATCATCTGAACCAAGTCTGGGGCCTGATCCTGAAGAATCCCAGTCTGCACAGGTTTCCCTGCAACAAACACCAGCTGGGCCGAGTCAGGGGTCTGAGCCTGCGCTGGCTTCAGCTGGGCCATCACTTACAGCTGCTCCAATACTGGTTTGGTCAGGGGAGTCTGAGGTGGCCCCTGGGTCTAGTAACCCACCGACATCTCCCGAGCTGCAGAGACTAAGGTCTGAGAGAAGGAGAGACCTGAGTACTCACAGGAGGAGTCTTCTCATTTGGGCGAAACAGGGAGGTGTGTTGCCAGGGGATCAGGATCGGCCAGTACCCCAACAAAGATAAAAAGCTGTCAGACCCCGCCCCAGGTTGCGGGAGCAACATTGCTGTATGCTAGATTCTGCCTGAGATCCTGTACCTGTCCTTCCCTGGTTTCCTGCCTTGTATCCTGCCTTGGCCCTGTCGGACTGACCCCCAGTAGAACCTTCAGATTCTGGACTGGCCCTGGACTGCATTACCCCCAGGCCCAGCACAAAACCTATGCTGCCATGTAGGATATCTCTAGGAGAAGGCTAATTCTACACAAAGCTGGAGTGGAGGCCCTAAGACAGCTGGATGGTGCCTTCTATGCCTCCTATGTGGTGTAGTGGTTAAGAGCGATAGACTCGTAATCTGGGGAACCGGGTTCGAGTCTCTGTTCTTCCACATGCAGCTGATGGGTGACTTTGGGCCAGTCACAATTCTTTGAAGTCTCCCAGCCCCACTCACCTCACAGAGTGTTTGTTGTGGGAGAGGAAGGGAAAGGAGAATGTTAGCCGCTTTGAGACTCCTTAGGGTAGTGATAAAGCAGGATATCAAATCCAAACTCTTCTTCCTTCCAACAATGCCTGCAGCCAAGCTGGTGCCAAACATAATGCTTTCCTTTCCTTTGGAGCATATCAGTGAGGCCAAGAGGGAGGTCCTTTCATCACACTTCTGTGACACTAGGTAGACCAGGACTTCCAAACACACTGCCCAGGCTTGTGCCTTGGGGAGGTTACTTAGGTGTTGCTAAGGCAGTGGGGTGGGTAACACAGCTGGAAGTGTTGCATCTGATGAATACAGGGTGGAATGGAAAATGATACTTCCCTATCCAAGACAGAAACAAGCTATCGGAGAGGGGGAACGATGGATGAGGCACCATCAACTTCAATCTATGATGCATATATCTTTGTTGTTCCTAAGTCTGTCAAATATCTTACTAAGTGTGCGAATCATAGGTCAATTTCTTCAGCAAAGTTCAGGCAATGATGAGAATAATAGTACATGCAGATCAACTGGGTTTTCTTAAGTATCGACGGGAAGCAGACTATTTAAGATTGGAAACAATTGGGTTGCTTTAAATCATAGAATTGATCCAGTTGCACGTAGTTCCCTGGACACTGAAAAGGCATTTGAGAAAAGATGTTTCCAATTTATATCTCTTACTTTGGAAAAATGTGGATTTCCTCAAGAATTTATGAAGTGGATTGGAAAATTACACCTTGCTCCTAGATCATAAGTAAAGTCAAATGGAATCCATTTGGTTTGTAGAGAGGTAGAAGACAGAGCTGCCCTCTTTCTCTGTTGATATTTGATTTATGTTTGGAACCACTGGCAAGTGCAATTAGGACAGAGAGATTTTGGGTTTTGTTCATGAGGAAGCTGGATTTAAATTAGCTTTGTATGCAGATGATTTACTATAATTTATTAGTAGTCCAGAAGCATATATACCAGATATAATAAAGATAATTAATAGTTTTGGTAGTATTTCAGAGCATATGATTAACTGATTAAAATCTGAATTAATGCTAGTGGGCAGTTGTAGATCACATAGTTTGGATACTAACTAGGAAATTCACTGATGCTCAGAAACGTCAGCTCAGTACTGTCCACATTCACTGGTAGCATTTCTCCAGGGTTTCAGAAACGTGTCTCTCCAGCCTTACTGGGATATGCTAGAAATCAAACCCATGTCTTTCTGTATGCCAGGGGTTGCCAACATGATGCCCTCCAGATTTTGCGGACTGAAGATCCCATCATTTGTACCCCCGAGCTGCTCCTCCTCCCTTCATACTGAATGCTTTGAGGTAGCTGGAGAGAATTGTTCAAAAGGTCTTTAACAACAAAGTTGTCTCCCAGAGCCAGCATCAAGAAAATTGGGTGTAGGTGTAATGGATTGTTGTTGCTTTTAGAGAATTACTGTATACTCATGCTTGCTTCCCAACTACTCAGTCTGCATATACAGTAAATAAACAGTGTGTTATAAAAGTCACCATCAGTGAGGAAGAAAGACACACACACAGAGAGACAGACAGAGGGAGAGGTTGAAAATTAACGCAAAATTATTTGGGTGGATAAATCAATTCAATATTTTATGGATGGATTAGATTTATGTCCCGACAAAATGGATTAGACAGTTCATGGCACCATAAGGTAATGAGACAGAGGGCTAAAACACAGTGGGAAACTGTGGCCAAAAACATGATTTTCACAGTTGGAAGCAGAGTAAGGGGAAGTCAAGGATAACAAACCCCTTATCTTGGATTTTTGAAGTGTTTTTAGCTCGTTTGCTTTCCGTAAAGTTTATACTAGAACTCAGCATAAAAAGAAGTTCAGATGTGACACAGAGGTTTGTTTTCATTTTTAAAATCTGCTAGGAAAATGCATTTCTTCACATCTTTGACTTTTTCTCTCTGAGATGTTCCGACTGTTCTGCCAAAAGTACTGGTTGCCTAAAACAGGGTGTTGTGTTTTTTTTTTAAAAAAAGATTCAGCTGGACAATGAATACCATCAAACTTGCTTTTTAACAGGTTTTATTTACAGGAGGAAGGCAACAGAGAAAAAAGCAAGAGGAAACAGAAAACATCTTATAGTTGTATCTGTTGCCAGATAATCTCTTTCTTTCTTGGGCAGGCAGTGGGTTGAACCCACTGTAGGTGATGGGCGCAATATCAGTGTAGACAGCAAGATCTGCAGTGAGATTCCCATTGGCCCTAGGTGGGCTTAAGCCTTATATACTATCTAGAAGTGTTGATGACACTTGATCACCTGTGATGAGGGTCACATTCTCATGTGTCTTGGTCCAGTATACCTGAAGGAGCATCTCCACCCCCATCATTCTGCCCGGACACTGAGGTCCAGTGCCGTGGGCCTTCTGGCGGTTCCCTCGCTGCGAGAAGCAAAGCTACAGGGAACCAGGCAGAGGGCCTTCTTGGTAGTGGCACCCGCCCTGTGGAACAATGCCATCCCACCAGATGTCAAAGAGAAAAACAACTACCAGACTTTTAGAAGACATCTGAAGGCACCCTTGTTTAGGGAAGCTTTTAATGTTTAATAGGCTTTGTATTTTAGTATTCTGTTGGAAGCCACCCAGAGTGGCTGGGGAAACCCAGGCAGATGGGCGGGGTATAAATAATAATAATTATTATGTTTATGTTTATGTTTATGCCTGGCAATGTCAGGGGAGTAGTCCTAATAAACAGCAGACTACCAAGGGGGTGTGGCGGCCGAGTTCTTCCCATGCTCCTGTACTGTCTTGTGATTCACGTGGGGACCCAGGTGGGCCCATCTTTAAAGGTTGCAAGGCCCTATGTCTCCTTCAGTCAGGTGGCCTTTCAATTAAAATTGCTGATTCTAGCAAGCTGTGATCAATTCTTGCAGACCTGTACTCTACAATGCTGCCAAAATTTAACTATCATCAAGTGCTAGGTCCAGACTTGCACCTGGGCACCTCTTAAGGCACCCAAAGGGGAAATTTACAGAACATCTCTTCTATCTCCTTATATTACAATGGTGTTCCAGATAAGTCCTAATACACCCCATCCCCTCAGCTATAATTCAAAACTTTGTAATAGTTTTCCATGTGCAGAATGAGATGTATGTAAGGTGCTGGAAAAACACCCAACTCAAAAGGAGAACAGAGTTTTACAAGCTTCACACCATCCAAACAGGAAAAGACTGCTCCTTAATTCTAGGTAGGTGCCTTTGCTGGATTGCTTTTAGTGCCTGCTAAAAATGCATATAAATTTAGGCAAGCCAGCCCAGATATGTAATGCTCATGCACAATTTTACTGTTCAATTTTATTATATTTGTTTTAAAACTGCTGATTAAAAAAATGATTATATTGTTTTATATATGTTTTTATTGTGCCATGAAATCCCTGCAGGATGCTTAAAGGAAGCGATTCATAATTAAAATAAAGCCTCATCCTCTTCACCCCAAACATTTCTCTCGTTGGCTGGGGTGCAGGAGTGGCACCAGCCAAGAACAAATCAGACCTTCCTTCTTTTTACTATTCTCTCTCATCTGCCTCTGATAACACAAACAGAGATCAACAGCATATTTTCTTTTTCCAAGGTTCCTCTGGACTGGGGCTCAGAATCTGAGAGTGTATGGTTTGATGTCCTTCAGGGTTTGAAGCCAATGGGAAGACTGCAAGTATTGTCCACTGTCCATTGTTCATTATGCTTTCTCCTGAAGGATGCTGCTCGATCAGACCAAAGGCCCATCTAGTCCAGCATTCAGTTCCCAGCAAGATTCCCACAAGCAGGACCTGAGCATAATGGTATATTCTCTACTTATGGTACCCCAGCAGCTGGCATTCTGACAGTGGAGTTAGAGCATAACCATCACAGCCATTGATAGCCTTGTCCTCCTTGAATTTGTCTAATCCTCTTTCAAAACTATCCTTGGTGGCCACCATTACCTCTTGTGGAATCAAATTCCATGGTTTAACTATGTGCTTCCAAGTCTGGGCTTGGGCCAAGCAAAAGCTATGGTTAGGCAAAGAATTATAGACACCAAGAGACAACAGTACTGCTTAAGGTGCCCCAACTACAAAATTGTAGAAATCGAGAGATATATAGCTGCACTGGCAGCATATTTCTTATTCTAGTATCAAAAAATGCAAGAAGGGCTTTTGCACTTGCCAGAAGCTCAGCTTTGCCCTCGCCGGTCCTGAAAGGATCCTTTTAAAAAGTCCCATATGCCCAGAGACTTTGCGCCTGCCCATTGGGGGATATAGGAAGCTATGAACACATATTTTTTAGATGTCCCTTTTACGACAAGGAACATAGAGAAACCATTGACCCCCTGCTGGTGAGGCTTGCTGAGCTCCCGGTAAAGCAAAAATTTGATCTTCTTCTGTTAGGCAAAGATCACAAGACGACCCGGACAGTTGCCAGAGTCTGCGCAGAGATCTGTAGGTGCAGACCATCCCCCGATTCAAACTAGTTTGTTAAGAAAATTCCCAAACTTAGATCCACTGGCAACTCTGGGTCATTTCTCTATGGTAGTCTATCTTAAAGTTTTTATGTGTTTATATGCCTACCGCATTTTAAAACTTAATATCCATTGTTGTATATTGTTTTAAATGTTTGTTTTGCTTTTGGGATTGTAGTTCCATTTGTGTATCACAAGCTGGCCTCCGACTGTAATAAATAATAATAATAACAACTATTATTATTATTATTATTATTATTATTATTATTATTATTATTTGCTTTGTGTCCTGAATCTATTGTCAGGTTGTCAAGATAAGACTAAAGTAAGCCAAATTTTGAGGAAACATATTACAATTTTAAGTGGCAGTTTGAATGCAAATTCAAAATTGAGAAGGGGAATGACAACTTTTAGAATATTTTTGACAGCTTCATCCTACAACCTTGGCTTTTACTGAATGCAGAATTATTCTCATTATTAGAATCTGTCCTTTTCTAACTTATTTTCTGAGTTTACTTTCCTTCCCACCTTACCTTCTCATTCATACATTTTCAGAGTTGTCATCTGAGTGCCTTGCACTGTTTCATAAGTATACTTAGTTTAATTTTATGCACATTTTCTTTTTTCTTTTTTATAGACAATAAAAAAGACAAATATTTAAGATGAGGCATATTTTAAGTGTGATATAAAATGTTGCTAACTGTGTGTGCATGTACTTCTAAAAATATGGCAACTCACTTGCATAACTCTACATAGACTGCTTTGCTCTCTAGAGATCATTAGCCATGATTTCTTTTATTAAAGTAAAGAAGAAGATGACTTGGGGTACTGAGAAGTGTAAGCACAGAAGGAAGCAGGACTCTGTACTATGTGCTGTAAATACATTCAAAATACTGTGCAAGAAAATCTAAAACCCATGGCCTGTATGTATTTTGCAACTTAAGTAAACATACGGGATTTGTCTTATTTTGCATGATTTAGGTTGCAGTTCTTGCTACTTTAGCACAGGGGAGTTTGGAACAAAGGGCTCTTCAGGCAATGAGCCCCCACCTGATGAATATCCTGATCTGTAGCAACTTGGGGCTCACAGGAGAAGTGGAGGCAAGATCAAGGCCAAAAAGGTAGATCAGGACCATGGACAGCACCCAAAGGGTCTGATGGCTTCTCTTTGGAAGTGTTGTCTCATCTGCATCTTTCTCAAGGTAGAATAAGGGGCAGGGTGTGATGGTCATGATAATGAAAGTCTTAACCAGCAATTTCATTGGCTGATGAGATTTCAACCAGCATTTTCAACACATTTTCAAGTCTGTATTTCCAACCAGAGAGACTAGAAACTTTTAAAACATACACATCCCGAGAGAGAGAGAGAGAGAGAGAGAGAGAGAGAGAGAGAGAGAATGAAAGCTGGCCCCAATATATTATTGCCTTATATCTGAATGGCACTGCCAGTTAAGGAAGACGTGGTAGTCAATATACTTTTTTGAATAACAGCTGCTGAGGACAAACAACTTTGGGTGAAGGTTTTCTTCACATCCTGCTCATGAACCTCCAGGGACATCTGGATGGCTGCTTCTATTAGAATGGATTAGTGTCATTGCCAACTTTGACTAAAGTAAACTCCTAAGGTGGGTTTCATCATTCAATTGATCAGGACATGTATGATTATCTAATGCAGGGGTGGATAATCTGTGATCCTCCAGATGATAGTTGGACTACGTTATCCCAGAGCTTTGGACACATTGGGCCAGAACTGATGGGAGTTGGAATCTAACAATATCTGGAAGGCCACAAGACCCCACCAATTCCTTGTCTGAAGGAATTTCAAGGTAAGTAAAAAATGTTTCATTATTTCAAGGTAAGTAAAAAATGTTTCATTAAAGCAACCTTTCTCAGGCAGTTCCTGCTATTCTCACCTGAAACCCATGAAAATCATGAATGCATATTAATGCATATTAACAGTAAAATCCTATAGATGTTTACTCAGAAGTAAAGCACACTGATTTCAAAGGGATTTATCCTAGGTGAATATAGGATCCCAACACAACACTTCAATCACATTAATATCTACTTAGAAGTAGGCCCATTGAGTTTGATGCTCACTCCTGAGTAAGTGTGTATATATGCATACTTACCCAGAAATAAGGCTCATTAAATACGATTGTAATTACTTCTGAGTTGTCATCTAGAGCATTGCACTATGAATTCAGCATGGCAGGGAGTGATGGAACTCTCCATGCAACAGGCAAAGTTAACAAAACCTCAGAGCAGAGTTGTCACCCTTTGTTTGTTTGTTTGTTTGTTTGTTTGTTTGTTTGTTTCGCCTCAGGTGACATTTCAAGACAAATTTGTGGGTTCCTGTTTGGGAGAATTGTCTGCAATACCTTGAGCTCCTTGCAGGAAAAGTGGGGCTATAAATATAATAATAAGTAAGTGTTAGAAGCAACTGAAATTTCTGAAGAACACTGGGGCAGGAGGGAAATGAGGGCAGGAACAGCTCGCGGGGTGGGATAAGGGTGTGGACCTGCCATCCCAACAGTGAAATCACTGTCACTTACATAGACAGTGCAAGAGAAGGATGCTGGTGAGGTCAGGGCTGTGCAGGCACACCAGCGGGAACACTAAACATAAGAAGATCCTGCTGGATCAGGCCAGTGGCCCACGTAGTCCAACATCCTCTTTTCACAGTGGCCAAACAAATGCCCATGAGACAGCCACAAGCAGGACCCAAGCACAAAGGTACTCTTCCCTCCTTCAGTTTCCAGCAACTAGTATTTAGAAGCATGGCTGCCTCTGACTATGGAGGCTGTGCATAACCCTCATGGCTAGTAGTCATGCCTTATCCTTGAATTTGTTCAATCCTTGGTATCTAAGTTAGTGGCCACTGTGTAGTCCTGCCATGCCCCCATCCCATCCCAGTCACCTGAAGCAATGCAGCTGTTGTGGGCAGTTCTGCATCCCTGCTTTACTGCACTAGTGACTCCTGGATGCTGGGTGGGGAGGTGGTGCAGAGAATTCAAATAAAGCCAGAATACCAACATTCCTCAAGGGGGACTCTGTACATCTGCTTGCTGAAAGGGCCTTTGTCAGATTCAACATGCTTAAAGAAGCCATCCCCACCCTGGAGTGCTCCAGCAAGCACAGCTGGCTCTGATGGAAACTATAGTCTGAAACATCTGCAGGGTGCCAGGTTGGGGAAGGCAGCCATAAGTCCACTGACCATTTTTGAAACAATTTCTAAACCTGAAAGATAAAAGTCATCTGCAGAGCAATTTTTCAAGAACTGAGGAAGCTCCAATGCCATCATTAAAATGCAGAAGTGTTGGCACAATCACAAAGAGGGTTATACAAAACATGCCAGGGACAGAAATTGTATTAGGAAGCTTGTTTTTGCTATGAGGCGATACTTTGACTATGCATTGAAAAAAGAACAAATAGAATTGTGTTTTCATCAAGTTTTGCCTAAAGCCTGAAATAAAGAAAAAGGGAAGAGCGGGTAGCAGACCCTTTCTAGTGGTAAAAACCTCCCCTCCGAAAATTCCTATTGTATATTTTTATTAACTTTTTTATTAGCAATCTTCTTACTGTTGATCTGCAAGTGAATAAAAGCTATTTACAAATGATCAGAACTGGATGGGGAGCTGCTGGAATCCTTCCAAATTATCAGCAGGGTTAGCGCTCATCTGCATATAGATTGAGTGAGTCAATCAGGAGGTGGCTCCAGGTATGTTTCTTGAGATATGATTACGGAGATATTTGGAAAGCCCTTTGCCAAATGCACAATGGACAGAACAAGCAGAGAGGAATGGTTCAATTTGTCAGACACTTCTAGGTAGTGCCTTTTGTTTAAGGGGAGCTGCATTGAGTGCTTGCATCCACCGCATGCCAGGAAGAGCGCCAAAGGGCTCCTTTCAAAGTTGGATTACAGCACATTTGAAACACAGGCACACACGGAGAAAATCCCCACATTATAATGTGATTTAGGATGCTAAGCTCACTTTGTTGGTCTCCCAGATGATTGGGACCAGGCTTATTTTTCTCTAGCGGTGACTATAAAATCAAGATGAAGTTGTTCAGAAACAAAGAGAGAGAGAGAGAGAGAGAGCAGAAGAAGATGAGAGAGTGATGCAGTGTAAGAATATAAGAAGAGCCTGCTCCCCATTTGTGATTCTCAGCAACTGCTATTTAGAAGCATGCTGCCTGTGACAGTAGAGGTAGAACATAGCCTTCATGACTATTAACCATTGATAGCCTTCTCCATGAATCTGAAAGATCACATCAGTCTCTATGCCAGCAACAATTAGCTCTGCCCTTGCCTTAGAACATGGGCAGCTTAAGTAAGAACTGATCCTGGGGCTGGGCTAAAATTTAACCAACTGCAGAGTTCGAATTAGAACCAATTTATTTGCATCATCATAAGTGAGTGGAAGAAATTGGAAGCTGCTTTCAAGCAAAGAAGCCTAAGGCACTCAGCAACTTCAGCTGACACACAAAACAGCAGGGATCATCCCAGGCATTTTGCTGAATACATGCAAGAGAGAGACCAAAAAAGGAAAAGGAAAAAAAGGATAACTTATTCTTTTTACCTGTCTTCAGGCATTTGCCAGAATTTGGGAAGCCTTTATGCTTGGCATGCAGACTCCCCTGCCAGAGGAAATGGCTCAACCACCATACCCTAACTCAGAGGATAATGTTCCCTGCAGTATTGCTATTTCCTTAGCCACACAGAAGACTGCAGAGTGTGTCACAGGTCCTTTAACCACCTCCCCAACTCCTCCATGTCTGGGTCAGCCTATGTAAGGCTTCAGTTGACTCTAGCTCCTAGCAAAGACAACATCTTCTTTAGTTGCCTTAGTATAGTGATGGCCAAACTTGACCCTCCAGCTGTTTTGGGATTACAACTCCCATCATCCCTGGCTAACAGGATCAGGGATGATGGGAATTGTAGTCCCAAAACAGCTGGAGGGCCAAGTTTGGCCATCACTGCCTTAGCATGACTCCTTGAAGCTGTCCAAGGTCCTGTTCCTCGGTAGACATTGCATACTTTCCCTCAAGTGTCCAATGGAATTCTATAATTTCTACATGAACCTAACCAGGAAGATGGTTCAGAAGAATGCAGTGAGCAGGATGTTGTTGAGAACAGCAGTCTGAACACATATTGCTTCTCTTCTTAAACAGCTACACTGGTCATCCATTGTCATATGCTTATGTAGACATTCAACGTGCTGAATGATCTGAGGCCCGGATAGCAGAGAGAGTGACTTATCCCCTACCAACCAGCCTCTTCATTTCAATCAGCAGAGGAGGTTCTGAATGAGGTGAGCAGTTCAAGAACCTGTGGAAGAGCAGTTTTGGTCCTGGCTCTACCGCTGTGGAATGACCCCAAGGTGCGTCTTTCCTCTACAGTGCATTCATGTCAGCAACAGGTGACAAGCCACATCTTCCACAATAACATAAGAAGAACCTGCTGGATGATTCCAGTGGCCCCTCTGGTCCAGCATCCTGTTCTCACAGTGACCAACAGATGCCTGTGGGTAACCAGCAAGCAGGATTTGAGCACAAGAGCACCCTCACCTCCTCTGGTTTCCAGGAACTAGTACTTAGAAGAAGAGGAATAAGAAGAGTTTGGATTTGATATCCCGCCTTTCACTCCCTTTAAGGAGTCTCAAAGCAGCTAACATTCGCCTTTCCCTTCCTCCCCCACAACAAACACTCTGTGAGGTGAGTGAGGCTGAGAGACTTCAGAGAAGTGTGACTGGCCCAAGGTCACCCATCAGCTGCATGTGGAGGAGTGGAGACGCGAACCCGGTTCCCCAGATTACGAGACTACCGCTCTTAACCACTACACCACACTGGCACCACACTGGAGAAGCACTGCTGCCTCCAACTATGGAGGCAGAACATAGCCATCTTGGCTGCTGGTCACTGACAGCCATCATCAGGCTTTTAGAGGTGGAGAAGTATGATAGGTGAAAGTTGCATGTATGGCATTGTTACTGTATGACTCGAATACAGTATGTATTTCATGTGAATTCACTTTTAATGACAGCATTAGATATTAGACTTTGCTGTAGTTTATTTTCTAGTACGTTGCCTGACAACTGTTAATTAAGGTGGTATAAAAACATAAATTCTGGAGGAGCAAGGGCTCAGTGACAGAGCATCTGCCTTGCATGCAGAAGGCCCCAGCAGCTCCGAGAAGGATTGGGGAAGGCTCCAACCTGAAACTCTGGAGAACCAGTGCTGGTCAGTTTAGACAATACTAGATTAAATGAGCCACGGGTCTGACTTAGTATATGTTAGCTTCCTATCAGGGAAGAACCATAGCTCAGTGGCAGAGCATCTGCTGTGCACGTGGAAAGTCTGAAGTTCAATCCTGGTCATCTCTAGGTAGGGCTGGGAGAGACTCCTTGCTGGAACTGTGGAGGGCTGCTGCCAGTCACTATATACTGTACAATACTGAGCTGGATGGATCAATGGCATGACTCGGTATTGGGCGACTTCCTATGTTCTCCAGTTCTCCCATTTTGAGGAGTAACTTTAAAGAACAGAAGGGAGTGAATCAATATGGAGGACCAGCCATTTCATCCTGTGGTTCACCAGTTGAAAACCAGCTGTGGGCCCATTTCTTGACACCAGGCAACAAGTATTTAATAACTCATTTGGGAAGACACTTTAGAATTTCACACTTCTTTTTTTGGAGAGGGCATTTAGAGAGCTCTCTTGCAGTTTTCTGTGGAGAATGGCTTTGATCAATCCTGCTCACATAACCCTGGCTTGTGTTTGATTGTAACTACCTTATTTATTATACATGTCTCCATACAGTGATAATTGGGTTCATAATATCCTGTGCAGCCTAATGTGAAAATGGATTTTTTTTCCTGAATGGAAATGACTTATTTTTTTTATTCCTCAGGGGGTTTGTTTTATCAAAACTCATGTAGTATTTAGCAAAGTAATCATTGCTCAATTGTGAAGCATGAAAAGTGTAAAATTATGATAATAGAAGTGGAAAGAATGAAAACTATAATAGAGCTGACCTCATTTTGCTTGATTATTAATGGTGTTTCATCTAATTTACAAGGCCTAACCTTGTGTGATACAAATGCAGAGTACAAGTGTACCTTTTTAGCTCACAAAACTTAATTAGATTTGTAATATATCATATCCTTATTTTTCCCCCTCGTTAAGCAACTGGAACCCAAGGAATTTTTGCCAGGCATAAGGTAAACAGTGTTTAAAGAGTCAAGAAGTATTTACTTTTGTTGGGGGTGGGGTGGGGCAGGGACAGGGGTGACACAAAGACACACTGAAATCTTAGACTTGATCAGCGGTAGAGAATCTATGGGTCTCCTGATGTTGTCAGAGCAACTCCTATCAGTCTCAGCCAGAATGGTCAAAGAGCAGGGATGATGGGAGTTGTACTCTAGTAACAACTGGAAAGCCATAGATTCCCCACCTCATCAAATCAACTCCTTGGTTTAATGTAAGAAATCAAGAGAACTAGATCATACCTAACACACCCTCTTTCAGATTCTTCAGAAAGAGAGAGCTCATTACATTTCTAGGTAAGAACATAAGAAGATCCTGCTGGATCCTGCTGGATCAGGCTAGTTCCATTCAGGGCCGTCTTTACCTGGGGTTGCAAGGGATGTGGGGCACCTGGGTGCTGAATTCTGGGGGGTGCCAGATGCCCACCGCTGAAGCCACCTAAGCTCTTAACTATCTACCTGTTATGAAATAATAAATAATTTTGATCAAGCTAGAAAAACAAAATACATATATACTGCACCTAGGTACAGTGGTATCTTGGGTCACAGACACTTCAGGTTACAGACGCTTCAGGTTACAGACTCCGCTAACCCAGAAATAGTACTTCGGGTTAAGTACTTTGCTTCAGGATGAGAACGCGGCGGCAGCGGGAGGCCCCATTAGCTAAAGTGGTACTTCAGATTAAGAACAGTTTCAGGTTAAGAACAGACCTCCATTATGAATCAAGTTCTTAACCAGAGGTACCACTGTGTTACCGAAATGGATACCTACTGTTTCACTAAAGGACTTTCGACTTTGTGCGCTCATTTACCAAAGATTCACCATGCCAGCAGCAGCACTTGTCAGACTTGGGGGTGCTGGGCAGATCTTTGCACCCTGGTGGTGCATCTGCTAAAGACTCCCCTGGTTCCACTAGTCCAGCACCTGGTTCTCACAGTAGCCAGTCAGGTGTCTATGGGAAGCCTGTAAGCAGGACCTGGAGTGCAACAGCACTTCCCCGGCTGTGGTTTCTAGCAGCTCTGCCCTGGGAGTGGTGAACCCATGGCTTGTGGGCTAGATCTGGTCTGCCCAGCCACTGTACACTAGCCACTTTCTTTGCTTCTTCTATTGATAGGACAAGAAACAGAATATATTCTGCCAATTGTGACACATGGGATGCTCCCTCAAGTACTTGGGTCCAAGTAATTTAGAACTTTGTATGCTAATGCTTGAGTTGGGATCAGCCAGGATCTGGGTGATATGATCCCTCCTAACTGCACGCACTATCAGCAGCACTGAGTTCAGGGATACCCCACAAGCTGTGAAAATGTTCCACATAGCAATATGCAGGAATATCAATGGCTACTAGCCATGATGGCTATGCCCTGCCTCCACAGTCAGAGGTGGAAATGCTTCTCAATTCCAGTTGATGCAAACCACAGGATGGGAGAGTGCTTTTGTGCTTGAATTCTGCTTTCTGGTTTCCTGCAGGCATCTGGTTGGCCACCAGATGCCTGCAGGATGAGGACAGGATGTTGAAGTAGATAACAGAGGCAGAGCTAGCTGCTCTGGCACCCAGAGCTGTGCACCCGGGGACAGGGCTAGCTGCCTGCGGGGGGTGGGACTAGCTGCCTGTGGGGGCAGAGCTAGCCGTCCATGGGGGTGGGGCGAACGTCCCAGGGGGGCCGCCGCCCACGGCAAGTGTCCCAGGGGGTGGGGCGGTGATGTCACCCTCCCTCAGGGATGACACCCGGGGCTGACCAAAGCCACCACACCCTCTTCCTTCACCAGTGCTAGATAGGCCATTGGCCTGATCCAGAAGGCTCTTCTTATGTTCTTCTAGAAGGCAAGGATATTGAGACAGTATAATGCTCTCTATCTATTTGCAACTGAACTTATGGTTGCATGTTTACAGATGTAGCAGATTAGAGGGGAAATGTTCCCTTGAACATGGCACTGTTTGCTCTGAGTTTATTATTCCCGGATACTTCAGTTATCAGCGCCTTTTGCTTGTTTACCATTGCTATCTCGATTCAGATAACTTAGAAAGGAGAAGAACCTCTGTTGACTCTAGGTCGGCTGTATTTATGAAGTCCCCCCCTCTCAGTGATCCTCGATTCCCTTTTGCTTATGCTTTGCTATTTTTAAAACCAGCTGTCTTAAACACCTGTGTTATCTCACTCCCTTTCACCGTGCCGTCAAGTTTAAAGGGGATTAAGCACAGGTTGGTTCTGTTTCAGGGAGTTGGTGGGAAGCAATTTTGTCAAGCAGGAAGCCACATTGGCTACTTCTGAGTCAACCACAGGGGAGGAATTTGGCAGCTTTTGAAACCTGGAAGCAGGAAAAAAACCCACTGAAAATTGGAGAGGGGAGGGAGCCATCTCTATGTATGAATACTGGAGTGTGGGTTTGCATTTTTCATCTGTGTATTGCTAGGCTGAAAGAAATCCTCCCAAATGCTGCTCTGTAAAGGGATTTGCAGCTGCAAATAGGCTCTATATTATCTTCTTTGAACTAATTTTGGAAGGAGCAAGGGTGGGGGAGGCAGCCTCAAAAGATGATACCCAAAGCACATACCAAAAAGAAGAACTGTGTAAAATATCTGCCACAAAGTTGAGATCTGTTGAGTGCATTGAAATAATTTATATCTGAATCTGTGTTTTTGTAGGCTGTACTAAATAGACTCTAGTTGGAACAGAGGTGTCATTAATTTGGTTTGCTTTTCACAACGAATCAACCTAATTGGATGTTCCTGAACTTGAATGTGAATTGGAATACAATGGCCCTGGCTGCCACCCCAAAACATGCAAGCAGAGTCTCTTATTTGTATGAAACAAAGCTTTATTCAGGGTCTGCAGCAAGCTTAGCAGCAGACACAGGGATCCAGAATCATGGTTCAGGAGCAGGGTAAGTAGTCCAGAACTGAACAGAAGTGATGAAGATCACCCAACAAGTTTCCATGCCATACCCACCAAGCTGTTAAAGGTAAGGCATGGTGTGCTCACTTGTGAGACTTGCTCGCCTTTTGGGAATTCTGGGGTTGGAAATGTGCATTTCTTTGAAGTGGGTGGGTCTGATCATAAGCTTAAACCTCAGGGCTCCTTCCAATTCTACAATTCTATAATTCTAACAGTGTGATGCAGCAACAATAACAACTATGCAATTCTAGGCTGCATCAAGTGAAGTATGGTGTCCAGATTAAGGGAAGTCATAGTACCACTCAATTCTGCCTTGGTCAGACCCCACCTGGAGGACTGTGTGCAGTTCTGGGCACCACAATTTAAGAAGGATACTGATATGCTGGAACATGTGCAGAGGGCAACCTAGATGATCAAGGATCTGGAAACTAAGCCTTATGAGGAATGGTTGAATGAGTTGGATATACTTAGCCTGGAGGAGAGTGGGAGTCAGGACAGGAATCCCCTCTTCACAGAGGTGAACCTGGAACCTTCATTATGTAGTTTTTGCCATTTGGTGTACATGTACCTCTTTCTTTTTGTGAGCAGTGGGTTCAATCCTGCTGGTTGTAGGGGTTTTCTTTGCTAGTGTATTTCCTGCAGGAAATGCAATGGCAAAGCAGCACCTAATAGGAACTGAACCCTCTGCAGTGTGGTTGTGGGGTGGCCATATGTTTTATTAGGTTTTTAAAAAATAAATTTGGGGCTGGATTCTGGTCAAGCCTGGTGTTCCCTGGGTGGGCCTGGGTTGGTGGAAGGCATGCACAGCATAATAATAATAATATAAATAATATTTCAAAACAGCAGAATTACATTCATATAACATTCGCCTTGTGCAAATTTCACCTCTCTTCTCCCCCAACCTTATACTGTATACAACAACATCTCTCACATCAAATAAGGAAAAAACTCTACGACCTGAAAATAGAGACAATGCCCGTACTTTTGTAACCCAAGAAAATCTGTAATAAAAAATGCTTCTTAAAAAAATTACCTAGTAGTTACAAAACACAAGCCCTTCTAATTTTCTACCTAAAATGGTTGGAACCAATTTGAACCAATTTTAGCTATTTGTTATTGCACATGAAATTTCCCCCCAGCGATGAAATAACAGCTGATGCCTTAGTTTGGATCTATCCTGCATTAAGAGAGAGGAAGAGAGAGAGACATTTAGAGATCTCCAGTATATCAGCCATCGTATTAATCACACCATTAATCTTTGTTTTACCACTGACAACTCCAGTACAACCCCAGATAACGGGAAAGTTGCAAAATGCCATCCCAGTATGTTCTTGATTAGTATTTATGGCCCTAAAAATTACAGGCCCGGAGGTTAATTGCAACGAGAGGACTGGCAACATGCCTTGGAACTATCATTCCTATCTAATTAATGTAACATAATTAAATAAGTTGAAGAGTTGATCGGATTTATTTTATTTACCTTTGGATATCTAACCTGCCTTGAAATCTCAAGTGCATACCCATTCTTTTTAGAAAAAGGTAAATTGAAACATCTAAAATGATAATGTGATGGATACAATTATCTGGTTAAACTGGGAATTGGGCAGACGGCCAGCTCTAGAACAGGTTGTGCTCCCTGAAGTGGAAGGCACATAGCTTTGGGTTCCTCCTTGATCCGGCATTGAGGCCCAGGTGACATCAGTGGGAAAGAGTGTCCCGCTGCAAGTGATTTACTCACTACAGCCCTTCCTGGACTAGCATAACCTGGCCACAGTAGCTCACCTTCTCATGACTTCCCTATCCGATTACTGAAGTGTGCTATATGTAGAGCAATCCTTGAAGACAGCCTGTAAGCTAGAACAGAATGAAGCCACCACAGTTCTGAGCAGTGCACATATTTTGAATTATGCAATGCCATTCCCATTCTAGGATAGGGGCAAATTTACCCCATTCTGCTCCCTTGGGATGACGTCTTGGGAGGCTCTTCTGCTGAAACAGGGAAGCAGAACTTCAAGATTCAGGTTTCCCATGGAGCCATTTAGAACTGGATGAGCATCCTATTTAAGGGAGCCACCTTCCCAACATCTTTCTTCCCATAATTGCAATACTTGTCCTCCTAACCCTTTAGGGGCTGAGTAGGATTGTTTTTTGGGTATTTCTCAATTGGCCTTTGACATGCTTTTTTCTGCCTACTCCGCATTGCCTTCTTTGGGTTGAATTTTGGTGTGTTTGGGTAAAGGGCAGTATACAAATTTCAATAATAATAATAGTAGTAATAATAATAATGTTTTTTGTATATTGGCACTTAATGTGGCAGATAACGGAATGAATTCACTGGTAAGCACCCCAAGGCATGCTTCTGCTGTTAAAGCCTTCTGCCTGCTCCCTAAGATCTCTGATCTTAGCACTGTAGTGCTTAGCACTGAGATTGGAAGAGAAAATCCCTCTGCCTGACCTCTGAGTGTAAAAGTCAGCTTTTCTCCCTGTCCTCACCCCTTATCAAAGTGGCATATAAGGCTGTGGAGCTGGAGGACCTTTTCCCACAGTTTGCCTGGGCAGAGCCAACCTTTAGGTTATTCAGCCCTGTTCAAAGCCTTTCTCAGGATGCCTCTGTCAAGCCTGCAAGTATAGCTGTAGTGTGAGAGCATGGTGCTGATAATGCCAAGGTTGCAGGTTCGATCCCCATAACGGATAGCTGCATAGTATTGCATTGCAGGGAGTTGGACTAGATGACCCCCAGGGTCCCTTCCAGCTCCATGATTCAATGAAATAAAGTATGGCTACTAGTGAAATGGATGAAAGGCCTTCCTTGTAGATCTCAGACACACTGATATGGGGAGAGGTATGTATTTGGGTCCTCAGCTGTTCAGGGGTTTTGAAAGTTAACATGAACACTTTGAACCGACCCTGAATGAATTCTTCCCCATCCCTGTTAGTTACTTTATGGAAACTACCAGCTGGTTTAACTGGAAACTACCAAGTTCATAGGTCAGACTCTTAGCTATTGGGCTGCCTTGAAAGATGTGAGGTACTGCTGAGCTTGAATAGGCTTTTGAGGAGTTCCTTTCAGCAATTCTTTCTTTACTGATTCTGGTTCCAGTGTGTTGTTACATAGGAAGCTGCCTTATACCAAATCAGCCCAGTGGTCCATCTCAATATTGTCTACAATGACTGGCAGGATTTCAGACAGGGAATGCTTCCCAACTCTACCTGGAAATGCCAAGGTAGATTCAGCCTGAGACATTCTGTATGCAACTCAGATTGTCTCCCGCTGTGCTACAGCTAATTTGTCCAAGCAAATTCAAAATGGGGCAACCCCAGCTCCTGAAACCCTAGCACTGAATGACTTATGAGCATGAGTTGAAGTTCCATTTGTGTTGCAAGCTAAACATTACTGACTGAGCACCTCTCTCTCTCTCTCTCTCTCTCTCTCTCTCTCTCTCTCGGAACAACCAGATAACTTATCTCAATGCAAACCTTCTTATCAAAACCCTCCATCCCAGAGGCTAGGTGTATTCTCTTGCCATTTATAATGATAAAAATTAACAGTGTTGTATTTATCAATGAAACCAACAGAAGTACATTGCCACCTACCATTAATCACTGTAGCTGCTCCTGATATGAGGGCAATTGGCTTTTCCCTGGGCACCTGCCTCTTTCTCCCAAGAAATTATGACCCCTAGCAATCACATATTGCCAAAGACAGGGAAGAAGCTCACAAACCCAGGAAATAAAGGAGGCAATTCAGAAACAGAGCAGGAATCAATTTGGGTGAGGTTCGTGTGTAAAATATTTGCAGAGTCTTGAGTCAAGGCCAATAGTAGGAAACACAAAAATAGTTTCTGGTATGGGCAACTGGCTAATCCCATAGTAATCCTTACAGGACAGGTGTATGGGTTGATGTGCTATGATTAATAGGACAGGATGGAGGGCAAAACCACCTTAAGAAAATACAAGAGCATAAAGAAAGCTCTACTGGATCAGGCCAATGGCCCACCAAGTCCAGCATCTTGTTCCCACCATAGCCAGCTAGATGGCCCAGTATGAAGCCCACAATCACAAGAGCTTCTCCTCTCGTGGTTTCCAGAAACTGGTATTCAGAAGCATTACTGTTTCCAACAGTGGAAGCAGAACATAGCCATCATTGCTTATAGCAATTGATTGTATTATCTTTCATGTTCTAGTCTTTTTCTTTAAGCCATTCATCTTGTAAGGAACTTTATTCAGCCCAATGATGTAAACAGCCCTACGGAAAATCCCCTCTTGCCCTCTGTTCCCTGGAGAAGATGTGGTGTTGCTCTTTCACCCCTGGGTCAGGCAAGAGGGGCCTGTTCCTGCCCATTGCATCTGCAATGTGAAAAGCACGCAGCTATGTGCTTACACAACTCCATAGTACCAGCACGCCCACTCCACCACGTAATAAATGCAAGCAATCTTTTATGTTTGTAAAACATAAACATAAAAATCCCAAAGGCAAATGAAACCCACCTTAATTATGGATTTGCATATTCTTCTTGTGCTGCAGATGGCAATATGGATGAGGGAGAAAAAAGCAGTATTAAGGGGAAAGAGGAGGCTGGTGTTATTTCTATAACATTATGTCTACTATCAACAGGGTAATGTTTAAAAGAAATTGCTTGTTTGCGTATATGTCCCACTGTTGCTACTAAATTTGGAAGCCAGACCTGTTCAATAGTCCTTTACTGTCATTATTCATGATGCTGTTCCCAACATGTTGTTAGTGGATAACTGAATTTTAAAGCACTGCTTGGACACACACAGAGAGAGTGCTTTGTTAATGGGGTGGGTGAAATGGTAACACAAAGCAGATTCAAGACAGACAAGGGTTAAAGTATGGAAGTTGCTGCCACCAGATTTCGTGATGGCCAGACATTTAAGAGGGGGTTAGACAATGTCATTCCTGCCAACCTAGCAGTTTGAAAGCACATTGAAGTGCAAGTAGATAAATAGGTACCACTCCGGCGGGAAGGTAAATGACATTTCCGTGTCTGCTCTGGTTCGCCAGAAGCGGCTTAGTCATGCTGGCCACATGACCCAGAAGCTGTACACCAGCTCCCTCAGCCAATAAAGCGAGATGAGCGCTGTAACCCCAGAGTCGGTCATGACTGGACCTAATGGTCAGGGGTCCCTTTACCTTTACCTTTAGACAATGTCATGGAATATAAGACTACTAACTGTGATAGTGGCAGACCACAAGGGTCATCTAGTCCAACCCCCTGCAATGCAGGAATCATTTGCCCAAAGTGGGGCTCAAACCCACAACCCTGAGATTAAGAATCTCATGCTCTACCGATTGAGCTATCCTTAAAATCATGCAGTCTCTTCAAGTCTTCTTTCAAAAACAACTGGCACAATATGGGATGAAACAGATCTCTGAGCAAAAGCAAAACTGAAATGGGACACAGTTAGGCTGCTCAGCCCTTTCCTTGGAAATAGACAAGAAACTGAAGGCTGTGAGAAATTGGGGCGGCACAGTATCTTGGAAAACAGCAATAACAGCTGCATCAGAGCAATGCAACAATTCTGCTTCACAGATAAAGCCAGGTAACAGTGAAACAGACAACAGGACTTCTAGAAACATTGCACTATGATCTCAAGAGAGGCTAAGAAATAAAGCAACTTTGAAGAAAAAGGCTATGTTCTCCCCCCCGCTCGCCACACACACCTTGCCCCAAACTGCCTTGCCTATGTTCTGCATGACAGGAACCCATCCAGGAGTGAAAAATGGGTTCCATCACGTGACTGAGCTCTTGCAGAATGAGTTCAGTAGATACAGCAGCTTGACATCTGGCCAGCTGTGCCCCTGAGGGCAAGGTTAGAAAGCCAATCCCTTTTGTCAAATAGGAGTCTTAACCGCTTGACCAACTAGGTGAGTCTGTACAAACTCGTCAGATGATTCCTCCATCCACCTTCTGATTGCTTTCCCTGATGCAGAATCCCACTTCACCATTTTTGTGGGATTGTTGCATTCCTTCACTGAAAAGTGATCACACAACACCCTGTTGTTGTTGTTGTTGTTGTTGTTGTTGTTGTTGTTGTGTGTCATGCAAATTCAGTGTTAAAGAATAAGCTATATGGACAGAAAAGTTCCAGGTTCAATCCTTGGCATCTTTCAGGCAAAGCCAAAATGCTGTCCAATTTGCACATTGCAAAAAATAAATATGGCATTTTTCAGAAACCGGGCTTGAACTAAAACTCCACAATTTTGAGCTTGAAACAAGCTCCCTTTTTTTGAGTGACATATTGACACCCATTGAGATACATCCCACCAGTTCATTTGCATTGCTCTTCATTGCTCCCACTCTCTGTTGCCTTGGCTTGCCCCCAGTGATGTCACCATTGGCTACACAGCTTTACAATGCCAACATATTAGGATGGGCTATCTCCTTTTGACAACACTTTCCCTCACTGTCCCTCATAGATACAATCATGCAGTCACATCCAACAGACTACATGGTGGTGTGACATGCTATTCATGGCATCCCTAACTTACTTCGACTTAAATAAATGCATGTTGTCTGAATCTGGAGAGAAAAGAAGGAAAGAAATAGTTTGAAAGTGGGAGAAAAGAAGTGCTGTGGTGAGTCCAGACTCAATGATGACCACTTAAACAAAGCCGGGGTGGCACCTCACGCCATACTCCCAGATGGACAATGTGTGCTATTCATAATCCTGTCATTTGGTCAGGATACTAATCGTTCACATGGAATATGGCAAAATAAGGGAATCAGAATTGTAGAGTTGGAAGGGACCCCGAGGATCTAATCCAACCCTCTGCAATGCAGGAACATGCAGCTGTCCCATACAGGGATTGATCCTGCAAACTTGGCATTATCAGACCATGCTCTAACCAAGGGAAGAGCCACTGTTCGCTGCTAGAGCACGTTTTGCATGCAGACAGTCCTAGGTTCAGTCTCAAGCATCTCCAGATAGGACTGGAAGAGACTCCTTGCCTGGAATCCTGAAAGCTGCTTCCAGCCAGTGAAGGCAATACTGAGCTAGAGGGACCAAAGGTCTGACCAAAGGCAGCTTTTTGTGTTCCTTCCTAGGTTCCATCACTCAGTGGTTAAAGTGTCTGCTTTGCATGCAAAAGGTAGGTCCCCACTTCATTCCTGGTAGCATCTCCAGGTAGGGCAAGGGAAGATTCCCTGCCTGAAACCCTGGAGAGCTCCAGACAGTCCATATAAGTAACGTTCTGCTAGCTGGACCAATGGTCCGACTTGGTATAAGGCAACTTCCTTTGTTTTCTATGATCCTATTTGCTCTGGGAGTGGAAAAGTACAAATATTTGCAGCCCGCCTTCATGTATTGGCCATACAAAACCATCTCAAATGGATGAGCACCTGGCGCATCTGACGAAAAGTTCCCCCCTGTATTTGTGCTGCTCCAGTGGCCAGGCAATTGCATCCTTAGCATTTGCATCCATAATTTTTCATAACAATAATGCGCCCTAATGCACACACTGTATTGCATCTCAGCAGGACCAAAAGGATCCCAGCATCGGTCCTGGAGCATTTAGAAGAAAGCAATTATCAGAGAGCACTGGGCACTCATCTGCCACCTACTGGGGAAAATTAATAAGCTTTCTGGGGCTTGTGGTTCACCTTTCACTTCCCGCATTCATCCTACAAACAAGAGACAAAGTCGCAGATGTGTAGCAGATCAAATTTTAAGTGGGGTTTTTAGCTGGTAAGCAAATATCACTGCAGCTCCACAAGTGCTTTGACTTCATTCAAACAGATCTGGAGTTTAGGCTTTGCAAACAATCACACCAATATTTATCCGCCGTAAGAAGTGTATTTTTGGGGAGCAGGAAGTATTCACCATTCAAGCAATATCCTGCATCTTGATGCCTCCAGGGCATGGGTGGGAGAACTTTTTCAAGCTAAGGTTTACATCTTCCTTCTGGGCAAACATTCCAGGGACCCATGGCAGTGCTGGGCAGGGCCAGGGGAGTACATGAGTAGAGCAATGAATGTAAATTTTATCTTCATACACTCAATCACTTTCTACCACCACCACCCAGCTCTTTTCTCCATCTCAGGCAGTAAGAGGCATTACCAGAGTTTTTATTTATTTATTTAATGTATTTACAGGTATATCCGGCCTATCTCACAAGTTGGTATTCAAGGTGGCTAATAATAGATTTATTTTTTTCTAGGGTGGGTGTTCTTAAATTCACTATTACCCTCTCCCACATTTCAGCCCTGAACACCATCAGTAGATACTGAAGCATAGATTATATTGGCTCTCATACTCATCTTGCTCAGCCTGGTAAACAATTACCTAACTGTAAAAGCAGGACACTCGACTAGATGGGCCATTTGCCTCATCCAGCACTGCTCTTCTTATGTTTTTATAGCGCAGGGTTGTTTCTTTGTTTCCTTTAAAGAAAAGAGCTTCTCTTATCTAAAAGGAGACAGGGTTTGATGAGTGCTTCCAGAGTTTTAAAGTCCATCTGGGCCAGTAAAATGTATTGTCTCACCTGCTTTCAACCCATTCCTTTGGTGATATCATCTAAGTTAGATAGCTCCATAAACGTCAATGGGCCCACTCTGACTAATGTTGCACTCTGCTATTAAAATTAAAGAACGACAGGCTAGATGCACATGAAATCATCAAATAAGCACCCATCATTCCTGATCATTGGCCAACCACATACCCCTGAAATGGAAGATTTTGTCAAACAGAGGACTGTCCCTTGTAAAGTAGGACACATGACCGCCTGGTTTCAAACATCACCCGTTGTGGCATGTGAACTGGCTCTGCAGAAGTGGCAACTGAGTCACCAATGTATGATGAGGCCTTAACACTGATGCTAATTGATGCAACCAGTGAATGTCCAATATGTTTGGAGCTATAGAATGAGACTATTGCCACAGGCAGCATGAGATTATGCTTTGCAAGATAAGGGTTTTTTGTTTTCTTTTTTTGTTTAAGTCTCTTGAATACAGGGCCATCTTCTTCTTTTCAAATTTTACAGTTGGCTGCAGCTGTCACAATTCATTTTTTATAGGACATCTTTTCCAGAGTGGTACGTGATAGCCCTGACCTAACATGTTACTATGTCTGAGGTGTCACATTTAAAGCAGGAAAGATAGAACGTTTTATGAGGGGAAAGGAGGACACACTCCGACTAGTGTGTGTGTTTGACACACACAGAGAGGGATCAATAAAGAAATTAATATCTGAATTGTGATTCACAAAACCTGCAACAGGAATTCCCCTTGCAATTTCTTGCCACAGACTTTTATATATATATATATATATATATATATATATATATATATATATATATATATATATCCTTCTGTCTATTGTCATTTTAAACAGTAATTCTTTTTGCAGTTCCATTTCTGCAAAAAGACCCAGAGCATCTTAGTCTGTGTGTTTCAGTGCATGGGTTCAAAGGACAGCATAGGCCTACACAGCTCTTCTCAGAAGTAGGTCCCATGGATTTGAAATGGGTGGCGCTGTGGGTTAAACCACAGAGCCTAGGACTTGCCGATCAGAAGGTTGGCGGTTCGAATCCCTGCAATAGGGTGAGCTCCTGTTGCTCGGTCCCTGCTCCTGCCAACCTAGCAGCTCAAGAGCACGTCAAAGTGCAAGTAAATAAATAGGTACCGCTCTGGCATGAAGGTAAATGGCATTTCCATGCGTTGCTCTGGTTTGCCAGAAGCGGCTTAGTCATGCTGGCCACATGACCCAGAAGTTGTACGCCGGCTCCCTCAGCCAATAAAAAGTGAGATGAGCGCCGCAACCCCAGAGTTGGCCACAACTGGACCTAATGGTCAGGGGTCCCCTTTACCTACTCCAAGGTAAGGGACTGCATGATTGCAGTCTGCACTCTAATCTAATCTAGGCCAAGCAACATTGTGGGTTTCATTGTCTTAAAACAATATCCTTCCTTATTCTGAGACTGGTGCAGTGGCGTAGCTTGGGTTGTCAGCACCCGGGGCAAGGCAAGTAATTTGCGCCCCCTAACCCGTGGATTTGCACCCCCTAACCCTAACCCCCAGATGTTGTGCCCAGTGTGGCCAGCCCCCCCTGCACCCCCCACGCTACGCCACTGGACTGGTGGTACTGTTTCAAAGACCAGCAAATACAAAAAAACAAAAGGAGATGAGTTGAATTAATGGTGGAAAAGGCTATTAATGGCTACTAACCATGATGGCTACGGACCTCCTCCTCTGAATATCACTTAATGGGGATCACAATGGACCTTTAGTCTGATCCAGCAGGGCTCTTATGTCAAGGGAAGAGCTCCCATAGCCTTAGACTAGGGTTTCCCAAACTTGGGTCTCCATCTGGTTTTGGACCACAACTCCCATCACCTCTAGTTAGCAGGACCAGTGGTCAGGAATGATAGGAATTGTAGTCCAAAAACAGCTGGAGACCCAAGTCTGGGAAATGCTGGCTTAGAGCTTTATAAAAGAGCCAGCTTTTTATGTTTCTTTTTTCTCAAACCCACTTTCCCCTGTCAAAAATTAATGTGAGAACTCATTCTTCTCCTCCGTGTCCATTATCCTTCAATGCAATATTCTTGGTTTCCTTCACTGCACCAGATGGACACGGTCCAGTTCTTCTTCTTTTCATTATGCCTGAAGTCCTCTCCATTTTTTATTTTTTTTATTTTGGCTTCCAAACAAGCCATGTTTTGAGAATTGTTGAAGACCAAGTGGCAGCAGTTACTATAGACTGCAGCTCAGGGAATTAAGAGGGAAATTAGCTTTTTCAAAGTGTAGGAGGGCCATTCAGAGCTTTCCAATGCAAACTGAAGCTACCACTAGGCTTTCCTTTTTTCAAAGGATGCGTTGGGGAATTCAGCAAAATCCATCATCTTCCCGCTAGCAATGTTGATGAATGCTCTCATTAACGTGGTCTGCTGTTCCATGTCATGTGCAGCGCTGGAAGAGGTTGAGCCTCTGCCTTGGCTCTGCAGCTTTTGCCAACAATGCTGGATGGATCCAAACCACAGAAGCGATAAAAGAGAAAGAAAAGAAATACTTTAAAGAAAGCGTCCCTCCCCCTCCGACAATTGTTTCCGCTTATAAGGCAGAATTGCTTCAACTCTTAACACCCTTGGCCACTTAGAGGTCTTTTGGTCTTTGCCTATTCACCCCTTGTGTCCCCCAGCCAAAACAATTATACCAGGGGGTGGGAAAGCTGCAATTTTAAGCCCACTTGCAATCCTAATTTCAAAAGACCTCTCCAAGTGATCAGTCTGTGTTGCAAGCAAGAGCACTCTTTCCATACCCTGGCAGTACACTGGGTGGGGATGAAGAGTGTGTGTGTGCCAGAGAGGAGGAGGGTAGGTATTGGAAGAGAAAAGTGAGGGAGGGGGAAGAGAGAAATTCATAAGAACAAAAGGAGAGCCTTCTGGATCAGACTAAAGGTCCATCAAGTCCAGCATCCTGTTCTCTCAGTGGCCAACCAGGTGTTTCTGCATACCAGCCTTTGTGCTCAAGTCTTGCTTATTTGCTTCCCACTGGCATCAGCTTGGCCACTGGGCCAGACCAGATGGGAAATTGTGCTGATCCAACAGGTTCCATATCCTTCAATATTTGTCTGATGAAAATAGGAAAACCAGGACATTCCATTATCAAATCAGAAACCAGGATGGCTTCTGTAAATTCAGGGACTGTCCCTGGAAAACAGGGACACCTGGAGGGTCTGAAGCTCATCTTATGTCCTTATGCAGGGCTCTTGGTTCTAATTAGACCCATGGGCAGGAGTCCCCATCACTGCTGTAGGATCTCCCCCCCCCCCCGTAAATAAATATATATATATTACTCCTGCAAATCTCAGGGTTTCTCAAAAGGTTGCTAAGTTTATCGAGGGTGCAATGAGATTAAGGGCCACTATCTGAATGATAATCTTGGCCATTTGATTGCCCTTTTTACCCATTGCTGTCTGTTTTATTTGTATATATTTTATTTGTATATATTGCTTGTTTTATGATGCTATGGCCGTTGGTTAATACAAATAAAGTTTATCTTATCTTATCTCAGGGTGTCTCCAAGTCTACTTGTGGGTGGCAGAATTTGGGCTACATAACTGTGAGCCTTTGAAGACTTTATTTTGGATTTAATATCCACATGATACTAACCCTTAGATTGTAAAAATCAGTGCTTCAGGTGCGATGGCCAATACACCCAAATCCAGAGAGTTAGTTATTGACACACATGTCAAAGGCTTCATTTGTCTTCTATGAGATGAAGAAGGTTCCAAAGTGCAGGACACCATGTTGCAGTTCCTCTTGCTGGTGGATTGAACAAATGAGAGACAAATACATACAACGCTTTCCCCTCATCTATGCAAGATTTCATTGGTTCCCTTGGGGGTCCTTGAACGAAGAACAGTTTCAGCGGATCTTAACCTCCCTCTCAACAGAAAGTGAAATTTAAGCAGCTTAGCCAGATACTGCAGCACTTAATAGAATTAATGGCAGAGGTGGTCCAAGCCAAGAACACGAGACTGAAGCAAATGTGTTATTTATTTTTTATTTTATACTCTCTCTGCCAGAATTTTGTAAGTCCTGTTTTGCACACATAGGGAGTGCTTTGTTAAAAATTTCTACAACAGCAAGCCCATTTTCACACTGTCAAAATGAATGCTTAATTTTATTCAATTGTCTGAAGTTTGTTTGTGTGTGTGTGCATAAGCAGGGCTGGATTTAGGTTTGATGAGGCCCTAAGCTACTGAAGTTTTTGGGGCCCTTTATATGTCCAGCGTCCAGTGGGTGGCACTGTGGGTAAAACCTCAGTGCCTAGGACTTGCTGATTGTATGGTCGGCAGTTCGAATCCCCACGGCGGGGTGAGCTCCCGTCGTTCGGTCCCAGCTCCTGCCCACCTAGCAGTTCAAAAGCACCCTTAAGTGCAAGTAGATAAATAGGTACCGCTCCGGCAGGAAGGTAAACAGCGTTCCCGTGTGCTGCGCTGGTGCTGGCTCGCCAGCTGCAGCTTCGTCACACTGGCCACGTGACCTGGAAGTGTCTTCGGACGGCACCGGCTCACGGCCTCTTGAGCGAGATGTGCGCGCAACCCTAGAGTCGGTCACGACTGGCCCGTACGGGCAGGGGTACCTTTACCTTTATGTGTCCAGCTGTCCTTTGTCAACAACAAGTTGTCACTGTTTTTTTGTGTTGAACATATGATATATGGTAATTTATGGACCTAATAGGTATCTAAAGCCATTTGCACATGTTGCCGTGCAACCAGTCCATGCAGAATGTAGATACCCTATATATGTAGAAATGAGCAAACCAGTGATATTTTAGGGAGCAGGCGGGGCCCATTATTTACATCATAGGAGCCTACACAACACAAAACACTGTTGCTGTATGTAGGTTTTATTTTATTTGCTTTTTATCTTATATTTTGGAAATGTACATCCAGTTTTTTTCCTTTAAATTTTTTGGGGCCCTGAAGAGAGTGGGACCCTAAGCTATAGCTTGTTTAGCTTATACGTAAATCCGGCACTGTGTGTGTGTGTGTGTGTGTGTGTGTGTGTGGAGGTTTAGAGAAATGTTGCCCCATATACTAGAATACACACTGCTGCTGGTGCCTAGTTGCAGAAGCTTTTCAACTTTTAGCACAACCAACCTATGGCTGGATTAATGTGGACCCAATTCATTCATGACAGACTTGCTGAAATGGACTGCAGAACTTTCCAATACCATTCCAGTTGATCCTACAGGGAGAGAAAGAGAGAGAGAGAGAGAGAGAGAGAGAGAGAGAGAGAGAGAGAGAGGGAGAGAGGGAGAGAAGTTGCTCATTCTAGCAGAAGGAGGTTTAACTGTTCCATCACACATTGCCCTCCAAACAATTTCACAGCATCTCCTAGGCACACAAAACAGCTAACAATGCTGACTGTTGCACAACCTGCAGCACCTGGAAATATTTAATGCTTTTAAATCCACACAATTCTGAAAAAATAAATAAATTGGTGTAACCTTATCCAGTGTGGTGTAGTGGTTAAGAGAGGTGGACTCGTAATCTGGTGAACTGGGTTCGTGTCTCCGCTCCTCCACATGCAGCTGCTGGGTGACCTTGGGCTAGTCACACTTCTCTGAAGTCTCTCAGCCTTACTCACCTCACAGAGTGTTTGTTGTGGGCGAGGAAGGGAAAGGAGGAAGGGAGAGGAGAGTGTTAGCCGCTTTGAGACTCCTTAGGGTGATAAAGCAGGATATCAAATCCAAACTCCTCTACTTCTTCACCCAGCACAATGTTGCGTTTCCATTTTTTAAAAAAGGATCTGTCTGTCTCAGGGATTATGCAAATTGAGTGGTTAATGTGCACAGCAACCAGCCATTGTGCACATTCCCCAGGAACCATGATAAATTTTTTAAATTGACCAGGAAATATACACAGTTTCTTTATCATGGACAAATGATCATTCACTATGAGGTGTGATTAATGAGCACAATGGACTGTTGTTATGCACATTAACCATTCAACTTACATTACCCATAAGATACACAAAGAAGGCAGTACTCCTCCTTTGAAAGTAATCCACAGGGGACAGGCTTCTCTGTGTTTATTTCAAGCATATGTACTGCACATTTTCTGTGGGTTCTGCCCCTTGAGACACTGGGATCCACCCTCTTACCCATGAGGTTGGGGAGGGGCGGCTTGGGAAGCTAGTGGACTTATGACACTCTCACTTTTGAGGGACACCTGAACAACCACTGCTTTTTTAGGGCAAGAAGCAGAACTAAGCATGGCATTAATGTAGGCCAGCATGACCCTCATTATCTCTGGGGTCATTTGTCTCATGTGCCATCCATTTGAGGTATGTCCTTAACCATAGCACAAAGGAACAAAAGCTTGGTTGGAAATTAAAATGCTTCCCAGTTCTATCAGCTTTTATTGCATTACAATGAAGGTAGATAATTTAATTACATTTTCAGTGAAGGACATTTTTTATATATTCAGTAGAACACTTGCCAGTCCCCCCCCTTTTAAACTAGTGCTGCAGTTGTATTTAAATACCAAAGGGGACAGGGCTACTTAATTTCTTGATAGATGTTATTAAAAAAAAACACCAACCACCCTACAGAACATTACTCAGTTGAAATGAGGACAAAGTTCTTCATAAACGCGTGGAAAAAATGAATGAAATGTAATATCAATATAACATATGATATCCAACTAACTCATATTCAGGATTGAAATCAATGGGCTTCCAATGATTTTGATGAGTGTGACTTAGCTGGCCTTCACAGAGGGGGCTGTGGTCTTTCTTGATTCCATTACAAACTGACGTGATCTATATATCCTGGACTAATGCACTGATAAAGGACACAGTTACACACTGGATTTCACACTTTAGCAAATGCTGTGATACAGTTTGAGGTACTTATTTTTTAAAAAATGTATTTGGGAGGAAATAGGTTTAGAAAGACTTTTGCTTGAAAACATGTTTTAAATGCATATATATTTAAATATGCATCTTTGTGTACTTCCTTTTAAAATGCAAATTAATGCAGAAATGGAGCTAATGGGTGAATCTATGTGGAAGTGACATCCACCCCCAGCTTCCCCGTAGACCTGCTGTTGACTCCATCCTGCAGATCTGTGGAGATTCTTGAGAAAATTTCTCAAAAATTGTAATTGATTTCTTTTATTTTTATTTTTATTCAAGGCAGAAGGGGAAAGAAAAGAAGCTAAGTCTCAAGCACACATTTAAAGCACTATGATACCATTTTAAAGAGGCATGGCTTCCCCCAAGGCTTGTTAAGGGGGCTGAGAGTTGTCAGGTGCCTCCTCAAAGAGCTACAATTTCCAGAGTGGCTTAACAACCAATATATCTTCACAGGAAGCTCTGGGAATTGTAGTTCATTGAGGGGGAAAGGGACTTTTTTTTCTAGAAGAAAAGCATTGGTTAAAAATGTGTAACTTGTTGTAATAACTTCATGGTTAGTACTGGCCCCTTTTCTTAACAGAAGAAAACCACTGATTACACCCCAAATGAATCCCAGAGTGGGTTTTCTACCACTTCAGTCTATGTCCATTCCATGTAAGATCCAGAAAAGTGCAAAATCTGAAGGATAATTGTATTTTGATCCATGGTGCAATTAAAGTCTGTTTGCTTTAAAATGCAGAGCAAATGAATTTCTCTGCCATTCCTATTATAACATTCGGGGAAAGGAGCACATTTGCATTGCTGAGTTACGGAGTTAAAGTCACACTTTAAGAAGTTGCCTCCCTGGAAAATACCAATTTTGGGGGGATGAGAAAATGAAAATATAATTCATCATTCCCTGGAGATTAAACCAAAATCCATTCACAAACTCCCCACCCCCCTGGATAATGGTGCAGCTGAAAAACTTCACATGGGGGACCACCAATGATTTACTGCCTCATTTCACTTTTAATTTAGTGACTGTATTCATTCAAAAGGGGAGGGGGAAGAGAAAGAAAGAAAGAAGTAAGGTGAACCACATGAACTGGAAATTTTAAACACCTTGTTAGCATTACAGATGGTTTTCTCTACCAAATGCATTGTTTTGTCAAGGAAACAGTGTTTCGTGGACAATTTCTTCATGAAGATGCGATGGGCTGTGTGCAGGGCTTTATAGGACAGAAATAGAATATATACAGGTTTGTTTCTGGCTACAATTCAGGGTCAACGTGAACAGAATAGTGTTATTGCCTTTGTATTCCCCATGAAGGACACGGGTGGTGCTGTGGGTTAAACCACAGAGCCTAGGACTTGCCAATCGGAAGGTCGGCAGTTCGAATCCCCATGACGGGGTGAGCTCCCATTGCTCAGTCCCAGCTCCTGCCAACCTAGCAGTTCGAAAGCACGTCAAAGTGCAAGTAGATAAATAGGTATTGCTCCTGTAGGAAGGTAAACGGCGTTTCCGTGCACTGCTTTGGTTTGCCAGAAGCGGCTTAGTCATGCTGGCCACATGACCTGGAAGCTGTATGCCAGCTCCCTCGGCCAATAAAGCGAGATGAGCGCCGTAACCCCAGAGTCAGTCACGACTGGACCTAACTGTCAGGGGTCCCTTTACCTTTGCCTTGCTCCCCATGAAGTGTGCGGAGGGGGCTGTTATTTGCTGACTTGGAGGGGAAGGTAAGGCCATTTTTTGCTCTTAACCTAAAAAAAGAGGTGGCTGAAAGGGTTTTCCTTTTCTTTTTACCCTTCCTTTAAGAACAGCAGCAAAGGTGTGGTGGTCTTTTGAGGCAGTGCTTGGCTGCTCCTGGATGGTATTGTGGTTAGATTCTGGCTGAATCTACACATATATAAAAAACACTGTGAAAAGGCTTTAAAAAAGTGTGTACACACACACACACACACACACACACACAGAGAGAGAGAGACACTGAATTTGCCATTAGCTCACCATCTCCATCTAGTGTCACATTTGTATAATGCACTTGAAATGCACTTGAAACGTTATATTTGCAGCTGTAGAGCTGAGTGCTCAGTCAGTCACAAAACCACAAAACCACAGAAATAAAAACAGTATCAAGGTACATTTCAGCTTGGGTGGTTCCCCAGCACACTGTACATCATGCTGTGAGCCATCCCTAGGAGTTGTGAGGAAAAGGGTTGTTATAAGATTGTAGGGTTGGTTTAGATAATACCTTCAGGTCCTCTCCAAGCCTGTGGTTTTGTATCAATAAGATGGGGGGTATGTAGTATAAGGAACTGCTGAAGTAGCCAACCCAGTTAAGTTAAATTAATGGCCTGAACCAAGCCTGTTAAGCTTCTGATTTCCATGTCTAAATCGTTGGTCATGTACAGATGGGAACAGCTAGCTAGTGATGTTTCCAGAAGGAGGGGGCAAGCTTTCCCCTGGAAAGCTGGAAGTCATGTCACCCTAGGGGTAGGAGAACAATAGGCCAGGGGCTAGTCTGGTTTAGTCTCAGATGGAACTGAGAGCTGGGGAAACACAAAGGCTGGACTTGCTTTTTATGCTGAGTTCAAATCTATGACTTTGGTATCCTCCCTAGGAACCTTACGGGGAAGTAAGATCTCTTAGAGCATTAATGCTGTGAGTCCTTGCATTTTATGCTCAGGCTGCATATGTGTGTTGATAAATCCATATATCAAAAAGACACCACAGACTTCATTAATTTTCATTCCAATGAAAATTACCCCAGTGAGAATTACCCCTAGAACCCCTGAAGTCTCTCATTCCTCAGAGTTTGGGGTGTACATAACAGTATAAAATTTTAATAAAGTATATAAAATTTTTAAGTGGGCTTTTCAAACATAGTTGTGCTTTTTCTCCCCTACCAGTTTTCTTCATTAGGAAGTCTGACCAAGTCAGGACTTGTTGTGGCTCATGTTTTGCTTGGTCCAGCTTTTCTTTATGCATCATTAAAAGCTCACCACCAATAGTTCTCTTGTGGGTTTCAAGGAGGGGCAGCATACAAATTTAATAAATAATTATAATTATAGTTGTAATATTTCCTCCCTATTCTCCCACCACAGACCTCTCATAAATAGCAATGCAATTAGCAGTAAAACGATCCACTGGAGATGAAAAATCAATGATTTAATCGTACAGGAGAATTTAAGCCAATATTCTAGTGCATGTTATAAAGGCCAATCACATTTGGTACATTAAAATCAACATAAACCGAAAACTAGCCTTGCAAGTAATAAATGCATTTTCAATAAAACCTCACTAGGAAAACACCTGGTCTTTAAATGCATCGCACCTGCGAATCAATGTACCACCCATGTGAGGTGTGAGGTCTAATAATGCACATGATATTGAATAGTTAAATAATTATGCAAGTCCGTGTCTTCCTCCTTAATGTCCATGGGGTTGGTTTTTTAAAGGATTTATATGCAGTGCATTGTGGAATAATTCCTCTTTCAGATACTGTTGATCCAGTTGCCGAGAAGTGATAGGAAGCAGTATCCCTGTAAAAACTATGTCGCTACAAACTACATCCTTTGTGCCACCACGAACTACTGCCATCTCTTCAAAATGTCTTAACTCCAGGCAAATCATCTCCTCCTTCGGTGGAGTTTCAGCAGTCGTTCAGAGCTTTCTGGAAACAGGAGTGCTGTTATAAAAGTCAGAACTCAAACCAGGAGCCTCTGGGGCACCACATTTCATAGAATCATAGAATTGTACAGGTTGAAGGGGCCAACCACCTCCAGTGCCAAAAACCAACCACAATCACTGCCAAAAAATCCCTGACAGATGGCCATCTGCTCTCTATTTAAAAACCTCCAGTGAAGGAGAGTCCACCACCTTCTGAGCTAGTCTGTTCCACTGTTGAACAGCTCTTGTCACCAGAAAGTTATTCTGAATGTTCAGTCATTTCTTGAAATTCCTACGCAGCAGAAAACAAGCTTGCCCCATCTTCCATGTGAGAGCCCTTCAGATATTTGAAAATGGCTACCATATCACCTCTCCGCCTTCTCTTCTCTGTGCTAAACACTGGGACTGAAAATATTAAATACTAAGTGGGTTTTTAATATTTCAGATAATAAAATAAATCATGCGTGCTTCTTTGTGTGCAATATTTCCTCCTAATAATATTAGGGACATGCCAGTAAGTAATCACACAGTTTGAAGATGGAGTTAACTCTTAGCAAAAACACGATTTCCACAGACTTGGTTGGATGTCATGCCTAATGAACAAAGCAGCTCATTCATTCCCAGTGGTTTTACTCCATGAAAGTCAGTTGTTGAGACTGAAAGTACCCACCTCCTCACAGCTGTCTTAAGTCCCCTCCTCTCCAGGGCTTTTTCCAAGTAATCAGAGACAGTGCCTGTGGGCAGCCAATCTTTCCCCAGGCTCTGAGCCTACTTTCCTTGGTGGTTCCTTAGCTGGTTCCTCCCACCATTCCTCTGAGTCCAACCAGTCCATGACAAATATATTGCATGTTTGCACATAATTTGTTCTCATATATATGTATTATTATGCACAATATACACTTTTCTCAATATATTTGTTGGTTGGAGGATTGCATTACAAAATTTGGAGTAGCAAAAATTTCAGAAGATATGTGTCTTCTGATTCACGTGTTATTTCACGAAGTGAAATTTAGGTAAATTTGCATTAAAATAAAATAACATTTCTCCCTTTTTCCAATCAGAAAGTTACCTACTAGATAGATAGATAGATAGATAGATAGATAGATAGATAGATTCTTTATTGTCATTACACAAGTGCAACATTGCACAAGTGCAACGAAATTGGATGCCATCCCTTAAAAACAACAAAAGCAAAACAACAACAACAACCAAACAAACCACATTCCAGCCACACCCACACCCACACCCATCAAACTCCCAGGTCACACTATCGAGTTACTGCATTTAAGAAGGCCACAGCTCTTGGATAGAAACTATTTTTCAGTCTATTTGTCCTTGACTTGATGTTTCTGTATCTCCTGCCAGAAGGCAGTAGTACAAACAGACTGTGTCCCGGGTGAGATGCATCCTGCAGGATATTGTTTGCTTTCCTAAGACAACGGGAACCGTACAGTTCTTCCAAAGATGGGAGGGGATGACCAATAATCCTTTGGGCTGTGGTTATGACCTTCTGGAGTACCTTCCTCTTCCTAGCTGTACAGCTGGAGAACCAGGCACAAATACAGTATGTGAGAATGCTCTCTATGGAGCCTCGGTAGAAGGACACCAGCAGTCTCTCACTCAGATTGTTCTTCTTTAAAAGTCTGAGGAAATAAATTCTCTGCTGGGCCTTCTTCACCAGAGCAGTGGTATTTGCGCTCCAAGTCATGCCCTGATCGATAGTCACTCCCAAAAACCTGAATTCCGCCACCCTCTCCACCCGTTCCCCGTTGATATACAAGGGCTGAATGTCCGCCTTTTTCCCCCTGTAATCCACCACCAATTCCTTGGTCTTAGTCGTATTAAGAGCCAGATTGTTCTCTCCACACCAAGCACAAAGCCGCTCCACCTCGTCCCGATAGGCGGACTCATCCCCTCCTGAAATGAGCCCCACCACCGTAGTGTCATCAGCAAACTTGATGATTTTGTTGCTGGAATAAATGGCTGTACAATCATACGTATAGAGAGTATAGAGCAGGGGACTCAACACACAACCCTGTGGTGAGCCGGTGTTAAGGCTAAGGGCTGTGGACATATGTGACCCTACTCTAACCCTCTGAGAACGTTCTGACAAAAAGTCCAAAACCCAGAGACAGGTGGAGTTGGAGAGTCCAATCGCCTCTAGCTTGGACACCAGTCTATGGGGGAGGATAGTGTTAAAAGCAGAGCTAAAATCCACAAACAGCAGCCTCACATAACTCCCCGGCTGCTCCAGATGGAACAGAGCAGCATGGAGAGTGGTAGTGATAGCGTCTTCCGTGGATCTATTTGCCCTGTATGCAAACTGGTAGTTGTCAAAAGTTGATGGAAGACAGGAAATAATGTGACGGCGCACCAGTTTCTCAAAACACTTCATGATGATTGGAGTCAGTGCAACTGGTCTGTAGTCGTTACAGACTTCCTGAATGTTCTGATGCTGTTCATAGCTCAAAGCAGTATCAAACGTGTGAATTCGGAGTGACAAAGTTATTTAAATTACAGTATGCCTTTAAATATATATTCAAGTGTGATCCCCCCCCCATGCAGATTTTTGTTATTGTTTTGTATTACAAATTAGTGAGAAAAACAGGATGAAAGAGATTTATGGGCAAAGAGAGGTAAAAGTGACCTCAGCTAGAGCTGAATGGAAATTACTCTCAGAAGATGTTTTATGATAACATTAATGAGATTTCCCCCCCTCAAAGCCCTAGAATGATATGGGTTGTAGATTGCGGATTGTGTTGGATGTAAAATAGACTGATTCACTTGCATTTGCTTGCACGATCTGTGTACTGGAGTGCGCTTGAGCCTCTGAATGAGGGCCTCAAGACACAAAACTTCCTTGTTTTTCCAGACTATAGCTTCATGGATTGCATTCTAACTTTGCAGTCCGAAGGCTTATCCTCATAAGATTGCTGGCTTGGATAATTAACACTTGAAAAGCTAACATAGAGAGAAGCCTGTCACCGTGATAAATATCTGGGCTGAATTATTGATAAAAGGAGTCAGGGTGTTATGATGTCTAAGAATGTCCAAATGGGTTTTGAGTGGGGGTGGAGGGGGGCTCGGAACACCACATTACAGCACATGACAGACTGCTGCAAAATCTTATGTCACATAAGTTCCATAATTGCTAGAGAAATGTGTGCTTTTTATAGCGTTGGCCCATGAAATTCATAGAATGTGTCAAGGGATAAGTTACTGCAGTCCCGAGGCTGTAATCAGATTATTAGTGGGAAGTTTGACAATTTTTGCTTGGAACACGAAATGAATAGCTCCAGTTCCTAAGCTGGAGCTGATTTCGCTGAGTCCAAACCTGCACACAAATCAGGTGTACCTAGATCCACTGAATTCAATGGGTTCAAGAGTGCTTAATGCCTATGTGTGCTTATGTATTAGGGCCAGGGATGGCACAAGTATTCACCCAAAACTCGCTCAGAATTGAACCCTTGTAGTTTGGAGAACCTGATCCATGCTGGTTCTGCTTCGGCAAGATTTGCCCTTCTGTATGCTTGGCACACAATTATCATTTGGATTACTTCTATGCACTACCTCCAGTGAGAGGCAGTATACCCCTGGGTACTACTTTCTGGGAATCACAAATGGGGAGAATTCTGTTGCATTCATGTCCTGCTTGTGGAATTCCTATAGGCTGTTTGCCACCATGGGAACAGGATCCTGGACTAGATGGGCCTTTGGCATGATCCAGCAGTCAGGCCCTTCTTATGTTCTTATGAAGCTTATCGAAGCAGTTGCACCCTCTCATTATGAGTATGGAGGGTTATCTGAGCACATGGGGGGGTAGACTGAAATATGATACTACAGGATATGGAAAAGCATGAGACTTAGGGTTTGGTCTAAATCGAGTGATTGACAGATTGCAGATTAAAAGTCTCTACACCTTTTGAATGCATTAGAAAGGAAGAAGTAGGCTGAAAGTCAGTCTGGGAGAATTAACTCTATTAATCCATGTACCTTGCCCAGGGAGTTATGCAATTTCTAAACGATACCTTTTTAATGTACCAATTACACTTTTGAAGGCAGTTGATAAATGACTTGCTATCTTTATGTGGAAGGACAAAAGAAGGAATGGGAATGCCGCATCAGACACTGCAAATATCAAAAGATAAAGAGCTCCAGGGTAAGCTTGCTTCATCTTCTTCACCTGCAGAAGGAGAAAAAGGAAGCAATTTAATGTGCTCTTGGATCAGAAAATTGCAAATGCATCATCTAGGACTCACAGGTTCAAATTCTTCTTTGTTAAGGACCTAAGAGAAGCCCTCTCCCACCAGAGCAATGCATCCTGTTCCATGGGCACCAGAGACTTGTTGGGAAGTAGAACGTGTCTGGTGAAGTCACAGCAGGTGCAGACTGGTCAAGATAGGCAAAGTTAAGTCACAGGAGGCAAGGTCAGCTCAAGAAGGTCAAATCCAGTCAAGGTACAAGTGGCAAGGTCAGAAAAGCTTTCTTATGTAGGCAACTGATGAAATCAGGACCGTGGATAGCTCCAGCGTAACCTCAGTAGCTGAAGCTATCTCTGGCTAAAGTACCCATAGGAAGATGTTGTCAAGTCTTATGTAGGCTGACAGTACATGTAATGTTTGGTACACCTTCCTGGAGGAGCTGTCTTGGTTGTCAAAGGACCCTCCCCTTTGAGAGACAGGGGAGATGGAGAAACTGCCTCTCAGTTTGATGATTGTGGCAACTATGTCCTTGGCTAGGAGGGCCTCAAATACAGTAACTGCAGATTTCTCCCTGCAAAGGAACAGGACTAAACCTTGCCCCCCTCAGGGTCCTTCATCACATATTCCTGAAGTTAGGAGTCATGGCACAATACACCATCTATTCCAGCATCCTGTTTCATCTGTGGCCAGCCAGACACTCTGGGAAACAAGCAACATGGGGTGTGGTGACAACATCCCTCTCTCAGAAAATGCTGTCCTTGGAAAATGAGAAGGGGCTGGAGGATATATGGATGACAATCATGGCAACAAAACAAAGCTCTCCTTGCTTTTCTGTGTGGTGCAGCTGAGTCATAGCTGTCAAGTGTCCCTTATTTGAAGGGACAGTCCCTTATTCCAGCGCCATGTCCCACTGCTGTTCCTTATTGATGGATGCCCCTTAAATGTCCCTTAAATGATGTCCCTTAAATTTCAAAGGAAGCAGCTCCTCTCCTCCCTCCCTGCCAGCCAGGGAGGAGGGAGGCTCCAACTGTGTGCTCACCCAATAAGAAGTCTAAGAATGGCTGGGGGGTGGAGCTTGCACGCCTTGCGTGTGGCTAGTTAATGCAAGCTGAGGGGTTTTTTGAATGCTGGATGCCATTTTGTTGCACGTGCTGCTGCAAACTTTGCAGTGCAAAGCCAGGCCGGGGAGCCATCTTAAGTTGAGGCTGCATAGGCCTTGTGGTGCATGTGATTCAGATTCTATTCAGTTGAACCTCTGGTTACAAAGTTGGTTGGACAGTGTTCTCGAAGCTACCCAGCATGCGTTTGACCAGACTGCAGGAGGACAGGAAGACTGGAGTGCCTGGAACAGGTGAGTTTGCAGGTCCCTTATTTTGGCTGCTGGTTCCTTATTTTCAAGGCTCCTGGTCCCTTATTTTCAAATCTGTAAGTTGACAGCTATGAGCTGAGTTGGCTTCAGCTCCCTGCTGAGAAATCTCTTTGAGGAGGGTGGAGGTCTATCAAGGTCTGCCAAAGCCTGCAGTCAACTCTGGACGGCATTAGGGATACACCAGGAAGGAGACAAAAGGAGAATTATTTGGCTCTGCCTCTCACTGGTTCTGGCTCCACTGACTGTGGGTCTCCCTGCTTTATGCCCCACCAGCCACTAATGGGCACCGGCTGCTGCTGCTGCTTCCCAGGAAAGATCTTTTCATGAAGGCTGAGCTGGTAGAGATTGTGTGCCTTGCCTGGCTCGTTCCCTTTTCACAGCTCCCTGGCTTTTCAAGACAGCAAAGGGTGTGTTTACATCAAATTTTGGAAAAGAAACAACATCTCCCTCAGATTTCTATGTATACCCAGGGAATTCCTAGCAGCCAACCCATCCATGCCCAAAATTATCAGCAGATCAAAGACATTATATTTATCAAGCACTGCCATAACACATTTAATAGCGGCATGATGGATGCTGTTGCAGCGGGCACAGAACACTTTGATGTACATGGCCTTCTTTGATTAATGAGGGCGCCTGCTGAGATGCTGCATATGGAGTAGATTAGTCTTTTCAAAAATGGCTGGTTTTGCACTATTGGACTAATTATTTCACAAGCTTGGGGTCAGTTCCAAATTCCATCTCAAAAAAAAAGGGGGGGGAGGAGGCCAAGTTCTAATTATAGCAAAAGCTGTTTGGGCCTCCTATCCCTGTTTCCTTGCTCTGGAGAGAGGAGCAACTCTGCTTTATCAGAATGCACCGATTTCAGCTCTCCAACTTCAGACAGGAAAATAATGGCATGCATTTTTTTCCCCACATAAAAGGGAGAAATTCTAAACACATCTGGGCGGACATAAGTGACGCTGATGTCCATTAAAATTGCATAGGTAGAAACAAAAATTTCAGGTTGGTCAGGTTGAGGACAGGCAAGCGGAGTCTGCTTTGGAAAACAACACATTTTGCCACCTGACAGGGAAATCCTAGAATAGTCATATTTCCAGAGCAGGGTGGCTGCATCCACACCATGCATTTAAAGCATCTGGCCCCCACCCACCAGTGGCTTGTGGCACCAGGTGTGGCTTGTGGCACCTGAAAGGCTACTAAGGAAGAAATGAGGCCATCAGGATGGAAAAGGCTCCCCGTCCCTGATGTGAGCTTCCTTGCAAGAAGGGTCAGGTATGAGGCAGCATTGCAGCAAGGGATAATGGGTGGAATTCCTGGATGTCGTTGTCCTGCTCTGCAGTGTGGCAAGGCTCAACTGGGATGTAGTACAAGTCGAGGCTCAACTGGATACAGGATGGCTGGTTACAGGATGTGCTGTTGGAAACACGAAGCTCTGAAGGTGCTCAAGAAAGGAGAAAACGGAACCCTTTTATAGCAGCAGCACCAGGTGCAGATTATTTATTAGCAGCGCCCATGCTACAAGATGACACGATCGCCCCTGAGCACCCTCTCCCACTTCGTGGAGCCTATTTGCCCCCCTAGTATACTCCAGAGCTTAAACTAGCTGGGAGACCGCTTGAACACAAGTGGAGGAAAGATCCGAATGAATGCAACCAAACACTGGTAAGGGCTTATTATCAAGCCTACCTAGTGGCAGCAAAGGCAGCAAAGAAAACATATGTTGCTGCCTCCATTGCATCCTCCTTATGTCATTCAGCAGAGCTTTTCCGGGTTGTATGGGGCCTTTTACAGGCTTGCCCAAAGGTGGTGATTGAACCAACGTTAGCTCGCTGTGACTTATTTGCAAAGCATTTTGAGGCTTTTTATTACACCTTCATTATACACCTTTAGGCACCAGGCAAAAACATTCCTTTTTAACCAGGACTTGGGTTGATTTGATTGACATCCTATGCCCTTTTAAAAATCTAGGGTTTCTTTGGGAGGGGGAGTTATTGGGTTGTTGTTTTTATTTTGATTATATATTTTGTGGTTTTATATTTTGATTTTGTTCTGTGAACTGCTCTGAGAGCTCTGGGTTTAGGGTGGTATATAAATTCAATAAGTAATAAAAATTAAAATAAAGATGCTGCTCTACTTAAAGGGGCCCAGCCTTCTTCAGTAGACTCCTACTGCAATGGAGCAAAGGAGGCCCAGGTCTCCTGTGGTCTTCTACAGGGAAGTACATAGTGTGGGATGTGATACATAAGTAGGAGTCAAGTCCTTGTTTTCCTAGAGTGGACATGTGGGGGAATGTTTGGTTCATCCAGTCAAAAACCTGTTTCCTCCTGACTGGAACATACTTCCTTTGCACGTGACTAGAGGTGGGTATGACCTTACCTGTCCAAGGACCAAAAAGGACAAGGCACACAGCACTCTCTCTCTTTGACTTCCTCCGCTGTTGGAGCAGCTTTTAGCTAGAGATGCTCACTGGGACTATCTCCATATGGGATAGCTCCACATGTATACACTTTGTAACTAAGTCTGCCTTCAGGGATCCAACTGTGAACTGATGATGTGAGTAAACTACTTTTATATACTTTACACAAGATGGTGGCGTGTTTATTCTTTTAAGAGGGATATAAGGGAACTTACCGGGAATTTAATATTGAGAGGCTTAAACAAGCCTGCAACCAGCTAGCCGCTGTGCGTTTAAAAGTGGAATGTAAAACTCTGCTAAGTTATAGAACTTGTTAGCACAAGTTAGGAAGGATATTAACAAACAATATATCCTCTCCTGCCTCCCTGAGCATTCCCACACAGAGAAGATGGGAGTGCTACAACCTCTGGCCAAGAAGGGAGAGCACTGTCCCCCCAGTTCACTTGGTAGCAGCTTCTCTGGAGTTGGCTCTGCATGCCTTTCCGCTTCAGATGTTGAGTTCTAACCTCCATCACCTGATGAAAAGGAATCTGACTCCTGGTCCCTGATAGTCACGAACTGGGGATATATCCACCGTCGTTATTTTCACTATCTAGACCACCAATGTCCTAAAAACCATAACTACAATTCTCTCATTCACTTTCTACACATACACCCACTAATTTTAGTAGTGCAGGGGACTTTGCAAATCTTATCTATTGGCTTTTTTTTTTACTCCCAAATGTTACCATGAGGGGAAATGGTGCCTTAAGCAATTTACCCACTTAACTTAAAAAAGGAGTGAGGGAAAGAACCCTCAATTGCTGTGTTGTTTTTTAAAGAAAGTTTTGAAAGAGTAAATATTTTATCGCATGAACCAAGATGGTGTGTGTTGCTCTCTCTGGCTGACTGTGTTGCACTTGGAAGCATCTGCTTTTCATAGATTGCCTGGACAAAAGCAAGACACTTAAGGAAAAAGAGACTGCAAATCTCCCCCCCCCCAGCACACAAAAAAGGTATAAGGGTGGGGGCATGAGAAAAAGGGAATCCCATTGATGGGGAAATAATTTCTTAAGTGCACTGGCTGTTCAGGAGGTTAGGCATAATTCAATTTTAGCTTCATAATTCAGCATTCCTTTGGTTCTTAAACATTTTATTTCCAAGCAGTACGTGACAGTGTATTCCATCCACAAAGGAGCTGGACTGGTGCCCTGTGTTAACCTTCAAATTACATAACGCTGTATGACAAGGTATCACTTAAGTAGGGCAGTGGAGGTTTGAAAAGCTTGTACCCCAAGTTGGGCTCCCCCCACTGACTCAAAATACACTGTAGAATGAGAACTCTTGCTGCAAAGTTCCAAACAAGAGCTGCAAACTTGATGAGGGATGAGCAGATCAGCCTGCTTTTATTCCATGTCATTTTCACATGTCTTCAGTTACCATCCTGTCTGTCCCATCCTGTTTTAGTGGCTAAAAACCAGGACTTTGCACAGCCCTGCTCCTATTGACTTGCTCTAACTTGGGAAACACCTAACCTAGACCTGGCCCCAATTCACTTTTTGGAGCAGGGTCAATGCTAATATTAAATTAGGAAACAGCAGAGTGAAAGAGTGTCGCAAGGCTCTGGACTGGGGGGATCTGGACTGATTTAAGGAAGGTATTCACACTGAACCAGGAGGTTGAGGGATAACCCTTAAATCACCCCAGTTCCCCTTCTTATTTGGCCCAGCAATCCGTGGTATTTATCACATTTATCAATCAATCAATCAATCTATCTATCCAATTTCTATATTGCTCGATATATTTAAAATTGCCAGGTCTCACCTCCTTCCTGCTCCTTGAAGCAGCAGCATGCAGGACTGGATCTTGCCACTTAATTGGATCTGCTTAATTGGATCCTCCCCGTGAGTGGCTCCTTTGTGAGCCCCATCTCCTGAATGCAGGCGAGGCATGCAGGATCAGATCCTCCCACTTAACAGCCATCTAAGAAGGGGATCCAATCCTGCACAGTGCTAGACTACCTCCCCCTGTCATATTTAACCCCCCCATTTTAGCTGTATGTTAAAATAGGGTTTAATCCCTCCTTTAAAAAACCCTTAGTTTTGTCCTCTCAATTAATTCAGGGACAGATCTGGGGTGGTTGTCATCATGGTGGCACTGGGCAAATGGGCCTGATCTGAGGGCCACAGGCAGGGGCACAGCCCCACTACCTACCCCCTCTTCTTCTTGGGCTGCAAGTCACCCTTGGGACTGAAAAGTCTCCTGCCAGATATGTTGCTTGGGTTCAGATTCACTGCCCTTGCCATGTGTGCTGTCTGGTGCAAAATCCGTTAACTCCTTTCCTCTCTGTGCTTACAATCTGAAAATGGGGAGAGATAAAACAGAGGTTTGGGGGAGGACACACACACAGAATATCTGTCAACCACCACAAATCTATGATGAGTGTGGAGAAAGTGTAATATTTATTTGTCTCCAAGAGTGCTGAATCAGCAAGACTCTGAAACCCACATGCACACGGTTCAAGCGAGCAACTATAATAAGATTGGTTCCTCTGACCAAAATCAATCTATTAGCTGGTATGAGCTTCGAGACCTTGAGGAGGAATCTCTCATATCTTTCCTTAAATTGTTTTATGTCCTGTTAAAAGGTGAAGCAGACATTTTATGTGTCTCCCATGAGCATTCCACTGTTTCTCTCTTTCTTGCTCGCCTTCCATCAGTAAGAGGGAAAAGAGCAACAGACTGCCAAGGTGTAGGCTCAGCAAGAGACCCTACACTCTGCATGTAAAAAGTCTCAAGTTCATTCCACTGATGCACTATCTTCTATTTATTGAGGATTGGGGTTGGACTGGATAGTTCCCCACAGCCCAGTGATTCTGTAGAAGTGAGATTGCTTTCTGGTATGATGGCCAGACCATTTTCTTTTGTTAAGTAAATAGCCCTGGCTGGATCCCATTTGTTATGTATGTGAGGAACAGTATGTTGCTACAGAAATCCAATAGCTGAAGTTGCTTCTGGAAGATGAGACCCAGTGTAAAAATGTGGTCATTTTTCCATCTTACATCTTCCATAGCTGGAAGTGATGTCATCCAAATGTGTGAGGGAGAGGGTGTGTGTGTATATGAGAGAGAGAGAGCGAGAGAGAGAGAGAGAGAGAGAGAGAGAGGAGCCCTAAACCATGGGTAGACAAACTAAGGCCTGGGGGCTGGATCCGGCCCAATCACTGTCTAAATTTGTCCCATGGATGGTCTGGGAATCAGCGTGTTTTTACATGAGTAGAATGTGTCCTTTTATTTAAATTGCACATCTGGGTTATTTGTGGGGCATAGGAATTCATGATATATATATTCTGGGCCTTCACAAGGTCTGAGGGACAGTGGACCGGTTCCCTGCTGAAAAAGTTTGCTGACCCCTGCAAATTGTCAAGCTTGGAGTCACACAGTCAAACAAGGATTAGACTGCAGCCAACATAGGAGAGAGCTAAACTGAACTATGGGAGATTTAATTATGTCTTGTGGGTGTCTAATGCTGTAGATGTCTACCTATACATAAACTGCATATGTGGGTAATGTTGCTGGACCCCAACTCCATTAGCAATGCTGGCTAGGGATGATGGAGTCCAGCACATCTGGAGGATTGCAAGTTCCCCATCACCTGCTGCAAATAAACTACATATCCCAAAACACCAATAAGACTCCAGTGACCTAATTTCAATGGGATCAGAGCCTGGGCACACCGGGAACCCCTGGAGCGTTTATTGCTTAGAGAATTGAGAGACGGGTAACAATATTTCTTTTCCTGACCGTGTCAAAGGTCTCAAAGAATATGTACCTTCTGGTTGAACTTCTGCAGTTCAGCACAATAAAGCCAAGTTTAAACCTTGGCTAACAGACAAGACAACAAATGAAACTTTAAGCAGCTAAAAGCTTTTGAAGCCATAGGGAACATAGTGGAACATCGTTTTTACAAGCTGGCCTCATTGCGGATGGGAGGGAGGGAGGGCTTTAATGAGTGGAGTGGGGAGGATGAAGAATGAAAAGGTTTGGGTTGCATTTCATAGCTGATGAATCCAAAAGGCCAGTGGCAAAATTTCAATAAAAAAATAGAAAAAATGCATGCATGGATGAGATCAGCTCTCTTCTTTACAGCTCCTATGAGTGATGGATCACAGTACAAACCAGTGGCGTAGCGTGGGGGGTGCAGAGGGGGTCGGCCGCACTGGGCGCAACATCTGGGGGTTAGGGTTAGGGGGCGCAAATCCACGGGTTAGGGGGCGCAAATTACTTGCCTTGCCCCGGGTGCTGACAACCCATGCTACGCCACTGGTACAAACACAAGGTTCTGGGTGTCTGTGGCAGCTGCTTTATACTGCTATGGCAATGGGAATATCTGTGCCCCCCCCCCCCCGGAGTCTATATACATAGAATAAAATTTATCCACTAAATAAGTGACAAAACTAGTGTTGCACTTTTGAACCATTCCTTATAGGGGGTGATGGGTTGTGTGTGTGTGTTTGGTTCCTTTTTGAGCATTTGAAAGGAAGGCTTGAAAAAACAAATTATTTTTGTAGAACTTCATCCTCTTTCAGTCTCCTCCTTCATCAGGAAAAACCACCCTTGGCCCTTGCAAAGGGGGAAACTGCCTGACTATGCTGCCTTTAAGGTGATTTATGGTACTGGGGGAGATTAGGGGCTGGAGTTAGAGAGGAACAAATCTACCAGTTTTGTTTTCTCTTTCTCATCTTCTCAGTCAGAAGTTCAGTTCCCCACATTTCCACATCAGTTTTCATTACAAAAAAAAGCCATCATCGTGAAAATTCACCTGCATTTTAGTGCAAATTTCTTCTAATATATGCATTTTTTGCAAAGCAGTTTTCCCTAATACAATACATCTTTTTATATTTGCATATGTTCACTATGAGATGTATCATTATCCACAACTGAGGTTCCCCTCTTCTGCTTTAACAAGTATCTTTAATAACATAGGGATTGCAAACTTGGTTTATTTTTGTCAGGGAACTGCCATCGGAGCTAGAGGTGGAGGCAAGGCTCCAAAGCGATGCTGGAGAAGGGCCCAGCAGGGAGAGAGGCAGCTCATTGGCTGGGGAAGGAAATCAGCGTAACACCAGGGATAAAGGGGGGGCAGATGGGGGAATCGGCGAGGGGGCTCCAGGACTCCTCGCCGGAGACCAGCGGGGAGAGCACGGGTCCTCTGCTGCCCACACCCACCCTGCGCAGAAGACTTCCGCGCAGAGAGAGGAGGCGGAGACTTGGTGTCAAAGAACTTCTTTGCTGGAAGAGGTTCAAGAAACGCCCACTGATGGATTCTGCTAGCGACTGAACAGCCACGAAGTGAAGGGCTGTCCAGACAGAAAAGGTTTAACCAGGCAACCTAGCCAGGAGTGGCGGCAACTTACGCATGAGCAACCCCTATAACCATTACAATTTTGTTTAAAATAATCTCCAAAAGTTGAATTCTGTGACCAGGATCTTCTCTTGTGTGCTTTCTTTGGCTTCCGTGTGAGTCTAGCATGCACACAACTGTTACCCACATCACCAACAGGAAGCGAATCTCTTTTCATTAGTCCGATCAGAAATAGCTACAGGTTGCCTTGCTTGATTATTATGTATACTGCTGGGTTTGTTTTGCTTTAATGGGAACTGGAACCTAAATACCACATTTGGCTCTCTTGCCCTTTTGCAAATAAGTCCTGGAGGAATTTGAGGGAACAGATACTGTAGTTAAGGGCTTAGCATTGCTACCAACCAGCGCCAGTCTATGCATCTTAGTGAACTGTGCCATTTAGTAAAGGGCAGATGGAAAGATAGGCTAGGGGAAGGAGGGGAGAGAAATAAAGAAAAGGGCCATATCCAATCTTACTCAGTGTAAAATATAATTGGCTGTTTTCTGCCCGTGTAAGATATCTTTTTAATGCCTTCCGCCACATAGCCTCCCATTCTGATGTCCCACATTAAAAAAAAATATTCTCATGAATAAAATAAAAATCTTTTTTTGAGGAATCATACATGATTACTAAGTTCTATAACAGGTGGCAGTGACCTGGAAGACCACATGCCAAGTCTGCTTTTTATACCAAAGATGTGAGCTCTGAACCCTACACTGGTTTGGCTCTATCGGCAATGTCAATTTTCTCGCATACTAAACCAAAGCCATATGCATTAGCCAATGGCTACACACAATGATGGCTATGTTCAGCTTCAATGGCCAGAGGCAGGAATGCTTTTCAATACCAGCTTCTGAAAAGTACAGGAAGAGAGTGTACCCTTGTGCTTCGATCCTGCTTGCAGGTTACCCACAGACATCTGGGTGGTCACTGTAAGAACAAGATGCTGGACTAGACGGGTCATTGGTCTGATTCAGCAGACTCTTCTTCTGTTCTCAGGTTCATTGGATGGAAACATTCTGAGGCTGGGGGGCTTGAAAGGAAGAAATGGTCTGGGGGCGGTTTGGAAGAAATGGTTTGAATTCAGTTTTGTCACCGAAGGACCTTTTTTTTTACAAGTTGGTATGACAACTTCAATCATTCCTGGAACTCGGCCACAGCAGTTCAGAGTTTGGATTGCTAGAAAAATGTTGTATGTGGGGCTTCTCTCGCGCTTGACCTGCAAAGTGCAGTTAGTGCAGAAAGCTGCAGCACAAGTGCTGATAGGAGTGAGACCCCTGCTCCAAGTTCTGCACTGGTTGTCAATTTGTTATGGGGTCAAGTTCAAAGTGTTTGTTGTTGTTTAGTTGTGTCTGACTCTTCATGACCCCGTGGACCAGAGCACACCAGGCACTCCTGTCTTCCACTGCCTCCCGCAATTTGGTCAAACTCATGCTGGTAGCTTTGAGAACACTGTCCAGCCATCTCGTCCTCTGTCGTCCCCTTCTCCTTGTGCCCTCCATCTTTCCCAACATCAGGGTCTTTTCCAGGGAGTCTTCTCTTCTCATGAGGTGGCCAAAGTATTGGAGCCTCAGCTTCAGGATCTGTCCTTCCAGTGAGCACTCAGGGCTGATTTCCTTCAGAATGGATATGTTTGATCTTCTTGCAGTCCATGGGACTCTCAAGAGTCTCCTCCAGCACCATAATTCAAAAGCATCAATTCTTTGGCGATCAGCCTTCTTTATGGTCACAGCTCTCAAAGTGTTACTATTGGTATATAATGTTCCAGTTACAGATAGGTAGCCGTGTTGGTCTGCCATAGTCAAAACAAAAAAAATCCTTCCAGTAGCACCTTAAAGACCAACTAAGTTAGTTCTTGGTATGAGCTTTCGTGTGCATGCACACTTCTTCAGAAGAAGTGTGTGTGCACACGAAAGCTCATACCAAGAACTAACTTAGTTGGTCTTTAAGGTGCTACTGGAAGGAATTTTTTTGTTTTGACTATTGGTATATAATGGTTTGGCCGGAACGATAATGAACAATTGGGGGAAAATACACACTCCAACCACACACAACATTACCAACTTCCCTAGCTGGAAAGGAGCGATCTCTGAGCCACCAGTCGTCAGCTGTTCCAAGCCGTGCTGTGGAGTAGAGGACTTCAACTCTCAATGCAGCAGGACGAAGGCAGTAACGAAGGCAGTGCAGAACAAAAGCAGGAAGCAGCAGTAGCTAAAGCAGACCCACAGCCCAAAGCAGGTAAACAGAAGCGAGATCCACGGAAGCAGGAAGAAGGGAGATGTTCCAGTCACACAGCTGTTCAAATGCGCTAAGCCATGCCCCCTGGACAACCAGATTGGTTAGCCGGGGGCTGTGATGTGGCTGGGGCTCCCTCACGATGCAGGGGCTTAGCTCCACTCCTGCAGTGCGTGGGAGACCACGTGGCTTGTCCACAACACCGCTCCACTAGGAAGTGGAGCGGCCTTCTCAGTTGTAAGAAATTGATCTTTTTATGTTGCACTTAGGAAATTTTTGCCTATTGGCGTCAGGCAGACAACATCACTGTACCCTTTTTAGTGTTTGCTTAAACCCTTTTTGTTTAGGCGAGTCTATCTGGACACATAGATGTTGATTTGTTTTGATATTTTTTTTTAAAAAAAAACTGTTTAATTTATAACTTTTATATTTTTTATAAACGTCAAGCCGCACCAACAGAATATGGGCATGTTCCGTCAGAGGGGTGTAAGTCCATCCATAACAGGCAAATTTCCTAATTCCCCAAACCAGGAACTCCTCACTGACAAGGGCTTATCAGGATTCATCCTCATCCAAACAGTAGTCCATTGCTGACTCATATGTAACAGAAAAGGAGATTGAGGTGTTGTCAGCATACTGATGTTACTGTACCCCCAATCCCTAATGACTTCTCCCAAAAGTTTCATGTTATTTTGAAAGGTTGAGGTGTCCAAGATCTTCTGCACCCCCACATTTTTCTGACCTGGTACTCCTGCCTTCAGAAAGAAATGTGTGAGGGTGATCTAGCTATTTATTTGATGATGGGGGGAATGTCTGAAAACTTAGAGGAACCCCACAATTACACAGAAACAAACATTTTTTTTTGCCAGGGCTGTTGAACTTTGGGTAAAAAAAAATGAGGGGTGGTTTGTTTGTTTTTTAACATTGCCAAAAATGTTAGTGAAAATCTGTAAGTAAGTTTCATCAAAAGCCAACTCGTAAGCTATATTGTGTTTCAGGAAAGCTTCCCAACAGAATTTATTACAGTGATCTTAATTAAATTAATATTCCTGAGTGCAAGGCTTCCGGGATATGAAGCTGGTACGAGGTTCATTGACTTTTACTTAGAGGGTAAAGTTTTCAGTTTTGCATTCTCGTGGGGTCATATGAAAAATTTATGATAGAAGCAGAATTTTCGCTGGAGGCAATGGCATCCTCCTGCAATTAAAACACTTTCAATATTCTTTCTTCTCTCCCTCCCTCCCCACCTTACTCTTTTCATATAAAACAGTGATAGTAGCTTTATTCTGTCCTGCCTTTTTTAGCCCAAGTTTTGTAAGCAGTTTACAAATCATTATGTCAGGGATGGGGAATCACAGGCTAGGGGCCGAACATGGCCCTCCCAGGCTCCCTATCTGGCCCCCAGGACTCTCCTAAGGCCATACCTCTGACTTGTTTTATACCCTCCTTGTGTCCATGAGCTTGGATAATGCCTCATGGTTGTCTAGATGGGGGGCAGAGAGGAGAGTGTGAGTGTGTGAAGGTACTGGCTTACGTTACAAAGGCAAAATTTGCACTTGCTACTCTGCTTGTTTCTGCCACTGTCTCTGGCCACCACTGGCATGTGGCCCTTGGAAGGTTGCCTATAGGAAGATGTGGCCCTCCAGCTGAATAAGATTTATGGCAATGCCACCAAGGACCAGCTCAGGGATGGCAGATGAAGCCTACAACCTGACTCTCCAAGATGCAGACAGTTACAACAGCTTCACTCACTGGTGAAAACTGGGTGAAACAAGTTTGCTGTTGTGCTTTGTAAACAAGGACGAGTTTATAAAGAGTCCACCTCATTTACATGAAGTGAAATTGGGGGAGTGTACATCCAGTCTTTTCCAGGGGACCAAGAACACACATTTCTATGGCTTTATTTCTTAGAAAATGTTTAGGGGTACTCTCATTTTGACTCAAGAAAATCACCATTTTATTGTTCAAATCGGGGAAAATAAGTACAGTAAATGGACAAAGGTAGAAGATTCACAAAATGTTTAGGGGTATGCATACCCCTGCATCACCCCCAGAAAAAAGCACTGCACATTTCCATGCAGATTTGAAAGTTCAAAAACTGATGGAAACCTTCTTACCTGGGAGCAAGTCCCATTGAATTAAATACAAGTTTTCCTGCATAGAAACAGTTAGGATTGTGCTGTTAGACAGGTTTTATACACTTTAGCCACAACCCCGCCATACATACACAGCAGAATCATACCACTTTAAAAAGGCATGGCTTCTCCAAAAGAATCCTAGTGACTGAGACTTGTCAGGAGATCCCTACTTGCTTCCAAGAGCTACAATTCCCAGACTTCCTTGGAAAAGAGGGATTGCCTATTAAACCATTCTTGGAATTGAAACCTCATGACAGGAACTGTGCTTTAAATGCATGCTGCAGACCTGGCCATCTTCTTAGGGTACTTTCTTTGTGCTGTCATGTGTCAAGGAGTTCCAGAGGCCTAGGTTCCCCAAGAGCCCTGCAGATTTGTATTAATTCCCCCCTCCCCATATTTCTTTCATAGTATATTAATGGCGAAAGGTTCCGCGGCTTTGTAAAAGGGATTACCGAAAAAGGAGGGGAGAAAGATGAATGAAACAGGAGAATGAGAAACCAGATGGTATTGTTTTCCTATGCAGGTGCCGTTCAGCAATTTTCCCTACCAGCAGAATTGTTGCCTTTTGCATGATGTTTTCCCAATTCGCCAGACAATCAGAGAAAGGGAGAGAGAGAGAGAGAGAGAGAGAGAGAGAGAGAGAGAGAGAGGCAGGCAGCTGCTCCCTCTTCTACCATGTTGTGCTGAGACAGCAGGTTATCAGTGGTGACTCTGAAGTCTGCCGACATCTGACATGAATTCCTGGCATGCTGACTTTTGAGGGAGAGAGGAAGAGAGAAGAGAAGAGCATGGGGAGGGGGGAGGGATCGATGGGGACAGATCTTGGAGTAACTGAAATAGTTGCTAAGCTTAACACTGCTGAAACTGGTCAGGCTTGATTGGCTGACAAACCCAAGGAGGTCAGCAAGTGGGGCAGTAAGACCTCATCAGCAAGAACAAAAGGAGATGATTAGAGCTGGCAAGAGAATATATAACAGGAGGTGACAAAGCATCACATACATATATATCTGAAGCTTCATAGCCTACTGTTTCTGGAGGGAAAGAAGCAGAAGCTGAGATCAGATGAGAAGAATGAATGTTCAAGAGCTCCTTTAACTCTGGGATAAATGCAAATGCACTGACACTTATTGGGACTGTTAGTGCAGAAGGTGGGGAGGCCAGCAATAGGTGGCGCCAGAGCCAATGACAGGGGGAACCAGAGTGATTGGATAGCAGGGACGCCTGATTTTAATTTTGTTCCATTGTCCTCCCTGCTGAGTTCCACTAGGGCAATGCGGAGACCAAGGAGGAGGAAGCTGACAGCCAGCGCTACCCGTTGGGCTAATGGCAAAATGGCAGGCAGGTGGGGATTGACTGAGGTTGGCAGAACAGTGCTCCATTCACCATAATGGGACAACCTCCAGTGTGAAACATACGACTTTTAATTTAGATGTTTAATGTAAGCAGATGTCTCCAGTGTTGGAATTTGGTTCTTAATTTCCAGAATCAGATCCCTGTGTGTGTGTGGGGGGGGGGGGACTCCTTGACTGTCACATGTTATGGAAGCTGTTCCATCCCTAGCTGAATGGAAACTACTTGACAGATTTGGTAAGGCCCGACCCTAAACTTAGAGAAATGTCTTAGAGGCCATTCTTCCTAAATTTTCCTCCTGCCCAGACCATTCCCCTCTGTTGGAGAACAGCTATGCATGTTACACGGGCGAAATTCAAAGGTCTGCATGAAAATGTGAAATGAAGAAATTTCTCCCCCGCCCATAGCTAGAGGGCCCAAACAATCTTAAAAGGGCAGTTCCACACCGAGCATTTAAGAAGAGGACTTAATGCTGGTGGCATTCAAAAATTGGGTCAGGGGAGAAATTGCCAGCCAACAGACAAACAATGCTTTGAGGCAGGGATCCACTTTTTGTGTCCTTATGAAAGTTCCCCTTGGATGGCTTCAAAAGAGGATTAGACAAATTCATGGAGGGATAAGGCTATCAATGGTAATAACTCTGATGGCTGTTTCCAACATCCATTGTTGGAGGCAGTGTGCCTCTGAACATCAGTTGCTGGAAACCTCAGGTGGGAAGAGCACTGCTGCACTCAGGACCATAACTGTCAACTTTTCCCTTTTCTTGTGAGGAATCCTATTCGGAATAAGGAAATTTCCCTTTTAAAAAAGGAAAATGTTGACAGCTATGCTCAGGACCTGCTTGAGGGATTCCTAGAAGAAGCATCTGGTTGTCCACTGTGTGAACAGGATGCTGGACTAGATGGGCCCTTGGCCTGGTCCAGCAGCCAGGATCTTCTGGTGTTCTTCCTTGCATCCTTTGCATCTTCTCCATCAGCCTGAGTGTTTGTCCACATCTAGAATGCAAGACGTTGAGCAATAAAGCTAAGTGCATCCCTTGAAGCAGCTTCCAAAGGGCTTCTCTCTCGTGATTCAACACGCCCATTAAGACATTCAGAAGAAATGGTATCTTGTAAACTCCAAGGCACTCATCTTTGCTACTAGACTTCACCTTCTTCACTCAATGTTCTCTAAAATAGAAAAGAGTTTTGGTGTCACTTTAAAAGTAGTCCATATCCCACCTTCCATGTCAGCAGTTGTCAACTTTCTTCCAAACTTACGCCATTGAAACAAAATTGAGGCACCTGGATAGCCTTTCAGAACTAAAAAACAAAACACACAAAAACCCCAAACACAAAACCCTCTTGTAAACTTGAAAGTTTGGCTTGATGCAGCAATTTCTTGCTGTTTGTCCATTCCTTAATCCATTTTTAATCCTCTGGATTAATCTGTAGCATCTTCAATTTGTTCTGCCATTTCTCATGTGATGCTAGATGAAATCCTTGACAGAAATCTGAAGAGATTAGATCAAACACCTTTTCCCCATCTGGAATACCCTCTACCACCTCTCCCCCTCCTTATTTTACTTTTTTAAAAATTTCAGGTCAATCCAACACTTCAGTTATCAGAAACCGCATTTGGGGTTCCCAAGCTGGAATGAACAATCGTTAAAGGAGGCATAGCCCAGTTTTATCTGTGCCTTAATAAAACAATTGACTCTCCTGTCCCAACCAATCAGAGAAGTCTTTTACACCAAAATAAGGGAAATATCATCCAGGAATGGGTGTTGAAAGGATTGCTCAGTGTAAGGGTTTAAGAAGGGACACCACATGAGAGATATGAATGCATTGGAGAGTAGACAGATGTAGATAGAAGTCAGGGGACTCCAGCTCCCATCATCCATGACCTTTGGCCATGCTGGCTGGGGCTGATGGCAGCACTTAGCTGCCCCTGTTGTACAGAGAGAAGCAACATGACTTTGTGACAGGTCCCAGATGGCATAGATGCCTGCCTGCCTTTTTTTTTTTTGCCATTTAACTGACAACCAGAGTCTCCAGGGAGAGCCAGAGGAATGCCGTTGTGATGTCCCTTTGTGAACCAGTGATCTGTGTGAATCCCCTTGGAATGCTTGGAGAATGCCAGGTCTGAGTGTTTTCTTGGTGCCTTGATGTGAAAAACTATCTAGTAGTCATCCATAACAGTATCGTCCAAGAATATGTCTAACCCTGTTTTAAACCCATCCAAGTTGGTGGACATCACAACCTCCTGTGGGAGTGAGTTCCATAGTTGAACTATGTGATGCACAAATAAGGCTTTTCTGTTGTCTGCCCTGAATTTTCCAACATTCAGTCGGAATTGAAGGTTCAGTACGTTTGACCCTGAGTTCTAGCATTATGAGAGGGACTAAAAAAGCTTTCTTTTGCCCAGTTTCTCTACTTTCTCCTACAACTCTAGCAACTTGTGTTTGGAGGCAGCCCCTGAATTGTGTGACTAAAAGAACCCACTGAGATAGATTAGGCACCCCCTTATCCTCATACACATTTATCTGAAGGCAACCAATTTTCCCAGTGAATAACCCTGCCACAATCATTTCCAGGTGGATTGTATCAAATGGCTGGGAGAGTTTGTGTCAATGAGTTTAACCTTTGTACTCATTTAGAATAATGATCTTGGAGAAGGCGAGGGAGAATGAAAAGGCTGGTTTTTGAAGCTTTGCTGCAGGTGGGACCCGGGGGGGTCCTCTAGGTGGAACCCAGCTTCTCATTTGGCCCAAACTGCATAGTCAATAGCTAGGGGGAAATAGCCCCGCAACACTGGCAGAGACATTAGTTCCTCACCTCTGCTTAACACAGCAGGCCTATGAGCAGGTTGCGGAATCTCAGGACAGAGGCCAAATGTTGTTCTCCAGATGTTGCCTATCTGGCCCTTGGGACTCTCTCTCCTTGGGATGGGGGTGGGGCGATTTGCCCAGGGGAGGGGGGGGTGCTGTGGCGATCCGCCCAGAGAGGTGCTGCGGTGAGCTGCCCACGGAGTCCGCCTGGTGGACACAAGCCCCACGCTGCCGTTTCAGGTATTGCGGGGCCCACCCAAGCCATTGCATCACTCCCAGGAGAGACGTGTGGCTCAGGCGTGCTGCAGGCCAGGCCCCGCGGTAACTGCTGCCCCCATGGTTTGCCATTTTGTCACCCCCTCAGGGATGACACCTGGGGCGGACCAGACCCCCGCACCCCCCTTCCTACGCCTCTGCTTCTGGGTCTGGCATGTGCACTGCAGGGGATGGCTTGTCCGCAGTGCCTAGATGCATTTGCTGGGTTCAAAGTCCAGGTTCACCTAGTAAGTTATTTCCTACCCATGCTTGGCTTGGGAGTCTCAGATTCTGGCTGTGTTACATGCCCAGATGGCTGGAGCATGTAATTCTTTGAATTTTGTTATTTGGTTTAAGGTTGGTGTGCAGTTTCTTCAACTTTGCATACTTTAACCTTGACGCCAGTCACATTTCTGAGTTTTCTTTGGGGTTTGTGCATGGTGGTGGTAGAACTTTAAAGGACAGCTGAGTTTCACTTTGTGTGTTTTTTGGGGACCTGCAAATTAGATTTAATGGTAGGGTGCAAATGCAAACTGAGCTTCATTTATTCCCCATCTTAAACAACAACAACAACAACAATTTATTATTTATAGCCCACCCATCTGGCTGTGTTTCTCCAGCCACTCTGGGAGGCTTCCAGCAAAATATTAAAATGCAATAATTCATCAAAAATTAAAAGCTTCCCTAAACAGGGCTGCTTTCAGCTGTCTTCTAAAAGTCAGGTGGTTGTTTATTTCCTTGACATCTGATGGGAGGGTGTTCCATAGGGTGTGTGCCACTACTGAGAAGGCCCTCTGCCTTGTTCCCTGTAACTTCACTTCTTGCAGTGAGGAAACTGCCAGAAGGCCCTCAGAGTTGGACCTCAGTGTCTGGGCAGACCAATGGGGGTGAATTCGCTCCTTCAGGTATACTGGACCGAGGCCTTTTAGGACTTTAAAGGTCAGCACCAACACTTTGAATTGTGCCCGGAAACGTACTGGGAGCTAATGTACTTTATCCTTGCAATGAAGTATAGTTCCCAAGCAATGAAGTATAGTCCCCTGCAGTGAAGCAGGGTTGTTAAACCACATTTCAGCCAGTCATGTCACTGCACCATTAGAGTTCAGAGAACCTTGCCTTCACTTCACTTCACTTCCATTTCATCTCTGCATTCCAGGTTATTCACCCCTCTTTCAGTTTTCCTTGGGGGTGGGGTGGGGTGGGGTGGGAACAACAGATGGAGAATTCTCCCTCCCCAATTCATTTTACATGACAATTTTATTTATTTATTTATTTATTTTAAAAAGAAAACAATGAATTGGATGCCGAAAACATTACACTGACCAAAGCCCTAAGAGTTATGGTTGTTTACCGTAAGACTAAGACAGTCCCATTAAGAAGAGTGATGGTAAACCGCATCCCCACATTATTCTTAGGAAAAGACTTGACAAATATGTTTTGTAAATGAAGGTGCCACAACAGAGAAAACATAGAACACTTCCCCCTACTCCCCTTGCCCCTGTGAAATAGTTTCATGTTGAAGGCTTGAAGCTAACAGTCCGCGTCTCAGAGGCAATCTCTGCTCCCCTAACTCTGCACATCCCCAAAGCTCAGAACAGGTAAACTGCCAGTGAAACACACAGCAGGTATGTCTGTGTCCAGAATGCTTTAGTGGAATCCAGGGATGGGTATCTCTCCTTTTAGGAATTCTGGAGAAACACAGAGAACTAGAAACTTAAGTCACAGGTGGTGGTTCCTGGTCTTTAATAATAATAATAATAATAATAATAATAATAATAATAATAATAATAATAATAATAATTTATTTATACCCCGGCCATCTGGCTGGGACCCCCCAGCCACTCTGGGAGGCTTCCAACAGAACACTAAAATACAATAACCTATTAAACATTAAAAGCTTCCCTAAACAGGGCTGCCTTTAGATGTCTTCTAAAAGTTTGGAAGTTATTTTTCTCTTTGACATCTGGTGGGAGGACGTTCCACAGGGCAGGCGCCACTACCGAGAAGGCCCTCTACCTGGTTCCCTGTAACTTGGCTCCTTGCAGCGAGGGAACTGCCATAAGGCCCTCGGTGCTGGACCTCATTGTCCGGGCAGAACGATGGAGGTGGAGATGCACCTTCAGGTATACTGGACCGAGGCCGTTTAGGGCTTTAAAGGTCAGCACCAACACTTTGAATTGTGCTCGGAAACATACTGGGAGCCAGTGTAGGTCTTTCAAGACCGGTGTTATATGGTCTTGGCGGCCGCTCCCAGTCACTAGTCTAGCTGCCGCATTCTGGATTAATTGTAGTTTCCGGGTCACCTTCAAAGGTAGCTCTATAATGCCAATATCCCATAATACATCTCTCTCTCTCTCTCTCTCTCTCTCTCTCTCTCTCTGTTTCTCCATGCATGCCTTGCAAATAAGTCTACAGCAAGAGCAACTAATGGACCCCCAGATGTTGTTGCCCCCCTACTCCCACCAGCCCCTGCTAGCAATGATTAGGGATGATGGGAGTTGTATTCCAGGAATATTTGGCAGGCCACAGTTTCCCCATCCCTGGTGTAACCTAAGCACTTTTATTTACCTCTTTATGGCAACTATATCCCACCTTTCCTCTAAGGAATTCAAGATTGCATGCCCTGTTCTCCCTTCTTTCACATTTTATCAACACAACAGCTAGTGCTATTTTGTGGGGGGGAAGGTGCTGGAACTCGCCATGAATTGTCTTACAATGGCAATGGCTCCCACCTGAAAGTTGCTGAAACTGAGATCCAGTGAGTTCTGGCTGAAAAGAGGTCCTGACAACAGCCCTGGGATGTAGGTTTCACTCAGAGAAGGCAACTGCCCAAGTTTCTCAATGAGTTTCCCAGCTGAGTGGGGATTTGAATTCTCATCTCCCAGGTCCTAGCTGGGTGTTCTGATGTCATAGACAAGTGGGAGGAGGTGAGACTAAAAAACCCCCAGCACTGCCACAGTCTGTAATGCTCTACATAATACATTTGGGGCCCTCCAGGTATTGCTGAACTACATCTCCCATTATCCCTGACCATTGCCCAGGCTGGCTAGGGCTTATGGGAGTTGTAGTTCAGTAATATACAGAGGGCTAAATCTTCCCCACGACTGCTGAACATGCAAGGAATGCATGCCTACTTTGGAACTCCATTGTCCAGGAGAAAATTGGACGAGGAGTTTCTGAAGCATCCTTAATTACAAATCAGACATGATTGCTACCCCAAGCATTCTTTGATGGTGCTCATAACTGACCTAATTCTGAATTGAACTGAGGGAAGGTTGTCCGTCATTACTTAGTATCATATCCCTATTAGAGATTACGATGAAGATGAGGAGAATTTGTTGACCTGATTAAGAATATGCATTTTTAAGATCTGGGTTGTTCATTCTAAAACACTACTGCCGAATTCATCTTTCAAGCAAAGGGAAGGGAGGGAATAATGTTATCTGTTGGGTGGAGGGGTTCCAAAGAGGTACATGAAGGAGCAACCCAATGAATATTGCATTAGAAGAAAGAGGAAACAGCAGCAAAGTTGGACCCCAGCAGAAGAGCAAAACTGCAAAGCAAACACTTTATGCCACAAAAGTTTAAAGTTCCCCCATTGCTTTTGACTGCTGGCCATTTCTATTATTAAAGCATTTGCTGAGACGTTGCATTTTGATGCTAACGTATTTGTCACTAGGGGGGAAAAAGTTGAATGATGTTGGAAAACAAGCTCATAAATCCCAGCTCTAAATACCTGATGTTTGCAGCCCAATCCTAAGACTTACTACATCAGCAAATTCACTTTCAAGACAGGGGTGTGACTTCTGTAGAAGCACACAAACCAAAACATGAAGTTTTCTCCTATGATTCAGATAAGAGCAAAATGACCAGCATTTCTTTATTTTGAATTTAATGTACTTATAAAAACATACTTGAAGTTTATTATGGGTCATCTGGACTAGCTACCAATGAATATCTGGATCCAATTCAAGCAGCTGGCCTTGGGCTCAAACTTCTGAGTTCCTACAGGCCTGAGAAAGTGCCTTCTCATTTAATGTACTCTGTGGTGTCCCTAAATCAGGGGTAGTCAATGCAGTGTTTTCCAGATCTTGTACTACAACTTCCATCAGCTCCAGCCAACAATAAGACAGTGGTCAGGGATGATCCCATAAGAGAATACCAGGCTGGGGAACCTGAATAAAAAACCTTGCTCTGCACCCACCAACTCAGATCAGATTATAGATGGTGCAGAATGGGCTTTTTAAAGCTGTGGTGCCTGTTCTTTGGAACATCCTTCTGAGGGACTTCAGAGTGGCATCTCTGGGTACATGTTCCCCCAGGATCTGAAGTTTATTTGTTTCCTTTTTGTTTCTCTGCCCTCCCTGACATATTGTGTTATATCCAATGTTAGTCCTATTCAGAGTAGACCCCAGAGTAGATATAACACTGGTCTTGAAAGACCTACACTGGCTCCCAGTACGTTTCCGAGCACAATTCAAAGTGTTGGTGCTGACCTTTAAAGCCCTAAATGGCCTCAGCCCAGTATACATGAAGGAGCGTCTCCACCCCCATCATTCTGCCTGGACACTGAGGTCTAGCTCTGAGGGCCTTCTGGCAGTTTCCTCACTGTGAGAAGTGAGGTTACAGGGAACCAGACAGAGGGCCTTCTCAGTAGTGGCGCCCACCCTGTGGAATGCCCTCCCATCAGATGTCAAAGAAATAAACAACTATCTAATGTTTAGAAGACATCTGAAGGCAGCCCTGTTGAGGGAAGTTTTTAATGACTGATCTTTTAATTTATTTTTAATCTCTTTTTGGAAGCCACCCAGAGTGGCTGGGGAAACCCAGCCAGATGGGCGGAGTATAAGTAATAAATTATTATTATTATTATTATTATTAGTAGTAGTAGTAGTAGTAGTAGTAGTAGTATTTGAATGAGATGCTCATGATGGACGTAGGCTCATTCATTTAAATGGGTCTATTCTGATTAATCCCAAATAATTTTGTTGTTGACTTCCTGGTGACACCTCTCATTTGACCCCAACAACATAATCATATGACTTACCACAGAGGATCAGATGGAACTAAGCTGAGAGCAAAATGCCACCAAGCTTTGGGAGGGGAAGAAAGAAGTACACCTACTGTAATCAATTGACATATTAATTCAGTCCATCAATTTTAATGGGTCTGCTCGGAGCATTGCTAACTTCGGATAACACCCCTTTGATTTATTCATTTGGCTATTCAGTCTTTAACCCCTGGGGGGGGGATGTTGTTGTTTAGTCGTTTAGCCGTGTCTGACTCTTCGTGACCCCATGGACCAGAGCACGCCAGGCACTCCTGTCTTCCACTGCCTCCCGCAGTTTGGTCAGACTTATACTGGTACTATCCAACCATCTTGTCCTCTGTCATTCCCTTCTCCTTGTGCCCTCCATCTTTCCCAACATCAGTGTCTTTTCCAGGGAGTCTTCTCTTCTCATGAAAATTCACAAGCATTTTAGTGCACATTTTTCCTGATCTACACATTTCTGAATGCATGTTTACATTTGCTAATATGGTGTATTTAGGTATGTTATTTTCAGTAATATAAGCATTTTAATGCAGACTTTCCCCTAATCTACATCTATGTATCGGGTTGGAAAACTTCATTGCCAAGGTTGGAGAAATGTACATGCTGAAGGAGATCTGTGCTTCATTTTCCATATTATTCAAGGAAGTGCAAATCAGGAAGGTTTGGATTAAATGTATTTTCTGCCCCATCCCTAGATCAAAATCAGCAAACATTTGTTAGCTTGCTAATGTCAAGAGGGGCAGAAATCTACCAAATCCTACCTGGTTTGCTCCTTGCCATCTGTTCTGTCTTTAGGAACACAACACTTTTTCTTGGAACTGACATTTCCTAGCCAATGAACTTATGAAGGATTATTATTTCGCTGTTCCCATTTGTGTGGAACATTGTCTACTGTTGGGTTCTGTGTTTTGTCTTCATTCTGTCTAAGAATCATCTCTCTCTCTCTCTCTCTCTCTCTCTCTCTCTCTCTCCTCTCTCTTTCAAACAGGCAGATGAATGGGATGGCTCGACTTGATGCATGGTTCTTGGTTCCAGCGCCAGCCTCTTTAACGGTAATCATAAATGGTTTTTGAGATATGAAACAAGTGTTTGAGCATGGTCCATTGAGCAGAATAGAGAACAAAGCTCTCTTTCCTGGTGTCATTGTGCATGATATATGTAATGATTGCCACCGTACATTCTGATCAGGAAGGCATTTAGTAATGTGGTACATGGAATGCTGCCTGGTTTATACCCCCTGAATGAGCTAAGGAGACAAAAAGGCTGTTAGTTTCCTAGACTCAAAGCATATGCTCCCATTTCTTATTGTTACAGAGGCCATCTCTTAAAACAAGCACATTGTTGTTGTTGTAGTTGTTGTTGTTCCCATCAGTAGTCCCTTTCAGTTCTCAAAGTCCATTCTTTGGGTGTTTTTTTTTTTTTTTAAAAAAATGATATCTGGGATACAGTTTTGTCAGATTTAAAGATTGCTTGCTATTTGTAGGCCATCATCAATATATATGCAGTGGGCAACTCTTGTTTAAAGGCAAGATAAATAAATGGAAAGATATCCATGCCTCCAATAAGCTTACAGTCTAAGTCAGAAAGTGGAGGAAACAACAGAGGAAAAGGAAGGTGATTTTATGAATGTGAGCAAATGGTAAGATATGAACTGAAATCTGCAATCCTAAATGCACTTTCCAGGCAAATATATTAGTTTCAGTTTAGGGCAAATATATTAGTTTCAGTTTCTCTCAGTATCAGTTTTCCCAATCTTCATCTCAGTTCTTCAAATTTCCACATCCGTCTGCAAGCTTTGTTAAACATGTCCTCCCCCAAAATTGCCAGCATCTTCTCCTAATGTACACTTTTATCCCTGCGCCAAAATTGTCTAACCTACACATTTTTGCAACGCCCAGAACAAGAATGGATGAATCTGATAATTTTTGTTCCACTCAGTTTCTTATTTTTCCATATCTTGAGTTCAGTTAGCCCCATTTTCACTTTTATTTTATTTTATTTGTTACATTTTACATGGCATGCACAGTTCTCCCCCTTCTCAATTAATCCCCACAGTATCCCATTGAGGTAGGTTAGGTTGAGAGAGGCAGTGACTGGCCCAAGGTCACCCAGGGAGCTTTTTGGCTGAGTGGGGATTTGAACTCTGATCTCCTAGGTTCTAGTCCAACACTCTAACCACTACACCACCCCTGGCTCTTAGCATTAACTCCTGAAGACAATCAAGGGGATGCTGGTCCTCCGTATTTCATCCCATTTAGTTATTCTAGTATTTTGAAACTGCAAGTCACTTTGGGTGCTTGGGCAGAAATGTGGTCTATTAATGCAATAAACAAACCAATTGCAAGTCAAATAGACTTCTTCTCATCTGCTTTCTCTGAACTGCCATTTCCGGAAAGGCACAAACACAGTACAGAAACTAGATTATTGCTCAGGCAAAAAAGGCGGCCAGACCTGGAAATGTATGCCAGGTCAAGATGTTCTGAAATATCTGCGTGGTAGAACTGTGTTAGGGACTGATAAGACGGACAAGGTCTTACCATATTGGCTTGAATATAAGCCTCACTCCCCCCCCCCCCAATTCCGACCGTGAAAAGTTAAAGTGTGGCTTAAATTTGCGACCTTAAAAAAATGGTTTTTACAGTATTGCTGCTGAAACAGACATAAAGTAAAATGGAACAGGTGTGAGTGCCTGCAGAATTTTAAGGGAGCGGCTTATATTCGGGTATTGTCTTTTTTTCTTTCCCCTCTTGAATTTTACAGGTGCGGCTTATATTCCGGCCAATACAGTATTTCCCCTCCATTATGGTTCATTGTCTTGCTCACCACCAGGGGGCACCAATACACAGATCAGCAAGATCCTGTTAAGGCTTCACCTAAATAACCCTCCTAATGTTGCTGCCCCATCAGTAGAGGGTAAAATGAGAATATAACCATTTCAGTGCTTTTCTAGGGAGGTGAATGTGTGTGTATGTGTGTGTTGGGGATGAAAAACATACCAACAGCAGTCATCTTCCTAAGACCCACCTGTCCCAACTCTTTAACGCAAAATAAAACTCTCAGAACATAGAAATAATTTACTACTGGCTTCGGGGATTTATTATAGTTGTTGTTGCTGTTTAAAGCAAATGTGTAGCTTTTAAAAACCAATTTCTCTGCAATCATGGATTGACACTTGCCATTTCCCCACCTCCAGAAATTCTCCTTAGGAATTGCTATACGATTATAAATACCTAAACATTCATCTCCTCATGAGCCATCCCTACTATCTACCATCTTTCGCACCAGTGACTGGAGGTTTGTAGCAGTGTCTGTTCCACAGACTGAAGTGGTCAAGTGGGCATATATGAGGTATGACAATCTCACAGGTAAACTGGTCCAAAAATTGTTAAGGGCTTTATATACTAATAGTGCTACCTTGAACTTGGCCTACTAGCAAATTGGCAACCTGCATTGAGATTCCTGCATTGCAGTGGGTTAGACTAGATGACCCACAGACTAGATGACCTTCCAACTTTACAATTCTATGACATTCTGCAGCTGTTGGAATGCTTATTTCCACAAGGTGGCTTAATGGACAGATATATATATATAAATTTTCTGTTTTACAATTTAGAATATTCATTTAACCAACCTTAAAATATCAATGACTTCACTTCTTCTCTTTCCATGCTTCATTTTGCATAACATAAATCCTTGCATATTTTAAATAAACCAAGCCATTCAGTATTCCATTATTACATCCATAAAAACTTACTTGCACTGTTGAATTTATCTTAATGCTGCCCACGTTTTCAAGTGTACGCCATCCCCCGCCATATATTCAATAAACATTTCCCCACCTTCTTTAAACATATGTTCTTCTTGTTCTCATATTCTATATGTTAGGTCCTCAAGCTGTGCATATTCCACCAGTTTAAGTTGCCATTCTTCTTTAGTTGTAACCTCGCTCGTTTTTCATTTTTGAGCTAACAAAACACAGGCCGTAGTAGTAGTAGTTGTTGTTGTTTAGTCGTTTAGTTGTGTCCGACTCTTCATGACCCCATGGACCAGAGCACGCCAGGCACTGCTGTCTTCCACTGCCTCCCACAGTTTGGTCAGACTCATGCTGGTAGCTTCGAGAACACTGTCAACCATCTCGTCCTCTGTCGCCCCCTTCTCCTTGTGCCCTCCATCTTTCCCAGCATCAGGGTCTTTTCCAGGGAGTCTTCTCTTCTCATGAGATGGCCAAAGTATTGGAGCCTCAGCGTCAAGATCTGTCCTTCCAGTGAGCGCTCAGGGCTAATTTCCTTAAGAATGGATGCGTTTGATCTTCTTGCAGTCCATGAGACTCTCAAGAGGCTCCTCCAGCACCATAATTCAAAAGCATCAATTCTTCGGCGATCAGCCTTCTTTATGGTCCAGCTCTCACTTTCATACATCACTAGTGGTAAAACCATGGCTTTAACTATACGGACCTTTGTTGGCAAGGTGATGTCTCTGCTTTTTAAGATGCTGCCTAGGTTTGTCATTGCTTTTCTCCCAAGAAGCAGGCGTCTTTTAATTTTGTGACTGCTGTTACCATCTGCAGTGATCATGCCGCAGTAGTGGCATACATAAACTTTTTTGACACCTGGGAATTTCCATCTCAATTATGCCCAACAAAAAGGACTCTGTTTGGGGTTTTTTTGGGGGGAAAAGTGCTTTTAAACATCCCCCCCCAAATTCATTATGTATTATTTCCCAATACCCTTTTACCCTTTACAAGTCCACCACTTTTGAAAGAACGTACCCTCGACGGTTAATAGACACCTGCTTGATGGCTATGACCATCAGTAAACTCGCGCTCTCCTACTGTAAGGAGGAAACAGCAGCAAGCTTTGCAGAGAGCCTTGTAATAATGAAGGGTCCACGTGACCACCACAAGTGTTCTCCTTGCTGCTAGATTGAATGCTCACACATGACCCTTTGGCTTGTTGGCAAGTTTCCCGCAAGCTCAGGGATCCCTCCTGGTTGCCTCCTTGTTACTTTGTGTCTTAATCTGATCGAATGTATTTGTCACCCTTAAGGCCCAGTTCAACCAGGGCAGCTAAAGCTAAGCATGTTGATTGATCATTTGTATTATCTTTAGGCCGCTGTGTAATGATGAGGCATTTGTTTCCCACTAAACGGACCAGATTTCTTTCCATTTCTTTCTATTGCGATTATTTCTTTACGAAGTGAAACAGAGCAACAGAAGGTTCTACCATGTGGCAAGAGAACGTGCCGTGAAAGGCTGAAAACTTGGGGTGGACAGATATCTCAAGGGGATTCGCCTCATTCCATATATCCCTGACCCCTTCTGCAATATAGACTTAAGACAGTATCATGGCTTCCCTCCCAAAGAATCATGAGAACTGTTGTTAAGGGTGCTGAGAGTTTTTACAAGATGCTTCCCAGAGCTGCGATTCCCAGCACCCTTATCAAACAACAGTTCCTAGGATTCTTTGGGGGAAACCATGACTCCTAAAGTGGTGTCATACTGCTTCAAATGTTTAATGTGGATGGAACACACACACACTGCCCCATCATGGGGTGCAGAAAGCTGCCTTATTTTCAGACTATTCAACCAGCCCAGAGTCATCTACTCCTCTGGGACTGGTTCTCTGAGGTCTCAGGCAATGACATTTCCCAACCACTGCTCCCTGTTCCCTTTTGTTGGAGATGCTTTAAATGTAAATGTTGAACTTCCAGGGATGTTGTGATAGATCATGTGCAAGGTGGGACACTGTGCACCACATGAATCCTTGCACAAATTGCCAAATCCCACAGAGACATTAGCCACAACTGTGCTTTCCTTTAAAAAAAGAAGCAAGGAAAAAAGAAGTCTGGGTCAGGCAAAATATACACTGAAGAGGAATCAGCCTTGTCGACATTGCTTGATAGATGCCACGCTGGGAAAATTGGAACTATCCTTCAGTGGAGTCCAATACCAATTTTTGCCGGTGAGAGGAGAGGGCTTTTGGGTAAAAATGAATCTTGGAGGCTCTGCCATTTCTGAGTCCCACGCTCACATTTTCCTTTCCCTTCGGTGATGAAGTGCACCGCGGCACGCAAGGACAGCAGTTGGCGGTAGACATAAATAAGCGCTTTGACTAATTTATGGCTATATTTACTGTCCATCTTTGAGATGCACCAATTAACCCTCACCTCTGATAGCCAGCCATCTCCTCCAGTGGCATTCCCTGCTCTGGGAGAGTGCACTTTCCTGCATGCAAAATGGAGAGCCGTCAAATTGAAAAGGTGTTATTTTTCACTTTTAATGGCGTTTCCGCCCTGTCAGCCTTGGTAGGGATGCTTCTGAGCCTTTGGTGGTGATGTAGGTGTGGATTAAAGAAGCTTGCCTTCCTTGCCACTCTCACTTGCTGGATGTGGATATGGTAATAATAATAATAATAATAATAATAATAATAATAATAATAATAATAATAATAATAATAATAATATAAGTGGAGGAATCTCAGGACCAGACCAGGATGTAGTTTCCACATGCACATGCAGAACAGTTTTGTAAACGTACAGAAAGAAAGAAAGAAAGAAAGAAAGAAAGAAAGAAAGAAAGAAAGAAAGACCAGTGCAAAACAGCAACAAAATCTCTCTTCAGATTCTTAGCCGTCTCCTCCCCCCGCCCTGCCCTGCCGCCAGCTTTTACCTGTCACTAACATTTGGAGGTTCCTGAACCTCCCGTGGATTGCTGGGTGCATTTCAGCATGATATACTATTCAGGCTAGGCCGGCTTGCTCCCTGACACAACTTGCACCAATCATTTATCATTGTCATTTGTGATTTATTTACTTCCAATCCTTTGCAAGTTGCCAGCCTGCTGTGGGAGAGAATTCAGAGGCTGTTTGGTGGGACGACCAATTAATGCACACATGCTTCTTAATGCTCAGCACGCAAACTTCATTTGGGTTATACAAAAAACAAACAAAAACAGCCTCCTTATTTCTGAATACATATATATTTTCTGTCTGGAAGTATACGTTCAGCTGGTGAAATGTCCCCATCTTGTTTTGTAGACATGTTTGCTGTGAAGTGTGTGTGTTAGTGATTTGGGGAGAGAGACAGGAAGGCAAAAGAGTTCTGTTGGACTGAAGACTATCCTCTTAGATTTACCAGATGAGTGACTTGCTTGGAATAATTGGGAAGAGGGGTTATAAACCAATGGTTCCCAGAGTTTTTTGGGCCACTGCCCACTTGGTTCCATAAACTCATCTTCAGTGCCTGTTACCCTATAAAAAGCATTATTAAGAAAACCAGTTTGCATGACTCACTAAGGAAGATAATAACACAATAAAATTTTGAACATTAACAATTTATTGCACTTTTATTCAAAATCCAATTAAAATAATTTAATTTAATTTAATTCATTCAACAAAACTGATGACCTTGATCCAGTGATACCAGCTTTTCAAAGTCTGATAGTCATTTACACCTCCAGGGTCCCCTTGCCTCTTAGTGTCCCCCAGCTCTGGCCCCAGGTAATGCCACCTGCTTTGGGAATACCGTGGTACCTCAGGTTAAGAACTTAATTCGTTCTGGAGGTCCATTCTTAACCTGAAACTGTTCTTCACCTGAAGTACCACTTTAGCAATGGGGCCTCCCACTGCCACCACTGCACGGTTTCTGTTCTCATCCTGAAGCAAAGTTCTTAACCCAAAGTACTATTTCTGGGTTAGCGGAGATGTGAAAATAATAAAGTTGCTTACTCCAAGAAATGCAATGAATAGAAAAGTTTCTATTTCTAGTCTAAGTAGTTTAGAGAAGAACAAGACAACCATGCTGGCTCCTTTGTTCTCTCAAGGTGATGTCTCATCTTGAGATCTGACAGGGAATTGTGAGAAGGAAGTTGTAAGCAGGATGCAACCTGAGAATATCAGGTCTAACATCAAAGAAAGAGACAAGTAGGCTGGTAGGTTAAACATACAGGGATAGTCTGGGAATCTGGAAGCCCCTCTCCATCTGCCTTAAGCCATGCAAAATCCCTCTTCTGCAAGCCAAGTTGCACCAAAACTTCCAATGCGAAGGTTACCACATTGCCTATCCCTACAATAAAGCCTGCATTACAGTATTTTCGGTGCCAGGGAAAGTCTTTCTTCCTCACCCCAGCCTTTTGAGTAGTTTGAGTTGTTTAGTAGTACAGTGGTACCTCGGGTTAAGTACTTAATTCATTCCAGAGGTCCGTTCTTAACCTGAAACTGTTCCTAACCTGAAGCACCATTTTAGCTAATGGGGCCTCCCACTGCTGCCACGCCGCTGGAGCACGATTTCTGTTCTTATCCTGAAGCAAAGTTCTTAACCTGAAGCACTATTTCTGGGTTAGCGGAGTCTGTAACCTGAAGCGTATGTAACCTGAGGCACCACTGTATGCATTAGCAATGGTTTTACAATTTTATACTTTTGCTTTTTTAAAATTAATTTTTTAATTTTTTTTACCAACAACCAAAACACAAACAGTGAAACCCCCCAGGCGGCTGATACATTGGGTATACATAATCAATAATAACATATTCAAAACAACCATTTGTACAATTTTATAGTTTTAACATCTTTTCTCATTGAGATTTGTTGGGGTTGTTCTTTCCTTAACAGGGTCCATTTCAGACTTTGCCTAAAGTAGAGTTTTGCTGGTGGTCTTTGCTTAATGTGTGCATTTTACAAATTATTTTGGGGGCATTGTTAGGTTTTTGTTTTAACTGTAATGGGATGCTGTTTATTTTTTTATTTTTTTATTTTATGAATAACTTTTAAGCACCTCAAAGCATCCTGAAACTTTTGCATCAGGCAATACATCTGTTCGTTCATTTGTTTAACAACAGCAGCAGCAGCAACAACAACAGCTATGGTTTTTTTCTAACTGTAAGGGAGATTTTGTATTCAGCAATGCATAAATTTAAACAACCAAAACAGCCCTGACGGTTTCATTTGAGTTAACAGAACTTGTGTATCGCATAATTATAAATAAAACTGTAGCAATGTGTTCTGGGCCTAACAAAGTGAGCATGCCTCTCTTACATTATGAACTTAAGAGAAACCCTCTAGGGGTTTTTCAAATAATATACAAAGAATCATTCACTTATTTCCGTTTCATTTCCCTTCATGGCTTCACCCTCATCCCCACCCCCTTTTGCCTTTCTCATTTTGCCTTCCTTGAGTTGTACAGAACAACTTCCCCCCTGCATAAAAAGAAGAGAGCGGCAAGCAGGCCTCTGCGTGGCTTTGAAGCTCACTGGGCCAGGCAATCTAAAAGGAGGTCAGTTGCTCAAGTACAAAAGATGCATACTGTTAATTTTGTTAAGTAGCCCGAGAGGCAGTATCCAAACTTCACAGCGCTGAGCCCCCCTTCCCCCCCCCAGCATTAATGCGATAAAAGATTTAAGAGGCTGGCATGGTAGAAAGAAAAGGAGAAGGAGCGTGAAGCTTTTAAACCTTTGGTAAGGGATAAAAGGGGAAAAGTATTTAACATTCTTGGTGGTTCAGCTGTATTCTATTGATTGTGAGAGACAAGATTTGGGATCAAGATTTCAGAGTGGTTTTCCCCAGCCTCCTCCCCCTCCTCTACCTGAGCCACCATGGACAGACTCTTAAATCATTCTGAAATACGTGTTTACACTACAGAGCATTATAAAACGCTCCAGCGCCGGCCTCCGTGTTATAATTAGGCCATAATTAATTAATATATTGAGTTGTAGAAATTGAACGCCCTGTTGTCCCGCCGACTGATTTGATACGAACGCTTAAATGTCAACATAATTTCTACCAGGACGTGTGTTGAGGCACTTCATAAACGTCCCCATGCCTGTCGGTGTGATTTAGGGGTCTCACAAACCTTTTGGTTCCATCTAGCGTCTCGGAAAGACTTCATAAAAGTGGGCTAACCTTCTCCTTTTCAAGCATAATTGTCACCAAATGCCAAAGAGAACTGCAACCATCTCATCAAGCAAATATATATATTTATACCTGAGGTTAAAAACCTAAGCCTGAGATGGAAACTTTCAAGTGAGAACTGGCAGCTTGAAGTTCACGGTTCCCCAAAATGGAGGGAAGGGGGATTTGGGAGTGCAGGAGAAATAGCAGAAGTGACATTGCGAGCTGTATATATATAATTCTAGCCCTGTCACCTGTGATGGTGATGCAATTTCCTCCTCGAAGCCCCCATATCCTGCATTCTCCCAATGCATTCTGGGAAAAAATAAATTGCCCACCAGTGGCAGCACCGGAGTGATGCTCTGTGAAGAAAAACATAGTTATGTGAGGGGGGGATGCTGTCTGCCAGTTTCAAAAGAGAGGAAATGGCTTTCCATGTGAATAGCAAACCTCGTCAAAAGTTTGAGGGTTTGTTTGCAAAGGAGAATTCTCTTGAGCCCTGGTGGCTTCTCCTGGTGAGGTGGCGAAGACAAGCAGGAACTCCACCAGCTCATCTTTATGGTGAGTTTTATGGGTTTTTATTTTGATGATTTAGATACCACTTCATTGTTATCATTTCTAAAGGAAGTTGGCATTGGTTTGCATCTCTCAAAGAATAGGCACTGGGCTTCAAGGCAAGGTGAGAGATGGATGAATAGTCCCTTCTGTTTCCTCTGCTCTGATTGTCCACAGTTAGAAAGAGAAATGAATTCTTTTTTGCAACACTGCAGATACTTCACGAATCAGCGCAGTGGTGGGGCTCTTTTTGGGAAACCTTCTTGGAGCAATGTACCAATGGTGGGTGGAACTATATACAAAAGTAGGCAGAGCAATGAGTGCAAATTTTACCGTTGTACATTAAACTAGTTTACACACACACACACACACACACACACACACGCACACACTGGACTCAGCTAGATTGGTAAAGAAAAAGAGTTTTATATGCATTGTATATGCGATATAACACTGACACCAGATTGCGATGTGGAGTCCTCACTTTCCCTATTGGATTTCCCTGTATGAGTTTGCAACATGTTTAACTGAATCGCTTTTTTGATGTGTCTAGTTCCAGCCAGGGGTTTAGGAAGGGGTGGCGGTGGGGGCGGTTCTGCCCTGGGTGTCATCCCTGAGGGTGTGTGTGTGTGAGAAAACACCCCCTGGGCGGATTGCCAGCCCACCCACCCCCCCGGGCGCCAATCACCACACTGATCATCCCCAATGGGCGCCAATCGCAGTGCCAATTGCCCCAATGGGTGCAGATCATCACTTCGATTGCCCCCAATGGGTGTCGATTGCCACACTGATCGCCCCCCGGGTGCATAGCATGTGTGCTGCTTTGGGTGCCTGAGCAGCTAGCTCCGCCTCTGGTTCCAGCACCTCTCTATCCTCCTTTGAGACAAGCAAGAGGCATTATTTGAGTTCAGTGACACATTCCAGCTGTGATGGCCTGGGAATCAGATTCAGAGGCTGAACCTGAGGAATCCCAGCCTGCACAGGAGTCCCCGCCTCCAGGGCCGGCTGAGCTGGGGCTGGGGCTTGAACCTGAAGGGCCCTCACCTGTGCCGGATCCTCAGGAGCAGACACCAGATGAATCCACTTTGGCTCCAGTGGTGATCGAGGACCCATTGCAGGTGCGTCTCTCTCAGCCCTGTCTGGGGAAGGTGAGGTTGCCTCTGGGTCCAGTAACTCTCCAGCCTCTCTGGAGCTGCAGAGGCTCAGGGTAGAGAGGCGGAGGAAACTAAGTTCTCACAGGAGGAGTGCTCGCCTTAAGGCCAGGAGAGGCGAGTCACCTGTGGGCCGGGACCGCCCTATGCCTCAGGGCAGATAAAAGCCAGTCAGCCCAGTCCCAGGTTGCGGGAGCAACATCGTTGGAAACCTGTTCCTGCCAGCACCCTGACCTGCTCTCCCAGAGTTCCTGACACGCCCGGCTCCTTGCCTTGGACCCCGCTTCACCCTTGACGGACAGCCTCCAGACCCTCGACCCAGGATCGGACTTAGACCACGCCACACAGTAACCCCCCCCCCGGGACCAGCACACCAGCCAGGGGAAAACACTGAAGGAGTTCTGAGGGCCAGATCAGAGGCCTGGATGTCTACATTTGGCTCCAGGGCCTGAGGTTCCCCGCCCTGAAGTAGACTAATAAAAGGTGTGACATTTTCACCACTCTTCTGGTCTCGTGTTTCTGTTCTGGCATGTGTGCAAAATATATAATGTTAAATATTACTGATGGCATTTAAAACCCTCCGTAATAGTTTGTTACCTGTCCACCTTTAGCCAGCTAAGTGAAGTTAGCAGCAGAAAGAAAGAAAGAAAAAGAAAATTGTCCAATGCAGGAGCAAATCCATAGAAATGTCAAGGTGTCTTTGGGATTAATGGCACTTTAGTCTAAATTGTCTTTGCAGTTTGTCAAAGTTATTGTTCTCGTTGGGTTGTAAATTTCTCCCCTCGCTTTGATATTATTGGCAAAAGGAGAGAGGGGCATAAAATTAATTAAAATCTTAATTACACAAATTCTTTGTGGCATTCGCCTGGTAGGTAAAGTCAGGTATTCTTTCAGTTATCTTTTAAAAAGTGAAAGAAAAAGGAAACAAGAAGGGAGGAGGTGGTTATTTAGCAACAGAGGAAACTTTTTGGCGCAGGATGTTGTTAGCAAATAGTCAATGCCACATCTGATAGTCAAATCAATTGTATTGCACTTATAGCAGTGAAACCTTCAGCCCTGATTGGCTGTACTGGTATGCTGGCTTGAAACAGGGTAGGACAAATGTGTATCTCACTATCTAATTTTTCCAATCATAAATTCAGTTCACTCCATTTTTGCATTATTTTTTATTTATTTTACTTTAGAAACATCTGCATGAAAATTTGTTCACATTCCCATGTTCATTTCTCCTAACATACACATTGTCCTACAAAATGTCGCCTAATGGACACACATATTTGCAAGTAGCCTTCCTGAATATGGTGCATTTTTGTTTGCCATTTTCGCAAATATATGCATTTCCTGTGCACTTTCTTTGGTGTGGGTTTTTTTGTTTGGATTAACTACATTGCAACATTCAGATAATTCAACATTTCAAAGGGTTGCTGTGTTTTGGTTGATGGATTGGTTTGGGAAGTTGGGAATTGAATATTTGGTTGGTTTGCAAATAGCATTATCTTCCCAACTCCAGGACACCAAAAATGAACTGTAAAACCTGGAGACATGTGCCATCCAACTGGGAGAACTGGCAGTGTCAGATTGGGTCTCTTGGCTACAAAATGTGAACCAAACACATTCTTCTCCCATCTCTGATCAGTTCTGGCTACATTGTGATGTCACTGAGGGCGAGGGAGAGCAAGGGTCAATGAGGGCAACTTCCTTTTTGTGTGTCTGCAGGGTGTGTTGGAGGAAGGGGGATGCGGGTGGTGGTTCGCCCCAGGAGTCATCCCTGAGGGGTGTGACATCACTGTCCTACCCCCCCGGGCTGCTCGCCACTCGCTGTGGGCGACTAGCCCCACCCCTGTGGATGACTAGCCCCGCCCCCGGGTGCACAGCAGCTAGCTCCACCTCTGAAGGCAGGTAGATTCCTTGCTGCCCCAAAAGCTGTCCAGAACCAGTCAAGACTAATTTTGTCTCAACCTTGAAACATATCCATTTTAAAACAAACTGCCTGCATTCTGCAGTCAGCAAAAGCTGTCATCCTGCATGGGGTGAATTTTCCATTGAAGAGATTTTATTTTAATTAACTGCTAATGGGATTGTAAAGTCTTAGTTAACTTGAAAGACAATTTCCAGAGGAATGTATAGGATTCACTCCCCCCCACCTCTTCCCCTCACTTTTTCAGATTCTCCCTCCCTTCTTTTCTTCATGTCAGAGAAAGGTGACTTGCCGTCAAGAAATGGCAATGCCATTGGAGTAAATTAAAAACCCCAAAGATCAAAGCTCTCCAAATCATGCTGAGATCAAACTGAGAACTTGAGAAAGTTGAGGAGGAGGAGGAGGAGGAGGGAAGAGGAAGAAGAAGGGGGGGGACTTGGAGTCTTCCTAACTTGTCTGCAAACAGCTCAGTATTTGACAGGGAAATAAAGGTCCCCTGTGAAATGCAGAGCTTGGAAGTCTCTATGAGCTCCTGTGCTTTCTGTGAGCAGCAGAATATATGCCTGCATGAAACTTGTGGCACTCAAAGAACATTGGCCACAATCCAGGAAAAGTGAAGCACTTTTAAGTCTTGCTGATCTCAACATGAAAGTTAGAGAAGTACTTAACTCTCTCCCCCTTTTAAAATCAATAGTGTCAAGATTCTGGTTTTCAGCTGGATACGGGATTGGTCATTTCTAGACTTTGCAAGTGCTGAATGTATAAATATCAATTATCATTGGGAGAGCTGAGAAACAGGGCTGGTGCCATCAGCTCTTCTGGAAAGATTAGCTCCAATAAGTCTCCTCTCCTTCAAATGTCACATAGGGACGGGTCGCAGCTCAGTTGTAGAGCATCTACTTGGTGTGCAGAAGGTCCCAGGTTCAACCTCGTCATCTCCATGCCCCCATTCTGAAATCCTGGAGAGCTGCCGCCAGTCGGTGTGGATTTGAAGTGTATTTAAGGTAAAGGTACCCCTGCCCGTAAGGGCCAGTCTTGACAGACTCTGGGGTTGTGCGCCCATCTCACTTAAGAGGCCAGGGGCCAGCGCTGTCCGGAGACACTTCCGGGTCATGTGGCCAGCGTGACAAAGCTGCATCTGGCGAGCCAGAGCCGCACACGGAAACGCTGTTTACCTTCCCGCCAGTAAGAGGTCCCTATTTATCTACTTGCACCTGGGGGTGCTTTCGAACTGCTAGGTTGGCAGGCGCTGGGACCGAGCGATGGGAGCGCACCCCGCCGCGGGGATTCAAACCACCAACCTTTCGATCGGCAAGCCCTAGGCGCTGAGACTTTAACCCACAGCGCCACCCGCGTCAGGATAGCAAACCGTGGGAGGTTGCCCAGGGCAGCAAATTGAAGGGGGCACCAATGAGTACCCAATTTGCTCTACTGAAAATGCCACTAATATTATATTAGTAATTCCTAACTTGATGGGTGGAACATGCTAGCGTACCATGAGGGGAGAAAAAAAGTTGGTTGTACTGTATAGTCAAAGTCTCCTGTGTGCCCCAAACTGTGCACCCACACAGGAGGTTTTCTATTGTATATCTCCATGTCAGCACTCTCATTTTAACACGAGTGAGCATAAGAAGTTCCCTGCAGGATCAGACCAAAAGGCCTATCTATTCTAGTATTCAGTTGCTCATAGTGGCCATAGTGGCTACTTTCAAAAATCTGATCTGCATTTTTCCTTCCCTTTTGTTAGATATACAGCAAAGTTTCTCCCCCCCCCCAAAAAAAATCAGTTTGCTACAATTCCATGTCAGTTTGCGGTGTTACTTTAAACAAAAATCCTCACAAATATTTGTCGGCATTTTTGTGCAATTTTTTTCCAAACAGACACTTTTGCCAGCAGTTTCCCCAAATATAATGCATTTTGCGTTATTGACAGGGATATATATGTGTGTGTGTGTGTGTGTGTGTACACACACACACACACACACACACATTTCCCCAATCTGCACAACGGTGTACAGATATTCAGTTGAAGGACTGCATCACAAAATTCAGAGAAGTGTGAATTTGGGAGGATGACTGCTTTTCAGTTTGCATATTGTTTCAGGAAGTGCAGAGCAAGCCAGATTTCTCCCAAATCCTTAGCTCAGAGCTGGCAACATTGGAGTTAGTGGGGAAAGGTGATGCTGGTTCAATCAGGGCCTGGGGTGCTCTATGAAACCCATCAAAATGGTAGCTGCCATTGCATTGCAGAACATTTAAATCTTCTTGCACGGGTCCCATTTTCACTTAGAATCAGCGCTGGATTTATCTCCGCCATGAATTTTCTCCTATCATTTCTATGCAGGGAGGCAAAATGCGTAGAGGCAGAAGATGAAAATCCTACTGCCAGGGAGCAAATGCGGAAAGAAACAATGGAGATCAGTTCAGCATTTCAAAGACTTAAGCAGGGATGCCTCTTTTCTAAACCAAAACAGGCACAGAAAGCGCTTTACGTTGCATTATAGCAAATCCGAGGATGAGACTGAGAGAACAATATATCCATGTATCTTTCATGCATGACTGTCGTTGTAAAGCAGGATGAGAAATTATTTGACCTACAAAGTACAGCAGGGAGCGCATACATTTTTCAAAAAAGCAAATTGCAGGACTCGCTTTGGGATTCCTAGAGGCATGTTAGAGAGGTAAGAGAAGAAAGGGGGGAGGAGAGGGAGGAGGAGAAGCAGCTATCAAGGCAAGATAGAACTGAGCTCTCCAAAGGGAAAGAGGGTTCCTGTGAATGGAAGCCAGAAACAGAGAAACTGTGGCCTTCCAGAGGCTGTTGGACTCCAGTTCTCATCTTTTCTGAACAGTTATTGTGCTGTCTGGGCATGATAAGAGCATTAATGTAACAAGGCAGCAATTTCCATTCTAACCTGTACTTCTCCCAATCAGCAGTGTTTCCATTCCACTGCAGTTCAGTTTCTGCTGAATGTGGTGTTATTTGGCTCTCTGCTATTTAATGTAAGTTATGTAACAATTTCATAACTTACATTCCTTTTAACGTAAATAAAATTTCAAAAGAATGTTTAAAGAGTAATAACTTATGCATCATTTGTGAACAAACAGAACATCATCAATGTGAACAAATCTCAGTTACATTCACTTGACTGATTTCCATTCCTGATCACAAACAAGCACATGAATGGCAGCATTTTCCACTTTCTTTTCTGCTTTAATTGGCATCCTCTGACATCCCTAGATGGCTCTGAAGACACCTGGACCACCACATCTTCCCCATCACTGACATTTAGAAACAGAAGAAGCTGCCTTATGCTGAGTCAGGCCTTTGGCCCTTTCAATATTCCTGCTACCTCTGTAATACAACCTTAGCCTCAACTTGAAAACACTTCTCTCATATTATCTCCCCATGAGCTATTTTCCCATCCGTAAGAAAGACAAAGTGAACATCCATGGTAATCAACCCCAACCCCAACTGATGAGTGTTCATTCAAGCCTCTATAGGGCAGTCCTGCACATGTAGGCTTGCCGCATTTCAGAAAGTAAAATTCCTGACACCTCCAAAGTTGTTTTTAGGAAACCATCAAATTTTTTGTTTTTGTTTAACAAGAGTTGTTGAGCTTCAAAGAGATGGGAAGAGGTGGAGGAGCAAGAATGTCTCACAGCCTCCTACTGTTATGCCCTCGAGCCTCAAGCACCTTTTTCTGCTGCACATGCTGGGAAGGCGACCACAAGCGGCAGAAGCATCTCTGGCCCCTCCCTGTAGGCTTAAGGATTCAAGGAGGAAGAAAAAAAATGTGGAGCATAAGAGGCCTGAGAGAGGCCTCCGGGACACAGCTGCTGCTGCTGCTGCTTGCGTGAGTGTTGGGAAGACCGCTCCCTCTCCTGCCAACTCCATCCGGCCTAGGGGGCGGGGCCTGCACTCACTGCCACAGCATAAGAGGCCTGAGAGAGGCCTCTGGGACACGGCTGCTGCTGCTGCTGCTTGCGTGAGTGTTGGGAGGACCGCTCCCTCTCCTGCCAACTCCATCCGGCCTAGGGGGCGGAGCCTGCACTACCACTACAGTTTAGAGGCCTGAGAAGCTACCGGCAGCAATGGACAAAATGGTTTTAAATGTTTTAATCGCTTTTAATTTGCAGCACTTTAAATGGTTGTTGTTGTTTTTTATAATATTATATTATCTCATTATTTTATTTTTGCTTGGGGTGGGATAAGCATTTAGTCAGCGCTATTTTTTCTTGCTTTGTTCTGTTTTGTTTTGTTCTGTTCTGTTCTGTTTTATTATTATTATTATTATTCTGTTAAATTATTATATAGTTTGTACTTTGCCTTTTAAGGGAAAGGGTCATGGCTGCCTGGGAGTGGGCCTCAGCCAATAGATTGGGTGGGGCAGGTTCCACAGGGGGGGATGTATTGGGACACCCGATCTCAGTGATCACGGGCAGGAGGAGGAGTTATGCTAAGACCAGGCCATGTCATTACCGAGGAGGCAGGTTTAGTCGTTGTTTGAGGACTATCCCTGCCTCCAGGTCTGGTCCTGACCGGAAGGATACAGTAATCAGCAAGGGAAACCCACATGACCTGAAAGTGTTGCTGTGCAATGCCAGGTCAATGATGAATAAAACCACTGCCATCCACGACCTGATTGTGGATGGAGGATTTGACCTGGCATGTGTGACAGAGACCTGGTTGAATGAAGCAGATGGGCCTGTCCTTGCCGCTGCTTGCCCACCAGGTTTCTCTTACGCACAGCAACCCAGGTCATGTGGGCGGGGAGGGGGGGGTTGCAGTGATTTTTAGGAAGTCATTAGTCTGCACCAGGCGTCCTATTGGGAAGACCCAGTTTTCTGAGTGCATGTTCTGGAAGTTGGGCAATAGGGGCAGTACAGGATTCCTACTGGTGTACCGACCTCCCCGCTGCACCAAGGATTCCCTGCCCGAGCTGCTTCAGGTCGTGGCGGATATGCTCCTGGAGACACCTAGCTTGGTTGTCCTGGGGGATTTTAACATCCATACCGACACGACCTTACAAGGGGCCGCTCGGGACTTCGTGGAAAGCATGGCCTCCATGGGGCTGTCCCTGAATAAGTCTGGCCCAACGCATAGCCATGGGCATGCCTTAGACTTGGTGTTCACCTCTATGGATGTTGGTGATCTGAAACTAACTAAAAGCGAAACAAAAGAAGTGCCATGGTCAGATCACTTCCTGGTGCAGCTGGACTTCTCTGCAACCCTTCCCCTCCGCAGGGAGGTGGGACCGATTCGGATGGTCCGCCCCCCCCACTTAATGGATCCAATTGGCTTCCAGAGAGTGGTAGGGGATGCTTTATCCCAAGTTGATGGCCTTTCAGCTGATTCCCTGGTGGCACGCTGGAATGCGGAGTTAACCAGGGCTATTGACTGTCTGGCTCCGAAGCGCCCTCTCCGATTGCATGGAGCCTGGACAGCCCCATGGTTTTCCCCGGAGCTGAGGGTGATGAAACAATCGTTGAGACGGCTAGAGCGCCGATGGCGGAAAACTCATTCTGAATCAGACCGGACACGGGTTAGAGCTGAACGTCGAGCCTACCAAGTGGCAATGGCGACGGCGAAGAGGGCCTTCTTCGCCGCCTCCATTGCATCTGCAGAAAACAGCAGCAGGAGACTTTTTCAGGTGGTTCGCAATCTATCGGAACCACCTGTTCCACCGGGGCCTCGTAGGGACCCCAAGATCTCCTGCAATGCTTTTGCAAAGTTTTTTGCAGATAAAATCGCTCAGATTCAGAAGGAGGTAGACTCCACCGTGGGAGCAGGGCCAGGGCGGGAGAGTGCTAGAGTTCTGTCTGGTCCTGTTACATGGGATCAATTCCAATCTGTTACCTCCGAGGATGTGGACAGGCTGCTTGGACGAGTGAAACCAACCACCTGTCTCCTTGATCCTTGCCCATCCTGGCTGATAAAAGCGAGCCGGGAAGGGCTGGGCGATGGGCTCTGCGGGGTGGTGAATGCTTCCCTCTGTGAGGGAGCCTTCCCAGACCCGCTGAAAGAGGCGGTCATTAAACCGCTTCTTAAAAAAACATCTTTAGACCCGACCAATTTGGCCAACTATCGCCCAGTCTCAAATCTGCTATTCTTGGGCAAGGTGATTGAGCGGGTGGTTGCTGAACAACTCCAAGCACGCCTGGAGGAAACGGACCATTTGGATCCCTTCCAATCGGGATTCAGGCCTCACCATGGGACTGAAACTGCCTTGGTCGCACTGGTTGATGATCTCCGGCGGGCTAGGGACAAAGGTGAGAGCTGTTTCCTAGTTCTGCTGGATCTCTCAGCGGCCTTTGACACCATCGGCCATAACATCCTTCTGGACCGAGTAGAGGGGCTGGGAGCTGGGGGCACTGTCATACAGTGGTTCCGCTCCTTCTTCCTGGGCCGTGTCCAGAGTGGTGGTGGTGGGTGAGTGTTCAGACCCCTGGGCTCTCACTTGTGGGGTGCCTCAGGGTTCTGTCCTCTCCCCCATGCTTTTTAATATCTATATGAAGCCGCTGGGAGAGATCATCAGGGGGTTTGGACTGGGTGTTCATCAGTATGCAGATGATACCCAGCTCTACCTCTCCTTTAAATCAGAACCAGTGAAGGCGGTGAAGGTCCTGTGTGAGTGCCTGGAGGCGGTTGGAGGTTGGATGGCGACTGTGATGGGATAATGAGCTGCTTGTGCGTAAAAGCTTGATCCCGCTGGGGTTTGGCCGGTCATCCAAACCCAGGCACTAACGGAGCCCCCAAAAGCATGACTCCGTCAGTCGCTGGTAGAATCTGACAGTGGGCGTCTACGGAACTTACGCCAACATAAAAGCTGTTTGACGGACATGCGCTTTCGTGACTCTCTGCGTGACAGTTTCCGGCGAAGGGAGGGAATTCCTAAAGGGGGTCTAGTTACCTCTTCACTATTCTCACTAGAAGCGTCTGAGAGCCTCCCCTCCGCTGTAACTCCTGCACTCCCCCTGCTGGTTCCTGCTTCTGCTGCAGAGTCTCTCCTACTCTGCTGGAGCCTGTCCAGCACCTCTAACTCCGATGGCAGTTCCCTGACATCCACCTCCCCCCCAGGCCCCCCTTCACCCCCTCCCGCCTCCTCTCCCACTGGCGGTGAGGGCGGAAAGCCCCTGAAAGAGCAATCCTCGTCATCAGAGGATTCAAACACTTCTAGCCACGGCGTCCCGTCTCTCTCCCCGTCTTCTTCTTCTTCGTCGGAGGCAGCTTCCTCACCCACCCCTGACTCTGGGAACCCTTCAAACTCTCCCTCCTCATCGGTGGTCCCAAAGTGTTCCCTTCTAAATCGTGCCACGGGTTGCGGTTTTCTTGGGAAACGCTGATGAAATGTTTCTATTAAGATCTCGTCATTCACTACCTCTGCTGGCACCCAAGTGTTTTCCGACTCTACTTCCCCCTCCCATTCTACCAGATATTCCACCTGATTCCCCTTCCACCTGGAATCAATGATTCCTGCCACGTTCATGTCGCGCTCTCTCTCTTCTATCACGAGCGTTTGGGTGGCCTCTCTCTCACGCTCCCCCCACTCACGTCCCTCTCGGTACGGCGACAGTAATGACCTGTGAAATACTGGGTGTAATTTCATGTGACTGGGCAGTCTGAGTTTGAATGCTACTGGGTTGACCTGCTGTATGACCTCAAAGGGTCCCAATTTCTTGGGTCTCAATTTCTTACTCCCACCCTTGAACGGTAGTCCTTGGGTGGACAACCACACTCGGTCTCCCACCCTTATGATTTCACCTTCCCTCCTATTTCTGTCTGCTTGCTTCTTATATTCTTCCTTGGCTCTCTCTAAGTTAAGTTGAAGCTGACGGTGGATCGCTTCCATCTCTTCAAAAAAATGTTCCGCTGCCGGCACGCTCCACCTCTCCCCCCCCTCTCCTGGGAATGCCCGGGGATGGCACCCATAGTTTGCCAGGAAAGGACTCATCCCTGTGGACACATTCTCCGCGTTGTTGTAGGCAAATTCGGCCAGCGGTAGCTTATCTACCCAATCATTTTCTCTGTCCTTTACATAACACCTCAGGTATTGTTGCAAAATGCCGTTTGCCCTTTCCGCTTGCCCATTAGTTTCTGGGTGTCGGGCAGTGGAGAAATTGAGTTCTACTTGCAGTAAGCTCATAAGTTTCCTCCAGAACCTGGAAGTAAATTGTTTGCCTCTGTCACTGACCACCCTCAAGGGGGCGCCATGCAACCTGAAAATATGCTCTACAAACAACTTGGCGGTCTCCTCCGCTGTAACCGCATGTGAACAGGCTATAAAATGACACATTTTGGTTAATAGATCTACCACCACCATGACAGCTGTTTTGCCTTTGGATTTTGGCAGGTCCGTCATAAAATCTATGGATACTGCCTCCCAAGGCCTTTCTGGCGTGGGTAAGGGTTGTAATAGCCCCGCTGGCGCCACCCTCTCTCCTTTTGCTCGCTGACACCTGTCGCAACCCCTAACATATTCCCGCACGTCCTCCCTCACCTTGGGCCACCAAAACTCCCTGGTAACCAACCACATGGTTTTGTGCTGTCCAAAATGTCCCGCTGTGGGGCTGTCATGCAACTGCTTGAGTACTCTGCCCCTCAGTTCCCCATCTGGTATGTACAGTGCCCCTTTGTAATACAACGCCCCGTTCTTTTCTTCAAATCCCCCTGTGTTCTCTTCTGTCCTCCTGAGTTCTCTGAGTTTCTCTTGGGCGTATTCATCGTTCTCCGTACCTTCCATCAGTTCCCTTTGCCCCACCAATGCCGCCCCACACACCCAGCGGTCTTCGGAGATTACATGCCTTGCCTCAGGCGCTCCCTCCCCCTCTAAGTACTCAGGTTTCCTGGAAAGGGCATCCGCTCTCACGTTCTCTGAACCTGGCACGTAACGAATCTCAAAGTGGAATTTGGAGAACTCCTGGGCCCATCGCACTTGTCTCTGGTTCAGGACACGGGCTGTTCTCCAATATTCCAGATTTTTGTGGTCAGTTCGTACTTGAACCTTGTGTTGCGCCCCAATCAGCAAGTGCCGCCATTTCCGGAATGCTTCATGAATGGCGAGCAGTTCTCTGTCGTACACTGTGTAGTTCCTCTCGGATTTGTTCAATTTCCGCGAAAAGAATGCACACGGTCTCCATTCCGACGTATCCTTTCCCGGCTGGAGAAGCACGGCCCCCACTGCTCGGTCTGACGCGTCAGTCTCCACTCTCATTGGTTGTTGTAGATCCACGTGCAGAAGCTGTTCTTCCGACGCAAACGCCTGCTTTAGGCGTTCGAACGCCCGCTGCGCTTCTTCCGTCCAAACAAATTTCTTTTTGCTACTAAGACAATCTGTGATGGGCGCGGTCAAATGGGCAAAGTTTTTGATGAACTTCCTATAGAAGTTTCCGAACCCCAGGAACCTTTGCACGTCCTTCTTGGTCTTTGGTGTTTTCCATTCCAGTACCGCTTGAACCTTGCTGGGATCCATGGCCAATCCCTTGTCAGACAACCGGTACCCCAGGAATTCCACCTCCCTAGTATGAAACTGACACTTCTCCAGTTTCACCCACAGCCGGTTTTCTCGCAGTTTGCTCAGTACCTCTCTTACATCTCGCACATGCTGCTCCTCATTCTCTGAGTACACCAGGACGTCATCTAAGAACGCTACGCAGTTCTTGTAGAGCAATGGCCCCAGGACGTGATTCATGAATGATTGAAAACAGGCGGAGCCTCCTTGTAATCCGAAAGGCATAACGAGGTACTCAAACGCCCCCAAGGGGGTGAACATAGTGGTCTTCCACTCATCCCCCTTCCTCACACGTATCAAGTTATATGCCCCCCTAAGGTCCAGCTTGGTAAAAATCTTCCCTTTTCTCACCTGTGTCAGAATGTCATCAATTCTAGGCATAGGGAAAGTCACTGGTTCTGACACTGCATTCAGGGACCTGAAATCACACACAAGTCTGGGCTTGCCCGTGTTTTTTTTGTCCACAAAGAACACTGGACTGCCCCCCACCGCTCGTGACTCTCTGATGAAACCTCTCTTGAGATTCTTGTCAATGAACTCCCTTAACTCCTGCATCTCACTGTCTGACATTGCATACAGCTTCCCCACTGGCAATTGTGCTCCTGGGAGTAAGGTAATTTGACAGTCAAAGGGTCTGTGCGGGGGCAATTTATCCGCTTCCTTTTCGCTGAATACGTCAATCAAGTCAGCGTATTGTGGTGGCACCTTCCCCTTGTCCATCACTTCCACCCCTGCTAGAGTGGCCCTGCTGCCTGCCTGGGCCTCTCCCTCCTTGCAGTGTTCTAGGCAATGTGCTGATCCAAAGGAAACCACGCGCTGATGCCAGCCTACTAGCGGATCATGTAGTGCCAGCCAGCTCATTCCCAAGATAATAGGGGCTCCTCCCAGGGTGGCTACGTTAAACGCTATCAGTTCTGTGTGCCGTGCCACCCTCATTATCATTGGTACAGTCTGTTGGCTCACTTCTCCTCCCAACAGCTCCCTCCCATCAATCGTGGTAACCTGCAAAGGCTTACTTAATGGGATAGTCTGTATCTGGTGCTCAGCTGCAAACTCCTTACTCATGAAATTACATGAGCTACCTGAGTCCAATAGCGCTCTTATCTTTAGTGGGTGTCCGTTTGCCAGTTCCAGCAACACCTCTATCACAAGTGCTGGTCTTGGGGGTTCCGGCGTGGGCACGTTCACTACTCCCTGGCCTGGCTGCTGTGCCCCGATGTTGGCAACCAGGCGTTGGCTTTTACTTGCTCCTTCATTTCATCCTCCTCCTTCCCCCCAACAGTTCCTGCCATCCCTTGCCATTCCTTCCTTTGCGGACAGACTCTGGCAAAGTGACCTGGCTGTTGGCAGAGATAGCATCTCTTGCCGCTCTTTCCCTCCTTCTTCCGCCCTTCACTGGTGTTTGAAACTGTGCGCGCGCGCGCTGCTCCAAGTTCCATCGGCTCTGCTGGCGGGAAAGGCTGCTCCGGAATCTCTGGAATGCGGAAGTCCTTCCAACGTTCCCCCTTTCCTTCCCGCTTTTCCAAAGCTCTAGCCTCCTGGCGTGCTCCTATGGACAGCGCTGATTTAGTCAGCTGGTCCATAGACTCCGCCCTAGGCGCCCGGGAAAGTTCATCTTTCACTGCCGGAGAGAGACCTTCTTCAAATAGCATTTGAATAGGTTCACTAGCAAGGTTCCACCCCAGTCTATGAATCAGCATGGTGAACTCAGTCCAGTACTCACGTACAGATCGGCTCCCCTGTTTACAAGCCATCAACTCCCTGCGCACCATCCCCTGCTCAATCTCGCTGGAAAACATCAAGTCCATGGCGCGAAAAAACTTCATTGTGTCCTTTAAGATTTCATTATTGGCTGCCATCAGGGGGCGAACCCAGTCCCTCGCCCCTCCCTCTAGATGGCCAATCACGTACGCCACTCTAGAGTTCTCATCGGGGAAGTCATCAAACAGTAGATTGAGAGCATATTGCATCTCTGTTCTAAAGGCTTGATAGTTCCTGGGATTCCCCCCAAATTTCTGCACCAATCCAGGCACCCTTCTGGCAAGTGGGGTGGTTTTCCCCTTATCTGCATCTTGAGCCCTCCTCTCCTCCAGCCTCGCCGTTTGCAGTGCGAGCTGGACCTCCAACGCCCTGTACCTTTCTTCCAGGCTTGGATCTGCTCCAGCTCCAGCTGCCCCGGTTCCTGCTGGTTCACTCATGATGCCCTCTGCTTGCACAAACAGCTTTCGGAGACTGTCAGATTGCTGTGATGGGATAATGAGCTGCTTGTGCGTAAAAGCTTGATCCCGCTGGGGTTTGGCCGGTCATCCAAACCCAGGCACTAACGGAGCCCCCAAAAGCATGACTCCGTCAGTCGCTGGTAGAATCTGACAGTGGGCGTCTACGGAACTTACGCCAACATAAAAGCTGTTTGACGGACATGCGCTTTCGTGACTCTCTGCGTGACAGTTTCCGGCGAAGGGAGGGAATTCCTAAAGGGGGTCTAGTTACCTCTTCACTATTCTCACTAGAAGCGTCTGAGAGCCTCCCCTCCGCTGTAACTCCTGCACTCCCCCTGCTGGTTCCTGCTTCTGCTGCAGAGTCTCTCCTACTCTGCTGGAGCCTGTCCAGCACCTCTAACTCCGATGGCAGTTCCCTGACAGCGACTAACAGATTGAGGTTGAATCCTGAAAAGACAGAAGTACTGTTTTTGGGGGACAGGAGGCGGGCTGGTGTGGAGGATTCCCTGGTCCTGAATGGGGTAACTGTGCCCCTGAAGGACCAGGTGCGCAGCCTGGGAGTCATTTTGGGCTCACAGCTGCCCATGGAGGCGCAGGTTAACTCTGTGTCCAGGGCAGCTGTCTACCAGCTCCACCTGGTACGCAGGCTAAGACCCTACCTCCCCGCGGACTGTCTCGCCAGAGTGGTGCATGCTCTAGTTATCTCACGCTTGGACTACTGCAACGCGCTCTACGTGGGGCTACCTTTGAAGGTGAGCCGGAAACTGCAATTAATCCAGAATGCGGCAGCTAGACTGGTGACTGGGAGTGGCCGCCAGGACCACATAACACCGGTTCTGAGAGATCTGTATTGGCTCCCAGTACGTTTCCGAGTACGATTCAAAGTGTTGGTGCTGACCTTTAAAGCCCTAAACGGCCTCGGTCCTGTATACCTGAAGGAGCATCTCCACCCCCATCGTTCAGCCCGGACACTGAGATCCAGCGCCGAGGGCCTTCTGGCGGTTCCCTCATTGCGAGAAGTGAGGCTACAGGGAACCAGACAGAGGGCCTTCTCGGTAGTGGCGCCCGCCCTGTGGAACGCCCTCCCATCAGATGTCAAAGAGATAAAGAATTACCTGGCATTCAGAAGACATCTTAAGGCAGCCCTGTTCAGGGAAGTTTTTAATATGTAATGCTGTACTGTTTTTAACACTGATTGGGAGCCACCCAGAGTGGCTGGGGAAACTCAGCCAGATGGGCGGGGTATAAATAATAATAATAATAATAATAATAATAATAATAATAATAATAATAATAATTATTATTATTATTATTATTATTATTATTATTATTATTATTATTTTCTGCCCTGAACTGCAGACAAGGCCAATTTGGATACAATAAAGGAACTGGAGGCCCCTCGACTGTCCTCAGGTCCAGTATTGGACCACTTTGACCAGATATCCCCAGCCAATGTGGACAGACTCCTCCGAGTTGGAAAGCCCACCACCTGTCCTCTCGACCCGTTCCCGTCTTGGCTGATTAGAGCATGTCCAGACGAGGTGCGGGCCCTCCTGGAGGATATCATCAATTTGTCCCTTGGCACGGGGACATTCCCAGGGGAACTGAAGGAGGCAGTGGTGCGCCCGCTCTTAAAGAAAATATTATTAGATCCTTTAGATCTATCCAATTATCGCCCGGTTTCGAATCTTCCGTTCCTGGGTAAGGTGATTGAGAGAGCGGTTGCTGAACAGCTTGGTGGGTTTCTGGATGAAACATCGGCTCTGGATCCATTCCAGTCCGGCTTCCGCGTTGGTCATGGGACCGAGACGGATCTGGTTGCCCTAACAGATGATCTTCATAGATAGCTGGATCGAGGCGGGTTGGGGCTGCTGATTCTTCTAGATCTGTCAGCAGCTTTTGCCATGGTCGATCATGAACTCCTGGACCACCGCCTTGCCGACGTGGGGATCCAGGGCACAGTTCTTCAATGGCTGCGCTCGTTTCTCTCTGGTCGGGGACAGAGGGTGGGGCTTGGGGGGGGGAATTGTCATTGCGCCACTCCTTGGTGTGTGGAGTATCTCAGGGTGCGATACTCTCCCCGATGCTTTTCAACATCTTTATGTGCCCCCTCACCCAGCTTGTCCGAAGTTTTGGGCTGGGTTGCCATCAGTATGCTGATGACACCCAACTCTATCTGTTGATGGATGGCCATCCTGACTCGGCCCCAGACACACTGACCAGATGTTTGGAAGCTGTGGCTGGATGGTTACGTGGGAGCCGGTTGAAGCGAAATCCTTCGAAGACAGAGGTCCTGTGGCTGGGACGGGATGATTTGGGATTGGGGGGCAACTCCCATCTCTTGCGGGGGTGCAATTAGTGCCAGACCATCCGTTAAGAGTTTGGGTGTAATCTTCGACACCTCCCTTTCCATGGAGGCACAGATTGCAGCTATAACAAAGGCGGCATTTTTCCATCTCCGTCAAGCTAAGCAGTTGGCTCCTTACCTCTCTCGCCCTGACCTAGCCACTGTGATCCACGCGACGGTCACCTCCAGACCGGATTATTGTAACTCGCTCTACGTGGGGCTGCCCTTGAGACTGACCCAGAAACTCCTTACGGGGTCTTCGCTGCGAGATCACATTCACCCGGTGCTATACCAGCTGCACTGGCTCCCAGTGGAGTTCAGGATAAGGTTTAAGGTGCTGGTTTTAACCTTTAAAGCCCTATATGGCCTAGGACCCTTGTACCTACGGGACCGCCTCTCCTGGTATGTCCCACAGAGAAACTTACGGTCTTCAAATAAAAACATCTTGAAGGTCCCAGGCCACAGAGAGGTTAGGCTGGCCTCAACTAGAGCCAGGGCTTTTTCGGCTGTGGCTCTGATCTGGTGGAACACTCTGTCACAAGAGACTAGGGCCCTGCGGGACTTGACATCTTTCTGCAGGGCCTGCAAGACAGAGCTGTTCCACCAGCCTGACTCCCTCCCTTGGCAATCTTCGCGGAGCTCTGGCTCAATGGTTGCCAGTGGCTTGATTTGAAATAATTTTATAATGAATGATTTTAGAGTGTTGTTTGTGTTGTACTTTTGTACTGTTTTATTGTTGTTAGCCGCCCCGCCCTGAGCCCAGCTTCGGCTGGGGAGGGCGGGATATAAATAAAATTTATTATTATTATTATTATTATTATTATTATTATTATTATTATTAACAGGGTTTTATGAATAACTGCCACCCCTGGTGGAGAAGACTCACTGGCTTTCCTGTTGCAGGACCATGACATGCGGGCAGTGGCGTCGCAATGGGGGTGGGGTTTCACCCCTGGTGCCATGTCTGGGGGGGGGGGACACACACACAAGAAGGCACCCCATGGGGGCTCGCGGCGGTGCAAGCACCTCTGACAATCCTTGCTTCACACCCTACTTGGTTGTTTCACCTAAACTGGAATGTGTCCTTGAGCTATCACAGTGCCTTTTGCTTGCCTGCTGCAGGATAGAGAGAGAGAGTCGTGTCAGTGTGTGTGTAACTAACTAGCCTGTGTGAGCAGGAGCCAGAAGGCAGAGGGTCTTGGTTGAGTTGCTCAGCTCATGTCAGCTGAGCAGCCTCAGCAAACCTCTAGCTCTTGAGGAGACCCTCCTTCAGGCTCTGGGGAGGGTCTCCGTGTGAGCCAGAGGAGCAGCGGGGCTTCCTCAGTTGATGTGTGGGGAAGTGGTGGCTGCTGTTGAGCTCCGCTGTCCTTCTGGCTCACGAGGAGACCCTCCTCCATGAAGACCCAAATTAAATGGACAGTTGCTGAAATGGCAGTGGGCACCTCATGGAACTGTAAGAGGGTGAGAGCCCTTAAATTTGCACTAATGACCTTGGGGCAGGTTGGGGGAGCATTAGGAAAGGGGCCTGCTCTATACAGGCTCTACCGGACAAGCTTGTGGTTATCAATAAGTGTAAAATCTAAATTCTGCCTGGTGTTATTGCACCCAGCATTCCAGCCCCAAAACCCTCATTCATTGCCACGATGTTTCCATGGAAGCAGTTCTTGCAAGATGGATGGCACCCTAAATCTTTCCTGGGCCTACGAGACTCACACATTTATGGCATGTAGGGGACCATTAGGCCCTGAGAGATAACACTCATTTTAGCTTTCCCCATCTCCAGGAGCATTAAACCCCACAGATGATGTTTTCTGGGCAGCCCAGCATAGCAAAAATGTATCAAGGGATTCTTGATGATGGACAATGATTTGCCTTTCCACTTAAATCCTGTCACCCCACTTCTTGTCCAGTGGTCAAACCCACCACACATTACAGCTTTCTCTTTGTTTCAGTCTGAACTCCTGGACTGGGGAAAGAAAGAACAGCAACTATAATCTTGCACTAGGGATTGTAGGAGGGTGGGAGAGAAATTTGACTTAGGCCACACATGTATGCACACCATATATCTAAAGCACTGTGATACCACTTTAAATAGCCATAGGTAAAGGTAAAGGTACCCCTGACCATTAGGTCCAGTCGTGACCGACTCTGGGGTTGCGACGCTCATCTCGCTTAATTGGCTGAGGGAGCTGGCATACAGCTTCCAGGTCATGTGGCCAGCATGACTAAGCCGCTTCTGGCGAACCAGAGCAGCGCACGGAAACTCCGTTTACCTTCCCACCGGAGCAGTACCTATTTATCTAATAGCACTTTGACGTGGTTTTGAACTGCTAGGTTGACAGGAGCAGGGACCGAACAATGGGAGCTCACCCCATCATGGGGATTTGAACTGCCGACCTTCTGATCGGCAAGTCCTAGCATCCCTACTTAAATAGCCATAGCTTCCTCCAAATGACTCTGAGAGCTGTCATTTTTTTGAGGATGCTGTGAAGTATTAGAAAGCCCCCTTTCCCCTTACAAAGGTACAATCCTAGAGTTTCTTTTGAACAGAGATGAATTGTCAAATCCCTCTGGCAGTTGTAGCTCTGAGAGGGGAATAGGGGGTCTCCTAACAATTCTCAGCATCCTTAAAAAGCTACACCTCCGAGAATTCACTGGAGGAAACCAAGGCTGCTTAAAGTGGTATGATACTGCTTTAAATGTAGGGTGTGGATGTGGCCTTAGATTCCATCTTTGAAACATGGCTATCCTTCAAAAGCCACAGTTCTGAGGATACCATTATCCAGTCCAGAAGTGTGCAAGAAAACTGTGTGTTTGAGGGAAATTTGCGTTAAAAATGCATATATTTGTGAAGATAACATAGTGAGTTGCATTATATAAGGGGAACCCCTTTGCCAAAATGTCTAAATCAGGCAAAACTGCATACAAATATATGTAGTTTTTTGCAGAGAGAAGCACAATGAAATGCTGAATTTTCATGAGGTTTTTTTTTAAAAAAATGTTTTGAAATATTACAAAACTGATGCAGAAGTATGGAAATGAATAAGAAACAGGGGGAAAAAAGAAATTAGCAGATGTCTCCAACCCGGGTCTGAGTGGCAGCTAAATTGTGTGTGGGGGGGGGGAGAAGAATGCTGAATGACCTCTGTGGATGCAGCCCACCTTGATGGAGGACTGGGGCAGAGCCTGGAAGGTCTAATTTTAAGCATGCTCCGCCCTCTCCTTCCCAAGTTTCCCTGGCATCCCCTACCTCCCTTTGTTCCAGTGTAAGATGTGCTGGCTGCTGCCACAGAGGGTCAAAGCAGGAATGATTGACCTGTGCTTTGGTGCATGAGGAGAGTGCAATTATTTTTCACCTACTCTACAGAAAGGGGGGGCATTTTAGTTGGGTGCCAATGTTACATAGGTTCGTTGGACAGGGATATACAGGAAAGGGAGCAAATCATGCCACCTTCTGATGCTTCCCCAAGCTCATTGCTTTTTTTTTAAAAAAAAAGATTTTTATTAAGTTTTCAGAAGTTCTATAAAAACAAAACAAAACAATAATAAAAACAGACAGAAATAAAAAAAAAACCAAGTATAATTTCAATCCCTTTTTTTTCTTATAACTTACTTCCCCGACTTCCTCATACCTCCCCTCTCTGTATTCCAATTTCTAATTTATTAATTCAACAAATCCTTTCCCTTTTTTCATTTAATTTTTAGCCTTTCTTTTCATTTTACTTATCCATTACCGCTGGAAACCACGTAATTTCTAAACCAACGTCATTCTAACATTCATTAATTTTACAATGTTTCTTAAGTTAGTCCTTAAATTTCTTCCAATCTTCTTCCGCTGTCTCTCTCCCCTGGTCTCGGATTCTGCCAGTCATTTCTGCCAGTCCCATATAATCTATCACCTTCATCTGCCATTCTTCCAAGGTGGGTAGATCTTGTGTCTTCCAATACTTTGCGATGAGTATTCTTGCTGCTGTTGTAGCGTACATAAAGAATGTTCTATCCTTCTTTGGCACCAATTGGCCGACAATACCCAAAAGAAAGGCCTCTGGTTTCTTCAGAAAGGTATATTTAAATACCTTTTTCAGTTCATTATATATCATTTCCCAGAACGCCTTAATCTTTGGACACGTCCACCAAAGGTGAAAGAAAGTACCTTCATTTTCTTTACATTTCCAACATTTATTATCAGGCAAGTGGTAAATTTTTGCAAGCTTGACTGGGGTCATGTACTACCTATAAATCATTTTCATAATATTCTCTCTTAGGGCATTACATGCCATAAATTTCATTCCGGTGGTCCACAACTTTTCCCAGTCAGCAAACATAATGTTATGACCAATGTCTTGTGCCCACTTAATCATGACTGATTTCACCGTTTCATCCTGCGTATTCCATTTCAACAGCAAGTTATACATTTTTGACAATTTTTTTGTATTGGATTCTAACAATTCTGTTTCCAATTTTGATTTTTCCACCTGGAAGCCAATTTTCCTGTCCATCTTATAAACCTCCATTATTTGATAATAATGAAGCCAGTCTCGCACTTTATCTTTTAATTTCTCAAAACTCTGCAATTTCAGTTTGTCCCCTTCTTGTTCCAAAATTTCCCAATATTTCGGCCATTTGGACTCCATATTAAGCTTTTTCACAGCCTTCGCCTCCATTGGTGACAACCACCTTGGGGTTTTATTTTTTCCAACAAATTTTTATATGTAATCCAGACATTATACAATGCTTTTCTGACAATATGATTTTTAAAGGCTTTGTGTGCTTTAACCTTGTCATACCACAGATATGCATGCCACCCAAAAGTATTATTAAAACCTTCTAAATCCAAAATGTCTGTGTTCTCAAGAAGCAGCCAGTCTTTCAACCAGCAGAAAGCTGCCGATTCATAGTATAGTTTAAAGTCTGGCAGGGCAAATCCCCCCCTTTCCTTTGCATCAGTTAAAATCTTAAATTTAATTCTGGGTTTCTGCCAGACAAATTTCGAAATATCTTTCTGCCACTTCTTGAAACATTCCATTTTGTCCACAATTTGCAATGTTTGGAACAAAAACAACATTCTGGGCAATACATTCATCTTTATAACCGCAATTCGACCAGACAAGGAAAGCTTCAAATTTGACCAAATTTCTAAATCTTTTTTCACTTCTGTCCAAGATTTCTCATAATTATCTCATTGCTGTCTGAAGGTTTATCAAGTGGAAAGTTTACCTGGTCATTCTTTCACCCTTCCACGAGAACCACCAAATTGTATTTATTTATTTGTTGCATTTCTATCCAAGGAGCTCAGGGTGGTGTACAGTGGTACCTCGGGTTACAGACGCTTCAGGTTACAGACTCCACTAACCCTGAAATAGTACCTCGGGTTAAGAACTTTGCTTCAGGATGAGAACAGAAATCACGTGGCAGCAGCGTGGCAGCAGCGGGAGGCCCCATTAGCTAAAGTGGTACCTCAGGTTAAGAACAGTTTCAGGTTAAGAATGGACCTCCAGAACGAATTAAGTTCTTAACCTGAGGTATCACTGTACATGATACAGTGATACCCTCCTTTTTCCCCTCACAAGAACCCTGTGAAGTGGGTTAGGCTGAGAGATACTGATTGGCCCAAGGTCACCTAATGAGCTTTATGTAGGGATTTGAACCTGCATCTCTCCCAGGTCTAGTCCTGCCATTATACCACACTGGCTCTCAAAATGGAAAGTAAAATGGATGGGTTGTAAATGCTGGTGAAACTGTCATTCTGTTTTGGGGGGTGGGGGTGCGGTGGGGTGGGGTGGGGAGAGACCTAAAAGTAAATTCCCCAAGTAATAGATGGATACATTTACAATGGATTCTCCTACAACTGTCCACACATGCACACATATGTCCCACTTTAAGGAGCAGACATGCCCTCCCCAGGCTCAGTGTGGAAATGATTCATTATTCCTATTAAATACAAACAATCACTTTCATTTGCTCACAGAGCCAAACAATTGCAAGCAGTAAATTTGAACCAGAAAGAGCGCATCGAGTAAACCTTATTTTTACCAAGCGAGCATAAGGAAAAGCTTTCTTGGCAAAGCGCTCAACTCGAATACAACAAAAGGCAATTTAATTTAGTAATACAGCCGAATGAAAAATGGAGACCTCAGGTTTAATAAGAAGGGGGAGGGGAAAGAAGCAGAAGACCAGCATATATCATCCCAAAGGATAATTATGAGAAACTATTTTGTATGATCCAGCTAAATCAAAGCTTTTAATGCTTTCTTACACCTGTCAAAAGAGGGAGATTTAATGTCTTAAAAATGGGGATTTTGCAGACTTCACTGCCAAGAAAAAATGATTTGTCCCTTGATAAATTATGGTTGGGCTTTCCACCTGGGTGGCAGCAGTGGGGGGGGGGGGAACTATACTGACACTGAAATAAAGGCCAATGAACAGTTAGATAGGCTCAACTGTTCCTTTGTGTCTAATACCTGATTGGTTGTTGCTGTTTTTAATTATAACTGTAGACCCACATGCAGCTTCGCCCTGCCCTAAATTTCATTCATGGATTCTTTCTTTTTTTCTTCTTCTTTAGGTCTAACACATTTTTTAAATCTGAAAAATGCTGTAAAAAAATGCCCCACAAGTTGCAAAGCAATCAGTTAAAGGGAATGTGGTGCTGACCATCACTTCACCACTAGTTTTGATGATGGAGTTTATAGCTGGGAGATAGTATTTTAGTATTAAAAAGGCTCAGTTTGAGAGAGGGGGCAGCTGAACCGGCAGTTGACATCAAGCAGGAGGAGAGTGGGGCTAGGGGCCTTTAAGGGATGCAGTTAGGGATGCATTGTTTTCTGCTCTGTCCCTTATCCATCACTTGCATAGAATCATAGAATTGTAGCGTTGGAATGGACCCCGAGGATTGTCTATCTGCAATGCAGAAATATGTAGCTGTCCCATACAGGGATCAAACCTGCAACCTTGGCATTATGAGCACCAAACTCTAACCAAGTGAGCTATCCAGGCAGTGGTGTTCCATTGCAGTTGGTGCCAGCAGGAGACACAAAAAGGATGAGGGGAGGATGGATCTAGCATGTATACTTACAGCAAGCTCTGCCCCATGCACTGATACCATGTCGTCCCTGCCGTCCTCTTTCTCCAATGTAAACAGGTTCCTGGCTCGACCTCTCCGCAGCCAGGCAGGAGAATGGGATTGCAGGGTCAGCAGGTGAGCCCATTCAGAGGAGCGGCCCACTCAGTGCACCTTGGCCAACAGACCCTGTCCCACAAACCGCCACCCCACCGGAGTCAGTTACAACACCAACAGAACTCCACACCCATTCGCATTCAGAGATGAAAAGCTGCAACCCAGATGCCTCTTTCTTTCTGCGATGAGTGGGGGAGAAAGGGAGAGAAATGGGACAATTCAAATTGAGGCTTTTGACAAGATTTCTTCAGGAATGCAGCATGTTCTCCCGTTTATCTTCAAGCCTAACCTCCTGGCCCTTCTACAAAGCTATTTCAGAAATGGATGGTGGAGGCAATATCAGCCGCGGCAACCCGGGTGACCCCTTGGAAATGTGATGTTTTTCTGGACAAAGGTTTTAAGGGATTTGCTCACAGATGAGTCAAGGCGTTATCGAGAGAGTTAACCTTGCTAATTAAATAGAAAGAAACACACACTCCGAGGAACGTTCAGCTCTGGCTGGGCTACAAGGTACCTGAATTAAAAGTGATCTGAAGAAAGCAAGCGTCACCAATGAAACTAGGGCCCTTTGCTTTTTAGGCTGCAATCCTAAATAGACATTCTAAGGAGCAATGGGGCTGGTGCAGCAGAGAGCAAGAAACCCAACAGTAGATGGTGCCAGAAAGCCACTTCCGACCTCGGGAGGAGGTGGTATTGCTGGCTCCCAGCCCCACGTGAACAGGGGAATCCTCTGTCGCGTCATTGACAATCGGCTGGCGCAGGGGGTGTGGCTTGCCGCATTTAAGCCAAGCGCGGCAGAGGAGCCTCCTCTTTGCCTCCGATCAGCTGGGGAATTTCCCACGCACCCACCCTTTAAGGTTTCTCCCTTGACATTGTTATGGACTTCGGTTGGTCGCCGTTAAGGGGCCTGGTAGGAATTTTTCCATGTGGCAAATTGGCTCCAGCCATTTGGTTTATTCACCTGCCTCGTAGCAAATCGTCACAACTTGGCGGTTTGGCGGTTAGGCATTGGTCGGGGTAATTGTTATGCAGATGAATGGGGGGAGGAGCGCCATCACCTCTCCCGGTGAGTGAAGGGTAGTCCGGTAAAGGATTCCGGGGGGCGTGGCCTCATCTGAAGCCCAAGGCATGCCCCCGAGCAGTGACCCCAGGGGTGTGCCTTGTTGATGTGCATCAACAGGGCTCCCCCTGCTGGTATTAACCCTTCCCAGCCTCTCAGGCAGACAGACTGAAGCCGGATAGTTGATTAGCACCAATGCCTAAGCCAATACCGCTCATTACCTGTAACCAATAAAGTTGTGGCCAATTCTAGCCCATTAACCTAAATAATGGTGTCTTGTGTCTTTATTTCTACTGGTGGGAGGCAGGAACTTGCCACGCAACCAACACCAGGCAAATACAACTGATTTTGTTTCCCATCTTTGTAAATTAGAAGGCAGGCAGGCAGGCAGAGGCTGGCTGACCGTAGAGTTCTAGGTAGGGATCTTTCCCAGCCCTACCTGAGGATGCTAAAGATTGAACCTAAGACCCTCTGCATGCAAGAAGGAGATGCTGTACTTGGGGATGCTGGGAACTGAACCTGAGGCCTTCAGCATGCCAAGCGGTTGCTCAACGACTGAGTTATGGATCCCTTTCACAACCGGTTATGCCTCATCTTCCTGGAAAGATCTATCTATCTCTCCACTATGCGTATCCAAAGCAGGGCCCTGCTTCCCTTACCATCAGTTGATAGAAGTGGTTTGTTCAGAGCTGACACTGTCAGCTCCAGTGCTTTTAATGGGCCCCTGTGTATAAGCCAATTTTTATTTTGCAAAACAAGAGGTCAGTTAAATTTGGCTCCCATGCTGGAAAGTTTGGGCCAACTTTTTTTAAAAAAGCACAGCCATACTGGCAGTGGATGATGGAATTTGTAGTCCAAAATGACCGTGCTGATTGGAGCTGATGGGAGTTGTGGTCCAACACTTCCAGAGGACAACAGGTGTAAGAAGGTTGGTATACATCAGCTACAACCCATTAGGAAATGCAGCAGAGAAGAATACAAATCTCCTTTATTAATTTTTTCTGGGAACAGTGTGAAGTTTTGTAGCATGTTAGCACAACTAAGGGAACATGCACAGAAAGGGAGTATATGCAAAGTTTCCTTTGCTTTAGATTAAAGTAGCCAGCCAATTCCCAACCCCATATTTAAAGCTCCCTCTGTTCCTTTGACAAATTAAAAGCAATATATTTTTGCCACAGCCTCTGTGACACAGAGTTCATATGTTTGGAGCCTACGGCTACCTGCACAACTGGGGAAATTGAATACAATAGACAATGCCACTCCTACAATAATGTATTTAAAAAACTAGGCAGTGGATCCTTAGGCATGCAAAAATTGTGCCACACCTTGCAGAAGATTTGTGCCAATAGAATGCTTCAAAAGCTGTTTTTTTCCTGAAGCAGGAGAGTGCCATTTTCACAGACTTCATTGCTTAACATTGCTACGGAGTTTGGGGAAGCTTCTGAGGGTGAAATTAGATGCAATACAAAATGTAGGTTTGCACACAACCATGAAAATCAACACCTCCCCTAGGTCTGGCCCATCTTTTTGGGACATAGATTACTTGGAAAGATGATGTAAAAGGGAAAACAAAATTATTTCAACCTGAAGAAGATAAGAGTCTAGCACAGTAATTGTCCTGCTCTGCCTCATGGCAAGGGTCAGCCAGGGTAATTTTGAGGCTAGATGTGCTAAGGTGAGGTTCTAGGGAACACAGACTGCTGAGGTTGCTCCAATGAAGAATGAGCAGAAACGGAGTTCTTTCATACCACCACCAGGTACAGCATAATCATCAGCATCACCTGCATTGTAAGATTGTACACTATTTAAAGGGGCCTAGCATTCTCCACTCATCTCCAACTATAAAGGCAGCGCCAGATTTATGGCGGTGCGGGCAGTTCCCCTGCATAGGGCACTGAGTCGAAGGGACCCCAAATTCAGAAGATCCATAATTGAGAAGATCCACTCGGGGGCACCAAAGTTTGCCCTTGCATAGGGCACCATATTACAAAAGATTACCCAAGTCCATCCCTGGTGAGGAAGTGGGGGACGCTCAGACCTCCCAGAGTCTCATACAGTGTAATTCTTGGAGTCAGTGAATGGCAGTGCTACATCTTGGGGGGGGGGCACTGGTGCCACAGCTTCACTGCATACCAGTGCCTCTGAGGCTGCTCCTTCATGCAATTTCAGTTTGAGGTCTTTGCCTCCCATCACTGATGAAAAGAACCCAACCCCTGGTTTGACAGCTGTTGAGTGGGGTCGGGCAGGAAGGATCCTGTGGGGTCGGGCAGGAAGGAACATCCAGCAACCTGGGCACCTACCTTCTCTCAGGAAGATGCAGTCAATGGTCAGGTAGGTCTCAGCCTTTTTGCAGGTTTTCTCACTGCCTCTCCTTCTGGCCTCACACCCCATCCCCTGACATTTATGGATTGCTCTGGACCAGGCATCCTCAAACTCAGCCCTCCAGATGTTTTGGGACTACAATTCCCATCATCCCTGACCACTGGTCCTGTTAGCTGGGAGTTGTGGTCCCAAAACATCTGGAGGGCCTAGTTTGAGGGTGCCTGCTCTGGACCATCCAACCCAATCCATGGCTGTTTTTGCCCAACTTAATCAATACCCAAATCCCTCTGAATAGGCCTGATTTGGCTTGGGACGGCTGATTCCTGTGCACAGCCCTAATTACCATGGCATAACAGTGTTACAGTTTAGGGGATGCTCTCTGTGGGTAACTTCCACATCTGTAATCCTGCCTACGTGAGATTAGAATCTCTAAGAGGAAAGCTGCTGAACCACTCAGATTGGTTTCTCTGTAAGATAATGGCCTTAGCTGGTTTCACGGACTGGCTGGGTGCAGAGGAGTGGAGAGAGGCACCAGCTGGTGAACCACCAAAGGAACTCCCAGGGGAAAAGGCTCAGAGCCAGCGGATTGGTGGTGGGATGATGATGAGTGGTGATCGGATGATGATGAGTAGTCAGATTGAGAAGAGCAGAGCATGGCCATTAAGAACAGACGGGGGGGGGGGGGGAGGTGTCGAAAGCTGAAGAGGCAACAGGGTTTAGTGAGCAGGAAGAATCTGGAGCAGAAAGTAGTCTAGACAGAAACAGAAGAGGAGGCTGGAGTCAGAGGCAGCAATGAGGCAGGCTGATGAAGAATCCAAGAAATTTCTCTCTCCTGCTGCAACCAGCACCCCTTCCCTTTGGTCTCTCAGAACACACAGGGAAATGAAGAGGGTGCAGCAATGAGATACAAGGCAACAAAGCCTTAAGCTGCTAGGGAAGGGACTGGGGGAGGAGCCTTAGAGAGTGGTGGGAAGGCAGGGGCCTCCAGTCTTTGCAACTGCCTCATTGGGGCCAGACCTACTGGGAAGAGTTGCTGTGATCAGTAGGACTGCACCGATTTCGTTTCTTTGAATAAGGAGTTAACTTTGCTGACACTGGTGTTTTTTATTGCTGACTTCCTCCTGACACCGGCTCCTGGCAGCTGGCCGGTTACTGCCATTTTACATGTCCAAAAAGGTAGGTCTGTTGCCATAAAGACAAATGGGTGGGCCTTTTCCCGCTTCACCTGGCTAGATGCTGTATTGTTCTAGGAGGGAAAACAATAGGCCGAGTGGGACTGGGTGTGAGAGGCAGAGTTTTGGCTGGTGCTGGAAGCTGGAGATAGAGGCATGTCTTGCTTTTGGGTGCATGAAAAGATGTGACTTGGTGCTTTCCTTGGATCTGCTGGAGTGTTAATGCTGTGAGCCCCTCCATCCCATGTTTAGGCTTTATATATGTATAAATAAAGCCATATAGCCTAAAGATGCCACAGTCTCCACTGACCACCATTCCAAGGAAACCAAAACCTGGGAAAGCACAAGCCTCCCAAGAGTCTCTCACCACTCAGAGATTGGGGTGTGTATAACAAGATGAACGTGTCATTACATCTACCTCTGCCCGTCCCTTTTATTCTCCTTTAGTTCTTGTTCCCTCCTCACCCTAACACACACAGGTGAACACATGCACACAAACACAATTCACAGACAGAGAAACACTCTTACATGTATATTTCCTTTCCTTTCTTTACTCCCTATTCAAAAAGGAAAATTGTTGCATTGTTAGTCTGAGTGATGTCTGCAGTGGGGGCCTCAGAGATGAAATTACATGCTCTGAGACGGACACATTTCATGCTAGGAGATAGAAATTTTTAAAAAGTGTTTTCAGCTAACACACACTGGCAGGCTGAATTCTCAAACCTCGTCCCTTAAAAGCAGAACTTCTTTAAGAGAGAAAAGGGAGGAGAGGGAGAAGGAGGGAGGGAGCGGGGAGAGGCAGGGAGGACAATTTGATTTACTATAATCCATTGCTCGCAGAACTAGTGAGATATACTTTTTCTAATCACCCACTGAGAGAACATTTCTCTCCTCCCCGCTTCCTCCTCCCCACCAAAACTCTTCCTATTTTAGAGATTAGGAGTGAAGAAGGTGAAGCTTAGTAGCAAAGATGAGTGCCTTGGAGTTTACAAGATAGCATTTCTCCTGAATGGCTTAATGGCCATGTTGAATCAAGAGAGAGAGGCCATTTGGAGGCTGCTTCAAAGGATGCACTTAGCTTCATTTGCTCGCCTCTTGCATTCTAAGGAGATGTGGACAAACACTCAGGGTGATGGGGAAGATGGAAAGGGTGGGAGGAAAAACACCAGAACCAGTCCAAAGGGGGGCCATTTGCTCCAGTATCCTGTTCTCAGAGTGGTCAATCAGATGCCCCAATGGGAAACAACAAAGAAGACCTGAGCACAACAGTGCACTCCCCCACTGGTGATTCTCAGCAACTGGCATTCAGAGGCATATAAAGGTAAAGGGACCCCTGACCATTAGGTCCAGTCATGGCCGACTCAGGGGTTGCGGCACTCATCTCGCTTTATTGCCCGAGGGAGCCGGCATACAGCTTCCGGGTCATGTGGCTAGCATGACTAAGTCGCTTCTGGTGAAGCAGAGCAGCGCACGGAAACACTGTTTACCTTTCTGCTAGGTTGGCAGGAGCAGGGACCAAGCAACGGGAGCTTACCCCGTTGCAGGGATTTGAAATGCCGACCTTCTGATCGGCAAGCCCTAGGCTCTGTGGTTTAACCCACAGCGCCACCTGCATCCCCTATTCAGAGGCATAGTGCCCCCAAAAGACATCACCACCATGGCTAGGAGATGCAATATGCCACAAAAAAATGGCAGCCTGGTCTTGTATTACCCTGCCCTTTCCATCACGTTTAGAACATTGCCTTCCACAGGTAGAGCAATAACATGGCAAAGCATGGCTAAATTGTTGTTGTTGTTTAGTTGTTTAGTCGTGTCCGACTCTTCGTGACCCCATGGACCAGAGCACACCAGACACTCCTGTCTTCCACTGTCTCCCGCAGTTTGGTCAGACTCATGTTTGTGGCTTCAAGAACACTGTTCAACCATCTGGCTTGTATTCTTTCTGGCTTGTATTCTTGTTGTTTGTTCTTATTTTTCTTTTCTTCTTTTTATTTCCTATTTCTTTTTTTTGATCTAGATATGTATATTACTTTTTTGGATCTGTGTATATGTGTATCTTTCTTAAATAAAGTATTTTCTTTAAAAAAAAAAAAATTTTTTTTTAAAAGAACACTGTTCAACCATCTCGTCCTCTGTCGTCCCCTTCTCCTTGTGGCCTCCATCTTTCCCAACATCAGGGTCTTTTCCAGGGAGTCTTCTCTTCTCATGAGGTGGCCGAAGTACTGGAGCCTCAACTTCAGGATCTGTCCTTCCAGTGAGCACTCAGGGCTGATTTCCTTAAGAATGGATAGGTTTGATCTTCTTGCAGTCCATGGGATCTCAAGAGTCTCCTCCAGCACCATAATTCAAAAGAATCAATTCTCCGGCGATCAGCCTTCTTTATGGTCCAGCTCTCACTTCCATACATCACTACTGGGAAAACCATAGCTTTTACTATACGGACCTTTGTTGGCAAGGTGATGTCTCTGCTTTTTAAGATGCTGTCTAGGTTTGCCATCGTCTTTCTCCCAAGGAGCAGGCGTCTTTTAATTTTGTGACTGCTGTCACCATCTACAGTGATCATGGAGCCCAAGAAAGTAAAATCTCTCACTGCCTCCATTTCTTCCCCTTCTATTTGCCAGGAGGTGATGGGCCCAGTGGCCATGATCTTCATTTTTTTGATGTTGAGCATCAGACCATATTTTGCGCTCTCCTCTTTCACCCTCATTAAAAGGTTCTAAATGTGGTTAGGTAAAACACTTTCCCCCTTGCTTGACATCATGCCTCTTAAATTGTAAGCCATTATTTTAAACTGCAAAATGCCTTGGTGCCCATGGTGGAAGGACTACTGCTCAATGGGAGAACATCTGCTTTGAATGCAGAAGGACCTCAGCACCTTCAGGTAAGGCTGGGAGAGACTACCTGTCAGAAACCCTAGAGCAGGGGTCATCAAACTTTTTCAGCTGGGGACCAGTCTACTGTCCCTCAGACCTTGTGGGGGGCGGACTATATTTTTTTTGGGGGGGGATGAACAAATTCCTATGCCCCACAAATAACCCAGAGATGCATTTTAAATAAAAGGACACATTCTACTCATGTAAAAACATGCTGATTCCTGGACCATCCACGAGCCAGATTTAGAAGGCGATTGGGCCGGATCCAGCCCCCGGGGCTTAGTTTGCCTACCCATGCCCTAGAGAGTTGCTGCTGCTCAGTGTAGACCAGTGTTTCCCAAATGTTTTTTGAGCCAGCTGCCCCTTGGTTCTATAAACTCATCCCCAGTGCCCCCTACCCTATAAAAAACATTATTCAGAACAGCGGTTTGCATGTTTGACTAAGGAAATTAATGACACAATAAAATTCAAAACAGTAACAAGTCATTGCACATTTATTCAAAATCCAGTGAAAACTACTTAGTTTAATTTAAACTAATGATGAACTTTTCAGGTTTAACAACCCTGATGAGCTTTTCAAAGCCGTATAGTCATTTATACCTGCAGGTCCTCCACTGCTGCCTACTTGCTCTTAGCACTCCCTAGATAATCCCACTGCTGCTCAGACAGTACTGAGCAAGATGGACCAATGTCTGGACTCTGTGTGCCACAGCTTCCTAGGTTCCTAGTTTTCCCAAGGACTACCCAGTATTTTCCCCCTCTCCCAGAAAGATGGGCTCCCCACAAAGATGGGCTGACAATCACTTCTCCATTTCTTCTACTGCTGTCTTCCCCACCCCAACTCGAGCTTATTTAAAGAGTTCAATTACACAAAGCATTTCTATAATGGTGATATAATGGATGTTATTTGCTTTCAAAATGTATTATCTTTTGGAAATATTAGTCACCCTTAAATAGACAGAATAAACCATTTTACCAAATTAGAGCAATAAAGATCTAATATATAACAATTTGGGAAAGTTTCTCTCAAACAAGCATTGAGCTGACTTAAAGGAAAGACTTGGGAATCACTCGTAAACCTACATCTTCCCAGCATGCTCAAAAGCTACTGTGCTTCCTCCTCCTCCTCCTACTACTACAGTGGTACCTTGGTTTAAGAACTTAATTCGTTCATGGGGCCTGTTCTTAACCTGAAACAGTTCTTAACCTGAAGCACCACTTTAGTTAGTGGGGCCTCCTGCTGCCGCCACGCTGCTGCTGCACGATTTCTGTTCTCATCCTGAAGCAAAGTTCTTAACCCAAGGTAATATTTCTGGGTTAGCGGAGTCTGTAACCTGAAGCGTATGTAACCTGAGGTACCACTGTATTACATTATAATAAACAGCTATGCAAAAAAGGAGTGATTGGTGTTGGTATGGCAAATCCCAGAGTTTGGGCACCAGGTTTTTTTGAATGCCTCCTTGGATCCCCCCCCCCCAAAAAAAAAATTAGACCGTGGCTGATTCCAGGGCTTGGCCCAATCTTAAATATATCAATTTCATTTCATTGTGCGCTGTCTTTTTCTCTCTCCCCACTCCATCTCAAACAGTTAAATTTAGTTCCCATAGAGCACAGCATCCATGGATGCTGTCATGCATGCTTATGAAGTTAGGAGTCATGGGAATATATTTTCCATGGCTCCCAATGCTGTTGGGTGATATAATACAGTATTGTACAGGGCCCAAAGCTCTGTTGCAACATATCCTGGAGCTGATCTAGAATCAAAGAATCATAGAACTGTAGAGTTGCAATGGATCCCAAGGATAATCAAATTTAACTATGCACTGTTACTGTCTTTTCCCATGCACCCACTCTGCTCTGTGGTCATTTGCTTCTGAATTCCAGTTTAACTAGAGCCCTATTTGGACATTTGGTAACTGTAGGTATGGGACATGTAAAGAGTACAGTCAGAGCATAGGGCTCAACTGCCTCCAATAATTAATGTGGAGACAATGTTCCCCAGTCAATCCATCACCAGCTGTGTCTGAAGGGAGATGATTCAACATATATAGGGTAATTTCTATGGGGTTGGGAACTGTGATTGGCCTAGTTCTTGCCTCCACATAGGAAACCCTGTGAGATGGAGCCAATCACATGCCAGTAGAGGGACACAGCAAGTGAGGCATTGCTGAGGAGGTCGGCATAGCCCCACACATTTCCACTCCGCTAGATAAACATGTTCTAAACAAACAGTTGCTTCTGGCTTGGATCATAAAAAGACTCGTTTTGCTTCATTTAAAGGAGAGTTGTTTCCAAAATTCAGTGGCATTGGCTAGCTTTCTATTGTATCCATCCATCTTTTCTACTCCTCCAACACATGGCTGTCACCCTAAGGCTCTGTGAGTTTAACAGCTGGATGATAGGCAAAAATTCATCAGGTCCTGCTTTCTCCCCAGAGGCAACACTAAGGAAAATCAGCAAATTCCTCCCTGTATTGTGTAGCTTTAAAAACACATTGCTTTTGTCAGGGAGGAACCAGCATCAGACCTACACCCAATTAACTGGGTATTTAAAACATTGCAACCAGCAAAGAATGCGAATTCATCCTGATCAAAAATGTTGGTTGGGCTGACCCAGAAATAATACAAAGAAAAGTGATTAAGTCACCAAGTGTTAAAAAGTCCATCCAAATTATGTCCGAGCTGATCAGGTCTCTAATGGTGATGAAAACTTTGTCATACACCAGGATATAGGTTCTCATTGCTAATCTCCTTGCTTTTCGAACATTTCAATTTGAACAACAGGAGGAACTTTCTGACAGTAAGAGCTGTTCCACAGTGGAGCAGTCTCCCTTGGGAGGTTGTGGACTCTCCTTCCTTGGAGGGTTTTAAGCAGAGGTTGGATGGTCACCTGTCATGGATGCTTTAGCTGAGATTCCTGCATTGCAGAGGGTTGGACTAGATGACCCTTGGGGTCCCTTCCAACTCTACAATTCTATGATCCCTAGAACTGAGTTTGTCTTTTTCCACCACTGCCACACACTGGGTTGACATTGTTATCAAACTATCCGTTATTACCCAAAGGTCTTATTCCTGGTCCATCACTGCTGGTTCAGACCCCATGAGCATATAAGCTGAATTAAGACTTTATTTTGCTCTGACATGCAATGCTATTCTCACAATCCCTGAACACTGGCCCTGCTGGGCTGGAGCTGATGGGAGTCAGAGTCCAACAATATTTGCTGGTCACTCCTGCTCAGTGCTTTTTTCTGGGGGTACACAGGGGTACACATACCCTTAAACATTTTGTGAATCTAAGTTTGGCCTTATTGAGGGGCAGTATTTCAATATCAGTAAGAAAATGAAAGTACTCCTAAACATTTTTTTTAAATAGAAAAAAAGCACTGCTCCTGCTGTAGATGATGGTTTGTCTTATCCAGAGAATGCTGTTTGGCTCCCCCACCCACAAATGCCTACCATTGACTTTAACTTTCAAGGCAGGTGTTTGGAGGTTCCTATCCTTGTACTCGTTACAGTTAAGTGACATCTGTGCCACAAGAAACATACCTCTGTAGTGATCAGAAGTACTCTCTCCCCAAAAAAGCAAACGACAGAGAACAGATGCAGAGTGATAATACAAAATTATAGACCGGGTACTTGAGATTCATGTCTGAGGACCTGCATTGTTGAAGGTGAGGCAGAAAAGTTGTTTGGCCCTGCCCCCCAGCTGAGCCACAGAGTCTCAAAGGCATCTCCTGGGTCTCCCCAACACCCCACAGCTTCCTTGTGTGACTGAACATCAGTAAGGAAGGGTTGCATCAGCAATGAAAGTCTAGTTGGGGAAGTGAGAGGAGTGAGTGTGTGCAGCTTTGCCAATTATTTTTCTTCTTCTGACTCTCTCTCTCCCCACCCCCCACCCCAATGTAGATATTCCTTTCGGCGGTTCTATTTCTTTGGTGCCTATAAAAATAAGTTTAATGATGGAATTTAACATAATCAGAGGCTGTCTAATTTATGCCTCTGACGCCTGTTTGCAGCCAGATGTAATTCCGCTCAGAGTTGTAACATTACAGTTAGTAATGACTCTGGCTGACTGCTGTTTTTTTGGGGGGAGAATTTGCAATTTATTTAACAGCTGACTGAGCAATGACCCCATATAATATTGCTATAATCAAAGTATATATATACAGACACACATGCACACACAAAAAACACTCCCTACCCCCCACACCTAAAACGCCCCTCTCTTTTAAAGACTTGGATGCAACAAATATGGGGTTAAATGAGAAGGATCTCCTGCATTTATGCTCATTACCTGAGAAAAAAGGTCGGACACATTCTTGGAGGGTGCGTCTATTAGCAGCTATGAGCCATCGTTGAGCATATGTAATAAGTTTGAGCTTTGAGTAATTGAGCTCACTGCATGCCACTGACACTGAAAGTGTGAGAAGGATCCTTAGAGTAACAGAAACATCAGGCCCGTTACCCATTACTCCTTGTACCAGTCAGCATAGATAGATAATACTGAGCTAGATGGACCAATGACCTGATTCGGTCTAAGGCAATTTCCTAGGTTCATCTGAAGTCTAGGCTCAGGCAACTGCTGAAGGCCCATTTCTGTTGCTATGGACCCCTTTTCCTGGTGCTCCTTATGAGCACTGGGCAGCCACCATTTCAGTGACCCACTGCATCAGAGTAACACTACATCGCTCCTGGTCCTTGCAGATAACTAACTGATATCTGGGTGTTCAGGGCCATCTATCTCCATGGGACTGTGGACCACTGATGCCTGTAGAAGTGTGGGCCGCTGCTCTGCAGGTCACTACAGGCCACTGTTCTCTAAGCCAAAGTGGGCAGTTACAATGGTCAATGCCCAGTGTTCACCACCCTTATCCTTTGGTAAGTCTACTCATCTGCACCTGCAATGGGTGAAAATAGATAGGAGGGAGAGGAGAAGGCAGGAAGGTGCTTTCCACTGATGTGGAAGGGCCAACAGCATGAGGTGCCACCAGAGGCCTCCATCCATGGGTCACCTCCATCCTGGAGTCACCTCCACCCTTAAACTCACTTGATTCCATTTGGCAAGTCATGATCTCTCCACCACCACCAAGTATCTATAGCAACAAATATATGACCCCTCTTTGGGAGTGGAAAATCCCATGTATTCATTGTACCCCTAAGTCACGCTCAGCCCAGCACTTTTGCCTACATTGAAGAGTGCACTTAGCTGTGATAAAAAAGAATGGCAGGGCAGAACAGAACCTTTAAAACAAAACAAAACAAAACAAAACAAAACACCCCTCTTCCATCACTTCCATTGAAGCGTTAATATATAAGAGGAACTTTATTTTACCCTTTCAAAGTGATCAGAGCTGCATTTTTGATTAGGATGGTTCTTCTAGGGGTGTGTGTGTGTGTGTGTGAAATAAGTAAGGATGGTGAACAGTCATAACCTTCGATCCTCACTTTATATTATTTATTTTTATGGACCTGTATTTGAAGTTTATGGGAGAGGTATAGCCCACCTGGCTATGCTGCCTTTGCTTTTGACAGCCATCTTCATGATTATTTGCTGTTTCTCCTATTAATCTTCAAATGGAACTATCTCAATTTCAATGATACCATTCAGCTTGCTTTGAGAAATAATGGGAAGAAATGGTCCCAAGGTTTTCTTGCACTGCTCTCCTCCATAAATCTTCAAACTTTTAGAGTTCCTCATCTACTGCTCAGATATATTTGGGCCTTTGCACCACATCTAGGACTCCCCCAACAATCGTTAGCAAGCAGACTACTCAGTTATTTCTTCCTGTAAATTCAGTCTTGCTATATCAGCTACTTTATACCAAATTTATTTTTATTTTATCTCCAATATTCATCTTTGGAAGTGGAGTAATTTCAGTGATTGCTCTGATAGATGCAAGTAATCTGCAATACTTGCTTATAGAAATACATTTTATTACCTTACCTCAAGTCAACCCAGTTGCAACATATTCTAAAACTTGAAAACTGATTTTTTGTATATGATTACTTATAAACATGGTAAATGAATTAGTGCTGGGCTGAACTCTGTAATCCATTTTCTTGAAAAAAGTATCCTAGGAAAGAGGCTCCTGTTTTTCTGGCTCATTGGTAGGTATGGGGGTTTGAGGTTACTTTATTGTTAGTTGGCCAAGGGTGGTGTTCATTAGGGTCTTGCACCATATCTATCTGAAGGCTGGATCGCAGGCCGATTCAGGCCAATTTGGGTCAAGCTGGGATTGATTGGACTGAGGCAGCCACAGATGCAATGGTCTGCTCCTCAGTCAGCAAATTATGCGACAATATTCCTTCTAGAATATTGAAACAATAATAATATTTAAATATGCTTCAAACAAAACAGTGTAGATCTATTTGACTGCATTTTTTCAGGTTTCCTACTCAGGGGAATTTCTCATGTCTGCATTTTTAAGACCAGTTTTTCAAACCTATTTCCCTGTAATTTGGCAGGGTATGTTTGCCCTGGTGATTCCTGCAAATTTCATCCACTTCTGCATAAGGGGCAAAATTACACTCATATTTCTGCCTTCCTAATGGTGACTGGAGAAAACAAAGTGGACTTGAGACAAGTAAAGGTAAAGGGACCCCTGACCATTAGGTCCAGTTGTGACCGACTCTGGTGTTGTGGTGCTCATCTCACTTTATTGGCCAAGGGAGCCAGCGTACAGCTTCCGGGTCATGTGGCCAGCATGACTAAGCCACTTCTGGCGAGCCAGAGCAGCGCACGGAAACGCCACTTACCTTTCCGCTGGAGCGGTACCTATTTATCTACTTGCACTTTGACATGCTTTCGAACTGCTAGGTTGGCAGGAGCAGGGATCGAGCAACGGGAGCTCACCCAATCGCGGGGATTCAAATCACTAACCTTCTGATCGGCAAGTCCTAGGCTCTGTGGTTTAACCCACAGCGCCACCCTGGACTTGAGACAGACCTCATGCTAAATCAGGCATTCTACAAAGACCTCTGAACCTCACTGAGTGGTGGAAATCTCGTGAGATGATGGCATAGAAGTGGGCTGCAGTGGTGCCAGAGGGCTTGCCAGGGCTGGAAGTGAAACTGACATGGGGGCCAGGGATAAAATGGGTCTAGTGCACCTGGGTGACATTAGAGGGCACAGAGCGGAGTGCTGGGCCCCTCCCCATGATCTGACTCCACCTTTGTAACTCCTTCCAGGGGTGGCTCCCTCTCAAGGCCCTGATGCAGCCTGTCATAACCCGCTGGATCTATCAGCAGGCAGCTCCTCCAACTGCCCTCTGCCTTGGTTCCAGCAGCCCCTCCTTGCTGTCTCCTCAGAACTCATGACAGCCCAGGAGACCAGGTGGCATTGTATGAATATAGCACCATTCCAGGGAATGCTGCTGCTCTCAATGCCTGCCTTCACAGAACCCCAAGCTGCCCCAAGCACAAATGGGGCTTTAAACAATAGTGTGAAAAGAATGGATTGTATCTGAGTTCTATTCAGTGCAGACTCGCTGAAATTAATGGACCATAGTTAGTCATGTCGATTGCTTTCAATGGACCTGCTCGGAGTTAGCACTGGAGACGGCCCAATATTTTCTATTTTCTTTTTCTAAAAAAAAAAAAAAAAACTTTAGAAAAGCTCTGTTTGTGTTTAGAAATACACAGGACATTTGGACTATGGAGCAAAACAAAGTCCCATTGGCTACCTCATATGTACAGAACAGCACATTTGTATCCATATACGTAAATTATTGTCTGCATATTTTATGTAACTCTATGCTCCATTTTTTATCCTCTTTGCTGGTGAAGTTAAATGATCCCCAGCACCACCACCACCCCATGAGTTGCTGGCAGAGGGGAGATTTCAGCCAGGGATCTGGTGGTTTTGCAGCTCAGTCTCTGAGGCATTATGCTTCCATTGTTCTCCTGTGTGCCCTCTCCTACTCCAGGCTGGCAAGCTTTTCTTACAGCTAGGAAAAGCATTTCTCTATTGTACTGCACTCAGCAGGAAGACAGGCTTCATAAAACCCCAGGGGGGTGAGCGACCAGAAACAGACGAACAAATCAGACATAGATTTGACTGCGGTGGAAGTATTGTATTCTCAAGTCAGCAGTTTCAGGACTCAGGCTTTTGTAGGTAGCTCAGGGGCTTGCGCGAACACAATGGAAGAAAATTACATTAAAACTGTGTGCCGAGCTAATAAATCATACAGTAGCCTTGTAGAAAACGATACCTCCAGAAAGATCTGTCTGCTCCTGAATGAAAATAGATTAAAGCTTTCTTAGGAATCCCAGGGTTTGGCTTATTTGCTCCTTGTGCCCACAGCAAAGTCTTCTTAATTTTCAGGGCCTTTTTGTGGAATTAATAAGGGCAGCTTGGCCAATAGGGAAAGCATCAGTGTGTGACAAATGGGGCCAATAGTGACTAGGGATGTAAGCAGGCATCATTTTCCATTCCGCCCTGTATTTGTCACATGCAGTGCTGTTTCTCTACCACTGCACTTCTGTACCACTGCACTGTACCTTCCACCAGAAAGGTACGCTATTTGTCTTGCTGTTCACTGTGGAGAAATTATGTAACTTACATAAATATTATGTAAACTGAACAAGTTATGTTGTCATTAGGCTATTCCACTACCACCCCTCACTCATTTCAAGGCAAAGGAAACACCATGCAAATGGAGGAATAAGCATGGAATAAATGTGATAAACATGATCAACTACATATCATTCTGTTGAAAGCAACAACAGTGAGTACTGATTGTGTTTACAAGATTCATTTCTGCTTGTCTCCAGTTCTGATAAGCATATGAGCTAGAGAAGATGCTCCTTCCGTCCCTCCCCTTTCTGTCTATGCCAGACCCAAACTACTAAGGTACCCTCTTCCATTTCCTTTATGTTTATGTGGGCCATGTGAAATGTGGAAATAGCAGTGGTTGTCTCAACAGCTTTGGCTTTCAAGGACTTCTCCTTCCAGTCCTGCTATGCCATGAAGCACTTCTGGAAGTTTGAGGAGGAAAGACAAGAAGGATATATCCTCCTGCTCTCCCTGTTGCTGCTATGACAGCCTTAGAATCATAGAATTGTAAAGTCGGAAGGGACCCAAGCATCATGTAGTCCAACCCCCTGCAATGCAGGAATCTCAGCTAAGGCACCACCCCTTTCTTTAAGGCAGACCATTGGCCTGATGCAGAAGATTCTTCATGGGTTCTTACTGTAGCAGGAACCCCCCCCCCCATCATTCAGTTTGTACAAACTCCACACACACTCACACTCACACACTACATACGCTACTCTTCTGTTATAAATTCATAGAAAATCAACCATACATCGGATTTGCACTGTTCCACTTTTATTTTACTCCATGAAGGAAGGACTACAAAATGGGGAAGGTTTGATACAGGACAGCCATAATCCCTTGAACATCCCAGCACATCCACAGGAGCCCTGCCCAGTTGCTATGCCAACCCTGATGGTCCTAGACAGAAGACAATCAAGATCACAAAGAACTTCCATATGGGAGTGGATTCAGCATGGACTGGAACAAAGGACAATGATCAGATCTTCCCTCAGGGGGCAGGAAACTGCGACTACCTTTTGTCTTCTGAAAATGACTCATGGGGAGGGGGGAGAAGGGAATCAGCCAGGTGACAGGACACTCAGGTTACCACCACAACTCCTCCCTCAACCCCTCCTTTCTGTAATGTATGCATGATGTTTCTGGGGGGTGGGCTTGACCTACAGGATGGGAATTTCAAAAGTTTTTATAAGTTCTGTGTCTTTCCTCTCTCATGCAAGTGAGGGGAATACCCTGTTGCAACAGTCAATAAAGGCCAAGCCTACAGGCTGCTGTTTTGCTCCAAGTTATCCTGGTTGGTGTCTTTGTTTTTGTCCAAGGGAGCCCTCGGATTTTTCCGGTAACATTAATCTCACTCAATAAAAATTCCTGAAAACAGAACAAAACTGAGCAGTGTACAAAACAGAGAATTAAGATGATAGAGAAAGGTATGTGTGTACGTGCATATAGTGGTACCTCAGGTTACAGTTGCTTCAGGTTACAGACGCTTCAGGTTACAGACTCTACTAACCCAGAAATAGTACCTCGGGTTAAGAACTTTGCTTCAGGTTGAGAACAGAAATCATGCAGCGGTAGCGTGGTGGCCGCGGGAGGCACCATTAGCTAAAGTGGTACCTCAGGTTAAGAACAGTTTCAGGTTAAGAACGGACCACTGGAATGAATTAAGTTCTTAACCAGATGTACCACTGTATAGAACTGACACAGCAACACTATTGGATAAAATGGAAACGTGCAGAATGTTAGAACACAAGAGCATGTTGGATCAGGCCAATGGGCGCCCTTCTAGTCCAGCGTACTGTTCTCACAGTAGCCAACAAGATGCCCAGAAACAGGACCTGAGTGCAACAGTGCTCTCCCCACCTGTGGTTCCAACAACTGGTATTCAGACACAATCGGTTCAACAACAGAGTTAAAGAATAGCCATCATTGTGAGCAGCCTGTTGTAGCCTTATCCTCCGTGAATTTGTCTACAGTGGTACCTCTCTTTACAAACGCTTCTGGTTACGAATGGTTCAGGTTGCGAGGTCCAGTAACCCAGATGTAGCTGCTCCTGGTTGCGAACTTTGCCGCAGGATATGAATGGAAATTGTGCACCAGAGGCGCATGCACAGCAGGAAGCCCCATTAGCCAAAGCGCACTCCAGGATAAGAAAGGTTTTAGCTTAAGAACGGACCTCTGGAATGAATTAAGTTCATAACCAGAGGTGCCACTGTAATCCTCTTTTGAAATCATCCAAATTGGTGGCCATCAACACCTCTTGCAGGTGTGAATTCCATAGTTTAACTATGTGAAGAAGTGACAATTTGCCGGTTAATAAATGGCCAGGAGGGTCTCCTCAGAAGACCTTAAACATTGGCTCGGTCTGTACTGGAGGATACAGTCTGCACAAACACATGCAGGGGAAAAGAAAATGAATACTGAAAGCAAACCCTCAAACAAGAACAAACCCACCCAATATATTATCCAACTTGATACAGAGCAGAAGAGTCCCTAGGCTTTTGAGCTGTTTAATTATCTGAGCTGGTCTGGGTGCCATTTGCTTCCAAACACCTGATTAAGTATCGCAACACAGCTCTCATTTTTCAGGGGCAGCAAATGCTTTCAGGGCAAAGATCAGATTAGCGGTGATGTCTACATACATTTCCCTATCTAGAAGTCAACTTGCATAAATGACAAGCAAGAGCAATATATTCCTGATAAAAGGGAGAAATGAATGGTTTATATCTTCCTCCAGATTTTTATTCTGCTATGTGTGACAATCTGCATGGTTTGTCAGCCTCCATGACGGCAAGAACAATCCATTCAGGATGGCAGCAAATCTTAGGCCGATGGTTTGAAGGCATGTGATAGAGTCCACTTGCTAAAGCTAAGCAAATCTGAGTCCGATAATTGCCTGTATGGAAGACCACCTGGGGTGGCACCCATATGGATGCTGCCTTGAGATCCATATTGAAAGAAAGGCAGGATATAAACGTAAAGGTGAGGAAACAAAAAATAAACAGTCTATGCCTGACTGTTCCTTTTACAAATATGCAATCATTGCTGCTACCATCAAGTCAACAAAAACAAAATAGGATCTAAAGGTAGCTTAATAACAATAGGTGGAGCAAGAGTTGCTGATTGGTGGAGACTAAGTGAAGGTAACCTCTTTCTGACTTTTGTACAGTGCTACAAGGGACAGGCAAATCTGTCAAATTCAGTTCCCCAAAGTTTTTCATTTCCCTCACTCTTAAATTCAGTCCTCCACATTTCCTAATCAGTTTGTGATTAGAAAAGCCCTCATGAAAATTCATTGGCATTTTCATGTCCATTTCTTGTGCGCATTTGCACATTTTCTTAACATACATATTTTTGTAAAGAATTTCCACCTAATATAATGCAATTTGTTTGCTATTTTTACAAATATGTGCATTTCTATGCACACATTACTCCACTGTATGCTTTTTTGTTGATATTACGTGGCTGGAGAACTGCACTGCAAAATTAGGAGAAGCGGAAATTTCAAAGGATTGTTGCATTTCAGTTCACTTCTTATTTCATAAAGTGTGAATTACGTAATTGCCTTTAAATGTGAATAGAATGCAATTTCTCCCCCATCCTAGATGTTATACACACACAACAGAAGCCTAATAATGTATTCTCAATCACACCGAAGAAGTACAAATAAGGCTTTTAAAATCCTTAAACTGCATAGAAATATTCTCTCTCTGTTTAAAAGGCCAGAGAAAATCAGGAGAAAAATAGTAGGAAGGAAGGAAGGAAGGATCTAGGTTGGGAGAATGAAGCAGATGTGGAAAGAGCCAGGGGCCACAAAAAATGAGGTTGGGGCCTCATGTGGTCGCCATGCTGCAGGTTTGCTCACCTGTGGTTTATAGAATAGTGCCTAGACTGGCCTTGCCCTGAGGCCAATGTCCACCATGAAAAAGTACCATCTATCTCCATTTCCCAAAGGAAGACCAACAATCACATCTATATTTCTTTCTACTTTCCCCCATTCATCCTTACTGGGCCTTCCATGGATGAATAGAGTTGGTTAGTAATTCAGAGGAGTATTGATTACTGTATATTAAATCAAGCATGAGTCAACTTTTGACCTTCAGCTCCTCCCTTCAGCATGGCAGGGTGAGTTCCACTGCAAAGACTCAAAACAGCCTTGATGATGGAATAATGCTACTTTGCCCTTCTCTAGGGAAAAGTGTCCAATTCTCTCTTATTTCTATCCAACAGCTCCTGGCTGGCCTCAGTCCACCAGGAAAAGTTCGTTATTCCAGCAGGAAGTGAATCCTGAAAGCCTTGAGAGCTCCAGGCACTGCCATAAATACAGATTAAAAGGCAATTGAAAAACATTCAGGAAGACACTTTTAGAAATAAACTGCCTCCTGCAGCTGGGGTGGGATCCTGGTTAATGGGAGAGGGGAGGGAATGTATTTGCACACATTGTGACCATCAGGGTTCTTAAACAGACTGCATGATCCCACTGAGACTGGGAAGGCAGGGAGTTCAACAGTAGGTGGCACCAAAGCCATTGACAGGCAGGGCCAACTACCCCAGTTTGCCTCCTCCCTGCTGAGTCCTAGAAGGGCAGCACTGAGTTTGATTAAGCCGACAGCCAGGGCCACCCTAGGGACTGCTTATAAATAAGAAGAAAGGCAGGTAGGGGTTAGCTGATAGCGAACTGCAGTTGGTGGGGGCACTGCCCCATTTGCCCAAATTGAGCAGTCTCCACTGCCATACCAGAAGTGGGACTGGAGTCCAGATCAATGGGTCTTTTATACCACAGGTCATCACAGAACACCAAATGATTCTGGTCTCTCCTGGGCTCCAAACACATGTGGACTTCAAATAGGGAAATGACACACTGCCTTTGAGGAAATATAACAGGAGGCACAAATGTATCCTGCATTTAAAAAGACCTTCAATGGCGTGTAACTGCCTATTTCCAATCCCCTGGCAATGTGAGGTGAGGCCGGGGCAAATTGGGGGGGGGGCTGGCTGACGGAGCAACTAGATCCTTCTGCATCTTTCTACCACTGAACTACCTTTCCTCCACCAACAACATCACCACCAACGTTCTATTCCAGTAGTTTCAATGGAAGAGAGTTAAACACACATTTTAGCAATTCTTCCATTAAAATCAAAAAGAATAAAGTCTGTCGGGCTCTATGGAACTCAAAAAGTCTTCATTTTGAGTAAAAATGTGTTGGATTGACTGTACATCAGCCTACCAGTGATTCCTTCCTAATGCAACCTTCTGTCTTATTGCCACCAACAGGCATCTGAAGGCTGACAGATCACATGTGCAAAATGCTTTATGTAAATAACCTACACAAATATTTTTAAAAGGTATAACTCACCCTGCCGTTTCCACTCCACAAATCTCTCCAGATTTAGCAATTCCTATTTTTAGTTGCAAAAAACCCAAGTTTTTAGAATACCACTTGTATCCCAGACGTCTCATACACATCCCTTTCTCTCTTGAAGACAGTTTTCTAATTACAGATACATGCCGGGAGACAATATTTGAATCTGGTTAATTTATAAGTTACCTTGAAGGAAGGTTTTCCCCAGTGAATTTAAGACATTATCTAAAATTCCATGTTTCACCCACAGCTGTCAAGCAAGCAATTTTGCCACCGAAGGATCTCCATCATGTGCAATGCTAGCCCATGAAAACAAAAAAAAAGGGGGACAACAATCGCATCATTAAAAAGACAGCAGAAGTGGTGACTGATGCCCATTGGCACTGGTAGAGTGGAAGATAGGAAGACCAACAGTGGAACATGACAGGCTGTTCCATCCTCGGGACTGGTTGTAAGAAGGCAGGCAGCCAGGGGTTAGCTAAATGCAAACTGAAGCTGGTGGGGCACTGTTCCAGTCGCCCCAGTGGACGAGCCTCCACTGGAAATGCTAGGAGCACAGGAACACCAATGGCTACTAGACCACTGAGTATGTTCTACCCCACAGTTGGAGGCAGTATGCCTCCGAATGTCAGTTGCTTGGAGTCATAAAAGAGGAGAGTCCTATTGCTCTCAGGTCCTGCTTGAGATTTTCCCAAAGGCATCTGGTTGGCCACTGAGATAACAGGTTGTTGGACTAGATGGGCCATTGGGCTGTTTTTATGTTGTTATTAAATGATGGTGTGCAAAAAGATGAATGAGCCCTACCACGTTAATCATCCACAGACAATCCTTCCAGACACATAGTTGTCAGGCTTTGGGGAATTGGCTTTCTCCCCCCAGGGCAGTAGATAAGAAAATCAAATGAAAGGAACATCTTACCAGTTAGAAACTTTAATAACCACAGTGAAAGAACAACAAACACATCTCCTAAAAATGGCAGTGCTCCCAACTAAAAATCACACCCCCTTCCATCCCTATTAATCTACGTCACTCCTACTTCTTGTGATCTGAGCTTGTACCCTCTGCACTTTCTGTTCTCAGACTTTCTGAGCTCTTCGTGACCTTGGGGAGATTGGAGGAATGCTGTCCAATGACGTGAATCTGTTAAACGTCTCTCTTCCAGTGTTCCTTCTCCTAGCTGTTCCCTATCCAGTATTTTCTGCCTTCTGAACTATGCCCCTCTGCCATCCACTGTTCCAAATCTATACTGTCCTTCTGCTCCTGGGAAGATTCAGGAGCAGGAGCAGGAGCAGGGGGAGGGGGTGGCTCCCACTAGCGGAGGAAGAGGAGTGCGGGGGGAGCACACTGCCCCTGGCCGCACGATCCCGGTAGGGTGCCATCATGGCTGCCCCCCCCGCCCACGCTGGGTGCCACGCCCCTGCAGGTGGTGTGCCCCACCCCCAGGACATGTGCCCCTCCCCTGCAGCAGCACGCCCCACCCCCAGGACACGCACCAGCCCTGCCACACCTGCCCCCCGGTGCCAGAGTATGACGCTCCGCCACTGGTGGCTCCCACCATTCCTCCTCAGTGCAGCCCTCCTCAGCATGGTCCCTGACAACAGTTAAGGGAGGGCTGCAGCTCAGTAACAGAGCAACTGCTTTGCATGCACATAATCCCATGTTTTATCCACAATATCCCTAGGTAGGGCTGAGTAGAACTTCCTGCCTGCAATCCTGGAAAGTGGTTGTCAATCAGTGTTGACAATACCAGGCTAGATAGAGCAATGATCTGACTCAGTGTAAGGCACTTTTCCATGTTCCTTCCTATGAGAGAGGAATAGAGCCAGAATATACACTCCTTTTTGTTTTCCTAGTGATGGGCAATCTGATTCAGATTCAGTGATATGCACACTTTTTCACTGCAAAAGAGAAGTGTTTTAGTTTGTTTATCCCCACCCCCAGCCCCTTGTAGTGCTAATCAGGTATTAGTAAGGTTGAGATTAAAATGCAAGCAGAACTGAATTTCTCTCTCATTCCCAATGCACTTGGGCAAAATCCCTAACTAACAGCCTGATTCTATGGATGTTAACTCAGAAGTCCCATAAGCCAAGAGCAAAAGGTGATTAAGACCGTGCCATGTTCAGCCACTAATGACTTTGCTTTCTTTTCAAAGAAGATAGTATTTAAACACAGCAAAAAAGGCTAGATCAGCATCAGAGACCCACCCCAATCCCTCGCCATAGTTCCTGCAAGCTGTTTAGAGTTTAAGCCATGTAAGAAACATTATAAGAATGCATGGTCGATTCGTCATTCTTCTGCTGTAAGATTGGTTAATTCCACTGACAATAACTTATTCCAGATGAGACAGACTTGCTAGAAACACTAAGAGAGATCAATACTAAAAATACATTAGATCTGAGTTAAGGCTTTTGACTTTCTTTCTTTCTTTCTTTCTTTCTTTCTTTCTTTCTTTCTTTCTTTCTTTCTTTCTTTCTTTCTTTCTTCCTTGTGGAGGCTTTGCAGGCCAAACAATGGTGACTCAAGTAATTTAGTCACTTACCATTAATATGGTGCAGTCCTCAAGGACTCCCTCTTTTGTGCAGCCTCACTTAAGTGGGTGAAAAATGCTTGCTTGACTCCATGCTTTTCGAAGGAGCAGGTTGCATCAATGCCCCACTTCATCTGGCATTCTGCTCTCATGAGCAGAGCATGAAAATTATGGCCTTTACCGTCATGTCTCATGGGCATTGTTACAGCTCTCCTACCCCGTAAATTTTGTCTAATGCCCTTTTGAAACTCATCTAAGCCAGTGACTGTCATAATCTTATGGCAAGGATAGGGGAGCATTTTAGCTCAAGGGCCACATTGCCTCCTGATCAGTCTTCTGGGGGCCATGTGCCAGTGGTAGCTGGACCAGACATTAATACAGACAGAGTGATATATGTGGCTTTGTCCAATAACCTGCATTCCAACTACACATTTCTAAACAAACACCTGCCCTCCATCTTCCATCCAGGCAAGCCGGAGGCATTCTCACAATTCAAAGGCACATTACAGCCACACAAAAGTACACTAAGGTCACATTCAAACCATACATTCAAGGCACTATGATGCCACTTTTAAAAGTCATGGCTTTCCCCAAAGGATCCTGGGAACTGTAGTTTGTTAAGGGTGCCGAGAGTTGGTAAGAAGTTACTATTCCCCACAAAGAGCTATAATTTTCAGACTTTCCTGGAAAAGATGATTAATTGTTTAACCACCCTGAGAGCTGGTCTGGTGAGGGAAGTGTTCTGTGGATGAAGTATGGCTGCAGAATTATCCTGTGGGCTGGAGAGTGACAGGCATTTACCCCTCAGGCCTGAGGTCCTCCATCCATGTCTTATAGCAACACGTTCTCTAAGGGCGTAATCCTGTGGTCCTTCAGGGAGTGGTCTAACAGATGTCCAACATTGCAGCCTTCACTTTCAATAAGTAGGGAAAGAGGAAGTCTGCCCTTAGTGACCTCTTTGTTGTGGTCATGGGACCTCCTGTGATTTGTCTTTTGCTGTTGCCAGGGAGGAAAAATGGGACACACCTAGAGTGGATATGCAGGTTCCAAAAGGTCCCTCATTGCCAGCAAACTCACAAAAACAACAACAACAACAACAACACTTTGAGAGGCAGATTAAGTGGTGAAATGGTGCTCAAATCTAAAAAATATCAATAGGAATCAGGCAATAAAATAAAACACTTAAAAAAAAAGAACTGCAATATTCATTAAAGATAACACTAGAAGTTATGCAAAACCAATCAACTAAATAATAAAAGTCCAGACAGATGAAGGGATACATCTCTTCTATCTCCTGGTTACTTTTGCAGCTACAAACTGTGGCCACACAGTCAGGGTTGGAGGTAAATTCTCTCTCCTCACTAAGTGAGCCTTTGGTATGTGAACCTGGAACCTGCACCCTGAAACCACTGTCCACCGTTTGCCAAGGTGCTCATGACAAGTCTAAAGGGCATCCCCAAGGGCCCCCCCCCAAACCAAAGGCAGTGGAAAGTTAGGAAAAGTGGCCTTTACCCCAATCCTCCCTCTGGTGTTTATTTCTCTACTTCCGTCCCCCGCCTGAATTAAATGCCAATACTGACCCACCTCACTTCAAAAGGCCAAAGAAAAACACCCAACAAGGTGGAGTAGGCAAAATAGAAGGCTCCCCCCCAAAAAAAATCTTCTCAGCCCTATAAAAGGTGACTAGCAAACCCAACAATATAAAGAGAGGGAGGGAAGAGTGGGGGGGGGGAGGTGCTGAAATGAAGAGGAAGAAGAAGAAGAAGAAGAAGAAGAAGAAGAAGAAGAAGAAGAAGAAGAAGAAGAAGAATTTCTCTCTCTCTCTCTCTTAACTCCACCCATGGGAGAAACAACTCAAGACTTCTCAGAGGGAAACTCAAGAGTAGGAGCCACATTCCCCTAACATTGCCCTAGAGATGGCGTGCTTGTTTTCTAGCAACCATTACCCCCATCTTCTAGCCTGGCCAATGGGAGAGCAATAATTATTTCTAAAAGTGCACGTATAAAAACGAAATGACACATGCAAATTTTATGCAGATTTGTGCCTTATTTTGTTCTCCCTCCCTCCCTCCTCTCCTCCTTCTGGTGCTGCAGAAATGGCCAACCTAAAATCTGCTTGTATTCATAGGAAGCTCAACTGCAAGCGACAGATTTCCCTTTTACAAAACTTCTGTTATCACTATCGTTGAAGCAGGAAAACAGAGTTAAAAGGGGGGGGGGGACCCAACAGAAATTCTGGATCACCCTCTCTGTGCCAGGATGATAAGTGAGGAGCAAGATTTAGGCCTGTTTAATCCAAGATTTTAAGGTTGCCTAGCAACAGGGAAATGGCTGCCTGAGAGCTCATCACCAGAGTTGTTTTAATATTTACTTTGTCCATATCCAGTGCACAGTAAGCACTTGCTGAGTGAAAAAAAATAATAATAATGGAGAAGTCAGAGAAAGTCTCCCAAGAAAATTTGCTAATTGCATTGAACTGCCCTTGAGGTTCTTTGGTTTTTCTTCTTCAGCTGATCAAGATTCTGTAAATTTTCCTCAAGTTTCACCTTGTGCTAAATTCATGGACAAGGTAAAGATAAGATGAGCCTCCATAAGAAGGCTTCTTAAGATTTCTATAGTCCACAGATTCAGACAAATGCTCAGACAGGAATGCTGACCTTGCCAACCTCAGTGACCTCACCGCCGCTCCCCCAAGTAAGCAACATTGTCCCCCCGCCTGCTGGGAAGTTAGCTTAGGGCCATGAGTGGCTACTAGCAATGATGGCTATGCTTTTGTTTGCAGGCTTTATATGGGTATCTGGTTGCCCACTGGGAGAACAGGCTACTGGACAAAATGGGCCCACTGGCCTGATCCAGGAGACTGGATCCTATGCTCTTATTTTAGTGGTTGGCCCTTCTGGGGTGCTGCAATCCTGGAAGAGACTCAAGGATGTTGGGTGTTGGTGCCAGACCTCATTAAACATTCCTCTGTACCAAACAAAAACAAACAACTCCATAGTATTCTGAAATAGAAAGTTGACATATCAAGGAGAGAGCTAGTCTAGAAACCCGACGTGCTAATTTTCTGAGTGCAGGGCCTTATCTAGTAAGGTAGCATGGAGGAGCAATGAATCACAATGAATACCCACCAACAGTCTAAATTGGTGTAAATCATGACACAAGTTTACTTCCTCATCTACTCTTTGATAGGTCTAGATGTGTTAAGTCAGGCACTGTACAATATAAGGTTTTTATTTATTTATTTCCTTTTTGAAAGTACCGTATTTACTGGAATCTTTTCTGGCCACTTTTTTTGGCCAAATTATGTTATGAAAATTAAGGTGCACATTAGATTTGATGGCACATTGACATTCGCCAGCAAATACTTTTTTTGGTTTCAAAGTTCTGAAAATTGAGTTGCACATTAGATTCTCAAGCATTAGACTTGAGAAAATACAGTAATTATCATTCCAAAAGCAAAGACTGTAAATTGTTAAATAGAAGATAAATGGACAAAAAAACCCCAAGCAGATTCCCCAACTCATCTTAACAATGTGGATGTTTCTGGAGCTAAACGACGTCTTTGCTCAACAGTATCCTTTCATTATTCGACTGTCACAGCATCTCTCCCCCTCCTTCCTCTCTCCATGCCAAAATTGTGTTTTGATTAAATAAAAATTCCTGTTGCATATTTTGACACAGCTGACTCAAGATCTTAGTGCTGATGCCTTGATGCACCAGGCCCATAAATGCAAATTGAAGCAATCACACAAACACAGGAACAGAGAAAAAGAGAGAAAGCGAGAGAGTCATTTAAAAACGCACACACCCAAAAAACAAGTTATTTGATTAAACCTGCATTAATTTGTTCTTCTTAGAATCCTCCCCTCCCTTATATGGTAGGGTTGAAGAGAAAAAGGCTTCACCAGAGCTCCAAGAACACACTATTGGCCTTCAGGAACTTTTGCTAAATAACTCTCATGAAAAAGAAAACGTATGAGGATGGGGGAAGGATTTATTTACCGTAGTTTACTTTCTGAACTAGAACAACTTGATCCAATGCTCATCAACTTTCTTGTGGATCAGAATGCAACTCCTTGTGCATTTTGTACTCCCTCAAATGTCACAACACATTTTTGGTGTATTAAAAAGTGTGCACAAAGATATGTATTTTACATAAAAGTTGACTATAAATGTGTATTTTACTGGTGAGTGCATTGGAAAGCATTAGGAACCCAAGTGCTTAAAAGAGCACCTCTCTTAATATCAACCATCTCAGACCCTGCAATCAGTAGCGGAAGCCCTGTTGGTGGCTTTGCCTGGTTGTTGCTGACCTAGGACAGGGCCTTCTCAGTGGTGGTTCCCCATCTGTAGAATGCCCTCCCTGTGAAGTGTGTCTGCATTCCTCATTAACTTTCAGGAGGAAATTAAACACATTCCTGTTGTGCCAGATATTTAATGGAAGAAAGATACTGCTCATGGCAACTCTAAAATTATTAGCTGTGAGCATATGTGATGGTTTGTAAAATGTAGATTTTAAAAAACTGATTTTGTTTTTGCAAACAAAACAAAACATATTTTATATTTTTAATTATACTGTTTTAACATTTTGGTATTTGCTGCCCTTAGTTCCTTTGGCGGGAGGAAGAATGGGATAGAGATTGAATAATCAGCATCAACATCTTTAACAATACGGAAACTGGATTGCTACCATGTGCTCTACATGGTGCTGTCTTTGAAGACTATTCAGAAATGTCAGTTTCTGTCCTCAATGTGGCAGCTGGAATGTTGACTTGAGCAGCTTATTGGAAGCCTATCAGACTATCAGATAGTGAGATGTGTAGTAGGAGCTCTTTGAACCCCAACATCAGGGGGTGGGGACCACACCAAGGTTCTGAGGCTTCGCTTGGTGTTCCTGCCTTGCCCCCTCATTGACAGAGTTCTGTACCTTATTGAGCCTTTCTATTCCAACACACACCCAACCTGTCAAGGTGATCGTGCTTTGTACCAGTCTGGAATTTCAAAGTACCTTAATTATTTAAATATTTCAAAACTTCTCTTTAATAAACATACTGCAAAGCAGTAGATAACATACAAAATTACAATAAAAGCATCAATGAATACTGGTGGTGCTAGGGAAAGGAATCCATGTTTCAAAATCCTTCTCTGAATAATACGGTTCTCAGTCATCATCTAATAGCCAGCAGGGCTGGTTCCTGCTGAGCCTTTACCAGCAGGGAGTTCCACAGAGCAGCTTATATTGTTGCAGCCCACCCATCTCTCTCTCTCACTTTAAAAAATAAAAACAGCTGGGCCTTTGATCTTTCGGCATAGCTCAACTGTTTCCTCATCTTGCATCTTAGGCCAACATGAGTGTTGGCTTATGGAGAGAAAAACAGGACATCTGTTTTCTTAATAAATGCAATGGCTCCTGGCTAGAGCGCTGAAGGTTGTGGGTGAAAGAATCAGGGCCATGCCAGCAGCATCCACCTGCCTCCAGCAGGGCCTGCCTAAAGTTTGAGTGATGTTGGACTTTCCTCCCTTTCTTTTCTCAGAGAGAGTCTGGAAGAAAGGTCTATTTTCCTAGGTGCCACCTAAATGAGATTGAATGCCTATGAGTCCTTTCTCCAGTTACTTGGAAAGCAATTTGGTGGTCATTCGGCTCCCCTTTTTCGCTGCCCTTAAACGGTTTGTTCATTCGCATCTGAGTTCCTTCATATCATCCTTATTGCACCCCGTAGAATTAATCGAGTGCAAGGTTTTCAGCGCTGCACTTGGCGCCCTTTTAAGCAGAGGCCCCTGTTTGCCTCCCCCTCCCCTCCCCTCCCCTCCCTTCCCCCCTCTCCCAGCTCCAGATGGAGTCAGGAATGATTAGCATTTGATGAGCTTCTGTTTCAAGGCTTCAGTCTCTTGTACTTTGAAATTGGAATTCCTTAGCCTGCAAGGGGACCCAGCCTCTGACAGCTGACTTATTGAACTTTCCTAAGCTGTAACAGCAAAGATGGCAAATCTATCAGTGCTGCCTCAAAGTGTAGAGGCATTTGTAAAAATGAGAAGTAAAGTGAGAAGGAGAGAGAGAGAGAGGAAGGAGGGAAGTGGAAAGGTAGCCATAAATTCTCCTGGAGGGACAGTGCTCCCAAATTTACCTCTGCTTTGAACTCTTTGATGGGCTTAATTAAACAAGAAGATGCATCTCATACCATGGCTGAGTTCAGCATCAGTTGTCATGTAGCTTCATGGCCATGACTCAGATACTTTTAATACTGCTTGACATTGATAAATTCAACAGGTATGGCTTCTCCTACCTAGTCATGAGAAAATCTGAAATCTGTCAATTTCAATTTCTCTCAGTTTCTCATTTTTCAGACTACAGTACTCTACAGTTAGCTTTTTTAAAAAAAGAAGTCTTCATTTAATTTAAGTCCTTAATTCATTTAAGTCCCCATTGAAAATTCAGCATTTAAGTGTGAAATTCTCCTATTGTATACATTTCTACATGCAATATTGCCCAATATACCGTACATATTTTTGCAAATGATTTTCCATAACATAATATATTTTTGCAGGTTATTTTCTCTCATATAGGCAGGTGGTATTGTTTAGTTGTTTAGTCGTGTCTGACTCTTCGTGACCCCATGGACCAGAGCACACCAGGCACTCCTGTCTTCCACTGCCTCTCACAGTTTGGTCAAACTCATGCTAGTAGCTTCGAGAACACTGCCCAACCATCTCGTCCTCTGTCGTCCCCTTCTCCTTGTGCCCTCAATCTTACCCAACATCAGAGTTTTTTCCAGGGAGTCTTCTCTTCTCGTGAGGTAGCCAAAGTACTGGAGCCTCAGCTTCAAGATCTGTCCTTCCAGTCAGCACTCAGGGCTGATTTCCTTAAGAATGGATAGGTTGGATCTTCTTGCAGTCCATATAGGCAAGTATATACACACTTTACCACAGCAGATAGATTTGTGTGGAGAAGTCCATGAAAAATTTGAAGAAGTGTGAATTTGGAAGGATAGCTGCAGCTTGGTCTGCACATGATTTCAGGAAGTGTGAATTGTATATTTAAATGTGAACCTTCAAATGTGAAATGGATCAAATTCACTCCTATTCCCACACCAGCATTTATGTGAGAACAGCAAGTACACCTCTCAGATTTGTCAGTTTGTGTGCTGATCAATTCCAGGAGCACATTTGAAAATGAGTGGAGTCATGTAAATGACCCCCCAAAGTATGGAGAAGACCCCCCAAAGTATGGATTAAACTGCAATTTAATAGCTACAGGGAAGCTCCATAGCTCAATGGTAGAGCACATGCTTTGCATGCAGAAGGTCTCAAATTCAGTCCTGCAAATCTCCAAGTAGAGCCAGAAAAACCCACTTATCTGAAACCCTGGAGAGCATTGCAAATCAGGGTAGGAAACACTGAGATAGATAGACCACTGTTCAGCTTCTTGTCTTCCTATTATTAGCTGGCATTCATTCATGAGAGTAGATCAGACATGAACACAATTCTTTGCCCAAGGGATAGTTCAGTTGGTAGAGTATGAGACTCTTAATCTCAGGGTTGTGGGCCCATGTTGGGCAAAAGAAACCTGCATTTCAGGGCATTGGACTAGATGGACCCTGGAGGTCCCTTCCAACTCTACAATTCTATGATTCTGTGATTCCTGGATGAGCCAAGGTTTCATTTTCTCCCTTCCTTCAATTGACTGCCATGGATTAATTGGCAAGAGCTATTTAAGAATAGACATGCAGGCCTCCACTGATAACTTAACGTAAGCCTAACATCTGGACATTCCCCTCCTTTGTAACTTTGTCTCCTTTCTCCCCTCCCTGTGCATTTTCTGAGGCTGAAGCATTTGGCAGCAAGTGCCTTTTCGATCAAACACATCCCTTGATTTTCAGTGTACTTCAATTACAGACACACACCCCTGTCAGATGCTGCCTCTCTATCCACTGATATTTTATGAAGCAACTCTGATGATATGGCAGAGGGGTGTTTTTATTTATTTATTTTGCAATCAGCAAAGCTGAGTGCTCAGGCTTTTCCTCCCTTTTATTGTCAGGCTAAAGGTAAGGGATAACACATGGGTTTCTACGCACGCGTCCCTCTCTAACCTCCACCCAGGCAAGCAAAAATCATTTATCAGAGTTCAATGACACATTCTAGGCAGGCAAAAACAGTCAAGGAGGGTGCAAGATAGGGCCAGTTGGGGATGCGTCTTACAAGGAGAGTTCTGAGGGCCAAATAGAGAGGCTTGGAGGGCCACATTCACTCCCAGGGCTTGAAGTTCGCAATCCCTGGGATAGCATATGAGAATGCTCCCCACATTCAGTGGAGAAATAGCCTTCCTACCTATAGGTAAAGGTGAAGGGACCCCTGATCATTAGGTCCAGTCGTGACCGACTCTGGGGTTGCGACGCTCATCTCGCTTTATTGGCCAAGGGAGCCGGCGTACAGCTTCCGGGTCATGTGGCCAGCATGACTAAGCCGCTTCTGGCGAACCAGAGCAGTGCACGGAAAAGCTGTTTACCTTCCTGCCGGAGTGGTACCTATTTATCTACTTGCACTTTGACGTGCTCTCGAACTGCTAGGTTGGCAGGAGCAGGGACCGAGCAACGGGAGCTCACCCCGTCGTGGGGATTCGAACCGCTGACCTTCTGATCGGCAAGTCCTAAGCTCTGTGGTTTAACCCACAGCGCCACCCACATCCCTGTTTCCTACCTATAGATGACAATTATTTTAATTACATTTATTATTGGATTTCCCCTAAGGAGCCCGAGGCAGCCTGTGAGGAAGGCTAGGCTAGGAGTTACTGGACCAGGGTGGCCACTCAGTGAACATTACTGATTGAGCCTGGGTCTTCCCAGCCATATTCAGTGTTCCAGTCCACAGGCCAAAGGGAATGAAATGACAGTCAGTCATGGAAAAATGCCGAATGCAGTTAAAATAGCCTTTCGCAACCTGGTGCTCTCTAGGCATTTTGGACTCATGGGCATCAAATGAAGCTAAATTTTGGAAGATCAGGACAGATAGAAGAAAGTACTTCATGGTTCAACTAACACAGGAGCCAATGGTGGCCACCAACCTGGATGGTTTCAAATGAGGATTCAACAAAGTCACAGAGAAGTCTCTCAACAGCTACAGACCATGATGTCTATCCCTTGCCTTTGCAGATGAAGGCCGTAATGCTTCTGAATACCAGTTGATAGAAGCCAGGAGGTGGGGAGTGATCTTCTGCTTGTAACTTTCCCCACAGATATCTGGTTGGACACTGTGAGAACAGGATGCTGGACTAGATGGGCCATTGGCCTGACCCCAGTAGGGTCGTCTTATGTTCTCAGCCAGCATGGCCAATAGTACTAAAATGAGGGATTGGAGTGATAGTTGTTCATTCAAAGAGTCAGGGATTCATTCCCTCATTGAATTGAGTGGTATCATTCTTTTGGTCTCTCCAACCATTAATTGGATAACTGTGGTAATTGTAGAACGAAAACATGCCAACAAACGCTGACCCCCAGGGATGATTGTAATTCATTCCAAGGATGATGGGAGTCTTTGGGTTCGGTTTATAATTACTGGGGGGCAATGGAAATGAATTATTTTGGAAAAACTATATTTTTTTGGGGGGGAGGACAGGTTTTTTTAAATTTATAGTTCACTTATCAATTTCACTTTTTCACATCATTCAGCCTATGGATGGTGACAGTTCAGGCAAATACTTAAGGATCAGAGTTCAAATACTTAAGCTCAGAGTTCAGTCAAAGAATCAGGGGAGATGGAGTCCCTCAGCATCTGGAGGGCACCAGGTTGGGGAAAGACTGGAATAGAAAATCTCCCCAGTGGATCAGGCCCTGAGCTATTTGTCAGGACAGGGGGGGTGGAAAATATTTTCATGAATTACATTCCTTCTCTGCCAGTTTGTCATTGATCCAAAAATGTTTCACCTCATTCATCCACTCCAGATATCCCCCCCTCCTGCCCTCGCTTGGATAGAAAAAGATAAACCAGTCTAAGGAGTTATCACCTTGTCACCTGTGTGGAAATCTATGGCCTTAGTAGATACAATTCATACTTAGGTGAAGACAGTCATGAAATGAAGGTTGTATTTACACTCTACAGTCAATGCAGCCTCACACATGATAGAAAAAGGGGGTAGAAGTTCAATGATGTGCAACTCGATTCTACACATTTGCTCAAAAGTGAATCCAACTGAGTACAATAGAGTCTGTGCCCCAGCAAGTGAGCATGGCATGGACAGCATAATGCTCCTGGATTCCATAGCGCGCCACTAATTGTACAGCCATTTCCACCCTGTAAATTAAATACTGACCTCCCACCCCAAGTATTTTCACCAGTCTTGTCAAAACTATTTTTGTTTTGCTTTTGTTCTGAATTCTACAGATGTTTAACCAAAGCAATAACCTCCAGATTTGTCTTTAGGACCCTGCCCATAACCCTGTGATGTTACAGCGTAAGTCTTAATTCCAGTAACGTGCTCTAGCTAAATAATCCATTGGCTTGACTGAAAGGCTAACTGCCATATGGCCCTCCTATTTCTCTCTGAAAACCTTCCCTATCTGGCCTGGCTCCACCCACCAAGGCTGATCATGGGCTCTTCTGGGCAGGGAGGAGTAGATAAAGACTTCCTTTCCCAATCGAACTTTTCCTGAACCAGGGTGATGTCAGCCACATGGAGGTGTTGTATCTTTAGACCTAGTATGAGGAACCTTTGGCCCTCTAGATGTTTTCCCTGAGATAAAGATACAGTCATACCTCATGTTACATTTGCTTCATGTTATGTTTTTTCAGGTTGCGTCCCGCAGCGACACAGAAGTACAGTGGTACCTCGGGTTAAGAACTTAATTCGTTCTGGAGATCTGTTCTTAATCTGAAACTGTTCTTAACCTGAAGCACCACTTTAGCTAATGGGCCTCCTGCTGCTGCGCCCCCAGGAGCACAATTTCTGTTCTCATCCTGAAGCAAAGTTCTTAACCCAATGTACTATTTCTGGGTTAGCAGAGACTGTAACCTGAAGCGTATGTAACCCAAGATACCACTGTACTGGAAAGGGTTACTTCCGGGTTTCGCTACTCGTGCATGCGCAGTAGCACTAAATCATGCTTTGCACATGCGCACAAGCGCCAAATCACACCATGCTCCTACGCAGATACGGCGCTTCAGGTTGTGGGCTTTTCATGTTGCGAACGGGCCTCCAGAACGGATCCCGTTTGCAACCAGAGGTACCACTGTATTAGAATTTTTGTTGAAAGAGGAACATATTTAACAGGTGCAAAAAAGACATCAGGGGAGGCACCAGTCTGATATGAAATGGGAGGACTTTGGAGTGTATGGCAATCCTTTTGGAGTCTGTGACAAAGCATTTAATAATGGCAGGCGTGCTTGGTTTTCAGGCTTCAATTTGTTATCATTTTCTGGCTTTCCCCCCTTGTCTAAACTGTAAAAATATTGGCTGAGAGAACTGACCCATGTCCTTCCCCTCTCTGTGCTGCTTTCTGGGTGATTTATAGTATGGGGCTGTGCTTTCAGATCACAACACCTACAACAGGGAGGAGGTGATACTGCAAAATAAAAAGAAGATGGGGAAACTCTTTGGTTAAAACACAGGGTTGGCCATGCTCAACTCCCTGGCTTAAGACAGGAGTTCCCAGACTCACCACCACCACCACCACAGACCACTTGAAAAGTGATGGTGGTCTTGGTGGACCACTTCATGATTTTAGTGTCTATGGTAGCAATTGTAATGTGGTGTGCTGGTCACTGTATGATTTGAATTTTTAATTGCTTCTTTTATTTCTTACGTTTTACTGTATTACAATTTGCCTTCCATGGGATTCAAACTGTAATGCAATTCACTGGTCCTCAGTGCAAATCTGATTGTCTATATCTCTTTTCACCAACCTATTTTCACTAGCCAGATATTTTTGACTACAACTCCCATCATCCCCCCCCCCCCGCCAGCCACCATGGTGTCATTCTCCATTGCCCTCAGTAACATTCAGTACAAATATGGTTGGCTGTGGGAGGGTGATGGGAATTGTAGTCCAAAACATCTGGAGGGCACCTGGTTGGCAAAGGATGGGCTACTCAATGTTGTGAAGTCATCTCTTTTCACTGTATGATCCCCGACTGAATGGAATTACCTATGACATTTATCCAGGAGGAAGAAGATAGAGGTGGCGGTGATGTGGATGGGCTGGGATTGTACTGAAACAGCAGCGGCTAGGGAACCCAATGGCAGCAAACATGAGTCTCCTCCTTGATCAAATACTTCTAAAATTTAAATGCCAACACCAACCCTGTATGTCTATTTGCACTAAGTGATTTCTGGGAAAAGATGCTGTCACACTGAAATTGAAACGAGTTAAAAGTCAAGCACAGCTCTTGATATGATAGCTGTGGTTAGGCCTGTGTGTAGGTGGGGTACAGTCAAAATATCATTTAGAACAGGGTTGCCTATCCAGACAGGGTTGGGCTCCATCTCCCATCAGCCCCAACTAGCATAGCCAATGGCCAGGAATGATGGAAGCTGAAGTCCAACAACATCTGGGTGGCCAAAGCATGCAAGAGATAGCTCCTGAGAGAGAGAGATGCCTCTTTGTAGATCAGGGATAGGGAAACCTGTAGCCCTTCAGATGTCTTTGGACTCCAACTCCCATGAGTCAGTGGTCAGGGATGATGGGATTTTGAGTCCATGGGCATCTGAAGGGCCACAGATTTCCCCATCCCTAGTTTAGAGTGTCCAAATGAAGGGTGACATTTGAAAGTCTCTTGCTGTCTCTTATCAAAGTGTTGGCTTAGTTCATTCGCTTCCTTTGACCGGTTAAATGTTGAAAAGTTGTTGTCCCACATGCCCTTTTTGAATGGGAGTTGGGAACTAACTTACACTTCAGCTTTTTTTTCTTAATGTCTCCTCCTGGATCTAATTACTCTTTAATTTAAATGCAAACACCAACCCAGGATGGCTCTTGAGAGTGAACAAGAGAAAAGGAAATGCGGCTGGAATCTTGTGCATGACGACCTTTTATGATACTATTATATAATAAGGAGCATCTGGAGTCTTAAAAAAAAACATTGTCTGAAGTGCAACTCTCACCACCCCATCCCCAATTTAGCCTCCCCCCTCCTCCCATCTGCATTCAGAGTTGATGCAAAGTAGCTTTGGGACACAAGGACATTTTCTTCACTGCCTATTACAACTTCCACCACATCTTATTTTATTTTGTTTTTGTTAAAGAAAAATACGTCTGGGTGTTAATGATCCTCCTGTTGTTACCTTTCATCCAGGTAGAAAGAAAAGTAAAGTTTTCAGCTTTGCTTCGAAATGATCCCTAACGTCGTTAAAGCACACATGCACACATGCACACAAAACCCTACTCTTCTCCATGGTTAAGTGATTCACTGGTGTCCCCCCCCCCCCGCATTATTTCTTGTGTAGTTCAACGAGACAAGGGCATTCAAGATAAAAGGGTTGTTTTTTGTCTTTAGAAGTTTCTTTGTTGCCAGGCTCCAAATTTTAAACGCAAGCTTAGCACACACATTCATACACGTGGGGCTTAAATTGTCTCCGTTAGAAAACAAGAGAGTTCACCTCTTTCATTTACTGGCTAAACAAACTGCCAGCCTCAGTAATTCTCCTTGGAGCTCACAAACTTCTTTCCCACATAAACTCACAGCACTGTAAAAGGAATCAAGCTAAAGGAACCAAATAAGTAGAGGGGGTGGATTTGAGGGGAGGACCTTTTAAAAAAAAAAAAGGACCAAAGAAGGCAATTTCTGATTTGCTTTCCATAACATCCGCAAGAATGGACAAAACTGTCAATTCTAGTCTCTGTCATTTTCTCATTTCTCATTAAGTCCATTTGCCATTTTTATGCTTCAGTTTGTGATTTTTTGAAAAACGTATCCATTAATTTCCCTCTCTTAATGTGCACATTTCTGCACTGAACGTTGTCTGTTAGACTCATTTATGTTGCAAGCAATTCCCCCTAATATAAAGCATATATGTATGTTATTTCAGGGTGCTAGGTCCAAGAGGCTGGTACTGGTGTAAAAAGCCCTATATAGTTTGGAAATCAGGATACCTAAAAGTTTGTCTCACCCAACTGAGCACTGAGCTCTGCAGGAAAGGGCAGATACCACCTCATCAGGAGGTACGTTTATGCAAATCAGTATTCCATAGACACCAGCTTCTAAGGGCCAAGGCTCTTTGGGCCTCCTCAATGTTTATTTTGAGGGGGGTTACCTCCCCATTGTTGAGGTTGAACGTGGAACTGGACACCGGACATCATGTTGAGCCCCTCAATGTTCTTCAGAAAATGGTGCCTCTGCAGTATCTTCTTTTTTCGTGATGTGTAAACACCTAAGCACAAGAGAACAGGGCAGACTGTATTTCATAAGCAGAGATGGCACCAGGTAGGCTTGTCTGGTAAGAGAGTTTCACCATTTGGAGCTGCCACAGATAAGTACACTGCAAAGGATTAGTGGTTTCTGTGTAAGAAATCTGACTAGCCATTTCAGGAGTTTCAGCTGCAAAACCATATCATAAGCCACATTTAGCTCAATGGAACTTACTTTTCAGAAGACACATAGTCTTGTACTATTGGTGTGGTTTTTTTTTTTTTTAAAAAAAGATATGAGTAACTGGAGCGTGTCCAGAAGATGGACAAATCCTATGGAGAATTTTCAAAGGCTTGAGTATGTTTAGCCTGTTGTGAGGGCTCTTTATGGCATTTTGTAACTAGCATGGGTAACCTGGATAGCTCTTAAGGCCTAAGTAAACATGTAAAATATTGACGGCATCATGAAAAATTCATTTGTTCTAAACATTAAACATGGATTCATAATATTTAATGTCAGTGCCGGAGAGTATTAGGGCAAATGAGAGATTCAGTTTATCCTCCTCCTTCCATTGGCTGAAATATTTATTTCGGCAACTCATGGAATAGTAGAGGATTCGGCTTAGCCCACCGAAGCATATATATATATACACATATATGAAGACACACACACACCAGATTCTGCCCAATATTTATTTGTAACATTATACCACTTAATGCCATAATTTGCGTGCTGAGGTCCCCCAAAACACCCCTACCCCAATACACATCACACATCATTTTTGTTTAAGGTTTTTGGCATAATTTTGGCCACAACTTTATTATAATACAATTTTGTGAGTGGTTGCTTAGGCATTGGTTATGACTAGCTATCCCCCCCGCCTTGGGGGATAGCACTGACTCCCGGATTCCAGCGAGAGTCAGTGTGGAGGAACAAGATCAGGGCAACTGGGGCTGCGCTACAGACCCTTCAGTTCCTCCCCGCATGCTCCTTGGGGTCTTACGTGGCCCGCACCCGATTCCAGGGGTTTGGACAAGGGAATGGTAAGCCCCAGAATTCCTTTAACGGAATTCCCATGCAGCAGCAGCATTGGAGGGGTAGGCACAGCCAATCCATACCCCTCCACCAACCAATTTAACCAATGCCTAACCGCCACCCGAGCCCTTACGCTCGCCGCCAACCACTCACCAACCAAACCACACCCTCAACCTGGACACCACTGCATCCAACCAAACATCATTCCCAATCGTGGAAAGATGAACCCCATCAGCCCTGTATAGGACCGCAGCCTTGAAGGAAATAAGAGGGTGAGGAATCACCAATCCGCCCAAGCCCACCACCAACTTGCCCACCATGGAATTAATCTGCTTCCTAGCTCGTTCAGCGGTCGCTGGGCTGGGACTACCCCGCCAAATGCGGCGTTGAAGCAACTGTGACCAAATTAATTTAGCATTAGGCACCATAGCCGCCAGATCCCTTAGGTCCTGTAACATAGCCATACGCAGCACATAGCAGGGAGTGGAAACCAGATCATTTTCCCCCAGCTGTACCACAATCGCCGAAGGAGGGCCAACCAGGAGGACACGCCTATGCATGAGTGGTAAGAATTCCCTCCAACGCATCCCCCTTCTGGAGATCCAGGACACCTGCATGTGCTGTGGGAGGCCCAGGCCATCTCCCAATCCAGACTGACGAGCTCTGTCAGCGGCCCAATGCACAATACTGTGACCCACTATCCAAATATGAATAGTGTCCGGACCTAGGGTTAAAACAGAAATGTAAGTACACAACCACATTATTTCCTCACATAAGCTTTGAATGCATCCAACCTCCACCGACCCAAGTCTTTTATCCTCTTCACAGATAAACCCCAGTGGGCAGCTGTCGTAGCAGCACCAATCTGGAAGGAGTGAGGAGCGAACTCCGAAGCCTCAAGGCCACATGCTGCAATGACTTTACGCAACACCTTGGTGAATTGATGCCGCACCAATGGGTGCCCATTTTCGTGAATAAACAGGGGCCCTTCACCCGCAGGACGCAAGGCCAGATACTTCCTAAGATCCCTTACTGGACAAGGGCCCCCTTCCCCAGTTGCCGGGAGCCTGATAACGGCTCCCCTACCTAGCTGATCCGTCTTCGAGTTTCTGATATTAACCTGCAGGTCAGACGGAGACAAACTCACGTCCTGCAACAACAAGCCCCTGGAACCTCCATCCCGCTTAGGTTCAAGGACCACCTCTCCTACTCTCATGGCCCCAAAGAAAGCTAATGAGAAGGCTGCGGAAAATAGACGAGCCTCGAAACTCAACCAACAGATGCTACACAGTTTAATGTGCATCTGTGCCAGCAACTCAAATGTGATGGGCCGTCTGGGAATAGGCCTAGAAGGAGTGAGTCGCCCCCATCCCTCCAAAGCTCTGCGCACCACGAACTTCCCACACGGATCCTTGTTAAAAAATGCCCTGCTAAAAAAGGAAATTGCTGCCGAATGAAGTCGCAGTGTCCTGGCCGCCCGGCGCATCTGGAATAGATGTGCCAAATATTTGAGCACCTGAGAGATAGAATGGGGGGCGGTAACCTCCCCAACGACCGTCTGCCCATTAAATACCAAAAAATCTGCCCAGGCCTTTTTATAAGACCTCAACGTAGAGGGGGCAACAGATGCAGCTACTCCCTGTAAAACTAAGTGCTGCCAAGGTTCCAGAGATGATCCGGGAAAATTTCCGGACAGTCTCGAGCCAGTGGCGCCAGGGACCTGAATCGCTCCATCTGAAAACGGGACAGAGCATCAGCAATCTCATTAGAAATGCCCGGAACAAAACGAGCAGAAAATACAATATTAAAACGCAAACAATGCAAAACAAAAGCCCGTAGCAAGGCTGATACCCTAGGAGATCGTGAAGACTGCTTGGCTAGTACATTCACCACTGCCTGGTTATCGGACCAAAAACAAACACAATGGTCCTTGAAATGCTCAACCCACAAGTGCACGGCCACTACAATGGGAAGGAACTCAAGAAAAGTTAGGTCCCGAGTGATAGCCTCCCCACGCCAAGCAGGAGGCCATCGTTCAGCACACCACCTCCCGTCCCAGAACAGACCAAACCCAAGGGACCCCGCTGCATCAGAGTGCACCTGGAAGTCATTATGGAGGTTCAAGGTGCCCTGCCACAGCGACACCCCATTGAATTCCCCCAGGAATTCCAACCAGATACGAAGGTCATCACGCACCTGGCTAGAAAGGCGCACCCTATGCTGCGGGGCCTGCAAACCCGCGGTAAGTCTGGCTAAACGGGAGCAGAATGGTCGGCCAGGGGTGACCACCCTGCAAGCAAAATTCAAATGGCCTAACAACGACTGCAGCTGTCGCAAGGTGACCTTCTTCAAGGGAAGCAATTCTTTGATGACCCTTTTTAAAGTGGTTATCTTATCGGCCGGCAAGCTGGAGGTTTGGGCCACGGTATCCAGCCAGATACCCAAATAAGTTAGTTCCGTAGAGGGACCCTCAGTCTTCCCTGCTGCCAACGGAACGCCCAGCTCCTCCGTTAAAGAAGCAAAGGCCCGCAACAATACAACGCAGTCCTCTGTATTGTTCGCTGAGGCCAATAAAAAATCATCCAGATAATGCGTGACTCTGCCCAAACCAGTTCTATTACGCAATGCCCACTCCAAAAATGAACTAAAACACTCAAAAGCAGCACAGGCCACAGAACAGCCCATGGGCATGGCCTTATCAAAGTAAAATCCTCCTTCAAACTGAAAACCAAGCAACCAGAAATCATCGGGGTGGATTGGAAGCAGCCGAAATGCCGACTCAATGTCGCATTTGGCCAATAGGGCACCAGGCCCAAACGTCCGTATCATCTTGATCGCGTGATCAAGAGAAGCATATTTCACCGAACAAAGCTCCGGGGGAATCACGTCATTTACTGACGTGCCTCTAGGATGAGAGAGATTATGAATGAGGCGGAATTCCCTCGGGGCTTTCTTAGGAACTATACCCAAGGGTGACACATGCAAATTGGGAAAGGGGGGGGACAGAAAAAGGACCCATGTAGTCTAGCATCCTGGTTCCATGGTGGCCAGCCAGATGTCCCTGGGAAGCCCACAAGCAGAATCTGAGTGGAACAGCACTCTCCCCAATTTCAATTTCCAGTAATTAGTACTCAGATGCATGCTACTTCTGGCAATGGAGACAGAACATAGCCATCATGGCTGGTAACCATTCATAGCCTTATCCCCCATGAATTTGTCTGATTGGTTTTTTAAACCTCTTGTCAAAACAACAACAACAACAGAAGGATTTTTTTTTATTTTGTTTCAACTATGGCAGACCAACATGGCTACTTACCTATAACTACCTCTTGTCAGGTTGGACTTGAGTTCCCACCAGCATGGTCAAAGGTCAGGGATGAGAGGAGTTGCTGTCCAACAACATTTCAAGGGCCACAGGTTCCCTATTCCTCTTTTAAAACAGAAAGGGAATGTTGCTGACTCTTTTCCTGGTAGGACTCCTGACACTGACAATTTAGAGGTTTTCTTCTGCCTTCTTTAAAATAATACCCACACACACACGCACTTTCATGGGCTGCAAATGTGCCAGCAAAAGTGTTTTCTGGGGGGGGGGGCAGACAATTTTGGTTTAGCCCTCCCTGTAACAACAAGAATAATCTGCAACAGACTGCAGTGATGTGAAATTACTTCCACAATGGGCAAGAGTATCCTGCCTCAGGATCTCCAGAGGTCAACTGGGGCACTTAAAGTTATGCTGCAGCTTCAGACTCTACAACTTGACTCCTTGAAGCTTAAAAGGACACAGTCTTTAAACTTTTCTAACTGCTATAGGGTAATGCCAAAAATGAAAACCTTGTAGGAATTATCATTAATATTTCAATAAAAGACACGATGCAGAGTTATAACAAGCTCGGGTAAGGCCAGCTTGATTAGTTTTATTTTCAGTTTAATTGCTTCCTTGATCGGACTTCAAAGTGATCTGTGTGATCTGTTTTCAACTCCAGTCCCCCCGTTTTTTCTTTTGGTGGGGGCAGAATGTTATATTTATAAAATCCTTCACCCTAATTCACACACAGATTTGTTTACTCACTATCTCACAGAGGCCGGAGGCAAACTCTTGAAGGAGAAAGGTGCTGTCGCACACCACATGGGAGGTTGAAAGTTGGTGTACCAGAAACTCTGATTATTGGGGGGGGGGGAATGGAGGGGTATTTGCCCATTGAAGGGGCATTTGTTCAACCTTCCTCGAAGGCATGAATGAAACTTTATTTGCACCAGCTGTCAGCCATAGCAACAAAAAGCATTGCAATATACAGAGAACAAAATAAAAGCTGATTACAAATGGTTTAGGCTCCTGAATCAACAGTCAAATAGTGGACCTTATTCTGATTGCCCCAGCTAAAAACCTTGCAACCTTTGCAGTCATCTGCTCCTCTTGATCTGCCAGGAGAAACGACACTGTGGCAGTGGTTGGGCGACCCGGAATGGTCAATAAAAGAGGTGCCAAATGTTCACCAGAAAGGTTCAGGAAAGGGCAGCCAAAATTATCCATGAGATGAAGTGACAACACTCCTATGGAGAAAGGTTGTAGCATTTGGGATTTTTTAGTTAGGGAAAAGAGTTGATTTTGTGCATGATGGGGAGAGAGTGGAAAGAGAATTTTTCTTCTTCTCCCTCTTATAACACTAGATGTCTATGGTGGCTAAGCCAGATTGGCCCATCTAGCTCAGTAAAGTCTACACTGACTGATAGTAGCTCTCCAGGGTTTCAGGAGGAAGGGCATTCCCAGCCATTCCTCGAGATGCTGGGGACCTTCTGCATTATGTCATAATAGGAGCCTTATCATTTCACAATATGGGTCAAGTACCTCAACCCTCAAACTGGCTGCTCACAAGCAAGGCATTGTATTTCATGAACAGAAGTGAAATCAGGCAAGATGCCCTGTCGAAAGGCCATCACATTGGATCCTGCATAATCAACACCCGAGCACTGTCTATAAAGGTGACTTTCCCCCTCCCTCTCATTTTTAATAATACACATGTTTATTAGCCCATCTGCACAATATCTGTGCTACATTTATTGCCCCATTTACACTCTGCGATTACAATGAGGAGAAGTAACAGTAGTTTCAAGGTGACCATTGTAATTCAAGGTAATCATTGGACTACTAAAGTGTTGCTACTGGAGATTATGAGGAATGTGATTAGGTAATAGTAGTCAATAAGAGCAAATGAGATTTTGCTTCCTGCTCAGAATCTAAGAGAGGAGAGGTGCAGCGGCAGAGGCTGTACATGGGGCAGTGACAGCTTTAGGACTTACAATGCACGATTTCCCCTTCACTGTTGTATTGAGCCAATGCTTCACCAGACTGGGGGGTGGGGCTACTAGAGAAGATCCCCTCTGACTTGTCACTAACCACACCGCTGATTGGTTGGCCTTCTCCCTCTGGAGACAACCTGCCCAATTCTAATCTACCTTAAAGGGTGATTGGTGGTGGTGGTTTATTAGATCTATATACCCGCCTTCCTTAAAAGATCTCAGGGCAATTCACAATATAAGCACACAAGATAAAAGCACAAATAAATAGTTTAAACAAACAAAAACAATAATAAGCCCTCTTCCACAAACACATTTAAAAGGCTGTAGAATATTAATTCGGCCTTCTAGGGAGACAGTGGACATGATTTTTAGAGGGACAGTGGACATGATTTTCACCGCTCGACAGCGGGAGGCAGTGGAGGACAGAGGTGCCTGGCATTCTCTGGTCCATGGGGTCACGAAGAGCCGGACACGACTAAACGACTAAACAACAACACCAACAACAGCTTCAAGAAAAATGCAGAGAGCATTTATTGACCTGACTAAGGCTTTTGACACTGTAAATCGTAATGCCCTGTGCACTGTCCTTCTGAAAATTGGCTGCCCAGATAAATTTGTGAACATCATTAGGCTCCTCCATGATAATATGACAGCAACAATTGCAGATAACAATGGCTCTCAAAGTGAACCATTCACAGTGGGATCAGGTGTTAAACAGGGTTGTGTTATTGCCCCAACTCTATTCATTATTTTCATTGCCATGATCCTACACTTTGTGTAGGATCTCCCCACTGGGGTAGAAATCATATATCGAACAGATGGAAAGCTCTTCAATCTGAGCAGGCTGAAAGCAAAGAGTAAGGTTACCATCACTTCCGTCGTAGAGCTTCATGACAACGTAGTGTGTGTACGCTCAGAGGATGACCTCCAAACCATCCTAAATGTCTTCACAGAAGCTTACGAAAAGCCTATCGAAAGGCCTATCGCTCAGCATCCAAAAAACCAAAGTGCTGCACCAACAAGTACAAAATAACCCCTCTTCAGCACTACAAATCCAACTCAATGGTGTAATGTTGGAAAATGTTGATCACTTCTCCTACCTGGGCAGTTATCTTTCCACAAGGGCTGACACTGATGCAGAAATCCAGCACCGCCTGAGCTCTGCAAGTGCGGCTTTCTCCCGTTTGAAGTGCAGAGTGTTTGAGGACTGGGACATTCACAGGGAAACCAAAATGCTTTTTTACAAAGCTACTGTACTACCAACCTTACTGTATGCTTGTGAACCACTTATGGACCACTTATAAACATCATCTCCAACTCCTCGAAAGATTCCATCAATGGTGTCTCTGAATTTTTTTCCACATCGCTTGGGAAGACAGGTGAACTAATACCAGTGTACTGGAAGAAGAAAAGATCAACAGTGTTGAAGCAATGATTCTTCAGCATCAACTTCGTTGGACTGGGCATGTGCGGATGCCTGATTATTGTCTTCCAAAGCAACTACTCTATTCCGAACTTAAAAATGGAAAGCGTAATGCTGGTGGTCAACAAAAGAGGTTTAAAGACAGTCTCAAGGCAAATCTAAAAAAGGGTAGTATAAACACTAACAATTGGGAAACACTGCCTGTGAGCACTCCAATTGGAGAACAGCCTTTACCAAAGGTGTCATGGGCTGTGAAGACACTCGAACTCAGGACGCAAGGGAGAACTGTGATAAGAGGAAGACACACATGGTAAATCCACACCGTGATCAACTCCCACCCAGAAACCAATGTCCCCACTGTGGAAGGACGTGTGGATCCAGAATTGGCCTCCACAGTCACTTACGGACTCATTGTTAAAACCGTGTTTATGGAAGGCAATCTTACTCGGCTACGAGTGATTGCCAAAGAAGAAAAAAGAATCAGACAAAGGCCTGGTTGAAGTGGAACATTTTTGCTTGGTGCCTAAAAATAAATAATGATGGTGCCAGACAAACCTCCCTAGGGAGAGCATTTCACAAACAGGGAGCCATTGCAGAAAAGGCCCGTTTTTGTGTTGCCACCTTCTGGACCTCATGTGGAGAGGCATGTGAAGAAGGGCCTCAGATGATGAACACACAGTCTGGGGTGGTTTATATAGGGAAAGGTGGTCCTTGAGGTACTGTGGTCCTGAGCCATTCAGGATTCAGGGTATTGAACCAGGTATGCCATCTTCATACCCTCCAACATTTCTCCAGTGAAAATAGAGATGTCTTATTCCATAAAAATAATTTTATAATTTATACCCCACCCATCTGACTGGGTTGTCCCAGCCACTCTGGGCGGCTTCCAACATACATAAAAACATTAAAAATAAACATTTAAAAACTTCCCTATATCAGGCTGCCGTGTGTGAACACTCTGTACGGGATGCTGCACATGCACAGTCCGTATGGACGTTGTGCATGTGCCACTGGGTGGTTCGTCCCACCCCTCAGCATCCCACCAAATGGAACAAATGGCTTACTTTTCATTCTAAGAAGGGCAGGTAATATGATGGAAGATACAAAAAACTTGGTGAATCTGAAGGCTTTCCAGGGAGATATTCAGCCCATGGTGGGGCTGAAGAGTTCTTGAGGTTACTACAGCTGCAATCTTCCTAGCAGTAGTATTGCAGTTTATTGCAACATCACCTTTGCCCACCTATTGCACTTTAGGAACAACAAACAAAGGAAAGTAAGATCACTCACAGATATAATGAAATCTCTCACAAAAAACCTCCAACATCGATGAAACATGCAGTTATATGAAAAGGTGTGGGACTCCCTGAACCAGACTTCCTCCTTTTGGGATTTGGAAGTAATCTGCATTGTAATACAATGCATGACTGATTGGGTAACATCAGTCAAAATAATGATATTGCCTGCCAGTCAAGATCTAAGAGAGAGTTTCTTCCCATTAAATTCCAAATCCATTAGGACTGAGGTTAGTGACATGCCTAATCTTTTCAGTTCTCTCCAAAGGCATCCTACAGGTTGATTCTGATTTTCTGACAGTGCTGAGAGTGAATGGGATTTATACATAGGCCATACGTTGAGAGGGAGAGGCTGGGAGAAAGTGTTTGTGTTGGCTCTGCAGCAAATAAATATCCATGGAGGAATTTTGGTGCAGCTTCCATTTAGAACTGAAATGAGTTTCCTCCCCAAAATCCCCCCCAGGACCATAGGAAGCTGCCTCACAACAAGTCCTGCATTGCAGGGGGCAGGACTAGATGACCCTCAAGGTTTCTTCCAGCTCTACAATTCTATGATTCTAAGTCAGACCAGTGGTCCATCTAGCTCAGCTTTCCAAGGTTGCAGACAGGGGTGTTCCCCAGACCTAACTGGAGATCCTGTGCATTGAACCTGGGACCTTCTGCGTGAAAAGCTTGAGCTCTACTTCTGAGCTACAGTTCTTCAAGAAACAGGAACATAGGGAGCAGCCTTTTATACTGAATCAAAACTTTGGTCCATCCCACTCAATAGTGTCTACACTGACTGGCAGTGACTCTCCGGAGTTGCAGACAGGGGTCTTTCCCAGCCCTACCTAGAGATGCCTGGGACTCAGCACTGGGACCATGGCATGCAAAACAGATGCTCTACCACTGAGCTGTGGTCTTCCCCCTGAAATAAAACACGACCCTTCCCTTAGACCATAACATGGCCAAAAATCTTGCCTGCATCTCTCCATACCCCCATCCCGTACGTGTTGTGCTCAAGGAATTGAGACTGTGGCCTTTCATTCTTCCACCTCTTTCCAAATCCCATAAAATGCAGCCTTTGCAACTCCCCCCCTTTAATGCTCCCTGCACCCCTCCCCTGGCATCTCACTGAAAATTATATTCTTTCCCTTCTCTCTTTCTCCCACCCCCCATCTCCTTCCATGATGGAGATTTAAAACACGGAGAGAGCTAAAAAATTTAATATGCACAATAAAATTTAGTATGTAGCTGAGCAAAAAGTCTATGCATCAAAAATTGGTCCAGTCCAGCAGTTTTCTAAATGATGTAGGAGAGAAATAATGGGGCAGAGTAACAGAAGCCTGACCCTTCTTTCCCATAAGGCTGGAAGATTTATCACCTACATAAGCAGAATGCTACAGAAAGAGATCTATTGACCACAGCAATAACTCACAGACCAGTAAAGCTTGTGGAGGCAAGAGAATTTGAGGCTGGGACTTGCTGATAGAACCTTTATTATGTGGTGCTCAGAATGGTTTTAAATAGCCTTGCTCTACAAGCCCCAGTTTTTAATATTACAAACTACCTTCACTCTTTATTTACAATATTGTTATTGTGAGGGGAGAGAAAAAAGGAAAGCAGGGAAGCTGGGGGGGGGGGAGAGTTGGCAGAAGAGAGTGTTCAGGATTTACAATTCAAATGGCAAAAAAGGTGTTCCTGTGTTGGTGGGGGATGGGGGAAGGGAGAGAGTCGCTCTGGTAGCATAGAAATATTTCTGAAATGAAAAAGGTGCTTTGCAGCGCAGTTCTCTGTAATTGAATATAACATTTAATGGAGGGTTGTAAAAAGAAAGGGGGGGGGGAACCCTCATGCCAAAGAGCTATTTCTCACCTGGTTTTAACAGGAAACATTTGTTCCTCTACAGGACCCTGTTATTGAGGGGTTGGTATGGGGTGAGGAACCTTGATTAGGATTAGTGCAGAACCCAGTTGGAGACCTTGTTTTATGAACCTTTTGACCACAAGAAAAAGAGGGATGTAAAAGGGTATCCATTTTCATCCTGGCCTGCCATTGTCACAACCAGTAGTGTTTCCATTTCAGTGCAGCTCTGTTTCCACCAGCTACTACATTGTTGAATCATGTCATTTATGTAAGTTACAAATATTATGTAAGTTACAGATATAGCAGCAGGCAGGCAGCCTCCTCTGTAAGTGGTCTGCTAATGGGGTTTTATTTCTTGACTTCCCATTGAAGCAGCTCCCTTGTGTAGCACACACACTGGGGACAGGATGCCACCATCCATGCATGACTTCAGAGAGAGGACATTCAGCCGCAAACATTGGAAATGCTTTGCCAAATAATTGCAGATATATTGCAGGAAAGCAGGACTTATTGGCCAGCATCCCTTATGAGACGGGTGGGCCTCCTCTATTTTCATAGCATATGAAGCTGTTCATTTTATAGCATGGCAAATTGCAACTTTACAATGGTTTCAGGCTTTAAAATAAAACCATATATGCTGTTTATTGATTTTGGAATATAAACATTCAGATAGCATGCTTTCTCTCCCCCCTCCCCTACTTTCCTGGATCCTAAAATTCACTTCATTTTTAAAAAGAGAAGGAGGTGATGTTGACGTATGCTCCTCTCACAGAGGATAATGGCAATTGCATTGGCGCTTGTCCGCTACATGTTTGGCAAAATGGAGGCATTCGCGTTGTGCAACCTGTTCTGAGCTGCATTAAATAACCCACTTTATTTCATACATTTATTACGGACATCTGGCCAGCCAAGGATCTGCCAAACCTTTCTGAAACATATCTGCTGCAGTCCACCATGAGCCCGGGGTTTGGCTTGGAAGACATTTTATAAATAAAGCATGCCTCTTTATCATTTGTGGCTATTTAAAGGTGATGCGACTTCATGCTTCCTCTTCTGTTTGAAAACTGGCTTTCAGCACACTTCCATCTTTTGTGAAAGCCTTTGTTGTGAGCTAAAAGGGGGGCGGGCTTGTGTCCTGGGATTCTTCACATGCCACATGAGATTCAAGACCAACAGAAGCTGAAGTCACTAACAGCATAAAAACATAAAAACAACCCTGCTGAATCAGACCAAGGGCCCATCTAGTTCAGCATTCTGTTTTCACAGAACATTACATTCTATAGCCCTTTAAGGGCTTTTTGATGGCTGGATATTTTACTGTATTTTATTGTTTATTTTTGTATTGTGTTGTGTGATGCATTGAGCCACTACCTTGAGTCACCCACCTAACAGGAAGACTGGAAATACGTTAATAAGTAAATAAATAACAGCCCCCAACATTTCGCAAATGAAAAGGGGGACATGCTTAGCCTTCTGCTGGTGTTCAAAGCAAGCACATGATTTGTTTCCTGCTTGGCAGGGGGTTGGACTCGATGGCCCTTGTGGTCTCTTCTATGAAGATTCTATGAAGATGGGGGCAGGGTCACGGACATTAGCCTTGTCCTCATTGTCCCTCTCCATATAGGGGACCTTTCCTGACTTCAAAGCTCATTCACCCAAACATACTTAGAGACACCTTTCTCACTCAGCACAGGTAGGATTGGGCAATGCGTGTGAGGTGCTGGCACTGGGGACAGAGATGGTTTGTGCACCTCAGTGCCTCTTGACAAGCCTTTCCCATCCTGGTGCCTTCCAGATGTTTCAAATTACAACTCCCATCACTCCAGACCATTACCCATCCTGGCTGGAGGTGATGGAACCTGTGGCCCCAAACATCTGGGTCACCAGACCCAAAGAGGATGCCTGGACACTCCCCCCTCCCATGTTGCTTGAACACCTGACGTGAGTGATTTTAACAGTTCTATGTTATATCCTGCCCACCTCCCTCTCTGCCTTACACATTGCTAAATATTCCACTCTTTCTGATTTGCAGCAAACTGATTGGCCCTGTTCTACAAACCAATACAGTGATACCTTGGTTTACAACCATAATCCGTTCCAGAGGTCCGGTTGTAAACCAAAACAGGTTGTAACCCAAGGCGCGCTTTTGCCAATGGGGCCTCCAAAAAAATAAATAAATGGTTGTAATCCAAAAAAAATAAAAATGGGCTGTAATCCAAAAAAAGGGACACACACTTCTGCATTTGACGTGGTTGTAATCCAAAATGGTTGTCATCCAAAATGATTGCAAACCAAGGTACCACTGTAACGTGTTTTTGGAGAGATTTCTGGTTAAACATAGAGTGGACAGACATAAATGTTCCACAATATTTTATCAGCCTTGATTTCACCACTATGTAAAATGGCTAGACTGCATTACATGCTGCATTAATGTGAATGCATGTGAATTTACATGCATGTTATTCGAAACAAGATGCATGGATCCTCCAGATCCAGAAGTTAAGGTGGAACTACTTTACAGACTTACTTGGGAGTAAGTCCCATCGAGCAGAGTATACATACTTAGCATCACCCTGTTGATGTTTAGAAACATCAGCTGGAATCTGACAAATGGCAAATTCAGCAACTCACAATAACAAAAATGTAACAAGGCATTCTTAAAAGCTAAAAATAGGGTATTGATTTGCCAGAGATACAGGAATGTAAGGGCTGCCCTTCATCAATAGGGGCAGCTGGAGTACACATGGAAGTGTTTAAAAGTCTCTCTCCAAATGTGAGATCTACAATCTTGCTTTCACAGCATAGCAAACCCAGAATAGAGATCCTTAGGATTCTGTCCCAGTTACCAAATTCTGAAAAGTTCTGTGCTGGCCCAGTGTATAAGCCAGTGGAGGTTAGTTTATTAGGGTGAATGGAGCATTGCCACAGTGCCCTTGGTCTGGTCTCAGCCAAACTTCTCCTGCTTACCTACTTGCTTACATATCTTTATAGTCCAGTGGGTGGCATTAGCTGCCAGCTTCCTCATCCTCTATAGCAGGGATAGGCAGCCTAAGGCCCGTGGGCTGGAAGCAGCCCAATCACCTTCTAAATCTGACCCAATCAGCTTGTTTTTACATGAATAGAATGTGTCCTTTTATTTAAAATGCACCTCTGGGTTATTTGTGGGGCCTGCCTCGTGTTTTCACATGAGTAGAATGTGTGCTCTTATTTAAACTGCATTTCTGGGTTATTTGTGAGGCATAGGAATTCATTCATATTTTTTTTTCAAATATTGTCCAGCCCACCACATGGTCTGAGGGACAGTGGACCAGTCCACAGCTGAAAAAGGTTGCTGACCTCTGCTCTATAGTGTTAGTTTTACCCTTGTATAATTTGACAGGGAGGAGGCTGGGGGCTAACTTAGAATGTGTTGGTTCTGCCTGCCATTGGCTCTTGAACCACCTACTGTTGACCTCCCTGTCTTCCACCCCACCCGTCCCAATGGGCATCACCCATCACTATCTGTATATGCGTAGAGTGGTCTACAGTTCCAGATGCCAAGATAGTATTAACAGGCTGAAAGCTCAGCAAACTGCTTCCATTCTTCAAAGCCCTCCATTTCCCACAGTTGTGGTGGGAGGAGGAGATTATTTTCCCAAAGCCACTCTTTGCCACAATATTGCAGAGCTGTCTGGTAATGATAAACGATGTACTTTGCTTTACATTTTCTTGCTGCTCAGTAGTAAATACAGGCCTGTTTGGATGTGTGTCCATTGTGGATAAATGACTTTGGCAAGTTGTGCCTTCTGGATGTGTGTTGCAACAGACGTGTGGCATGGGCACGTTCGCCACTCTATTTCATGGCTTCGTTCTACCTGAAGCAATTTATATTTTGAATAACAATGTTTTTCCCTCTCCCCTCTTTGCTCTATCCCCTCCCAACTGAAAACTGCTGTGGATTTGAACTGCCGCAACGTTTCACTCCTGCGGTGGTTAAGGACAAAAAATAGGACAATGGAACTGCTCGGCTGTTGAAGACAACCATTACTGGGCATTGATCCTTTTCGTGAACATGTGTAGTGCAGCCAGGTGATCCTTTATGGGACATTTTATGCTTACACAAATGCGGACAAGGTCTTTGTTGGCTAATGAGATTTATTATTGACCAGCTGAGGTGACTGTGCTATTGAAAAGTCTCTTGGATGCAAAGTATCTGGAGAGAAAATGTTTTGTAAAATGTGGGGATATGAAAAAACCACACTATTTATTTATTTATTCATTCATTTTTTTCTTTTCTTAATTTGATAACCCACCTTTGTTCCGGCATGAAACCCAAGATGGTATACATACATTCTGCAGTTGGGCACTTATCCAGGGACTGACCAGCAAGGGGCTGGCCTCATGTGCCATCAGAACCTCATCTTTGGCCATAGGAGAAAGATGGAAAGTTCTATCTTCTCCCAAAGCCAGATCTTTTCTTCTGGGTCTGGGGAACTATCCCCCCTACCCAATCCTAAGGGCCATATTCCGTTCTGATTGGTGGAACTAGCAGTAAAAGGAGAGATAATAATGGATGCCAGCGCTGTGGGTAAAACCTCAGCGCCTAGGACTTGCCGATCATATGGTCGGCGGTTCGAATCCCTGTGGCGGGGTGAGCTCCCGTCGTTCGGTCCCAGCTCCTGCCCACCTAGCAGTTCGAAAGCACCCCTAAGTGCAAGTAGATAAATAGGTACCGCTTTATAGCGGGAAGGTAAACGGCGTTTCCGTGTGCTGCGCTGGCGCCGGCTTGCCAGAGCAGCTTCATCACGCTGGCCACGTGACCCGGAGGTGTCTCCGGACAGCGCTTGCCCCCGGCCTCTTAAGTGAGATGGGAGCACAACCCTAGAGTCGGACACGACTGGCCCGTACGGGCAGGGGTACCTTTACCTTTTTTAGCCACACAGAACTGACAGTTATGTATGCACACAAACCACCCAGAAACTTAAAACGCATGATCATAGCTCAAAGACATATTCTAGAATAAAAGCACCCAGAACTGAGCTGGTGAGGGGCTGCACTCTGAGGAGTGTGTGTGGCCTCAGGAAATGGAAAGGCTGAGGGGGCCACATCTGGGTCCCGAGCCTGAGGTTCCCAATACCTTCCCCAATAATTCTCCATCACCCCACCCGTACCACCCTTGAGGCCATTGACTCAGGCTTAGAGATGTGTCTCAAATTTTTCACATTAGAATTTCTCTCTGGATTTTGTAGCTTTGGTTCTGAAGCAGGACCAACGTACAGTGGACATTCGGGTTGTGAACGTGATCCATGCAGGAGGCACGTTGGCAACCTGCAGTGTTTGCAACCTGCATCTGCACACACACGGGTTCATCACTTCTGTGCATGCGCAAAGCATGATTTAGCACTTCTGCACATGCGTGGCCACCAAAACCCAGAAGTAACCCGTTCCAGTACTTCTGGGTTTTGATGCATCTGTAACCCCAGAAAACACAAACTGAAACATTTGTAATCTGAGGTATGACTGTACTGGCAAATTTCCCATTTTGCCATTTCTTGTCTCTTCCCAAATTTTGTACAGGGACCTTAGCTGCCATTTTGTCCACTGTAGCCAATCCATATGCTGGTGCTCTCCTGTCACCCTAATGCCTCACTCTGTGAAAGGGTCCTTCCTCAGAGCTAGAGCGTTGTGGAATGAGGTGGCCACAGAGTTTGGCCCAGTCCACTGCTGCAGTAAATACCAGTTAAAAATTAGATCGTATTTGTCACAGTAGTAGCAAAGCAGCTGGTGACACTCCTATGGGACTTTCTGGGGCTATTTTGCCCCTGTCTGCCCCATGTCTCATACTGAGGAAGAACTCTGTGGAGCTAGAATCTTGCTTTTCTAGACTTATCTCCACTGTTGCCACTTCTGCATTCCACACACCCTAAATTAAATTAGATTTAAGAAGCCCAGGGCAGAAAATGTTAAAACAGTAAAATTAAAAGTAAGATAAAAACTTATTTTAAACAATCTAAAATACTTAGAAATAAATCTAAAAAAATTAGAAGAAATTGCATACTCTCACAATTATTAATTTCATGGTTGCCATCAAATGTATGGGTAAGCAGGAATGTTTTTACATTTCTCCTGATAGACAATAAGGAGGCTGACAGACATATCTCACCAGGGAGGACATTCCACAGCCACCACTGAGAAGGCCCTGTCATTGGTCAACAGGGCAGTGAGAGGCACAACCACCAAAAGTTCCTCACCTGCTAATAGCAGAGCCCGATATGGTTGAGGGAGATACTCCCTTAGGCACTAGAGCTTTGTACAATAGTACTAACACTTCAAACTTGGCTTGGTTGCTTACTAGTAACCAGTGTAGAAGTTTCAGAACCAGTTCTATATGGTCCTATCAGGCTACCTCACTCATCAACCTAGCAGCCATATTCTGAACTGGGAGTTCATAGGAAGGATGGGGAAGAAGTTAAAGGAGGAGGAAGTGGTAATAGTAGTAGCTGGGAGGGTGTTGTTGACTAGGCCACCTTAGGTATTTGGGTTTCATGGCTCAAAGCTGCTCATGAACTTGCAGGTCCCTGTCTCTGGTTTCAGTCCCAAACATTATCTGGGCTCCCCCCACCCACAGAAACCTTTGTTTTTCTTCTTTCGCTCCAAAGTACTGGCAACCCCCATCTGGAACATACATGGTGTGGAAGTTTCTCATGGAAGGGGCAGACACAAATGGCTGGTTCTGATTAGGCACAGAATACTTGTAATGCAACTTTTATAGGCATGAGAGTGTCTCCACTAATGAGAGTTTGAGAGGGATTTTTTAAATCTAAAGTGAAAGTTGCCAAGAGTAGAACATAACCTCAGGGTTTTCCTGTACATGTTCACTAATATTACTAAGAGTCTTCCAGAGAAACCTCTGAAGAGTCTGTTTCCTTCAGGAAGAAAAAGATGTAGAGCACACAGAACTTTGGGGAATTGAAAATGAATGAAATTTGCTATAAAGTTACACGGGATATACTGGGGCGGGGGAGAGAGCACAGTTTTTGGAATGCCAAAGCACCATAGCTTTCAACCTAATGAGGAAAAATAGAAGAATGGGAGAGGGAAGAAGACATCGCCCCGTCTCTTTATTTATGCATCTTGAAAATTCTGCAGATACCACAAAGCGTGTTCAGCTGCAGCTTAGTGGTACAGCATCTGGTTTGCCTGCAGAAGGTCTCAGGTTCAATCCCCAATGGCATATTCAGGAAGGGCTGGGAGCGACTCCCTGTCTGAAACCCTGGAGAGCTGCTGCCAGTTGGTGTAGACATTATTGAGCTAGATGGAGCAGTTGGAGACAAAAGGGTCATAGTTTAGTGGTAGAGCACCCACTTTGTGTGCAGAAGGTCCCACTTTTACTCCCCAGTAACTCCAGTTAGGGCTAGAGACCCCCACCTCAAACAGTGGAAAGTTTAGCCTGTGGCTGCCCTATCACGTTTTAAATGGGGTATGCCAAACAAATGTTTGGCTCATAGTTCCCCTTCTAAAGAAAATAATATATTTCCATAAGTGGTGTGTATATAAATACACCACCCTTCAAATGTTCTGAAAAATCCATAAAGATTTTTCTGTTTGGTGCTCTGTATCATCTTGACAAAAGATGTAGACATCTGGAAAGCTCAATGGTAGAACATCTGTTCTGCATGCAGAATGCCCCAGGTTCAATCCCTGGCATCTTCAGGAAGGACTAGGAGAAAGACAATACAGCTAAATGGGGAAATGGTTTAACTCAACATATTCCCCAAATGCTGCAGATATGGAAAATTATCAATTACAATAAAAAAACAAAACCATTAGAAGAATGTTTGGTAAAATGGTGGTGGTAAATGGGCTCTGTCTGGCTCCATGGCAGCTTGTGGCTCACAAGGGAAGTGGACAATGTCAAGTTTAAGTGGAGAGTAGAGAAGAACAGAACCTTGGACAGCTCCAGAAACTACAGAAAATGCCTCTCTGGGGTAGTCTTTAACTTTTGCAAGGCTGGGCAGACAGAAGTACTGTAACAGTATAAACATCCTCCGAGTTAGAGGATGGTAGGTGGGCTGTGTCTTCTGCACTGGAAGGTCCTGGACAATATACTGTTTTCTTTGCTTGGAGAAGGAGTTACATAGAGAAAGGCCTCTGAAGATACCCTCAGTTATTGGGAAGGTTTGTATGGAAGAAAGTGGTCCTTTAGTTGTTACCAGGTCCTAAGGCCATTTAAGCATTTGCTATGATTGTGATAATGGAAGAGTTGCACAATATGTTTCCAGCATGCCACTCCGTATTAAGAACGAGTCTGTTGGGTCAGGCAAGCGGACCCTCTAGTCCAACATCCTGTTGTCACAGTGGCCAACCAGATGCCTATGGGAAGACTAAAAGCAGGACTTGAGCACAACAGCACTTGCCTCTACTGAGGCTTCCAGCAGCTGGTGATCTGACAGTGATCCAGCACATGGCCTCTGACAGTGGCCTGGCCACCATTTCCTGCTAAAGCTCCCAGACTGCAAAGGGCAGAACAGCCTTTTGCTGAGATGGCATCTGCACACCCTTGCCCTAATTCATTATCTGTCTGGAATCGAGATTTTTTCTTTTTATTAGTAGTATTATTATTATTTCCTTTCCGGGGAGCATGGAAATAAGATTTTATTCGGCATTCCAATAGCCACCCAAGGGCCTCCGATAATGAATGAACAAACTACTTGAACGAGCAGCGGCGAGGGAGATTGCGTTTCTGCATTATTGCTGATGTGAACTATGGAAGCGTAGATGTATATTTGTGTAGTCTTATTTGCCTTGTATATGGCTGCTGTAGTTAATGTGGACATTTGCGCAATCTTCCCTGTGTTCGGTGACTTCCCAAGAGGAGAGCGGCGCTGGAGCCAATAAAAGCAAGCAATAAACCCCGTATTAATAATGCATGCAGAGCTATATGTTTTGTTTGGGATGGTGGGGAGGAAAGGGATGGAAAATGCGTAGCTTCTTCCTTCTCATTTAAATTTGGATGGCTGAAACAATGTTGCACATATATAGATGTAGATATATGATTATTCTTTCCAGAGCAAGCAGTGGCTCGGTAGCGCTGCATGTTAAGCAACATTTTAAGATAACATTTCCCAATACAATCACACATAGCATAAGCACTTGCTCCCAGTCACGGGCGCTGCTATTTGTGGAAGGAAAGGAGCAAAATGTAGGCAAAGATGCTCACTGCACCCAATCATCAAATCTAGATACTGTATATCCCTGCATGAAACAAAGTCCCATGAACACATATTCAATAGGTTCCCATTTGTCAGGGAGTGCTCTGATTTTGGAGCACCTGTCCCAGGTAAATCACTATCCCCATGGTATCCCTTTCTTTTGGGGATACCTTTTTAAAAAATATTAACCAATCAATATTTGGGAGTATCTAGAACTGCATTATGTCAGTCCCTCACCCCCCCCCCAACATCCCAGCCACTCTCTTTAAAACTTAAATTTCCGAACACAGTGTCTCCTGGTATATTCCCTCTCCCTTTAATGCTCTGTTTTGCTTTATTTTAAGTACATTCACATAACCCAAAGTTACCATCCATGCATGGGACATAACCTCATATTTCATGAAAGTCCATCGATATACATTTGTGTGATATTTGTCTAATGTACACATTTTTGAAAAGCAATCCCCCCAAATATAACATAGTTTTGTATGTTATTTTCACTAATACAGTGGTACCTCGGGGGTTACATATGCTTCAGGTTACAGACTTCAGTATCCCAGAAATATTACCTCGGGTTAAGAACTTGGCTTCAGAATGAGAACAGAAATCGTGCTCCTGTGGCGCAGCGGCAGCTGGAGGCCCCATTAGCTAAAGTGGTGCTTCAGGTTAAGAACAATTTCAGGTTAAGAACGGACCTCCGGAACGAATTAAGTATTTAACCTGAGGTACCACTGTAGAAGCAATTTTATGCACAGTTTGCCTTTCCCTTAATATATGCATATATATTTTTACACTTTATTTGGTTGGAGAACTGCACTGCAAAATTTGGAGAAGTGCAAATTTTGAAGGACGGCTGTGTTTTGGTTTGCATATTGTTTCAACTAGGAAGCCTCACCTTTAAATGCAAACTGAATTGAATTTCTCCCCCATTGCTAGTGACTGTGCAGTGATCCCTAGTATTTCAGCAGGATTCCTAAAAGTTCATAAGGGTAACTCTGTTTGCATCTGTGGTTTTGAGCTGACATACAGCTGCAATGCCTTGTGCTCATTCCCCTGCTACCTTTGCCTTCCCCATTTCCCAGTCTCTCAAGGGTGTTTTTTCTTCCCCTTCTTCCCCTCCATTTCCACTTTTACAGTGACTACAGTTTGATTAGTAACTCCTTGGGCAGACTGTTTTCTGCTTTTCTCACTAATGTGCCATCTGGTAGCATCTTCATTATCTGAAGCTTCATTCAAATGGGTCTAGCCACTTTTACACAGCAACTTTCTTGGAAGCAAGAGCTTTACCGGTACTCCTGCAGCAATGAGAGATTCTGACTGAGCATTACGAAGAACTTTCTGACAGTAAGAGGTGTTCGATGGTGGAACGGACTCCCTTGGAAAGTGCTGGATTCTTCTTTGTTGAAGGTTTGTAAAGAGAAAGCCACTTCCGCCCTGCAAAGGAGGTGGTATTGTGGGCTTCACACCCCATCTGCACAATTAAGGGAATTCCCAGCTGCATCACCCCCTGGCCAGCCAATCAGCTAGCTTGGGGGGGGCATGGCCTGCCCTATTTAACACAGGCACAGCTGGGGATCTCCCTCTTTTGCTGCCTCCAGCTGCTCCTGTTTCCCACCCTCCCGCCCTTTAAGGTTTTCGTTCCTTGACCTTGCTATGCACCTTGGTTGGTCACCGTTAAGGGGCCTGGTAGGAATTTTTCCTCTTGGCAAATTGGCACCAGCCACTTGTTTTTCACCTACTTTCTTGGTATTGGCAGTTAGGCATTGGTATTGGTATTGTTATGTAGATGGAAGAGGGGAGGAAACGCTATCACCTGCCCCACATATTGAAGGGTAGTCCGATAAAGGATTCCGGGGGGCGTGGCCCTGTCCGAAGCCTATGGAGGTGAAGGCCTAAGGCACGCCCCTGAGTGGTGACCCTGGGGGAGTTCCTAGTTGATGTGCATCAGCAAGACTCCCCCTACTGGTGGTTAACCCTTCCTGGACTTCAAGCAGATGGGCTGAAGCCGGATATAGTCGGTCAGGACCAATGCCTAAGCCAATACCGCTCATCACCTGTAACCAATAAAGTTGTGACCTTATTTAGCCCATTAACCTTAATAATTGTGTCATGTGTCTTTATTTCCACTGGGGGGGGGACTCGCCATGCAACTTGAATGACCATCTGTCAGGGGTTCTTTGGCTGTGATTCCTGCATCACGGAGGGTAGAACTGGACGACCTCTTGGGTCCCTTCCAACTCTACGGTTTTATGATTCTGATGGACGCCCTATCATTTCACTCCTGAAAACAGAAGGGCGGACTACAACCTAGAATTTGGTTTGATCCAGAAAGGCAGCTCCTAAGCTTAGCCTAAGAAGAAACATCTCAGTTCGTTTCATGTTAAATTCAGTGGCATCTCCCTCATATGCCGCTGACATTAAAGAAAAGCAAGCGCCACCAAGGTCGCCTACAACGTCTTAATCATGTTATCCCCTCCAATTTCCTTGACTCCCCTCTCCCTTGTACTTGGCTCACCAGCTTCAGCTTGGTTGCATAGGAGAGCAATGAACTGCTTGACCTCCTAGAATTACCTTATCTTCTTGCTTCCACATGTAAACCTCTTTCCTCCCCCCTTCCTTATCCCCCCTCTCTGTAGTCATCAAAGGCACTTGCTTTTTCATCAAAACTGAACATGTTAACTAAACCACCATGACAAACTCTGCGGCTTTGCAGTCAAATATGAACTGCTGGGCAGCGATGCAAAACAACCCCTTGATAACTCTCTTTTTTAAAAAAAAAGGGAAAAGAAAAGAAATTCTAGCTTGTTTCACCTCCCTAACACAACTGCTTTTTCTCAGTCCTTTTAACTTCATTGCAAAAGTTCCATTGAATGGGAGGCTGGGGTTGTCATTCATCCAGCTTGTACCCCAATTTCCTTGGGGAGAACCGGATTACTAAACAACTATCTCCTAGATGCAAGTTCCACCAGTAAGAACCTAAGAACATTTGAAGGGTCTGGATGGATCAGGTGACCCATCTGCTCCAGAATCTTGTTCTCACAGTGGGCAACCAGATGGCTATAGGAAGCAAGAGCACCCTCCCCTCCAGTGATTCCCAGAAACTAATATTCAGAAGCAGATTGCTTCCAGAAGGGGAGGTAGAACACAGTCATCAGGGTTAGTAGCCACTGATCATGTGAATTTATCCTATTCTTTATTAAAGCCAACCAAGCTGGTGGCCATTGCTGCCTCTTGTGGAAGCATATTATATAGTTTAACTATGCACGGTGTGAAGAAGGACTTTCTGTTATGTGTCCTGAATCCTTCCTCATTCAGCTTCACGGAATATCCATGAGTTTTAGTGTTATGGGGGAGGGGATACAGTTCAGTCTCCGATCTCTCCATGCCATTCATAATTTTACCCACTTCTATAATATCACTTATTATGCCTCCTTTTCTCTAAACCAAAACATCCCAAATGCTGCAACCTTTCCTCACTGGGGAGCCACTTCGTCCCCTTGATCATTTTGGTTGCCCTTTTCTGAGCTTTTCCCAATATTACAATATCTGTTTTGAGGTTAGGTAACCCAAAGTGTACTGAGTACTCCAAGTGTGGCTACACCATAGATTTGTATAATGGCATTATGAGATCAGCAATTTTATTTTAATTCCTTTCCTAATGAACCCTGACACTGAATTCTCCCTTTTCATAATGTCTGCCTGCACACTGGGTTGACATATTCATCATACTATCCACTATAACCCCAAGGACTCATTCAGTTCAGACCTCATGAGTATCTATGTGAAATTAAGATTCTTTTGCTCCAGCCTGCATCACTTTACACTTGTTTACACTAAATTGCATTTGTCATTTTGCTGCCCATTTGCACAGTGTAGATAAATGTTTTGGGGGCTCTTTCAACAGGAGCAATACCATGCCTCTCTTTCTCTTCAACCAATAGCTTACAGGCATAAAAATGCAACACATTCTTTACAAATTCATTGGTAGAACATCTGCATGTTCCATCCTTCAGTACAAACTGTTCTTTACATAGGCACTTATTCTGAGAGATACCATTGGTCCATCAGATTCCATATTATTTACAATGACAGGGAGCAGCATTTCGGGGTTTTAGGCAGGAGTCCCCCCCCCCCCAGGCCTACCTGGAGATGCTAGGGATTGAACCTGTGACCGTCTGCATGCAAAACAAATGCATTACCACTGAACCACAGTCCTTTAGGTCTAGTTTTAAAGGATAGCTGTGATTTGGTTCACTTAATGGCTTGGGAAGTGCAAATTGGGTAGGATACATTAAATTGCAGGTGAAACATATTTCATCCCCACCAGGTACCACCAACCAAACAGCAGATTTCCAAAGACAAAAATCTTCAAGCAACTTCATCAGAAAGCCACCCAATCCTGAGTGAAGTGCCCATAATTCACTGTTTTCTCATTTGCAATCTCCAGCCAAACCATACCATGTGCTTCATTTGCATGTGCTCAGCGGACATCATTTGACTGAGCTTTGAATACTGAGAGTTCAACTTTATTAACCAGCCATCCTTTCATTTAAAGAGCAACTGCTCACATCAACCCAACATGGACACATATTGATTGGACCCCCACCCCCCGGCTCTGCTTAAAAGATCTGAACCAAACTAATTTTGTTCACAGACTAGTGAGGCCTGGATTCCTTTCTCGTTAAAAGCCCCAAGCACATCCGGTGTACGTTTCAGAAAGCCGATGAATCTCTTGATGACAACATGCATAATGAAGAGACTCCATTCCTCGCCGAGAAGGCTAATTAATCATTAGACGAGCACTAGTAAATTTTCTGAATCACTGCATTTGTGACAGACATGTTGTTAAGCCAGCAGAATGCCCCATAAGGCACTGGCTTGCCCATCAGACAGGAGCGGTCTTATCTTCTTGCTGCAGCTTTCCAACACCTTGTTGTCGTCGTTAAGAAAATTATTAGAATCATAGAATCATAGAGTTGAAAGGGACTCCGAGGGTCATCTACTCCAAACCCTTGCAATTCAGAAATGACATCTACAGCATCCAAGCCATATGGTCATCCAACCTCTACTTAAAAACCTTCAATGAAGACGAGTCCACCACTTTCTAAGGCAGTTTCCTCCACTGTCTCACTGCTAACCAACATGTGGAAGAAATAGGTAATCACTCAGATCTCAGTTGCGATCAGAAAATTGACTTCCTGATGGCCTGGAGGAAAGGAAGATCTTCAGGTTCCAGAATGGAATAATACATCTTAGTTTGTGTGGAGGACAAAATAGAGTTACCTAATTTTCAGCCCAAAGGGCTGTTTTCAAACCATACACAGCAAGCAATAGTCACTGCTTTCCATTTGGATGTTCATCTTCAGTTTGTTGTTGTTTTCAGGAGCGAGGGAACGATGTGCCTGGGAGGGATCAGCTGGGGAGAGGCGGTGACATTGCAGTGGTTCAGGATAAAGGGAGCTATGGTGTGAGAGGTGAGACAGGCATAACAGGCCCAGCGTCCAGGCAGCTAATGACTATGGTGCGTGCCAGCCCCCTCTCCAACCTGGAGAATTGTGGTTGTCCTATAATACAGCCCTTGGGTCTGCAGATGGTGCTGTTGAATGCTTTGAGTAAGATCTCCCTCATCTATGACTTGGTTGTGGGTGAGGATGCTCACCTAGACTGCATTACTGAGACCTGGGTGGGTGAGCAATAATAATAATAATAATAATAATAATTTATTATTTATACCCCGCCCATCTGGCTGGGCCTCCCCAGCCACTCTGGGCGGCTTCCATAAAAACCAAAAATACAGTAAAATCACACGTTAAAAACTTCCCTGAACAGGGCTGCCTTAAGATGTCTTCTGAATGTCAGGTAGTTGTTTATTGCTTTGACATCTGCTGGAAGGGCGTTCCACAGGGTGGGCGCCACTACCGAGAAGGCCCTCTGCCTGGTTCCCTGTAGCTTTGCTTCTCGCAATGAGGGAACCGCCAGAAGGCCCTCGGCGCTGGACCTCAGCGTCCGGGCAGAATGATGGGGGTGGAGACGCTCCTTCAGGTATACTGGACCGAGGCCGTTTAGGGCTTTAAAGGTCAGCACCAACACTTTGAATTGTGCTCAGAAACATACTGGGAGCCAATGTAGGTCTTTCAAGACCGGTGTTATATGGTCTCGGCGGCCGCTCCCAGTCACCAGTCTAGCTGCCGCATTCTGGATTAGTTGTAGTTTCCGAGTCACCTTCAAAGGTAGCCCCACGTAGAGTGCATTGCAATAGTCCAAGCGGGAGATAACCAGAGCATGCACCACTCTGGCGAGACAGTCCGCAGGCAGATAGGGTCTCAGCCTACGTACCAGATGGAGCTGGTAAACAGCTGCCCTGGACACAGATTTGACCTGTGCCTCCATGGACAGCTGTGAGTCCAAAATGACTCCCAGGCTGCGCACCTGGTCCTTCAGGGGCACGTTACCCCATTCAGGACCAGGGAATCCTCCACACCTGCCCGCCTCCTGTCCCCCAGAAACAGTACTTCTGTCTTGTCAGGATTCAACCTCAATCTGTTAGCCACCATCCATCCTCCAACCGCCTCCAGACACTCACACAGGACCTTCACTGCCCTCACTGGTTCTGATTTAAAAGAGAGGTAGAGCTGGGTATCATCTGCATACTGATGAACACCCAGCCCAAACCTCCTGATGATCTCTCCCAGCGGCTGCATGTAGATGTTGAAAAGCATGGGGGAGAGGACAGAACCCTGAGGCACCCCACAAGTGAGAGCCCAGGGGTCTGAACACTCATCCCCCACCACCACTTTCTGAACACGGCCCAGGAGGAAGGAGCGGAACCACTGTAGGACAGTGCCCCCAGCTCCCAGCCCCTCAAGACGGTCCAGAAGGATGTTATGGTCGATGGTATCAAACGCCGCTGAGAGATCCAGCAGAACTAGGAAACAGCTCTCACCTTTGTCCCTAGCCCGCCGGAGATCATCAACCAGTGCGACCAAGGCAGTTTCAGTCCCATGATGAGGCCTGAATCCCGACTGGAAGGGATCCAAATGGTCCGCTTCTTCCAGGCGTGCCTGGAGTTGTTCGGCAACCGCTCGCTCTATCACCTTGCCCAAGAATGGAAGATTTGAGACTGGGCGATAGTTGGCCATTGTGGCCGCATCTAAAGATGTTTTTTTAAGAAGCGGTTTAATAACCGCCTCTTTCAGTGGGTCTGGGAAGGCTCCCTCACGGAGGGAAGCATTCACCACCCCACGAAGCCCATCGCCCAGTCCTTCCCGGCTAACTTTTATAAGCCAGGATGGGCAAGGATCCAGGAGACAGGTGGTTGGTTTCACTCGTCCAAGCAGCCTGTCCACATCCTCGGAGGTAACAGATTGGAATTGATCCCACTCAACTTGACTAGACAGAACTCTAGCACTCTCCCGCCCTGGCCCTGCTCCCACGGTGGAGTCTACTTCTTCCCGAATCTGAGCGATTTTATCTGCAAAAAACTTTGCAAAATCATTGCAGGAGAATATGTGGCCCGTACTGGGCCCCGATGTTACAGGTGGTTCCGCTAAATTGTGAACCACCTGAAAAAGTCTCCTGCTGCTGTTTTCTGCAGATGCAATAGAGACGGTGAAGAAATTCTTCTTCGCCATCGCTATCGCCACTTGGTAGGCTCGACGTTGAGCTCTAACCTGTGTCCGATCAGATTCGGAATGAGTTATCCGCCACCGGCGCTCTAGCCGTCTCAACGATTGTTTCATTGCCCTCAGATCCGTGGAAAACCACGGAGCTCTCCGGGCTCCATGCAATCAGAGAGGGCGCTTCGGAGCCAAACAGTCAATAGCCCTGGTTAACTCCGCATTCCAGCGGGCCACCAGGGAATCAGCTGAAAGGCCATCAACATGGGATAAAGCATCCCCTACCACTCTCTGGAAACCATTTGGATCCATTAAGTGGCGGGGGCGGACCATCCGAATTGGTCCCACCTCCCTGCAGAGGGGATGGGTCGCAGAGAAGTCCAGTTGCACCAGGAAGTGATCTGAGCAAAGTGGAGTTAGTCCCACCTAGCTGTGCTCACATGGCTGTTTGGAGCAGCGTCAAGGCCTTGAGAGTGTTTGTCCTTGGCAAACACTTGGTAACTGAGACAGAGTATGGATTCTGCTGTTTATCTTGTGCTTTGCTGCCCTGCAGGTTCCCTGCATAAGTTGACAGAGTTGATCTCAAAGGCAGTGTTAAAGACTCCCAGATGGTTGGTATTGGGGCACTTGAGCATCCATGCTGAGGCCATTAACTCTGGGGTGGTTCAGGATTCCATGGCTGCCATGACAGCCATAAGGGTGTCCCAACTTGCCATTGGCCCAATGCATGTGACAGAATCTTTCTTAGACCTTGTTGCAGTAAGAGGGTGATCTAACCACACAGGATATTAACACCAGTCACTTGTTATGGCTGGATCACTTCCTGATGAGATTTAGGCTTTCAGCATATTTTCTCTGCTGCAGAGATGGGGAACCTATTAGGATGGTCTGCCCTTGGAGGCTGATGGATCCAACTGGGTTGCAGACACACTGGGGAATGTTCCAGCTGATATGACTTGCACTCCTGCCTAAGCCCTGGCCAATATGCAAATAGCCTGGTCTGCCAACATGATCACACCCCTGAGCACCCTCTCCCTCTTTGTAGAGCCCACTTGGCTCCTTGGTGTATTCCAGAGCTCAAGGCAATGAAACAATGGTCTAATGCAGTCTAAGGCAGCTTCCTATGTTTCTGTGCTGTAGAGTACAACTCACATCATCCTTGAACTTTGTCCCCAATATCTGCTTTTTCATAACACTATTTCACAGATATGCATGGTGGGGGGGGGAGAGAAGGGAGGGGAGATATGAAATCTGTTCATTTGGCCAAAACAAAGTATGCTTTATAAATAGCATGCAACTCTTTTATGCAATTTATTTTAGAGCTTCTCTACCTTGGTTGCTTCAGGTTGGTATTGCTGAATTACCTCCCCCTCCCTGATTAATTTCATTATAGTTCATTAGCTGAGCTAATTAGAACATAGAGGAAGTAGCAACACAGGTGCTGGATGAGTTGCAGTTATTACATTAATGGGACCAACATGGCAATGGGACCCTAATTGTTAATCTGATTAGCAATTCTTCTGCTCTCATCAGAAAGGTGGCATCTGCTGATTGTGCTAATCATGGGCTTCCAGCTTGTACCTGAACTGCGCATGGGCAGTGAGATCAAACATGTGTCCTGTAAATGGCTATCAGCTTGGTTGTGTGGCTGGGTATCTTAAAACCTTGTTTGCAACCATGTCAAAACACCCCCCTTTCCTGCTTAGACTGTCCCACCAACTCATAACCTGGGGTGTTTAACAACTAATGTGACTAAGTGAAGTTTGTGCAGTCAAACAGGGATATGAGAAAATGCTGTTGGGCTATAAGTCAGCATAAAGAAAAGTTTGCAGTTTTGTGAGTGTGCACAAGGCTTTTGCTTTTATTTTATTTTTTAAAGAAACTTTAACTCTGGTTGTACGTAAGAGATTTTGGTTACCTTCATGAGCACATTTGTCTGGAAAAAAGAATAACTGGAATATGTGAGACGTACCACTGAGTAAATGTGCAGAGGATCAGGATATAAATTACCAACAGACAAATAAGTAGAAGTGTGTATGGGGGAGGGGCAGCGGAAGACAGAGACCAAACTTTGGCTTGTCAAGTCAACCAGAACAAATTAATGTTGGGCAAGAACAAACCCAAGGACTAACAAGCAAAAAGAGGTGTTCAAAGACCTCTGAAGCGGAGCCCAAGTTTATATACATCTAACATCAATGTCTGTGGAATTTGCACAAGCAGCATAGCCTGAACCTCAAATCTGCACTCGCTGACATTTCCCGTCTTCTTAAAATTGGCAGACTGAGCTGCGGAACCTAAATTTAACCTCCAGAGAATTGGCTGGATGACACTGGTGTTCTTTACATGTTCTGTTTAAGTCTCTGAAAGCCAATTTAGCCAAACACCTCCTCAAGAAAGGGGTTCACCTCTGATTCTGTCACTTGTTAGCTTCTAGTATTCTCTGTCCTTTCCCCCCCCCCCATTGTTCTTTTAATAACAACTCTTTAAAGTCTTGGAAGCTGGTCCCCATGAATATTTGAAAATGCCAGAGATCTGGCACTCATCACAGGCTTGAGAGCAAATAATGTCACTGCAAAGCAGCTATCTTGAGAATCGATACATTGCAAGAACTATGCAAGACCTGATTTTGACAATTTATATCCAATATCCCATCCACTTGAAAGAGAAGGAAGATGAACTGATACAATTAACTGTTTCCAAAACAAATGAAATAATACACCCCCCCCCCAAAGAAACAATTAGAGAGCTGGCAGTGACCAAGAATAGTTGGTATGTGTGTCAAATAAACACACAAAGAACCTGCTGGATCAGTCCAGTAGCCCATCTTATCCAGCACCCTGCTGGAAGAAGGGCTGGGAAAGACCCAGATTCCATCTAGTGGCATCTCTAGTTAAAAATACGTGAGAGAGCCTTGCCAGATGGAATGCATAACATTGGTCTAGATCAGGGATGGGGAACACTTGGCCTTCCAAATGGTTATTGGACTCAACTTCATTCCTGGGCTGGATAGGTGAATAATCTGAGTCAATATAAGGCACCTTCATTAGTTCATTAATGACATAAGAACACAAGAAGAACCTGTTGGGTTAGCCCAATGGAACCAGCATCCTGCCTCCACAACAGCCAGCCAGATAAGCCAATGGGAAGCCTGCAAATAAGACCATAGTGCAGCAGTAATCTCTCACTTGTACTTCTCAGCAACTGATATTCAGAGGCATATTGCCTTTAATAGTGGAAGCAATGCATAGCCATCATGGTGAGTATCTTGGGAACTAGGTTTAGGAATGCAGCCCTTGGGCTCAAAAGTTTCTCCCCACTGCTCTAAGGCAAAGACTCAGTGCAACATAATGGGTTTTTAAGAGTGTGAGAAATCTGATATGTTGCATCCATGCAGATCTTCTAGGGAAGGGGTTTTATAGCATAGGCACTACTACCAAACATACCAAGCCTTATCTCACACTAATCCCACATCCAATGGGACATGGAACGAAGCCTCCCAAAAGCTGGACCACCCTTGATATTTTCAATGGGTGGGCTGGTTCATGTGGTAAAAGCTGGCTCTTTGGAGACCTTGGTATGCAAATAATATAGAGTTTTAAATGTCATAACTTTAACTACTTACGTCAAGTGTTTTGCAGGCACTTGGGTGAAAGTTAAGAACACAAGACAAGCCCTGCAGCTGCAGGAAACCAAAGGCCCATCTAGTCCATCAGGCTGTTTCTCACAGTGGCCAACCAGATGCCTATGGGTTCTTCTACATCAGGGGTGGAGAGCCTGTTTGTGCCCAAGGGCAACCTTCTGGAGGCCACATGCCAGTGGTGGGCAGGGCAGAGGCAAAACTGGAGGAAGCAAAAAATATACATGTGACCTATGTACAGTAAGCCAGTTTCTACACACACTCACATGCTGCTTTCTATCCTCCATCCAGGCAATCCAGAGGCAATATCAGAATTCAGGGATGCATCAAAAGGTAAAGGTAAAGGTACCCCTGACCATTAGGTACAGTCGTGGCCGACTTTGAGGTTGCGGTGCTCATCTCGCTATATTGGCCAAGGGAGCCAATACAGCTTCTGGGTCATGTGGCAGCATGACTAAGCAGCTTCTGGCGAACCAGAGCAGCGTACGGAAATGCTGTTTACTTTCCCTCTGGAGCGGTACCTATTTATCTACTTGCACTTTGATGTGCTTTCAAACTACTAGGTTGGCAGGAGCAGGGACCGAGCAACGGGAGCTCACCCCGTCATGAGGATTCAAACCGCCGACCTTCTGATCAGCAAGCCCTAGGCTCTGTGGTTTAACCCACAGCGCCACCCACCTCCCTAATTGTATTGCGGCCAGGCAAAAACACTCCCGGAGGTTGCGGAGGAGGGCCAGATTGGTATGTGGCCTGGGAAGAGTGGATGTAGCCTAAGGAAGTGGTGTGGTGTAGGGTGAATCCCAAAGGCCAGACAGAGAGGTCTGGTCCCCAGGACTGAGACTCCACACTCTTGTTTTGAACCTTTTTCTCCTCGTGTCCAGCTTGTGGGCTTCAAAGAAGCACCTTGTGGGCCACTGTAAGGATGGTAGACTAGATAGATATTTGTCCAATCCAAGGGGGCTTTTCTGATGTTCTTACAAAAACAATACTTGCCTGCCTTAGGGACCTGTCATACAGAGCCCTGAGGTAATGTATGGGAACCCCTCTGAACATTAAAAAGAAAGAAAAATAGCCTTTGCCTTTGTGCAAATGGATGAGAAACTTGAGATCATGGACTTTGCTGGGTGAAGATGGATCAGATTTAGCCCTTTCCCACAGCTGCCTATAATCTATCTCTAATCTAAAAGGAAGTAAATAACAAATGGTTGTTTCTCTATGTTCTTTCCCCACTGTACACCTTTCAAAAATTTCAAAAATATGTGAGTTGTTTAAATATCCTTGATATAATAGAGATTGAGCAAAATAACTCAACGCTGAAATGCTGAAAAGAGGGCTACATTCTATGGTTCATCTTCAACTCTGTGGTTGTGATCCCCCTTGCTAGCCCTTCCATACACTTAAGGGTCATCTATCAATGATTCACCACACACTGAATAATGCATTTATATCACAGGCTAGTAGTAACATAAAATTATCCATAAATGTTTAATAAATATTCAGGAATGCTTTTGGTGCCTGTGTTATAAATGATAAATAAGTAACAATAGATTCCTCCTGCAATATTGATGCGTGCTGTGGTTATTGTTATGCTATAACTGTTCGAGAGGCCATTACTAACCCAGGGAATGGAGTGATCAAGGTTACAGATATGTTCGGCAAGCCATTTGTAATGAAACCTGCAACACTTATGGAAGGGAAAGGAATGCATTTGTACCAGTTGCTGATTAAGTGCGGGTGTCCTGGAATGTGTTTTTGTTCAACTCCATGTAGATACAAATGATATTTAGACAAGCCCCTTGTGTGAAGCCTGTCTTTGCTGTAGAAAGATTGTAAATTATTTGTAGGTGACTGTAAACTGCTTAGAACGTAGTTGTATGCAAGACAGCGTGAGCTTTGCAAATATGTGAGATGCATACAGTCAGGTTAACAGCAACCCAGATTTTGCACCAGTTAATGTTTCATTGCATGACCTGCACAAATTTTGTAAATATGCTGGACAGTGGAGGCTGCTCCATTTGGGTGAATAGGGGCACTGCCCCACCCACCTCTGTCCTCAGCTACTCCCACCTCCCTATACACACTTGCGGGCCTCTTTGCTTACAACCAGTCTAGGGAGTGTTCCTGGCTGTCACCTTTCTCCTCCTTAGTCTGCCCTACAAAAACTCAGCAGGGAGAGAAGCCCAGAATTAGCAGGCTTCATCTGTTATTGGTCTGGCTCCACCTACCATTGCCCTCCCTGCCTTCCACTCTACCAGTCCCAATGGCATTGGTCACCAGTCAAGCTTAGCAAAGCCTGTTTTCCATTATTCATACTGATCCTTAAAAGCATGGGTGCGGTTCTTTGAAAGCCACCCAAGTTGGTGACCATCACTGCCTCCACTGGGAGCAAATTCCCTAGTTTAACTATGTGCCTCATGAATACGTGCTTTCTTTTATCTGTCCTGAATCTTCCAACATTCAGCGTCATTGAATTTTGCTGCTTACCTTGCTTTTTCTTCTGAGGAGTCTAAGAAGTCCCATTTTCCCTTGCTTTTCTGACTTATTAAAAAAGAGCTCTACATCATTAACAGTGGTGCTATGCTCTCTCCACAGCTTCCTGCCAGTCACACTTCCTGGACTGCCTTGAGAGAAATGCCACATCGCATCACAGTGCACCAGTCTCAAGGCATTTCAGGAAGTGTGTCTGGTCAGAAGTAATGCAAGGCACCCTCTGCTTTTTCCTGCCGGCTGCACTTTCTGGTGACACCCTTTCAGGTAGGCAGCAACTAGTTCCTGGAAATGTCAGAGATATATTTTCTTCTTCCACAAAAGCAGGATAAAATTGGCTTCAGTTTTCACAAAATACTATTTGGAGAACCAAAGAGGGTTCCCGCCCAGTTGCTGTTGTTGTTGAACGGATGCATTCAGAAGCAGGACACCAGAAGTCCACAGTTTTTTTCTCTCTAGTTGTAAAGGTAAAGGTAAAGGTAAAGGGACCCCTGACCATTAGGTCCAGTCATGGCCGACTCTGGGGTTGCGGCACTCATCTCGCTTTATTGGCTGAGGGAGAGCCAGCGTACAGCTTCTGGGTCATGTGGCCAGCATGACTAAGCTGCTTCTGGTGAACCAGAGCAGTGCACGGAAACACCATTTACCTTCCCGCTGGAGCAGTACCTATTTATCTACTTGCACTTTGAGGTGCTTTTGAACTGCTAGGTTGGCAGGAGCAACGGGAGCTCACCCCGTCACGGGGATTTGAACCGCTGACCTTCTGATCGGCAAGTCCTAGGCTCTGTGGTTTAACCCACAGTGCTGCAAAGCCTCCTGTGTTCCACAAATGCCCTTCACCACAACTTTATTTAACCTCTAAAGGTAAAATCTAAGCTCAAACACTTAATAAATATAGCTCTCACTTTATAGCCACTCTAAACATTAGAAGGAATCACTTTTTCTCATAACGACATGTTAATGAGTGATAAATTGTAGAGGAAATCCTATTGAAGTTCTTATGACATCTCCATTAAAACAAAATGAGTTCATCATTATTAGAGCTTGGGCGATAAATAGCAAAAGAATTACCAAATAATTAGGCCATGATTTTACATTGTTAAGCTTTAAAGACTATATATTTTATATCTGTGAAGGAGCGAGGAGAGAGAATAGGATCCCTATCCTGGGTCCCACCCCACAGTCATTACCCGAGTCTGGCAGCTTGAACCAAAACCAGGCACAGGACTCATCCAGACTTCCTTTTGTGCTGTGTTTTTGGGTGGAAAAACTCAAATTGCTGTTTGTTCAGCATTAAAAGGAAAACTTTCCTGGGAAAAGTGCCATGACAAACAACAACAACACTCAAACAAGGAACTTTAAAGAGTGGACCACTGCCTAGAAAGCATGGTGCAAAAGATAAGTGGAGACGAACCCCTCCTAAAGGTAAGAAATCACCCAGTGGTTGGTTCTTCTTTGCTTCTCAGGCCTCCGGAACTTGACTGAAGTCAAATTTCTATCACTGTTGTGTGTCCAACATGTGTTATTGGGTTGTATTCAATGTTATTCATATTCAGAGAAGGCCCACTGAAATTAATAGGAACGGCTAACTTGGATCCATCAATGTTATTGGGTCTACTTTGAGTAGGATGTAGCTAGATACAGCCCATTAGGTGTACACCACACATGGCTAATGTTGGAGACAATACATTATTTCTGATTGAAAAAAATGGAGAAGTGTGAATTTCAAAAGGTGGCTGTGTTTGGTTTGCAAATTGATTCAGAAAGTGTGAATTAGGTAGGCAGGGTTGCTTTTATATGTGAATTGAATCAGATTTCTCTACTACGTTTGATGGCATGTCTAGCGCCATGCAGTTAGGGGAATGGAAACATCTATTTCAAGGGTAACTCAGAACAGATCACCTTCTACGTCTGTCTGCTTTTATGGCCATGGCTGGCAACTCAATTTTAGAAGAGGCCCTATTTGGTTTCAAGCCCTGGACACTAATTGCATAGCATCTAATTTTCATTTAACACCAAAGCCCGTGGGACAAAAGTTTGGGTTTCACACGTGCTAAGAAGGTTAAGTAAATAGGGGTGGGCCCAGGAAAGCCAGAAGGAAATATATTAGACAATCTTTGCATAAGCTATACAAGTTGTTTGTGCTGCAGAGTTTACCGCTTCTTGTTCAGACAAGCTCTCAGGGATTTGCTTCAGGTTCTCGTTACTACAGCTCCGAAGCTTCTTTTACTTGTTCACACTCCCTTGGAGCTTTAAAAATCTCCCTTTGGGTGTACTTGATGAGCTCCGTTGGGACTGTGATTAGGACTTGGTCAAAAGGAAGACAAAATGGAAAGGCTGTGTAATTTGGCACAAACAGGAATGGAAGTGAATATAGCTAGGTCTGCATTTTAAAGCAAACTGAACTAGTTTGTAGTTCCCTGACTTGTCCGCCATGCCTAGTGGAAGTTTATAAAGGAACAGCAGCTTTGCAGTTCAGAAGAGACAGAAAGGGTTCCCTCTGAAGAACTGGTGTGGGCATGCAGCCCTGTAGGAATACTATTTGCTAGCAGTTATGCTCTATCAGGGATGGCAATGTGGGCATCCATGGGTGTCGGTTTGCCCATTAATACCTCCTATGGCGCCAGCGAAAGGTCTCAGTAAATATTTTGTTTCTAAAATCTACAATACATACAAAGACCATTTGCTCTTCCTGCCCAGGTCCTCTTTGCACTGGCTTAGCCACTCCTGCAAGAAACAGCCACCCTTAACCATTGATGGTGGTGGGAGAGACATGCCCACACCATTTTGTGCTCTTGCTCCTTTTAGACGTGGCAGCCATTTTGTGTCATGCCACAACCCCATGGCAGCCATTTTGTGTTTAATACCGTACTTGTGCAGCACTGATTTTTAAACTGGAATGCATGGCACATTATCAAAATTCCTCAGGTTGGCAACACCTTGCCCACTGAAGTGTGGAGGCTGTACTAGTACTGAAGCCAAGTAGGTATGGATTGTTGAGCAATCTGGAAAGAGTGACTATAGAAGCAAGGTAGACAGGTAAGTCTTAGATGTTCCCTATCTTCGCTTGTTTTATGATGCGGTCATAGCTCAGCAGCAGAGAACATACTCTGCATGAAGAAACCCCCAGGTTCAATCTGCTGCTTCTTGAGGTAGAGCTGGAAAAATGTCCCGAGTGAGAGCTGCTGCCAGTCAGTGTAGAACATGTGTGAACTACCACCGAACACCCCAAATTTCACTTGTTGCTGAATTTTCCCCACCAATGAAAACATTGCCTCAACCTCCCCTGATGCCCACATGAAGCCTTAATTACTTGGGATCCATTTGCCCGCTTACCCAGGACGTAGAGGTGACAAAAAAAGCACCAGGGATTCAGTTGCTTCGGAGAAAAAGTTTATTGTGATCTGCGCAGAGGCCACCAGCGGAATTATTTCCAAAGGCTGGGGGGGCCTAAAACACGTAAGCAAGCAGTTTTTATACCCTAGCAGCACCTCCCAACCACCCCACCTCCAGTAACTTATCATATCATATTCCCCCCTTTGCCTTATGGCCTCATTGGGTGTTGCCAGAGCATTTTGGCAGTGCACTCCTTTCGCTTATCAGCCAAGCCTGCATATCTTATTTGCTCCAGATGCATTTCTCCTCCTGCTCTCCGGGCGTTGCCTTCCAACTGTCAATGCACCCCCCTGCCCACTCCCTTCACACAGAGATCTTGAATTCAGTTCTCCACATTTCAAAGACTTCATGAAAAGTCATCAGCATTTTACTATGAAATTCTACTAATGTACATGTTTTTGTATCAGTTTTTTTAATACTCACATTTTTGCAAAGCAGTTTCCCCAAACAATTTTTGTATGTGTGCTGTTTTCATGATTGTTCATTTCTATGTATTTTTTGGTTCATGGATGTTTGTGCACCCTTTACCCTAGTATATGTATTTTTGTACATGCCATTAGACTGGATAACTGCATTTCAAAATTCAGAGAAGTGCAAGTTTTGAAGGATAGCTGGATTTTGGTTTGCAAATTGTTTGGGAAAGACCGATGATTTGACGGTATAAAACAAGCATTCTATGTCTTATTTCCAAATATTTTAAAACTGCTGTGTAAATCTCCAATGCTCTCTGATCCTAGGAAACACTCATGGGAGATGATAATCAAATAGTGCAGCCTTTTAACTGATTTGTGGGCTGGGTCATAAGCATTCTTCGCCCCCCCAACTGCAAAGAGCCCCCTCCCTTCCTTTAAAGGAATATAATTAGTGCAATTGAGGACATGTTGCTGGATTTCTGTTCTTGTGCTTTGATGAAAAACCCTTTGACATGGGACCGAAGGATGCAAAAGATAATAAAAGGCTTGATGGCCCTACGGCCATAATTTCTGCCTCTTCTAAATGATGAAAAATTAGAAAGGAACATTGGAGGTGTCAAGTGACAAATTGCAAGCTGATGGGATAACGGGAGCCTCTTTGAGTGTTATCAAGATGTGATTAAATAGTTTATTCATTGCTGAACATTCATACAGGAAATGGAAATTATCCTTACTATGATATCCTGTGGTGTAATATTTTTCATTATGATAAGCTATTGAAAACAAACTATTTTATTGAGACGCAATCCATCTTCACCAATATTACATAAAGGGAACATGCAGCTCAGTTATTTTCTTATTATTATTGTTAAGGGAGGGAGGAAAGCAGATTCCTTATATATTATTTAAAAAATGTTTTCCCGAGATGCCTTGCATTTTCATTTCTTCTTTGACAGTTCTCACTTTCTTTTAATTTTATTTGTGTTTATTTTGTGTCTAGAGCTGAAATTTAAAAGGAAAGAAAGAGCTTTTGACTACAGCAGACAGCTCTAGACATGCAAGGTCTTGATCAGGGTAATCTGTAGGTCTGCCCTTGAAGATGATTTGGAGACCTCAAGTGGTCCTAAATGCTGTATCCAAGTTACTATCCAGGGATAGTAGAGCATGTGCAATACAGCTGAACAGAGGTTCATTTCCCAGAGTTCCCAGAGTTGGACTCTGATAATTGTAGGGTCTCCTAAGAACTCCCAGCATCCTTAACAAACTACAGCTCCGAAGATTCTTTAAGGGAAACCGTGGCTTCTTAAAGTATATAATATTACTTTAAATGTGTATTGCTGATGGCGAGAGAGAGAGAGAGGGGGGGAGAGGTGGAGTGCAAAGAGAGGGGGGCAGCATGACAAGAGATAGAAAAGGGGGTGGCATAAAGACTGAATAAAAAAGGGTAGCATACAGGAGGGGAGAGAGGGGGAGAGGGTGGCCTGGCCACTATTTTTCCTTATGTTGCCTCTGGCTCCACCCACCAGAATGTGTTCCTTTATCAAAAATGAGTCCCCTGCATTGGGGTGCAACAGTAAGTATGCCAGCCACTTCATTTATCCAAAATGAGCCAAATGAAATCCACCAACAGTGTCCGTTAGCAAGTTGGGAAAATGCTTTTCTGGAAACTTTCTGGATTCCTGGTAAGCCTTGCTGCCAGCCGATCCTTAAATTAAAATCTTCTTCTTCTTTGTCTTCTTCTCTTGAAACAGTTGCCTGGTGCCACCTCATTTTGCATGCGTCTTGAGCAACCTCCGTGCAGGCTGGAGGTAGAGAAGAAAAAGAGTTTCACACTAACAATTACAAATCCCATTAATAATGGAACAACAGTTTACTGCTGGCATCGTTTTGCATTTGGTATGAAGTCAGCTCTTAGAGAAGAAAGAAAGAAAAGAAAAAGATAAAACAGCTGTAATTAAATTAATGAGCCCTGTAGGTACCACAGGAAGCAAGCTGATACTCGGGATTCATACTGAGTCAGCTTGAAAGCCTTTGAAATGGGAAGGAAAGACAAAAGTTAGCACAGGATTCCAAGTTTGAGTTGTGGCAGGTCCCTGGGTGTTTACTTGCAGAGTAAGTAAGGGGATGGGCCATATCTCAGTGGCAGAGCATTTGCTTTGCACGCAGGATGTCCCCGGTTTGGTCCCTGATGGTGTCTATTGGTAGGGCTGGGAAAGAGCCTTCCTGAAACCATTGGAGAGTCCCTGTCAATCAGTGTAGGCAGCATTGTGCAAGGTGGTCCAATGGTCTGGCTCAGTGCAAGTCAGGTTTCTGCGTTCCTATAGATTGCCGGAAGAAATATCAACAACCTCAGAGATGCAGATGATACAACCTTGATGGCAGAAAGTGAGGAGGAATTAAAGAACCTTTTAATGAGGGTGAAAGAGGAGCGAGTAAAATATGGTCTGAAGCTCAACATAAAAAAAAACATGAAGATCATGGCCACTGGTCCCATCACCTCCTGGCAAATAGAAGAGGAAGAAATAGAGGCAGTCAGAGATTTTACTTTCTTGGGCTCCATGATCACTGCAGATGGTGACAGCAGCCAGGAAATTAAAAGACGCCTGCTTCTTGGGAGAAAAGCAATGACAAACCTAGACAGCATCCTAAAAAGCAGAGACATCACCCACCTTGTCAACAAAGGTCCGTATAGTTAAAGCTAGGGTTTTCCCAGTAGTGATGTATGGAAGGGAGAGCTGGACCATAAAAAAGGCTGATCGCCGAAGAATTGATGCTTTTGAATTATGGTGCTGGATGAGACTCTTGAGAGTCCCATGGACTGCAAGAAGATCAAACCTATCCATTCTGAAGGAAATCAGCCCTGAGTGCTCACTAGAAGGACAGATCGTGAAGCTGAGGCTCCAATACTTTGGCCACCTCATGAGAAGAGAAGACTCCCTGGGAAAGACCCTGATGTTGGGAAAGATTGAGGGCACAAGGAGAAGGGGACGACAGAGGATGAGATGGTTGGATAGTGTTCTCGAAGCTACCAGCATGAGTTTGACAAAACTGTGGGAGGCAGTGGAAGACAGAAGTGCCTGGCGTGCTCTGGTCCATGGGGTCACGAAGAGTCGGACACGACTAAATGACTAAACAACAAATACACCTGAGAGCAGCAGCAGGCTGGTTCAGGAGCTGCATGACAGGATTTGTGGCACTGCAGGAGGAATAACTAGGCAGTGACTACAGATTGGGGGAGCAATTCAATTCAGTTGCATTTAATGGCAAATCTGGTCAAATTCACACTTTCTGAAACTACATGCAAGCCGAATCACAGCCATACTTCTGAATTCACACTTTATCTGAATTTTGCGATGCAGTTCTCCAACCAAACAATATGTACAAAAATGCATATATTAGGAGAGCAGTGTCTCAGGGCATATGTAGAGTGCCCATTCAACACACCAGTGGGATGTGGCAATGGAACAGAAAAACACCAGGCAATTCTAGGTAGGATCATTAACATTAACACAGTCTGCCTAAAATGAATATATAAGTGAAAATAACATACCAAATGCATTATATTAGGGGAAATTGTGTATGTTGCTAAAAATTGCAGTCAAATATGTTTCTTAGGAGAAATCAGACTAATTCTGTTTAAATGAAGTTTCTTTTTTTTAAAAAAAAATGCAAATTGCTGCAGAAGTATGGAGAACTGGATTTAAGAATGGACAAATGAAATACAGAGAGCTGAAATGGAGAGATCTGTCCAACCTTCGTGGTGACTGCTCTCGGTGCTTGCTATCCTAGCCAATTAACTGCCAGAAATTTTTGGCAAAAACTGAAATGGGAGAGGAAATTCCCAATGTTTGCTCAATCACCCCAAATTTAGAATTGAAAGCAATCCAGTGAATATGATCAGTGTTTTTTGTTGTTGCTTTCAGACTGAAAATGATGCGCCATTTATTGCATCCCATTTCCTTTGCATTGAAATTAATGGGGTTGAGGAGCAGAAAGGCAGCACAGAATGGGAAATGATGGCTTCTTAGCACCTCCAGCCCAGCCCCTAACTCTTCTCTAGCTCAGACTAATCTTTAGACCTTTGAAGGATCTCCAAAGCTCCTTCTTTAGCCTCCCCGGTTTCCTTACCATTAACTTATGATGGCACACTAGCAGTAGAGTCAACCAGAGAATGGGAAGGATGAAAAGTTGCTCTCCCTCATTGCCTACCCTGTCCACCCTCCCAATATATTTTTTTTATTATATTTGCGCATTGCTCTTTACAAAACGTCTCAAAGTGGCTCTTTGCACAAAATATTAAAATACAGAACAGCTCAACCATTTAAAATCCAAGACACAGAATAAAACACCAGAAGAAAAGTGTTCCTTTATCCAAAGTTTTCACCCCAACCCAACTAAAACTTAAAGATTAAACAGGCCAGGATCCTACCACACTGGACATGAAAGACCCACGCGATTGGTTCTACCAATGTGGATGCTTGATTCACCATATTTCCCAGTGGGGTGGAATCCATGTTCCCACACTGCTGCATGTGTGAATGTTACTCAACAGAGGAAGAACAGCACCATCTAGCCTCTTGTAATCTTGTTCCATTGAATTCTGTCGTTAAGTTGCCACATTAACCAAGGTCCAGAGCTGTGATTATCTCCATCTTAGCAGTACCTTGAAGTTCTTGAGATTCCACAGAGGAGCTGGAGTCGATTTCAGATTTACAGTACTGGCCCCCATGCTGCGATTTAGAGGTTATGCTCATTCTGTGACTACATGCTGCTGTCCATTTCAGTCTTCATTTTGCCACATGCTTTCCCCATTTAATACTTAACACTAGGAATGGGGAGCCTTTTTCAGACTGAACATCACATTCTCATCTGAACAAACCTCCAGGGGTCGCATGATGGTGTCGTAAGCAGGCCAGAAGCAAAAGGAGACACCTAGTCTTCATGGCAGAGATACATGAGCACACACACATGTGAAGTCCAAGAAGGAGAACATAACAAACTAAAAAGAGCCCTGCTGGATCAGACCAATGGTCCATCTAGTCTGTTCTCACAGTGGCTAACTAGATATCTGTGTGAAAGCCACAAGCTGGACCCAAGTACAAGAGCACCCTCCCCTTCCAGCAATTTATATTTAGAAGCATTGTTGCCTCTGACCATGGAAGCCCAGCATGACCCTTATGGCTAGTAGCCACTGATAGCCTTATCTTCCATGAATTTGTCCAATCCTCTCTTAAAGCCATCCAGTTTGGTGTGCATCATTGCTTACTGCTTGAAAGGCTGTATGGAAGGAGGCTTTTATAGAGGGGTTTCACCAAATGTACAACCATCTAAAGGATTTTGTTTCCCCATCCCTTCCTTGGGGCAATTTAGGTGCTTGAGAATGTCTGCATCCATCAGTTCATTGGGATCACTGGCAGTGCAAAGACTCGTCTGGGGTGGGGAGAATCTTGCAAGACAATTGCCCATAGATTGCAGAATCGGCAGAAAACCGTGACACCATTATCTTCTGCCCTTGGACCATGCACTAGGAGGATCTTGTAATGTAATTGGTTTAGCAAAGAGGAACAGTTGCCTTTCCTTTGCAGGAAAAGACTAATGGAAGTTTGACATTTAGAAACAAGTCTTAGGTGATAATATAGCTACTTGAAATGAAGAGTAATATTTTCATTATCTTGTTAATATTTTAATGGGCCCTTTATTGTGGGAAGACATAATGTATTACGGGGAATATCTTTATCCAATGGAATGGAGGCCGTTGGGAGATCAGAGGAGTGTTAACAAAGAGTGGGAACTCTTGCCTGTATTGAATTTAGAGTTGTATTACCACCCACATCTTACTTTTGTGAAGAAAGGCATCTCACAGACACAGCATCTCACAGGCATCTCAAGGCATCTCAGGAGCCACATTATCTAGTCCTGAACTAACCTATTCCCACTTGGAATTCTGTCATGCTAGCATCCCAGGTTCCCCAACAGTTCCTTCCTCTGAATTATTCACATGTGCCCAAACAAGCAAGCCTCCTTTTTAGCTCAGTATCGGTACCCATGCAAATGACATTAGGAGTGGCTGCATTATATTAAATAATATATCAATGAAATTAATAAAGCTTACAATTCCGGGGGCATTTGAGTTTCCAAATTGTCAGCATCTGCTCCCTATTAAAAACGACAGCTGATTAGCAAATCTCGACTTTGGGTGCAAGATTGAAGCTAATAAGGTGAAATTAAAATTTACATCTTCTTCTAACATAATGAAGATCATTAAAAAAAGAGAGAGTGATAAAATTCTTTGATTAACCCTCTTTTCCATTCTTTGCAGCTTGTGTCGCACAGATTTAAAGGTTCAGCATGGTAAACTCCTTGCTCCAATAATCTGATGTAAATATATCCTAATTTTAAAATGGGGGGAATTATATAACCCAATGAAATCTTCTTATATACTCCTTTTTTATTGACAAAATAAAACAAAATTGGGGGCTTGTGTCAGGCAGCAGAAAAACAATTGCTGAAGGCTCATGGTGTGGTCCTTTCTTTCCTTGATAGCATCAGGCTCCATATTATCCCCAGAAATACTTTTGGTTTATTGCTTAATTAGCTTGCTACTAGAATATAATTTTGCACCATGAGGAATGCTCAGCCCTTGCACAACAAATCCTTGAATCATTCCAATTATGGCTCACTGGGTCTGAGGTTTATTTCCCATACAACATGGCGATGATTTTACTTTATAGAGTGGGATGCTCAGGAGGGGAAAACCTTTTTCCTCTCAAGGACAATGCATCCCTTTGGGGGGAAACCTTCCACTTGCCATATGCAAGCAGAGGGTGGTGCACGAGGCAAATGCAGGTGAAACAATGGCTGTGACTCTTACCTTTGTACAAGAGGCCACTCTAATTACACACACGCATGAAACCCCATTCTTCATCCAAGAAGCAAAGCTCAAGGTCTATTGACACAGATTCCGAAGTAATACTATTTGAGATATTTCTGGTATCCATCTGTTGGTGTGAAATAAATATGTTCCCTGATGCATATGAGAGGAGGGGATGTTCCTGTTAGCCACACCACTGACACACAAATTGTCTCCTCCTGCAACAGCAGCGCATTTGGTCTTAGTGTGAAAGAGGTGCACACAGGGGCGGAGGAAGGGGAGGTGGGGGCGGTCTGCCCCGGGTGTCACCACTGAGGGAGGTGACAAAATGGCGGGCAGCACTCACTACGGGACCTGCAGCGCACCCGAGCCACGCGTCTCTTCTGGGAGTGACGCGGTGGCTTGGGCACCTGCAGGCTCTGCGCTGCCCCAAACGGTCCTCCCGCCGTCTCCCCCTCAGTTGTAGGGCAGGCCCCATGGAATGTCCTGCCCTGGCTGGCCTCGCCACATGGGCAGCTGGCCCCGCCCCTGGCTCAGGGCACATATGCCACCCCAGGCGCCTGATTGGCTTGCTCTGCCACTGGGTGCACATTTTGGGGGGCGGGGGAGGACTTAGCTCAGTGGTAGAGCATCTGCTTTGCATGCAGAAGATCCCAAATTCAATCTCTGGCATCTCTGGGAAGGACTGTGGAAGACTTGTAGCATGATGATAATAATAATAATAATAATAATAATAATAATAATAATAATAATAATAATATTTATTTATACCCCACCCTCCCCCAGCTGGGCTCAGGGCAGCTAACACCAGTAAAATTACAGTAAAAACATAATAGGGGGAAAACCCCCAATTTAAAATACAGGTTAAAATCTAATCTAAAATGCAGCCTCGTTTTAATAATAGCCCATAGATCAAAACCATAAGGGGAGGGAAACATAAGGGTCAGACTGAGTCCAAACCAAAGGCCAGGTGGAACAGCTCTGCCTTGCAGGCCCTGCAGAAAGATGTCAAGTTCCACAGGGCCCTAGTCTCTTGTGACAGAGCGTTCCACTAAGTCGGGGCTAGTACTGAAAAGGCCCTGGCCCTAGCTGAGACCAATCTAACCACCTTGTGACTTGGGACCTCCAAAATGATGTCATTTGTGGACCTTAAGGTCCTCCGCGGGGCATACCAGGAGAGATAACTCACAATATTTTCAACTACTATTTACAAGTAGCTGAAAAGCGCCTCTCTGCCTGTTCCAAAAGTGACATAAACAGTTTTGTGTACAAAACCTAGGGTCACTTAGTTGACTGAGCTGCTTGTATGTCTTGCCCATTCATGTATGCCCCTCCCCATTTTGCAATGGCTAACTTAATGAAAATGCACACACATACCTTTTGTAGCTGGTGTGAGGGGGGATTGAACAGAGCACTCTTATCACTGAGTCCCAGCTGTGGGAGGAATCCTTTAATCACAAACCTCCTCCTTGAAGAAGAATATAGATTTATGACCGGACTTTTGCTTCCTAAGCGAGTGAGGAAGATTGCCAGCAGCTACGGCGCTACTTTTCATTGGCTGTAAACAGCTTTAATCTCCTTTAGCTGTCATTTTGAAGTCAAGGGATATTAGAGTACAACATAATTATGCAGTTGTGAGCAGGAATACTGTTCTTCACCTCATCCTCTCCCTCCTAAAGGACATTTTAAAAAACACACCTTCCAAACACAACCCTTTCTTACCAATGAAGAGACTGAAGCTACTAGGGTGGTGGTCTTTCTTAGGGCACTGTTGTTAATTGGCAGAGTGAACAGGCCTTGACTCAATTGATTTTCACTCACAGCCCAGATTTAAATCATGAGATTTGCTCCAACAAGATGGCCACCAGCTTGGATGGCTTTAAAAGAGGATTAGGCAAATTCATGAAGAACAAGGCTATCAATGGCTGCTAGCCCCAGTGGCTATGTTCTACCTCCAATTAAAGAGGCAGAAAGCCTCTGAACATCAATTTCTGAGAACTGAAAGTGAGGGAAGTACTGTCACGCTCATATCCTGCTTGCAGGTTTCTCTGTGGGCATCTGTTAGCCACTGTGAGACTTGGGCCTCATCCAAAAGGCTCTTCTTACGTTTTTTTAAATGTCTGCTTGCCGTTACTGGGTCTGTAACACAGGGGTATCAGAAGGCATCGTTGCCAGCACACCCATAAAAGAAGACTCAAGAGACAACAGCATTGTGGGGGGGGGGAATATTTATTAAAATATAACAAAACAGGAGGATCTGCAAATAAATCAACAAATCAACTGAAACAAAATATAGCCTTTTCAGGTATTCTTTAGCTGTAATTCCTGCATTGCAGGAGTCTGGAATAGATGTCCCTTCGGGTCTCTTCCAACTCTACAATTCTATGAATACAATGGTACCTCGGGTTAAGTACTTAATTCGTTCCGGAGGTCCGTACTTAACCTGAAACCTGTTCTTAATATGAAGCACCACTTTAGCTAATGGGGCCTCCCGCTGCCACAGCGCCGCCGGAGCACGATTTGTGTTCTCATCCTGAAGCAAAGTTCTTAATCTGAAGCACTATTTCTGGGTTAGTGGAGTCTGTAACCTGAAGCGTATGTAACCTGAAGCATATGTAATCCGAGGTACCACTGTATAAGTTTCCTAAGCCAGGAGGAATCATCTCCCACCACTCTTCTGGGAATGTTTACAAGCTGAACCTGTGGACTGAAAGCGAAAACATCAGCAAGCACCAACCGTATTTGATGGATTAATTTCTTTTCTGGACATGGGACAAACGAGCAAACAATGGCATTTTCCCACTCCAGTTTCTGTTTTCATTTGAATTCTCCAATATCCCTAATCACAGTTTCCTTGAATGTTGACTGATCGGTAGACATGTTAGCGACACAGTCCTAAGTTTTGATTTGGAATGCCACAGCAATGGAAACTACAGGGCGCTGTCAAAACATTATGCCCTTGCTCAGAGATCTATACTGGCTGCCCATTTGTTACTGGGACAAATTCAAGGTTTTACTACTAGCAACAAAGCCCTTGACAGCTTGAAAACAATATACCTGAATGGTCACATTACCCCATATGTGCTCAACCTACCACATCAATCGGCAGAACTGACACTTTTACAAGTGCCACATAATTCCTGTTCTGCAATGGCATGCAACAAATTATTCCGTGTGGCAACACCTACACACTGGAACTCCCTGCCCATTTATATTAGACTAGCACAGGGGTCAGCAAACTTTTTCATCAGGGGGCTGGTCCACTGTCCCTCAGATCTTGGGGGGGGGCGCAGACTATATTTTGAAGGGGGGGAGAACGAATTCCTATGCACATTGCACATATTGTATTTGTGCGTGGGGACTGATCAAGCTGGTGGCAGGGTCCGCGGGTTGGATTTATGAGCCCAGTGGGCCTGATCCAGCCCCCAGGCCTTAGTTTGCTGACCCCTGGACTAGCACCTTTCCATGTATAGGTTTGGGTGCCTGATCAAAAATATTTATGCTTAGGTAATCCTGTCTAGACGTGCAATCTGAATGGGCAGATGTGTAATTGTAACATGTCTATTTATTTTAAAACTGCTGACTTTGTTTATATTTTGAGAATTTATAATGTCAAATTGTAGCGTTTGATTTTTGTGGGCTGGGGTCCCTGTGAATAGGCCAGAGATCACCCCAAACCACTGTGCAGTGCTTTCTTTCTTTTAAAAAAATGTTTGGGGTACTCTCATTTTGACTCAAGAAAATCGCCATTTTATAGTTCAAATCGGGAAAAATATATACGGTAAATGGACAAAAGTACAAAGATTCACAAAATGTTTAGGGGTATGCGTACCCCTGCATATCCCCAGAAAAAAAAGCACTGCCACCATGACAAATAGGAGCAGTTGCCAATGATTCTTTTCTCTTGATACGCCCCTACCAGCAGTAAAACCCTTTGGAGGGACGTTATTTTTAATGATGGATAGATAGACACTGCATGATCTGATCTATCTAATAAATGCCATTTTATTGTCTTGGTTTGAAGTGAGGCAAACTGCCTTGATTAATGACCTCCCATCATTCTATTTTTCTCCAGATCAAACAGGAAAGAGGAATTGAGTAGCTTGAATGCTTTGCACATTCAGAGAAATCTGTGAGATTGTTGCAGGATTGCTCACATAGATTTTTTTTGGAGAAATTATGCCTTTATACTTTGCGAAAAATAAGCTACAAGTCATCCATCTTCGAACACAATGCAACAGATTTATGCAGAATGAGAAAGTTGGAAATGTTGAAAACCAAAAAAGTCCCCCCCCCCAATATTTGCCAAGTGCAAAAAGGGAATGAAATATTGGAGAACGGGACTGTTGTTGTTGTTGTTGTTGTTGCCTTACATGTAAATGAAAGCAATATAAAATGACAAGTAAATGCAGGCTTTAAAACATTATAATACAAAAAACTAATAAGAGAAATGTATGAAATAAGATTGGACTAAAAATAATATTGGTATGTCTGTTAGTCTGGGAAATATTACATACCAGTTGCAAAACAGCCTCATATGTGCACACAAAAGGACAGTTTTTTATACCTTCACTAATGCAAGAACTTGATATCCAAAATTAGGGGGAAGTAATGGAATTTGCATTTCAAGACCCCCAAGCCACCCCCAGGAGAATAAAGACACAAGGACACAGAATTTAGGTAAATGTTAATGGGCAAAATTTAGGCCACAACTTTGTTGGTTACAAAATGTGAGCGGTATTGGCTTAGGCATTGGCATTAACAGACTATATCTGACTCCTGCCCACCTTGCAGGAAGTCTGGAAGGGTAAACCACCGGTAGGGGGAGCCCCACCAATGTGGATTGACTTGAGCCCCCCTGGGTTCCCGCTGAAGTCGTCACATGGCCTTAACCCCTCCCTGGGCTTTGGACAAGACCCGGATTCCTTTAAAAGAATACCCTTTCACATGGAGGGGCAGGTGATGGCCGCACCTTCCTTCCCCCACACATTGCTACTCCAATGCCTAACTGGCACAGTAGCCCAAAGCTTGCTGCCGCCAGTACCCTCACACCTGCAACCAATCTCTTATGCCTTTGATAATATCGGCCAACCAAACATCATTTCCGCCATCGGAAAGATGAACGCCATCCGCACGATAAAGGGCCTCCTTGTTGTATGCAATTCCTGGCCACCCAGTGCCAACACCTTGCATTTCACATGTCAATCCAAGAGTTTCCTGGCTTTGTTAGTGGCAGCTGGGCAACGACCAAACACATCTTTCTAGGAGTTACAAGTAGGTAGCTGTGTTGGTCTGCTGTAGTCAAAACAAAATAAAAAAATTCCTTATAGGAGTTGTGATGAGAGTCATTTTGGGGAAGGTTGTTGCCAACTCCTCAAAGTCCTTTTCAATGCTTGATCTCAAGTGGACGCCCTTCTGTGAGGGTAAACTGTTCTCGCCCAGCTGCACAATCAGCACAGAGGGAGGCCCTCATGAAGCCGCCCTAGCCCTCACCATTGGCAAAAACTCTTCCCAGCGCATACTGCGCCTCGAAATCCTGGAAACTTTTACATGCTCTGGTAGGCCAGGATGGCGTCCTAAACCACAATCCATCACATGCAAGCTGGCCCAACGCACAATGCTGTGACCCATAATTCATACATGTGGGCCTGAGTTTTGCCTGAGAAGAAACATTTCAATTCATTTCATGGAAATTCAGTGGCATCTCCCTCATATGCAGCTGACATTAAAGAAAAGCAAGTGCCACCAAGGTTATCTACAACAGCTTAATCATGTTATCCCCTCCAATTTCCTTGACTCCCCCACCCTCCCTTGTACTTGGCTCACCAGTGTCAACTTGGTTGCATAGGAAAGCAATGACCTGCATGACCTCCTAGAACAGCGGTTCTCAACCTGTGGGTCCCCAGATGCTGTTGGAATACAACTCCCGTCACCCCTGAGCTCTGGCCTTGCTAGCTAGGGGTGATGGGAGTTGTAGTTCAACAACATCTGGGGACCCACAGGTTGAGAAAGGCTGTCCTAGAATGACCTAACTACTGGCAATAAATCAGTTCTAAGGCAGTTTTCCTGCCCTAAAGCTCACCATCTAAAAATGGCATGACACACAAGGAAAAGCGGGAAGGTAGGGAGGAGGAAAAATTAATCTTAAGCACAGGATCTCAAAACTTACACATCTTAATGTTACAGCCAATGTCAGTATTGCTCCTGGCAGCCCGTCCCCAGAAGCAGTCTCCCCACTTCCTTTCACATTCTTGCCTCCCTTGCATGCCCATCTGATAGTTGGTTCGATTAATGCAACTTTTCCGTATTTAAGATCATATACAGTTTTCCACCAACTACTCACCATCTGCTTCCCTTGCCCCCCCTCCAGAGTTCCCTAGAATGCACACTCCAGGAACCACCTCCCACCTCATAACAATGCACAGTTGCTAACTTAATTAATGGGACTTGAGCCTTTTCATCTTTTGGGGATCAGCCCATGTTTGCCAGTGTCTGTTTCCCTTGCTCTTGCTTTTGACAGTAAACTCAATGATCAGTTGATTGGCTGAGCCCATCCGTCTGGCTGTTGACACTGAGTGCCTGGGAGCTCCTGTTTTTCCATTCCGTTTCTCTATCATTCGGTAACTTGTGTTTTCCTCGGAGGTCACCCTTAAAGGTCTATGCGTTGTGTTTTTCATTTCTGCCTTGTCAGGAAAAACTTGCCAGTGCATCTATCAAAGTAATCATGGGGTCTTGATGTGGGGATCTGCTACTTCTCACATTTTTCATTACCGGATAATTTATTAATATCCGTCGGAGCATCACAAGATTTATCTTGATAAAAACTAGGATTGGCAGTGACACAGCACATCACACTTGAAACGGGCAGTTGGCGTGGAAAGTACCGGGGAGGCAGTGTCCCCCCTCACCTTTACCCAGCCCTTTAACACCATGTGGATTCCACCCCCCCTTCTCTCAAAAGCTTCTCAACATTTTGCCGCTTTGATAAAGTCTGACTGAAGGCAGCCGAAACAGAAAGAGCGACTTCCATGAAACTGCTAAGATCGGGCTGTCCATTGTGATCTCTGAAACCAGAAAACATGTTGAGATAGGAAATAGGACTGCAATCATTTCATCTCTTCAATACAATCATTCCCGAACTGTGCTTCAAGGCTGCACAAGAGTGCCCAGAGAGAGGGAGATCTGTAGCTCAGTGACCGTCATTGGGGGGGGGGGGGAGGAAGAGGAGAAATTCAATTCAGTTTGCAATGAAAGGCAAGCTTACCAAACTGGCACTTTTTAAAAGAATCTACAGACTGAAACACACTCATCTTTCAAAATTCGCACTTCTCCAAATTTTGCAGTTCTCCAGACAAGTCATGTGCACAAAAAAATCATATGTTATGGTCAGTGCTTTATTTCTGGGGGGACACAGGGGTACACATACCCCTGAACATTTTGTGAATCTATGTTTGACCTCATTGAAGGGCAGTATTTCAATATGAGTAGGAAAATGAGAGTACCCCTAAACATTTTTTTAAATTATTTTTAGGAAAAAAGCACTGGTTATGGTTAAGTATAAATCTATAACTGCACAGGTTAGTGAAAATAACATACAAAACATTTTATTTATGGGAAATCACTTCATAGACTTCATTGGTATTTGAATGCTGGGAGCCATTTTGAATCAAAATGGCAGATCCAAATTAGCTTAATTAAATAGAAGCTCCTCCTCGCCCCCCAGAAAATCATTTAGGTGTGGTGCTCCCTGGGTGAGGTAAGAGCCCTAGACTGGTGTGGGTGTGCATGCACACAGCTCCCAAACTCAGAAATTATACTATCCAATTGAAAATCACATTCTTTCATTGGGTCCGTCCAATTCCTTGACAGCTCTGGGCACTCCCTGCATATATATATATATATATATATATATATATATATATATACAAAGAGAGAGAGAGAGAGATGGAACATTTTAATGTATGCTCTTACACTGTAAGTCATTTTGAGTCACCTTTATGAAAAGGTGGCAAATTAACAACAACAACAACATCAGGAGAAACCCCACCCCAAGTACCTCCAGTACCATAAAAAGAAATCCAGTCTGCAGCAGTTGCAAGAAAGTTCTCCCTTTGGGTTCTCGCTGCCTGGGGAAATGGCCTGATGGAGCTCAAGCTGGCTCCCTGGCCTCCTATTCATCAAAAAGTGAAGCACAGGAGGCCTTCCACAAAAGACGGCTGGCTAATGGCTCTCCTGGCAGACATTGCGGGGAGGGGGAAGATGCACCAGCAACATGAGTGGCAGCTGTGCGAGAGCCACTTCCTGCCATTCAGTGCAGCTATTTCATTAATTGGGTTTCACAGTTCATTTCTCCATATTACACTCCCAATAAACAAACAACCAAAAAACACCCGAAACAAATAAAGCAAAGAGGGGTGGGGAAGAGATAGGAAGGCGGTAAATTATTCTCCATCCTGGTGCCTTCTAGGTGGTTTGGACTACAACTCCCATCAACCCCAGCTAGAACTGCCATATGATCCTGGGAATAGAAGCAGGGCAACGCTGGCTAGGGGTCTTGGTAGCTGCCACCCCAAACCTCTGGAGATTCCCAGGTTGGGGAAGGCAGGCCTGTTCTCAGGCATTCACCCCAGGGAGAAGGGGGGGGGGGGGCAAAAATAAGGAGACATGGCACTGATTGAGATGCAAATCACCCCCTTCCAGAGATCAGGTTGATTGGTTGATAAGCAGGGAAGTAGACAGCAGTTCTCTTCCTTTGCTGATCTGCACAGTTCAGGTGAGGACTGAAATTGAAACTGAAATACTTTATTGTCACTTGTACAACTTGTATACAGTGAGATTACACAAGCACCCCCCACTCTCTTAGTCCTAATTCCCCTGGTTTACTGATGCACACCCACCAAACCTGAAAGTCAGTTGCCCTGTTGTTATCTTTTCATTCAGCAGCCTAACCCACGGATAGAAGCTGCTCTTTACCCTGTTGGTGTGACTAATCATGCTTCTATATCTTCTGCCTGAGGGCTGAGGGCAGGGGATCAAGAAAGTGCTGGCCAGGGTGTGAATCATCCCTAAGAATTTTCCTCACTCTCCTGAGGCAATGTTCTTCCGCCATGTCACCCAGTGGATTCATGGGACAGTCCATAATATCTTATGAGGATGGTAGCATGCCTGCCAGTGGGCATGTGGGCATCATTTGTAACCATGTGCAAGTGTTTAGGATGACCATACCCACCTCTGGCCTGTAATTTCCAGAGGTTTGTCCAAGGTTGAATGCAGCCCTCAGGCCAGAAAATGTTAACCACCCCTGCTATCAAATATAATCTGCCAGAAGTGCTTTGGTGTAAAGGCAGGTTATAAACATATGAAACACACCAACAAACCCCTGGGAATTCTAGCTATGCAAAGAGAGCAGGGAGATCTCTAAGGGTGTATTCAGATGTGGGGAATATTGCATTCATTTCCCTGATTATAATGCTAGTGCTTCTGTCCTGTTTTTCAGTGCTTATTTATGTATTTACTACATTTATATCCCAATGTCCTTCCAAGGAGCTCCAAGATGGTGTACATGGTTTTTCTTCTTCCCATTTTATCCTCACAACAACCCTGTGAGGTAGGTTAGACTAAGAGACAGTGACTTGCCCAAGGCTGCCCAGTGAGTTTCATGGTTGAGGGGGGGATTTGATATTCCTTACACACCTGGTGTGTTATGCAGCTGTGGATTTTTGACCAATATACTGAGATGCCATGCTAAGTTTAATTCAGAGCATTGGGTGTGGGCTGACACAACAAACATCATTGGACAATGTCACTACTCCCCCCATGTTTGCGTTTCTTCACTCATATTTTCCCCACGAATACAGCTGGAAAGAATTATATGCCATTATGCCACCCCAAATTTTGCCACTTTCCTCTGTGATTTTCTGGGTTAAGAGGGCTGCAAACACACACAAATCAAACAATACAGAAATGTGTGTTCAGCTTCCTCTAGATTCCATGAGATTTCCATAAGTGGCTTTTCCATAGTGCAAAAGCTCAAATATAATGCAGAAACATCAGGGAAAGTGAATAAATGCTTGTGTGAATGCAGCCTAACAGAGAATCTTTTCACTACACTACGATTCCCAAGTTTCTTTGAATGGGGAGAAGGAAGTGATAGCTTGGAATCGGGTATAAAACTGGCATCATATTGTAGTTTATTTATTTCTCATGTTGTCTCCTCTGGCGTCTTAATATGTTGTTTGATTTTACCAAGCTCTATCATATAAGCATCTTATTTTTTTAAAAAATAAAAATATCAGATATTGTGGTAACCAGAATAAGATTGCATTTTGTATGCAGGCATTAATTAAGCCCCTCAAGACAGTAAAAATATGGGTTGATTTAATTTTTTCTTTTTAAGCACAGATGGCTGAGAAGCTAGAAACAAGCCACATGTTTGGCCTCGCAAACAACACTGAAATATATTGACCCAGAAAAATTTAAAAATTAGTGATCTGGAGCCCCCATCTAAAATTACAATCTCTACATCAGGGTTGCCTTGGCTATGCGGTGCAAATATATGCCGTTTGCACAGAGATAAATACGGCTTCCAGAGAACATCCTGATATTTTGGCAGGACATTTCTTCCAGCAGTAAACTTTGTTACTGTTTTCATTTTCACAGCGCGCCTCTCTCCTGGCTTTGTGGACAGATGGCCATTCATGCACCAGCGCACATTGAAGCATAGACGTCAACGATGACAGCACATTTTGGCTGCAAACAAGTCAATGCAATCTTCCAGTTTCCTGACCATCCATCTTTTCAGGGGTGGGAGAGTGGGAGGGTCATGTTGTATAAAGTGTTGTAATAAAAATCAGAGTTGGATGAAATTAGGAGTGGCTGTGTATGAAACAAATGCAATGGAATTGGAAGGGGGAGAATTTAGCCACCTGGTTTGATTTCTCTCCCATAATTTCAGGGAGCTTGATTTCATGTTTTAGAAATTCTAGGATTACTGCATTTGTAGTGCTGGCTGGTGCCTATTGGGACTGGTAGGCTAGAAGGCAAGGAGGTCAACAGTAGGTGGCGCCAGAGCCAATGACAGGTGGAGTCAACAAATTCTCCTCTCTGCTGAGTCCCACAAGGGCAACACTAGGACTATGGACAAGGAAGCTGACAGACAGTGCCACTCCTTGGATTTGTTGTAAGGAATAAGGCACGTGGATGGGGAGTGGCTGAGGGAAGGCCAAGGTTATTGTACAAGGGTGCCAACTTGAATAAAATATTGAGGGAGGGGAAGATAAGCCCCAACCCACATAATTAATCACATGATGTGGTGCACACACACCATTTGAATGGCAGTGCTCACTGACTTTGGAGAGGGCCCAGCACCCTTAAATATTTTATTGGAGAGGGCAAAGATCCCTCAACCCATAGGAATTGGCTCCTGTGTTATTGCGCCAATGTCTCTGTTATCCCAATGGACACCAGGCCTAATCCTCCACTGCCTTAATCTTCAATGCTCCTTTTTGTTAATAACTGCTTTCCTTGTTAGACACACACAGTTATAATGCCTGGAAGAGAAACTCACCCCCACCCCATTCTGTTCCATTCTGCTGATCATCAGCAATAAAGCATTGACAGGGATTGGCTGAGTCTTCTGCCTTGGAAGATCAATTTCAGTTTGGAAACAATAGATTTCTGGAGAATGGTCTGATGCTATATAAAGTTGATAGCAAATGTGGTGTAACAATTAGAGTGTCAGACCAAGATCCAGGTTCAAATCTCAACTCAGCCATGAAGCTCATTGGGTAAGCTATCATAGGGCAATTTTCATCTCTCAACCTGCCTACCCCAATAGGTTTCGGTGAGGATAAAATGGAAAGGGAGAGAACCTTGCACCCCACCATAAGTTTCTTAGAGGAAAGGTGGAATATACATATAGGAACAAATCAAATAAATACTGCTGGATATTTCTCCAGTCTTTTGCTGCCAAGTTTAGGGATCAATGTTCTACCTATCTTTAATTTTGCGTGCAATAGGAGAGCTGGAGGACCTTAGGCTTGGGAGCCAACACAGCCCTTCAGGTCTCTCTATGTGCCCCTCAGGACTCTGTCCAGACCAGACACCTCACCACCTCTACTTTATGCCCTTGAGTGTCTTTTTCTGGCTAGAAAATACCTTCCAACTCTGATACTGCCTCTTGTATGCCTGGATGGGGGATAGAGAGGGGTGCTTGTGTGTAGAAACTAGCTGGCAGTACAGAGGTAAAATTGTACCTTAGTTACTCTGCCTACTTCTGGCCTCTGGCCCCACGTGCCACCAGCATGCGGCCCCCAGAAGAGCTGAAGAACTGACTTTATCACAGTGTTTAATTGAGCTCTCAAAGTGGAAATGAGATAACGTCGCCAGACCCAAGATATGAATTTACAATTACTTCTGACCTTGAATGGAATCAGCGTGATTCATCCATGAAAAGCCTTTAAAATTGACTTTAAAAGACACCTGCAATACATTATTACTATGACTATTACTATTATTATTGCAAAAACACATATTATGTTTAGTACCAAGCCTTTATAAAACCAGCAGATGGCAGCTCCCATTTTGAAAGAAGCATTGGTCACCCAGAGACCACTGTAGGTACTTGCTGCTGCATCACAGTTATTTCATTTTGTTATGACATAATATAAAGATCTCTGGGTGTCATGCAATAAATAAAAATGTGAACACGCAAATAACACACAAACCTAAATATACCCTAAAGTAAACATGAAAGGCACATTCACCCCAACCCGAAATTTAAAATATGGATTCTAACAACATACCCACCAACAATCATGGTTTGACTGGCACACCCCGGAATTACAGAAGCCACCCTGACTTCTAATTGGATGTCCATTTTTCGGTGCTGAGCCCACTCACAAGTCAGCTGGCTCCTGTGAGAGCTCAGAACCAAAAAAATAGGCATCTTTTGCACAAAAGGGGAGCAGGGGGAGCTGCTGCTGGTGCAGACCAGAATGCCCCTTCCAAGCTCAAATGCCGTGCCTCCTCCACGTGACACTGCTCCTGCTGGCGGAGGAGAAGAAGACGATGAAGATGAGGACGAGGACAATCAGTGGAATGTTGGAGGGTATGCAACATTTGCACATCATCTCAGCTATTTGGTTAGTGCTGAGCAAGCAAATGTATGCATCTTTAACTGACTAATCAGCTAAGAGTTCTTTAATCAGGCCCCTCAGCAAACATTGCTTCACAACAGGAGTGGTGAACATTTTTCCACCTGAGGGGTACATTGTCTTTAGGGCAACGTTTGGGTGGTGGGGAGGGGCAGGTGGGGATGACGATAAGACAGTGGTGGGCATGGCCAGAGGCAGAAGTGGTTGCCAAGCTGTGGAGTAGTGTCTTTTGCGTGGACAGGCGGAGTCCCCCAAACCCTGGGCGGTCCTCGTGTGGAATAACGATTGAAGACAACGTGCTATGGGATTAAAATTGGCCACAACTTTATTAGGTTTCAGATGTGGGTAGACCTTGGCTCAGTCATTGGGCATTTATCCCTCACAGTCCCCTGCCGGGTATCTGGGGAACACCAGGGTTATCCAGAATGAGTGGGGATTGGGCTGGCTCTGGAGAACATATGTTCAAGCAGGGAGAGCCCACCCCCGCTATGCCGCCGTCGCAGGGGAGAGCAATGACAACCTCTAGGCCCCTCAAAATAACCCCTTTAACAAGGAACCCTGATATTGCTGCCACAAAGAGAAGGGGATGTGTGGGTCACCTCTACACACCCATCCCCATTTAGGGAAGATAGACTAAAGGATTCCGCCCAAGGCCTGATACCGCCAAAGTTGTGATGTTTTGCTATGGGAAAGGCAAACCTGCCAATGCAGGAGAATTCCTTTCCGGCCCTTCAACAGCGACCTTGACATAGCAGCACCTGTGTACCTGTGGAGAAAAGGTTAACCTGCAAAAGAAGTCTTAAGTGAGGGTGGGTAGGGTGGGAGAAGCTCTGGAGCCAACTGATGATTCCCAGGTAAGATCCTCCCCCTATTGTGTGGGCAGGGTGGTCCCTCCACCTACCTGGCCTGGTCACCTTGGCAACACCTCCCCAGGCGGGATTGGGCAACTGGCTGAGGTAGGCGGAGACCTCCAGGTATCCCACCTGGGGGAAGGTGAAGCCAAGCCTGTGCTAATGGTTCTGCATAGGGTCCAGGGGGCTGTGAACAACCACACAAAGGGCGCCCCCCATTTAATGTGGGAAGTGGTCATTCCAGCTTCCTTCCCCCTCCTTTACCAAGGCAATCAAAAGACATTAGTTTAAGAAGACATCCCAGCCAGGCAAAGCCACTCAAGAAGGATGCAAAGCATGGCTTGTCAGGGATCTGTCCTGAGGAGAATTGGTGTGACTGGAGAATGAATGTGGCCTAGAGGCAGTGAGGGGCAGATAGAGAGACCACGGGGCCACATTTGGTCTTTGGCCCTGAGGTTCCCCATCCCTGCTTGACAGGGTGGCACAATCATGTGAAAAGCATCCCTGCCCCATGGTGTTTTCAAGTTGAATTCCAATGCTTAAACAGATTGGGAGGAAGGAATATCTATCAGATTAGGAGGAAGGAACAGCTGAGTAAAATGGCATTCCTCTCTTTTCTGGGGGGTGGGAGGTGGAGCGTTGGTTTCTCCCAGTGGCTGGGCACATGAGGCGATGCGCCCAGTGAGGGCATTTGTTCTGCAGTGCTTGTGCTACAATATTATTTTTGACAATGACTAAGTGGGCACCCTTAAGCACTAGCCTTTGCGGGAGTAGGCAGGTATGTATTGTAGGGCCCCCTTCAGACAGCAAAATGGAGGGAAATGGAATGAAAAGCAGGGAGGAGACTTTGGAAGAAGAATTCAGCAGAATGACCCGTTCTCCCTTCCTGGATTCCATCTCCTGTATTCCAAATTCCTTCTCTGCTCCTCCAGTTGTCCTGAGTCAGGTGTTTTACACACACCCCCCCTCACTCACACATCCTGTCTGAGGTAAAATCTGCTTCTGAAATGCTAAATGATTTCCAAGCTAGTGTGAGCACTGCAGGAACAGGCAGTTTGTATGTCAAGAAAGGCTGGAGTAAAGTGGCAAGGGCTGGGGGAAGAGATTCAGTATTGTCTGCATTTTAACTTGTTCTTTGATACAACGTGCAAACTGAAGCACAATTATCCTTCAAAATCTTCACAACACTGATTTTTAAAATTCAGTTCTCCAGCCAAACAACGTGTGCAAAATCACACATTATGGGGAAGTGTAAATTAAAAATGAATATGTTATTGGAGATAGCATACAAAAATGCATTATGTTAGGGGAAATAGTCTTGCAAAAAATGTGTGTACCAGTAAGAACTAATCTGCACTAAAATACAAATGATTTTTGTGATAATTTTAAAAATATATATCACACATTGCTGCGGAAATGTGGAGAACTGAATTTAAGATTTAAAAAAAGGGAGAAACTGAAATGGGCAGTATCCCTAGACATGTTATGGGTCTACCTAAAACCACTTCATTGAATAGAAGAGTCCCAAAAACCTTTTAAAAAAAGAAGGTCTGATTTTAGGTGATTTAACAGCACTATTTTTTAATAGTAGGTTTTCTCCAGCTGTTACTTTAAAATTACTTAGAGCTATGGTTTGTTGTTTTGCCTCCCACAAGAGGTAATGATGGCCTCCAACCTGGGTAGCTTTAAAAACAAGAGTATTAGACCAATTCACAGAGCATAAGACTTTCAGTGGGTACTGGCCACAATGGCTAGCCTGTGTGCCTCTGAATACTAGTTTTTGGTGGGGAGCACCCTGTAGTGCTCAGGTCTGCTTGGGGCATTTGGTTAGCAACTGTGAGAACAGGATGCAGATGAGTCTTTGGCCTGATCCAGCAAGGCTCATCTTATGTGTTTATGGGAGGAAGGGCAAGCTAGAAATTAAATTCATCAATTTTCTTAAAATGTTATTTATTTATGTGACTCTATTATTGTGTTGACTTACTGAGATTTTGTTCTCAAAGGAAAGGGGAAAATGACTACTTCTCTCAAACCTGTCCCCTTTCTTTCTTTCTTTCTTTCTTTCTTTCTTTCTTTCTTTCTGTCTCTCTCTCTCTGTCTGCCTGTTTCTCTCTCTCTCTTTTCTAGGTATTGGGGACATCGACCAGTAAAAGACTGAAATGCTTGCAACAGGCACTTTGAAGCTTTCTGTTACATTTATGTCCATGATGTAAACATTTTTTGGATGATAAGCTTGTGGGGCAGATACAATCAACCTGACAGAAGGAGGGTCCATTCATAGTCTGAAGCGCAATTGCAAGGCTCCGTCTCGCATGCTGCCTGTGTCAGCAGAACAAGAGAAAGCCAAATAGATTTTGCCAGAATGCAAAGGCTCTTTCCCCGTCTTGTGATTCACTCTATGAATCTGACATCAGAGGTCCATGAATAAGGAATCCAGACAATGCTCAGGGTAACGCTTTGTGGCTGGTGTCCTCATTGTCCAGAAACGAGCATAGATTTATTACAGATCTCTGTTGAGAGTCTTGTTGCTCAAATCCTCAATAATATTCTAAATAGTTAAAGGACCTATCAGTGTGCTTGTTCGTCTGGATTGAAATTGGCTCATCACTCTGTAACAGGCTTAGTAGTGGTGGGTGAAAGTTAGAGTAGGAGTGGCCGCAGCTGAGGACCCCTTTCTGGGGCTACTTTGGTAGTGTGGTTCCTACCACAGAAATTCCAATGCCAACATTAGGCCTTAACACGGAGGGGTGGTCTGCTTCTACATTTCCCAAGCAGGTAACCCTAACACCACTCCTAAAAATGAAGAGAGATCTTGTACTAAAGGATGGGGAACCTTAGACTTAGGGGTTGAATGCAGCCTCCCAGATCTCCCTATCTGTCCCTCAGGATGTTCTGCAAGATGCACCCTTTTCTCAAGCACTCACCTCTCACTATCCCTGATCCAAACACTACCTGAGAATTGTTTTGCCTGGCTAAAATGTGTTGTTGAGCTGTAATTATGCTTCTTGCTTGTGTTGTTGGAGCGATTCTCTCTCTCTCTCTCTCTCTCTCTCTCTCTGACATTTGTGTGACCATAACATAGCCTATTCTACAAAGATATGAATTGCCTCCATTGTTCTACCCACTTTCCCCTCTGCCTCTGCCCACCACTAGAGGGTCCTACTGAGCAGAAGGTGCCATGGATGTTTCAGGCAGGACAAATAGGCACAGACTGTGTCTCCTACACATGAGGGACTTGCCAGTTCAGGAATAACACCACAATCAGACTATTGTCCATTTGTCAGTTCCCTCCATCTTTGCTTTACTCAAACTTCTAGCATTGTTTTAAACCACCACTTTACTCCTCTCAGTGTTCCTCCCTTCTTGCTCCCATGCCATGGCCACAGCAGTTGTATAGCCTGTCTTCATTTTTGTTCCCCTATCGTGCCCTGAGTTCATGCAAATCCAGGAATGTGATGTGGCACTACAGAACATCCAGTGGGGATTTGTGTGATGACATTCTTACATTTTTATTATATAGAGAGATATACAGAGCTTGCATTTCCCCCCAAAAGTTCACCTTCTCACCCTCCCTTCCCCCTTTCCCTCACAGAAACCATGTGAAGTAGGGCTGTGTGTGCAAACACACCAACTGGGCCCACCTAGAGAACACCTCCCCCAGATATGACCCTGAATCAATGGCATAATTCAGGCTTTTAAAACTTTAATTAAACATTTGGTTGGGAGGGGCAGAGAAGATGGAAACACTGTTTCTCCGCCCACCTCCCAACTGTACTATAAGTAGGAGGCATCAATCCTGCTGGGTGCTGCTTCACAAGAACCTTCCCCATGGGGAATTATACCTGATCCTTGTCTCTTTTTAGAAGGCAGAGCCTCACAACTCATTCTGCTAACGGATGAAGAATAAATGGGAAATCAAGAGCAAATGTAATCCATGAAAGCAAGACAACAAACCAGTTTCCAATCATGCCATTTCTTCTTCTTCTTTCTCTCTCTGTTTCTGATGTATATGAGGTCATATTTTGCCACCTTGTGCAACATCTCAGTGAGTTTCAAGATCTGCCAAAGAGAAACTTGGGATGAACTCTCTCCAGCTGCCACCCAACCCTGAACATCCAGAGAGAATTGTTTATGCAATATCTTCTCAAGCATATCATCCCATAACCAACTGTTGGCCACAGTTGACCAGGATTGTTAAGAGGTCAGACAAAAGCAACAGAGAGAAATAAACAGGGTCAGCCAAGGGAAAGTGTTAGTTGTGGAATGACACACTTAGGAAACATTGTGTAAATAAATCTCTTTGGCCCGACACTGCAGAGCAAATATGCTGGGAGAGTGGCAGCAGGCATCTAGGGTGGTGCTGAATATTTCCCCATATACCTTTTCAGGGGAAAAGGTGGGATTTCTATATGACCAAAATGTTCCCTGTAGAAAAATGAAACACCCACTTCTGAGACTATTTTTGCATCTGCTTGCAACCACTGTTTTCCCCGAACTCCTGCTGCTTCCTCCCCATTAGTTTAGGATTTCATTGCAATATGTGATCCCAGCCAATCAGGGATCCTGCACGATGTGATAAAGTCCTGGCAACACATGAATGATCCAATGTGCTCCTATGAAAACTTTACAGAGGGCAAACAAAGGCACTTGTATTGCTCTGACTCTAAATAGGCTTCAAAGAGGAAAGGAAAAGAGAAGAAGAGTCCTGCTGGATCAGGCCAGTGACCCAGCTAGTCCAGCATCCTGTTCTCACAGCGACCCTCAAGCAGGACCCAAGCACAAGAACACCCTCTCCTCCTGTGGCTTCAGGCAGCTGGTAAATAAATACACACCACTGTGCAGTATGAGAAGACACAGAACATTGGCCCAGTTGCCTTGGAGGCATATTCCCAGTTCAAAGGAAGGTCTGCTCCTGCACATCGGGCAACACTTTCCCCCACTTCCTTTGTCAGCAGCTGGTGAAAAATTGCCAAAAAGGGTGAATGTGAGAGCCATGGCGATATGTTTTTAAAGGGAAGAAAGGCACCCTTGTAGATATAGTTCTACTAATGGCAGCTTCAGATTTGGGGAAGAAGATTAAGACATAGGGATGGAGGATAAATCCATTTGGTTTGCATTTTTATACATTTACTATTTATTTATTCAAGAAATGTTATTCCCTGCTTTCCACAATATATCTCAAGGAGGCTTAAAGGGGGCTGAGGAGAGAGAGAATAAAGCATACGGTATACAGAATTGAAAACATAGTCAAAACCACCAGAAAACAGAAACATTAGAGCAAGCTTCATAGTGCAAAGGTGCTCCTGAAATAAAACAGTTTTATTTATCAGGGAAAGTGCATGCCTGATTTCTTCTGGGAGGGGATTCCATAGAATTGGCATTGCTACTCTGAAGACTCTGTGTGGACAGGAGTTGTGCTTCTGGTCCACTGGGGAACCATACATGGTGCTCCCATTTATGATCTCAGTGATGGACTTGGAACATACAGGGCAAGGTGGTCCTTAGGGTCTAAGTTGTTCATGGTTCTGTGCCCTAGTGGGAGAACTTTGAACCTGGCCCAAACCTAATTTGCACAATGTACTTCCTTGGACCATTACACAATTCAAAATGCAGCATCCCCATCTAGCTCAGTATTGTCTATACTGATCACCAGCAGCTCATGAGGGTTTCAGACAATGGTACCCACAGCCCTGCTAGGAGATGCCGAGACTGAACCTGGGACCTTCTGCATTCAAAGCAGATGCTCTTTCACTGAGCTACAGCCCTTCCCCATCAACAGATAGTTATATTATCCTAGGACTCCAGAATTTATTTCAACTTACTTGGCTTGCATATTGGAAGCTACATGGAACATACACTCAACAGAAGGCAATTTTACGGCACAACATTTGTACATGTGGCTTATAAAAAGCCAGCGACTCTTATGAACTGCAGGTAATATGCAAACACAGGAGCAACTCATTTACCTGAAAAAAGCGGAACAATAAACCTGTTTTATTGTGCCACCTTTCTTATCTAATTACAGCATAGTTAAAGAGTTATGATTTGCACTCTGCTGTTAAAAAACAACAGAGACAGATGAGAGGGTTGATCACCTGAAACAGAGACTTCCCCTTTCCCCAGTGCTGCTAAGGAGACAGGATGATGAAATAGGACTTTGTTTGGTTCTGTTTTTTCCTTTTAACGGCAGGTGCAACAACAGCATGGAGAGGGGATGCCATTGATTTGGAAAGAAATCTATAGGCGGAATAAATAAACCTATAAATGCCACTATGCCAAAATCATCTCCAGAGCTTTGGGGGTAGTTTCCTTCAAAATAACAAAATAAAAATGCATTCAAAAATGATCAAAGGGGAAAATCAGGTTTTGGTGAAAATCTCATGGGTGGGGGATGCCTACCTTAATTTCATGATAGCCGGGGGTGTGGAACTTGGAGCAGGGCAAACACTCCAGTTTCAGTTTCTCTCAAGTTTTCATTTTCACAATCTGTTTTCCTTAACAATACAAATGAAAGAATAAGACAAATCAAAGAGAAAAAGAAAGAGTAGCAATATGTCACAGCCAGAGCTGGTGTTACCATTAGGTACACCAAGGTGACTGCCGCAGGTGGTGGGATCCTGCTAGGATCCAGAGGAGGCAGATCCCATTACTCTGCCTGCCTGCCTGCCACTGAGCCCATCCACAGCCACCACTGCTGGAGAAGTGAGGAAAGGTGGCAGCAGCAGCAGCATCCCACCTTTGACAAGGGGGATGGGAAGCAGCAATTTCCTTTTCTGCTTCAGGTAGCAAAATGGCATGGGCTACCCCTGACCATAGCAGTATCATACAGTCACAGTAAATACAGCAGTTATACAACTAAGGTTGCATTCACACACAGGGAATATTGTGTTAGTTTTCTGGATTTAAATGCTAGTGTTTCTGTCCCGTTTTCTAATGTTCCTTTCACATTGCAGTACCTGTTACATTACAAAACTGTGGCTTTTTCTCCTTTATACCAGCATGTCACACTAACTTTCATTTGCACCAGGAGGTGTGGTGTCACACAACAGCGGACATCATCAGAGGGCATCACTACTCCCCCACTATTTCCGCACGTGTCTGTTTCTGTTCCCCCATGATTCCCCAATGGCAACAGATGGAAAGAACCATATGCCAGTATACACCCCCAAATTTTGTCACTTTATGCTCGTGATTTTGTGGGTTAATGGGGTTGCAAAGGTATTGTTTCTGGAACCAATTAACATGGAAATGAGGAGTAAACTTCCACTTATATTCCACTAGATTTCCAGAAATGGCATTTACATTGTGTGCATGCTCAAATATAATACAGAAATTAACACTTGGAGAAATGCTGTGGAAATGGAATAAACTTCCATATGAATGCAGCCTAAAGATGGGAAGGGGGTCTGATGGGCAAGGGAGGGAGGAAAAATACGTAGGGGATAAGCTCCAGCAGAACCTGCTAGGCATATATTTCATGCAAACAATTCCATGTACAGATCCGTAATGTCCAAGTCGTTATTTCAATGACCGCCTGCTAAATGTAGCTTTTTCATATGCTGCAAGAGATTAGTTTTCTAACAACTGAGGAATGGGTAGGGGCATATATGTTTCTTCCAGTGTTACAACACCAGCCTTTTGGCCACCAGCAGGGCAAATAGGTCAGTTCTCCATATTCCAAGAGCACTCCATGAGTTGGTAAGGTTTTAAAGACCTTCTGTAAATTATCAGCATTTTAGAGTGAATTTCGCCTGATATACACACATATCTATACAATTTCCCCTAATATTCACATTTTGGCAAAGCAACTTCCCATAATATAATACATTATTGGATGTTATTTTCACTAATACATGCATTTCTATGCACACTTCAGTATATGCATTTTGTGTACATGAGTTGACTGGAGAGCTGCATTGCAAAATTCTGATAAGTGTGGATTTTGAAGGATGACTGTGTTTTGGTTTGTTTTGGAAGGTGCAAAGTGGGCAAGTACACTCTCAAATGAGAATTGAATCAGATTTCTCCTCCATTCTGGTGGCTGTCCTTTCTTCATTCTAGAAATCATGTCTCAGCTGGTCTTCACTCTGCAGCCTCCCTGGGTGTCCACACTTCCTGAAAACCCCATGATGTCCTCGGCTGATCTTTCCTCTAAATAGAGGAAGGCAGGGAAACTGGCAGGCACATGCTTGACAGATGCTCATTTCTTTTCTTTTTTAAAAAATGAAGGCCTTTTGCTTTTCAGAATGGTTCAGAAGAGTGCAAGGAAAATGAGCAAAGGTTTGGAGCAAGTCCTCACTTAGGAAAGGGGAGCTTTGGGAGCTTTTTAGTTTGAAAAACAAGGCAAGTTAAGGTGGAACATGATTGAGGTGTATACCATTATGCATGGCGCAGAGAAAGTGAATAGGAGAAGGGTTTTCTCTCTCATGATATCCCAAGGACTGTCACATGGAAGAGAGAACAAACTGGTTTTCTGCTGTTCTGGAAGGTAGGACTCAAACCAATGGCTTCAAGTTACAAGAAAGAAGATTCTGACAAAACATCAGGAAGAACTTTCTGATAGTAAGAGCTGTTCAACAGTGGAATGGACTCCCACGGGAGGTGGTGGCCTCTCCTTCCTTGGAGGTTTTTAAGCAGAGGTTGGATGGCCATCTGTCATAGATGCTTTAGCTAAGATTCCTGCATTGCAGGGGGTTGGACTACAGCAGGCATCCCCAACCTTCGGCCCTCCAGATGTGTTGGACTGCAGTTCCCATCATCCCTGACCACCAGTCCTGTTAGCTAGGGATCATGGGAGTTGTAGGCCAAAACATCTGGAGGGCCACAGGTTGGAGATGCCTGGACTCGATGATCTTCAAGGTCCCTTCTCTATGATTTTATGATTGACCTGATTTTATGTCTCACATTCATAATATGTGGGATTTCTCTTTCACCTTTATGACTCTGGGGGCATTTTTTATATATATCTTCCTGCAATCTTTGCTTCCCACACCTGTCTCTTTTGTTAGGTGGTGTTTTGTTTCAAGTCTCTTGCTTGAAGTGCTACAGCCTTCTCAACCAGAACAGAGCCAGTAAAATTGAAAGAAGACCTACTTAAGGGAAATAACATTTGAGATTTTCTCCATTTAAAAATTTTGGCTAATGAAATCCTGTTTCACATATTTTTATCTTGCCACCTCACTCCTAAGATGCTGATTAGGTGTATTGTTGAATTCCCTCCCAGGCCATGGGGAGGAAGCAGTTAAGACTTCCACACTGAAAAATGGCTTCTAGATCTATTGTGTTAATCACCTTTGAGAATTCGAGGGGGTGGGGGGCTGTTGTTCCTGTTATCAATGCCTTCAGTCCAATTAACCATTCCATGCTAGATCATGTCATGATGCCTGGAGCAAATTCCAGGGCTTCGGAAGCAAAATCCAGAGTCCAAATATCATTTCCATATGTGCCTCCTTATAACTAAGCAGCTTTACTTCCCTTCTCCTCAATTCAATATCCCTTTTTTCTGAAAGGGGAAAAAAAGTCCTTTACAGTATTTGTGGAAGAACTAAACACAAAGAATATGGGCATTATTTTCAGAAGTCTGTCTGAAGAAGCAGAGGGGGGGGGCTTTTAGGTTGGAGGGGGGTTGCTTATTTGTTTAGTGTTTTGCTCAGCACTTTATCTTGAGTGTGCAGAGCTCTCTGCTCCAGTTCCTTGTCCCCCTCCTCTTTCCTTTCATGACAGCATTTGAACCCGATTCGTAGTTCACGTCCCTGTAAGTCTTGCACAGTTTTAATTCCCCTTCTGTCTCCCTCATTTATCTCCTTCCACTCTTTCTCCTGGAATTTAAATCTCAGAGTTCCTTTTGCACTAACCTGCCATGCAACAATGACAGCATAATTCTCTCTCTCCCCCCTTTTTCTTTAAAGAAAACACACACACACATAAACACCCTCTGTTAACATAGCAGTCGCTGGCAAAACTCTGTCAAGTCTGGGCTTTTGCGAAAAGCAGGAACTGGGGGCATCTGTGCTGGCAAGCAAGGGGCATGATCAGAATTCAAAGTTATATCCCAGCCAGGCAAAAATACATGGCATAGAAAGCAGAGCCAGAGAGGGGTGTGGCCTAGGAAGAGTTCTGAGGGCCAGATGGACAGACTTGGTGGGCTGTGTTTGGCCTGCAGGAATATGGTTCCCGACCCCTGGTATACGCAGTCTGCATTAGCTCAGTGGTCTCCGTCCATGACTGAAATTCGTAGTTCAAGCCTCAGAGTGCTGTGGAAGAAACATATACAACTCTCTTTTTTGTGTTTTAAATCTCCTCATTTATTAAATGATAGGCATTAATGATTTCTCTCCCCCCCCTTTTTTTAAGAAATGAAATTTCATTTTTGCTTCCAAAAGACTTTAGTACTTAAGATCAAACTGACGGCAAACTATCATCTTTGTTAAATTACTTTTTCAATAGCAGATGATTTATAGCTGATTAGCTAATTAAATCAAATATAAGTGGCTGAGAGTAAATCTATTTTTATCATCCCTGTAAATTAAAAGTTCCGCATCATAAAAAGTCATGACCATCTTGAAAACGACCAGCCAAGTGCTTTTTATAGGCAAGCCGGATTTATTGTCAATTAACGTATTGAACTGAAGAGTCAGCAGAACCCACCGCTTAAGACTCCCCCCTCCTTCTTTTTGGAGAAAAATATTGGATCCTGCTATCAAGTTGCTGCATATCACAGTAATGGAATGTACTCATTATTCATATATTGAACAATTCCTTAGGTTGCCTTTATAGTCCACTATAACAACATTTGATTTTATTATCTGCTCCCATCCTTGGTAATGAATATAAACACATTCCTTTCCCCTCCACCTCCCCATGCCATCATCAGTTTATCAATTTTCATCAATTTGTTGGTAATGAATACAGTCAAGGTTTTTAAAATAAAAATGAAATGTGTTTAGCTGCTAGGTTCTCTTAACTCTAGCCCTTTCCTATACAATTGTTTAATAAATAAAAAAAGGGGGGAATCACCAGGAAACTAATTAAACAGACCCATTTAGCTCAGGCGTGGCACCCGTAACTAGGAATCAATAAGTATTACATAAAAGATTTCCAGAAAGGCTTCTTTTGATCTCTACAGAATCTTGATGTCTGCAGCATTTCCCTTCCAGTCTGTCTGAAAATTAATGCAACGCTTTCAAGAAATGTTTGCATTTTACAGAGCTAAGCTTCCTTTACCCAGGAATGTCATTTTTCATAGCCAATAAAAGTCAGCCTGAGTAACTTAACCTCTCTCTCTCTCTCTCTCTCTCTCTCTCTCTCTCTCTCTCTCTAAGAAAAGAAAGCCATTTGTAACCAATATCCCTTCCCCTCTGCCTTGTAATAGGAATCTGGTGGATCAATGTACCCTCTAACATTTCACAGGTAAAAATAAGGACTTGCTTTTAACACTCTTCTTGCCATACTGCCAAAGGTCTCTGCAACCAACATTGCACATTACTGGTGGCCTGTCTGCTCTGTGTAGTACTTAGGGGAACATAGGAAGCCTCTTTATGCCAACTCAGACCATGGGCCATCTAGGACTGGCAGCTGCCCCCCAGGGTTTAAGACAGGGATTCTTTCTTCCCACAGAACCTAGTTGGTCACTGTAAGAATACGATGCTGGACTAGATGGGTCATTGGCCTGCCTCGGCTGGCTCTTCAGGTGTTCTTATGTGTCTATGTTCTTAAGTCTTTTCTTCTGAACTCATTGGGGGTGGGGGTGGGAGACTTATAAGCACACACACACACACACACACACACACACACACACACACAGTTTCTAATAAGGTAACCTTATTGCTTACTCTTTTAGAGAAAGACAAAGCCCAATTGAGAAATGGCTTTATATGAGTCTGTGGGATTCACATCTAGTCCGTTCTGCAGTCCCATTACTGTGAACAACCACACGAGGTCAAATCTTTCTCCCATGCTCTCCCCTTCTTTCAAGTCACAGCTGATACCCTCGGTATTAAAGAAGTCTTCGTGTTATACTTGCTGTATTTTCTCTGCAGGAGCCAAGAATGCTATTGGATCATTTGGTTTTATGTTTCTTAAAAAACCCCACAACCAACATCCCATAATGAAGTTGGCAAACATAAGCAGATGCAAGCATTATAGTACCATAACATGGCACAATGGAGAATGTCATTTTTTTATATGTTCTTGCCTCTATCTCTCTAAGTTCGAATACAGTATCAAGCATGAAGAAACTGTTAGGGAATGTGAGTCATAGGACTGGATTCCATACATAATGGAATCTTGATGTGGGATGCTATTGAGGTTCACGGGGATGGCTGGTGGGTGTTTAGGATAGAGCCACAATGCAGACATGACCCCAGTGTGTGGAAAGCATTGGAGAGGGATGAGCACAGGGAGTAGGGGTACACTCAGTGGGGACACAAATATCCCCACTCTCCTGCTACACATGATTATAGTTGCAGAAGGCTGAACAACTGAATATGATATATGTGTTCTGATTTAATCATTATTTGGTTCCAAAACATTTTATATGTACAGTTGTACCTCGGGTTAAGTACTTAATTCGTTCCGGAGGTCCGTTCTTTATCTGAAACTGTTCTTAACCTGAAGCACCACTTTAGCTAATGGGGCCTCCTGCTGCTGCTGCGCCGCCAGAGCACGATTTGTGTTCTCATCCTGAAGCAAAGTTCTTAACCCGAGGTACTATTTCTGGGTTAGCGGAGTTTGTAACCTGAAGCGTCTGTAACCTGAAGTGTATATAACCCGAGGTACCACTGTATGCCAGAACATACACACACACAGAGAGAGAAAGAGAGAGAGGTCCTTTGCATGCAAGATTAATTGATCTAAGAGCATAAGAAGAACCTGCTGGATCAGGCTAATCGCCCATCTAGTCCAGTATCCTGTTATCACAGTGGCCAACCAATATCCCTGTGGGAAACCTGCAAGCAGGACCCAAGCACAAGAGCACTCTCTCCTCCTGTAGTTTCCAGCAGCTGGTCTTCAGAAGCATCACTGCATCTGACCCTGGAGGCAGAGCCTAACTATAGTAGCTAGTAGCCACAGCCAGATGCCCCAATGTATATTAGGAGAAATTTGCACTAAAATGCTAACTAATTCTCACGAGGATAATTTTTTAAGTTCCAAAGTGAAACAAAAATAAGGACAACTCAATTTACAGCTGGGGTGGGGGGAAGAAATGGGAAAAAACTGAAACTGATATATTCTCTAGCCATATCTTCCTGGAAAACACTGGCTGAAGTGTGACCCCACAAGTCAGTGTTTCAAACAGGAAGGGATACTAACAGCAGCCAATGATACTCATTTGTCCTAAACTCCTTTGAACTCTGGGGTCAAAGGAGAAGCAACCTCATATTCTGCGTGCAGGACCACCTTCTCCTCCTGACACCTCAATAAAAGAACAGCCTGCATCTCTTCATTTCAAAATCGATAACCTTCAAGCTTCTGTAGCCTCCTCTGGGACCAAGGTAAATACAATTGAGGGAAGGCTGGAGGGAGTTGAAAAGCAAGTGGAGTCAATTGAAACTAGAACAACAAAGACATGAATTGGATGATAAAAAACCACAAAGGAGAGGGAAATGGTTGTTTAAACACTTGGCAGCTCTTTCGAAAAAGAGGTTAACAGCAGCTTTGCCCAAAAAGGGCTTGAAGTCTCCCGTGCAACTCTTACGGAAGTGGGAAAAGACATTGGGATGTTGTATTTGAGAAGTAGGGAACCAAATAATTAGGGTTAATCTGAAGCCCCTATTTTGGCAGTGTGCCTCCTCTTTTCTTTCGGGTTTCCCTCCACCTTCCATTCATTGTGAATTTTTCCATGATTTGTTAAAATTCTCTTCTCATATTCCCTTACTTTCCCTCAGTGCCTCCTTCACAGCATCAAATCTGGCTATATTGGAGGGCACATAGAGATGTCATCTCATTGATGAGTAGAATTAATCTGGAAAGGAGGAGGAGGCACCTGAAGGAAACAGTTAATATTTGCAGTCATTACTTGGGGGGGGGGGAGAGAAAATGTCTCCCCTTTGATCCAGAACTAGCCAAAATTATTCATCTTTGGATTAGCACAATGCATTGCATATGGGGCTCTGTATGGTGGACACATAGAGAAGGTATGTTTGTGTTTGAGGAGAGGTGGGTATGTTTATTCTGGGGAAGAGAAGACTGAGAGGCAATACAATACAATGGAGGAAGGTTCAAGGTTGCTTTCTGCTGCAGCAGAGGGTAGGAAACAAACCAATGGATTCAAATTATAAGAAAGGAGATTCAGACTAAATAATAGGAAGAACTTTGTGAGTGTAGGAGCTGCTTGGCAGTGGAACGGACTCCCTTTGAAGGTGGTGGACTTTCCTTCATTGGAGGTTTTTAAACAGAGGAGGGATTCTTTAAGCTGTGATTCTTGTATTACAGGGGGTTGGACTAGATGGCCATTGAGGTCCCTTACAACTCTACAATTCTATGATTCTGTGATTCCTCACTATTTGCAGGAGTCACTGTCAGTGGGAAATAAAATCTGCCCCAGATGTTACACTGTTGTACTGGAGAATATGCAAAGTGCTTGGTCTTCACTGAATTCCCGCCATGTTCTATTTTGAATACTGCTTTTTCATTCCATGAGACAAAAATGCTAACAAGACTCATGGGATGCCAATGTGCTGATAGGGGTCTATGCATGTATATTAAATGAAACTGGGCAAATATTATTGGGAATGCGACACATTCAAGCAGTGCCCCTTCTATACAAAAATACTACCATTTTTATTCCATTAAACTACATTCTAAATTCAACAAGGGGGAATGGGAATGAGAAGTGATCATTGCACAAAATATTTTCTGTCTTGTTTTCTCAGGAGACTAATTCAAAAAGCTATTAGTAAATCCATAAAAATCTGCCTGGCAGAACTCAGATGACTGTGTAGGAGAAGAACAATCACCCTCTGAGAGTGGGAATGCAAGATGGGGTTGGGATGGAGAGATGGATTGAGTTAGGCCAAGCTTACAGCAATTTGCCAAGTTTCAATGTCCTGAATAGTAAATGTCCTATGAAAGGACCTGGAATAAGCCAAATCTGAAGTGCATGAAAAACGAGGAGGGAAAAGTATGCTAAAGTGGTCCTTCCTTCCTTCCTTCCTTCCTTCCTTCCTTCCTTCCTTCCTTCTCAATCAGACCAAAGTCCAGATTCTGTTGCCCAACCAGATTCCTCTTCTGGAAGAACCACAAGCAGCATACCAGCACAACAGTACTCTTCCCTCCTGTGGTTTCTGTCAACTGAAGTATGCTAGTGAAGACAGAACAGATTCATCATGGCTACTAGCCATCGGTAGCCGTATCCTCCATGAATTTGTCTAGATCTCTTTTAAAGCCATCCAGCGACCCACAGGTAACAAGGAACTGCATGCAGAACACCAAGTCATCTGATGGAGATGGGGGCAAGCACACAGGAACATAAAAAGAGCCTGGCTGCTGCATCAGCCCAATGACCCATCTAGTCCAACATCCTGTTCTCACAATGACCACCTAGTTGGGAGTTACAGACTGCAGCTGTACACATGTCTAGAGGACTGGAGGGAAGCTTCTCTACCAGAATTAAACAAATTCCTCACCTACCTATATTTCCTGATTCTTGTTAGTTTGCTTTATGGTTCTTCCAGATGTTATATTACTAAATATAGTATTTTTTACCACCACTGTATCTTATGAGTCTTCATCTATTCTTACCTATCCTTTCCTATTTCATGAGATTTATGCACCCCTTGATTGTGATAAAACCTCAAAGTGGTTTACAAAAAGAATAAAACAATAAGCACACAACACACACAAAACCATCAAAATCAACAATAAGTGAAAAGTCATATTAAAATGCATGCCAATATTCTACATGTTTGGATAGGCTTGCCTAAGCAAGCATGTTTTTAGCAGGTGCCAAAAAGAGTATAGCAAAGGCACCTGCCTGATGTAAATAGGGAATTTCAAAATGTGGGTGCTGAAGGACTGATATATTATAAATTATGTGGCACCTTTAGCAGTGCCAGTTCTGCAGACGGAAGCAGTAGAGTGGACATAAATGGGGTAAAGTGATCTTGGGTGTGGGGACAGTGGCTTTGCTTTGAACTCTCAGCTGCAGCTGGGAAACAGTGTGATGGATTGGAGAGCAAAGTTAAACAAAATTCCAACCCAATAAATAAAACCACCACTTTCAGTTTTGCAATCCAGTATCCCCATGGTGCACAGTGCTCTATAAAATCCAGCAGACTCCATCCTCCCCCCCACCACAGATTAGAAGGAATAGATTCCTTGCAGCTCTTGCTTGCAGAAATATTACCTGCAAAAAGTAAGTTCTCATTGTCAGAAGAAACTCAATTACACTTCAACCATCTGCTTATTGGGAGCTTGGGAAAGGAAGCCGTGTGAGAACTGTACACTTGTCAGGCACATTTTCTTAATAATATTTATAATGATGAAGTTTTTGATTCATGCACCTATTTAAAAAATGCTTAGTAATTAGATAACTGGAGGTAATAATGGGAAAACCATTTTGCTGGTTGAGCGCAAAATCCACCTAAGCAGCACATAGATAAACTGAGGAACTCTCTCCTGGAGGCTATGATGGCCACCAACTTGAATGGCTTTCAAAGAGGATTGGACAAATTCATGAACGAGAAGGCTATCACTAGTTTTTGTTGTTACTATGAGTTCTTGTGCTGTAATCTTTACAACAACCCTACAGAGTTTAGTGGGGAAAGACAAGAGTGAGGGATAATGATAGAGTTGTATAAAATTATGCATAGTTCAGAGAAAATGGCAAGGGAGACATTTTTATCACCCTATCATAATACTAAAACCCAACTGGAAATGAAATCTAGGAGAATTTTTCTTTTTGAAAATAATAATAATATTTATTTCATGCACTGTAGCATGACAATCTGCTCTGATTGCAATATTTCCCACCCTTTTTGTGTTTCTTCTTCTTCTTTGACTTCATCATTTGGAATACAACACAGGGGGCTGTCCTTCTGCTATAGCAGAGTTATGGAAGTTGGCATTATTTCCACTTAATCAGTATGGAGTCGTAGCTGGCTTTGCTCGGAGAATGGAGCAGCCCTCCTCGTACGACATCCACCACGACACAGAAAAATTAGAAAACACTGTGTGCTCCACCACAGTGAGATTTGTAAGCCTGCCAGCCAAATCACAAACAAGCTTGGTTCTAATTTGTCTAGGAAAAAAAGTGCATGGTTGGGAGGGGGGAGAGAGATGTTTAATTGCTGTGCATAATAAACACGCAACCGTCAGAGACACAGAGAACATGCACCATTGGTTTCCAGCTGCAATGCTGAAGCAACATTAAAGTGATTTATATCATGGCTTGATCTTAAGTCAAATAAATCAAGAAAGAAAAAAAGCAGGGATGAGTAAGCCAGATTTCTTTCAGTGCTTGCAGACAGAAGCTAGAAGTTTCAATTGTTTTCAGTGGGAGCTGGAGAATCCAAAAAATTAAAAAGCAGGTAATAGACAATAGGGCTGACAAATTAAAAGGGGTTGAACTCAGACTCTGTCAGGATCCTGGCTGACTTTTGGAGAGACTTTTTTGGAAGGAGAGGTGTGGGGGCCTTGCAACACACCCTGAAACTCACAGCAAAAAAATCACTGCACTCAAAAGGCAGACAGAAAAAAACCTTTCTTATCAATGGCTTTCCTTTTCTCTCAAGTCTTCCCTATTGAATCTGGGTTATTTATACTTTTTTTTAGCATTCTCCACCCTGCTCACATTTTTAATAGTGTCTTCATTTTATATATTTCTTTCTGTACACCAATCAATGTAGGTAAAGGTAAAGGGACCCCTGACCATTAGGTCCAGTCGTGACTGACTCTGGGGTTGCAGCGCTCATCTCGCTTTATTGGCTGAGGGAGCCGGTGTACAGCTTCCGGGTCATGTGGCCAGCATGACTAAGCCGCTTCTGATGAACTAGAGCAGCACACGGAAACGTTGTTTGCCTTCCCACCGGAGCGATACCTATTTATCCACTTGCACTTTGCCGTGCTTTCAACCTGCTAGGTTGGCAGGAGCTGGGATCGAGCAACGGGAGCTCACCCCGTCGTGGAGATTCGAACCGCAGACCTTCTGATCAGCAAGTCCTAGGCTCTGTGGTTTAACCCACAGCGCCACCCGTGCCCCTAGATTTGAATGTAGAGCAGTTGGTAAAAAAAAGAACAAAAGGAACACCTGGATCACACCCATAACTCCATCTGAGGTCTTCCCTTGATCCCTGATCCTTCCCCCATTACCCAGGAACATCTCAGAAGCTAGTGGCCACACAGTGATCTACTTGGGATAGAAGATAGAAGCTCCAAACTATTACTAAGCTGCAGACTGTGATCAAGCAGGAGGGCAGGTAGAGGCAATGACTATAAAAGTCCCTGAATCAGCTCTGGTTCTTTACTGGGTTTAGAGCTCTCTTTGGAGGCTAATAATGCCCTGGTGAGGCTTATAGATGTTTTACCAAGGTCCATGAAGCAGGGGTGAGGAGCTAGATCTTGGCCACTTCTCCTCCCACCCCACACCCCACTATAGTTTCACAGTTGGGGTGTGGCCCATCTCACGCTACAAGAATCAATCATTTCATGCCACAAGGATGTCAGGGGACCTGTTTCCCTTCATTCATACGCTGTGAAGTCAACTGACCACTGGTGTTTGCAAAATGTTGTTCCTTTGCAAGGAGAATGGCTTTTCAGGTACTGCCACTCAGGTGATCATTGCTGCCTGCAAAAGCTAGCTTTGGGCTGAGCCGTGTCTTTACCTGCCCTGTGCCTGACATCACATACAGTATCCTGCCCAATCGAGCAATCCTACCACAGTTAGGCAAACTACCCATCTCAAAGGGGTTGCAATAGTCAAGCAGGCTTTTCCCTCCCCCCCCCCCCATTAAATACACCACCATGCCTAAAAATCTCAATCAATGGCTGACTTCATAGCTGTCATCCTGGGGACAAGGAACCACAATTTGGTTTGTTGTATGTATGAAGATTTTCCTCCTGTTGTTTAATGCAGTGCATATTTTTTTCACATTGCCTTGCTGTATTACATCCATCACTTTTGACCTCTTGGAAGGCTTATTATTATTATTATTATTATTATTATTATTATTATTATTATTTCTGAACTAGGCATTGAACCCTGTAGCCTTGCAGTGATACTGATTTAACATCAGACCTGATAGTGAGAAAGATGGGTGATGGTATAATATGGGGCTGTGTGAAAGAGAAAAGGGTGAGGGACACTCATTTTATTAATGCATTTTTTGTCTCTGAGCAGCGAAGGGAAAAGTCTTGGGGCCTACCCTCCAATGAACCTTCGTTCCAGGGATGGCTGTTTTAGACTCATCCTTTATTCAGAGTCTGAGCTGCACAGTCAAAGCTGCTTAGGCTGTGCTCTTAAGTCAAGCCTATGGCCCTCTCTGAATCATAAAATATTACTTTTCTTATCTAAAGGTGTCAAAGATTTTATTGAATCTGTAGTTCAACACTGATAAATCTTTTGGTGGGCTCTTTGACGCCTTTCCTTGAAGGCATCTTCAAATTGAATATTCTCCCTCTTGTTATCTTCCTCCGTCTGCCAGGCTGGCTTCAAATGAAAGGCATGCCTTTTTCATACTAGGATTACAAATCATACTCTATCAGTGGCTCGAGAGTGGGATGAGAAGCTATTGTTACAGGTATTTCATACATGGTGTTAGATGCCTTTTGATTTATCATTCTCTCTTTCCCCCTGACAACCTGTTTTCACAGAAGGCTTTCTGACACCTGAAATATAACCTTTCTATGATACACAGAATTTCCCCCATCTACAAAGTGACAAAGTCACTCTAAATGATGAGAAAACCTAATCAATCAAGGATATTACATGACCACGTTTTTTATTTATTTAAAACTGAGGGAATGGGGGAGGTGGGAATTAGGTCTGAGCCAAAAACTATTCTGCTCAACATTCCTGTTAAAAATGTTGGCCATGTCAAAAAATGAACTATTTGCGTGGCAAGTTCCCTCCTCTCCCCATTGGAAATAATGGCACAGTATTTAGGTTAATGGGCTAAAAATGGCCGGGTGATGAGCGGTATTGGCTTAGGCATTGGTCCTAACCGACTAACCGGCTTCAACCTGTCCGCTTGAAGTCTGGGAAGGGTTAACCACCAGTAGGGGGAGTCCTGCTGATGCACATCAACTAGGAACACCCCCGGGGTCACCGCTCGGGGGCGTGCCTTAGGCCCTCACCTCCATAGGCTTCCGACAGAGCCATGTCCCCCAGAATCCTTTATCGGACTACCCTTCAAACTGCGGGGGAGGTGATGGCGCTTCCTCCCCCCTTCATCTACATAACAATACCTATATCAATGCCTAACCGCCACTCGAGCAAAAAGCTCGCTGCCAATATCCTCAGACCTGCAACCAATTTCTAATCCCAGAAGATATGTCAGCCAACCCTATTTGTTAGTGAGGAAATGTTTGCTTATGTGATTTAAATTGGTTTCAGCAATCCTCATCCTCAGTTAATTCTGATTATCTCCCACTGAAGGGAATTAAACATTAGCCCCACCCCCTTAATTGACTTCTTGCTGGAGACGGTGGTGATGACCAGGGCAGAGCTGTGTGCACAGCCCCAGCATATAAGAAGTTCATTGCTCCCAACTGAGACCTCACTATTAAACACCAGATACCAACATGCAGTAACAACTTCTAGTCAACTCAGTTTATGGGTCATAAGTACCTAGTCAGAGTGAACAGTGTAGGATGGGGAGGATACAAGTTTTCCAAGTTCTCAAGGAGAACTTGGTTCCTAAATGCTGGTTTGCAGTGACCATTCCTAATCAGTGAACATGTGAATTTGATTGACACGTCATCCCATGGCAGAGGAAAGGTGGACTATCTGTAGCCACTTGAGGGTGTGCCAAAATGACCTTCTCCCAAAGTTGGAGGAATGTGAAAGGCTGGTGATAATGGTTCTGCCAAGAATCCTATTGTCTACTGACTGCCACTCTTCCTACCCCTCTATACCCTGGGACTCCCTAGATTGAGGGCATTACCCTCCCTCCAATTTGACTTTATGATGCTGCTCTGTCATTATGTACCTTTAAAAAAAATGACAAATTTGGTGTGTGCAGCCTGCTTGCTGCAGGTTATTTACCCCCTGTTATCATCATCATTTTTTATTTGTATGCCACCTTTCCACAGTTAAAAAAACAATGTTCAAGGTGGCTTACAGCATGACAAGATTTCCATAATTACAAAAGTCATAAACAATAAATAAACCACATCAAAAAGATACACAACTAAATGGAAAACAATTTCCACATAAATCAAAATCTAAAACTAAGAATACAGCATTACTATCACAGTTTAAAATGACATAGGTAAAAAAATAACAGCAATTTAAACAAAAACAAAACAAAACGGAGCCCTTTCTGCCCAGCAGCAGCGGCAGCAGTCCTTTATAGAGCCCATCAGGCCCCGCCCTGGGCCAGGTGGTGAGTGGCAGGACTGGGGCTCTCAGGCGCTGAGCAGGGGAGTCCTCCTGGGTGGTAGCCACAGCAGCAGTTCTTATAGACCTGTCAGGCCCCTCCCTGGGCCAGGTGGTGAGTGGCAGGACTTACTTCTGTTAAGTAGGACAGAATGGAACCCTGAAGGACACAAGCACACAATGGGTATGAGGCTGAGCAGGAGTCTCACAATGCCCCTCTCTGGAAATAACCCTTTGGATGTCAGGTTTATTGAATGCAGCGTTGATAGGGTGTAGATTCAGGGCACCATGTGGTGGGGTTGTTGTTTTTTTGTAGTGCTGTGAGAATATGCTCCTCACTCTTCTGGTCTCATATCCACTCTTCTGGTCTCATATAGCTCAGTTTCGGAGAAAGATGAACAGCACCAATCTGAAGTATTATACACCGAAAAACTTACCCAAATGCTTCACATCTTGAAAGGATGAAAACAACAGAGGGGTTTCCCTGCATTGAGAGAATCTGGAGAGCATAGCAACAGATTTAATTGTCTGCAGTCTCTAGGCACCACACCTGCAGTCGACTAGGCAGGGCAATGGCCAATGGCCCCAGGGGGCCCAGCTGTGCTGCCATGGCAGCATTGGTGTGTATGGGGGGAGGCATTGGCAGCCATGTGCCAAAGATTCCCTGGAATATGGTGCCTGCCTTGGGAGCCTCTATATCTCACGCCAAATTAGTGTGTATCATGCACTTACTTGTGCAACAAGTTTGCTAAGTGTGCCATAGTTCTGTATCTGCTTTTATTTTTTAAAGAAAAGAAAAAGGAGAGAGAGGCAAGAAATGAATCTGTCTGTGTGGGCTTGTGGTTTGGGTAGCTGATGAGGATGTCAGTGACTACTAGCCATGATGGAGGCTATGGTCTCCATCTGTGGTTGGAGGCAGGAATGCTTCTGAACACTAGTTGCTAAAAACCACAAGAAGGGAGAGTGTTCAGGTCTTGCTGGACTAGATGGGCTTGATCAAGCAGGCTCTTCTTAAGTTCTTATGGCCCTCAACTTATCCTTCAAGTGAAAATTTAAGGGGAATGAGTTCCCACTTCAGCAAATCATTCTAAGGCTTTTCAAAGGAAATTAGAACAGTTTTGCCCACACTAGCTATCCTCCCCTTGGGTGTGGGCATCCTGCACTTTCTGGCTTTTCAAATATCTACGTTTGGCCTTCAAAGGGCCCATTTCTGCTTCAGAGTTTAGCTTGTTTACAAATCGCAGTGCCTTGCCTATGCATTTATCATGCCAATCCACTTTAATTTATAATATACTGGTAACTGAGGATGAGAAATGCAGTTGAGGAAGCTGTATTGACTCGGTAAATCTCCTGGCTCTCCCTTCTTGTAAATCTGATAAGCAGAAAGAAGTTCTCTGCAGGCTACGGAATCTAAATATTAAAAGTGTGAGGTTTGTGGGTGGGTGGGGGGAGTGGGGGTTGTGATTACCTGGATAGCACTTTCACTTTTTTTCCTGGAAGCCGAAGCAATCCTTTATCCCATTGTGAAGTCATTTAATCTGCTCCCTTCTTCAGGTTTGGGAAGTACAGGGTAATAAAATGGCTTGTTTTCTGCTGAACTGCAGACTTCAGGGCCCTGCTTTTGGGCTCAAGAAAAGAGAAAGTTATCATCCCTGCCAGGGTTGAAGATGTTTCACAAAACAAATAAAAGACATACCATTATCTCTGAGATTTACGTCACATCATGGGTGAGATTATATCTGTTGAGGTACTGAAAATTTCTTCTGCCCCCATTCCACAAACAACTGTTCTCTATCAGTTAATGTGGAAAGCAATTGTTACTTGAAAATTATCAGAGTGGGAATTGGAGTGTGTGTGAAATTCTTAGGGGCTGGGTGGAATTGTTCTTGTTGTACTTACCTTACTTCCATAGGAGACTGATGATTCATTAGTAAGGATGTTGCAGAATGACCGCTCCCCACATTAAATGGGGGCACCCTTTGCATGGTCAAGTGCAGCCCCTGGACACTATTCGGCACCATTAGCACAGGCTTGGCTTCGCCGCCCCCCAGGTGGGATACCTGGAGGTCGCCACCTACCTCAGTCAGTTGCCCAATCCCAGCCCAATCCTGGGGAAGCATTGCCAAGGTGACCAGGCCAGGTAGGGGGAGGGACCACCTGCCCACACAATAAGGGGAGGATCTTACCTGGGAATCATCAGTTGGCTCCAGAGCTTCTCTCACCCTACCCACCCTCAGTTACGACTTCTTTTGCAGGTTAACCATTTCTCTACAGGTATGCAGGTGCGGCTACGTCAAGGTCGCTGTTGAAGGGCTGGAAAGGAATTCTCCTGCATTGGCAGGTTTGCATTACCCGTAGCAAAACGTCACAATTTTGGCAGTATCAGGCCTTGGGCGGAATCCTTTAGTCTATCTTCCCTGAAAGGGGGGGCGTGCAGCGGTGACCCACACCCCCTTCCTCTTTGCAGCGGCTATACCAGGGTTCCCCATTAAAGGGATTGATTGAGGGGAGGCGTTGGCCATACGCCTATAGGTCATCATTGCTCTTCCCTGCGATGGCGGTGTAATGGGGGCAGGCTCTCTCTCCTTGAACATATGTTCTCCAGAGCCAGCCCATCCTCCCCCACCCACTGGATAACCCTGATGTTCCCCAGATCCCTGGTGGGGAACTGGGAGGGATAAATGCCCAGTGCCTGAGCCAAGGTCTACCCACATCTGAAACATAATAAAGTTGTGGCCAGTTTTAATCCCATAGCACGTTGTCTTGAGTTGTTATTCCACACTGGGGCCACCCAGGGTTTGGGGGACTCTGCCTGTCCACACAATTTGCAGATATGATTCATCATATTAACCAAAAACCCACTTAGTGGGCTCTGATAAAATGTAAAGAAATTCCACCCCAATTTAATTTCCCCTTGATACTGCTTAAGTGTTCAGCTGTTGACTTTAAGACAGAAGCGCCTTTTTAGCCACTGCATAAATTATGAATTAGCCCCTGCAAGAATCACCCCACTGCCAATATGTCACTCCCTGATGAGGACAGACATGCTTTAAATATGGCCCTTCCTGCTGCAGAGGGCAATTTTAAATTTAAATTTGTGTGGTGTGCCAGTGCCATAAAGAACAAAAATATGGAGCTCCTTGATGAGCAGCAACTTGGACGTGACGCTCAAAATAATGAACCTGTTTTGGAGGGACACGGTTTTGATTTATGTTAGCAAGCGCAGGATGGAAGGTGAATTTCATCAGTGCAGCCCACCCCCCACCTTCAATTGTAATTCAATCAGAAGGAAGATGGCATCCAGAAAGAGGGCTGAGCCAACGATACATATCCCTACTTTTGTCTTTTGGATTTATGAGCATTGAAAAATGGCTCGTGCATTCAGTTATTTCTGTCACTGATGAGTATATTCATGTAGCTTTGATCCTTTTCAGCTCCCTTTTGTTCTCCTTGCTTCTGCACCTTCTCACATCTGTTTGTCTTCTCCTCGCTGTCCTTGGCTTCATTGGCTCTCCAGGGGTTCAGACAGGTGTCTCTCCCAACCCGACCTGGAGATGCTGAGTTTGAATCCCTTCCTGTATGAACAAGATTGTGAGGCAAGATACAGCTGAATCCTGCCATTCCTGTTGTTGTTGGTTAGTCACGTGAAGGGGGTGCCATGAAATTACTGGAGGGTTGGGCTGTATGCCTGGCTCCACCTGCATTACTGGGGATATTGTTTTGACCAACCCCTAATGAATCCTGTGATGTCCACTTCCTGTGAGCAACATGTGAACTGGGCTAGAGCATACAAGGAAAGCAGATATAGTACCTTTTCAGAATTGGCAGGCCAAAGATTTTTGGATTTCTATATCATGGATTTGCATTGAGACTGCCACTTCCTGTCTGTGTGCTTCTGTGTACTTTTTAATTTCTGTAAATTTGTAAACAGATATATTACACCAAAGAATAGTAATATAATCAGACACTCTCCAATTAGTGGAGGCTGATCCATTAAGGTCAATAGGCCACTGCACCACCAACCTCTGTCTGCCTTCAACCAGCCCTCACCAGCCTGCCTTTTTACTTACAACCAGTCAGTGGGTGGCTGTGCTTGTCATTACCACTGGCGCCACCTACTGTTGGTCTTCCTATCTTCTGCCATACCAGTCCCAAGGAGCACCAGCCGCCATTAAGTGAGATACAGTGGTACCTCTAGTTACAAACTTAATTTGTTCCAGAGGTCCGTTCTTAACCTGAAACTGTTCTTAACTAGAGGCGTGCTTTCACTAATGGGGCCTCTTGCTGCTGCTGTGCCAGCGGCACATGATTTCTGTTCTCATCCTGCAGCAAAGTTCTCAACTTGAGGTAACTCTTCCAGGTTAGCGGAGTTTGTAACCTGAGGCGTTTGTAACTCAAGGTACCACTGTACTATGAATCTCCAGTGCATTTTCTTCCTATTGAAAATTCTCCCCTTAAAAGTTACATTTTCACAAGACCCCATTCCAGATGATTGCCTGAGGAATTTTAAGGGGAAGGCCTTAGTTTGGTGGCCCTGGGATGATGGATGGACTTTTAAGCCACTCTGAGAATTGCAGCTCTATGAGGAGGTATAGGGGTCTCTTAACAACTCACAGCATCCTTAGCAAACTACACTTCCCATAATTCATTGGAGGAAGCTATGACTGCTTAAAGTAGTATTGTAATGCTTTAAATGCATGGTGTGAATGTGGCCTAAGTAAAACTTAGTTGATGCCAGCCACTGGTTTTCTGTGTAATGTTCCTTCCAGGATGAGGTGGAAGGGACTCTCTTCTTCACTGCCTACACCTAAAAATAAAGTGACATTTTGCCAAAAGGGACGCAGCATCAACAATCTCTCTCTGAATACTCCCTGACAACTGTAGGAAACGATGTTCATGCCAAAGCCTGGAATGAGAATTACCTCATATTGCCGCTGAGACGGCAGTTTTTACTCTCAGTTGAACTATGGGCCATTATAGAAAGGGCAAATGGAGAAAAGAGAATTATATAACTTCCGATAATGCTGAAAATGCTTTTTTGGGCTGCTGCCCGTTTATCACAGAAAGAGAAATGGAAATTAATTGTCTGTTTAAATGTCTCCCAGACTTTTCTGGAGTTTTTTTTTTTTAATTCAGCATGCTTTTTGAGCAATTATAAAACCTCATCTGCCTTTACATAGGTTGGACAAAATGGTTGCTGTTACGATGGATAGGGCTGTAGCTCAGTAATAGTTGGGGTGGAGTGGGAAATTTAATATCCTTTGGATTTAAAGGTGAACCTACATAATCTGCCTACCAAACATTCTGAAACAATACACAGCCTTCTTTCAAAATTCACACTTTCCCAAAACATCAAAAATAATGCACCACGAAAATTAAATATTGACTGCAATAGAAACTTTTAAACACCCTCCCGACCATCTCTAGGCATCCTGAGCACCACATTTTCCCAGACTTACAGCAAGATGGTCTCTGGTAGGTTCAGGAGCAGCTTTGGTAGTTGGAATCAGGGCCCTCCCTTCCCACACCAGGTGGAAATGGACCAGCAAAGCAGGGAGACACTGCATACACAAATGTGTATATTAAAATAAATTCACACTAATAGACTGATGAAATTTTGTGAGGAATAAACACACACACACACACACACACAGAGAGAGAGAGAGAGAGAGAGAGAGAGAGATGTAGAATTGTAGTGACTAGAAAAAAATGAGAAACAGAGAGAAATCAAAATTGACTGAAATTCACCCATCCGCAGTGGCAGAGTGCTTACTTTATAAGCAAAAGGCACCAGGTTCATGTCAGGGACTGGCTGGATAAAGAGGCACCAGCTGGGGAACCCCCAAGAGGAAGAAGGCTCAGAGCTAGGGGATTGGTGGTTGGACACTGGAGAGAAGTCAGAGGGAGAATATTGGGGCTGATGCTGAAGAGCAACAGGCTTTAGTGAGCAAGAAGAGTCAGTGACAGGGAGCAATTCAGACTCTGAAGCTGAAGCAGTGGAGGTGGGGGGGGGGAAAGACTGCTGAAGAAGCCATGGAGTCTCCCCTTCCTGCTACGGCAAGCTCCCCTCCCCACTGGCTCCAAGAACGTGCAGAGTAATGAGAAGAGCTGGACAGAGGTGCGCAGACGTCGTCTGAAATGGCTTAGGAAACATCCTGGAGGGCAGGGGCCTTAAGGCTGGTAGAAGGCAGGAACCTTCAGTCCTGGCAATGGCTCCATAGAGGCAAGACCTACTGGAAAGGGTTGCTGAGACCACTAGGCTGAGTTGCATTCCGTTTCCTTGAATAAAGAGTTAACTTCACTGGTATCAGAGATTTGCTTTCTTTCTTGCCAACCTGTGTCTGACTTCAGCTCTGACATGGACTGAACGTCACCGGTGTCTCCAGATAGGGCTGGGATTGTCCCAGCCTGAAACCCTGGAGACCTGCTGCCAGGTTAGTGTTGATGATGCTAAGCTAGATAGACTAATGGTCAGACTCAGTATAAGGCAGCTTCCTGTGCTCCTATGATGGGCAGGGCTGTGTAAGAAAAGAAACCCTGTGAGCCCACGATGACATATTTGGGAACACACAGAAATGTGTACAAAGCATGGTTTCATTTGAAATGCAAAATCTTTTAGTGTGAATCCTCTGCAAACTGAAGCCCCAGGACATTTCATCATAGAGACCAAGCAATAGTTACTATATTAATAAAGGGTAGAGAATAATTGCACCTTGAAATATTTTCGCTCATGGAAAATATCCTATAACAGAGAACAAGCCCCACAGAAGAGTGTTGCAAATTATATGTCATGTGGATCATCCTCTAACATAATTTGCATTTAATTTAAAGACACTTCTTCAGGACCTATGAAATTGCCTTTTCAAGCAATTTCTCTACTTCCTGTTAAGGCCCTCAGTTCAGGAGTCCACTGTGGTTCGGAATGCATGAAATCACCCAGTGAACGTTATGCTAATTAAGACAAATTTCCCGTGATGGATTACCATATTTGTTTGCATTTTCCCTGTGAAAAATACCAAACAGCAGCATGTTAATTAAGTCAGAATTAAGTTAGGCTTCCAAATGGAAGGTTAAGATGAATAGCTAACCTTGGTGCCTTGTGGCACTGAGAAACAAGTAAATGTTACTTGTGTTGCATTAAATTTGGCAGCGGTGAATAGCAAAAGGGAGATTTTAATGAAAATTAAAGGTCTTCACTAGCTCCTCTAGCCCATGGTCATATCCTCTTCAAGTATGAAAACAGTGACTTGGGAATGAGTTTTAGGTAATACCAAAACCCATCAGACTAATATTTAGCAACATAAGAGTTATGAATTTGATCAAGATAGCCAATGGCTATGGGCGGTATCATTTAGGTTAGGAAGTATTCCAGATGTTGTTAGGGTCTGGCTCCCATCAGCCCCAGTCAGCATGGCAAATGGTTAGAAATAATGTCAGCTGTAGTCCAACAAGATCTGGAAGGCCACAATTTTCCCCATCTTGGATTTAGGCTCGCTCCAAATTCTCCCTCATTGAATGTACTTTCCAAATCCCAATGGACTGTATCCCTGGGCTCAACCCAATTCCAGTCTAACTCAAAATAGACCCACTGAATATAATGGATATGACTGACATTGGCTCACTCATTTAGGCCACATCCACACCACCACACATTTAAAACACTATTGTACCACGTTAACAATAGAATCAGAGTTGTAGAGTTGGAAGGGACCCTGAGGAATGGCTCATCTAGTCCAATTCCCTGCAGTGCAGGAATATGTAGCTGGATTGAACCTGCAACCTTGGAATTATCAGAACTGTGTTCTAACCAACTGAGCTATAGCTCTGGGAACTGAATAAGGCTTTCCTAGCAACTCTCAGCACTCCCATCCTTCACCAGTCTTGCTTCATACCCTCCTAGAGTGTTTTCCTTGAGCTGAAACATCTCATTGACATCTTACAATGCCCCTTGCTTGTCTGGGTGGAGGATAGAGAGGGTTGTGTGAGTGTGTGTTAAAAGCAGCCTACTGCACTATGATAAATAATTATATTAACTGTACTGCCCACTTTTGCATCTGGGCCCTGCCTGCCCCTGTCATGTCACCCTCAGAAGTTTCTCCAGAAAGGAAAGTGGCTCTTAGGTTTATAAAGCTTCCTTTTCCTTGCTTAATAGACTTTACAATATCCCCAAAGAACAAACATATTCACAGTAACACTTTTCATTGCTTCTAACAAGAAATGCACTGTCTCTTTACCTGCAAAATAGATATACAAGATATTTTGTAGTCTCTCTCCCCTTCCCAAATCCATAATTAAAATGCTCAGGGGTAGCTCTCCCCATGCCTCGCCCTTTCTGTTGTTTGATTTGCCATCCTGAATTTCATTTTATGTGCCTTGAGATTAAATCAAGCCTTGGATTTGAAAAGCAGGACAATATTGAATCTCCAAAACCCTATCAAAAAATTGCTGTCTCCTTAAGTGAGCAAAATTTCCATTTTCCCCTCAACCTATTAATATTAAGATACAATCATGGAGTAAGGGGTGAGGGGAATAGCAGAGCTTTAGAATATATCTATTTGGCAAAGAAGTGACAAAAAAAGAGTTAAAAGCAGTAATTTAGGAAACTTAAATGTGACAATGTATGATAGATGTGAATTGGCAAGCCAGGAAAATGAGAAACATTAAAATCATATATTAGAATAGATCAAACTCCACATACCAGTTTATGTCAGCAAGTTTCTTTTGATATGTCAAGTCCCCAAAGGGCAGGAGCTGAAGTAGACTTTGAAGATGCATTTTAAAGGGAATATGTTTATGTTTGGGAGCAAAATGAGGCCAGACAAAAAAGGGAAAAAGAAAAATGTGCCAGGTTCTTTGGTTCATTGGGTGGTTTATCATTCTATAGCATTTACAGTAAGGTATTCCTGTGAACATGGGGGCCACATCACTGAGTTTTCTTCTGGCCAAGGCAAAAAAAGGGGGGGAATCTTGCAAATAATATGAGAGACTCTCTCTCTCTCTCTCTCTCTCTCTCTCTCAAAAATTCAAACCAAATCTGTAGGATGTGCCAAGCTTTTAAGGGCATAAGGTGAATGGGATTCATGAATTCTCTGTACTCTTCTGGGGACTGTCAGAAAGGCCTTATTATGACAGAGAGCCAACATCGTATTCCACTGACATCATGTGCAAAAGCCAGGCATTCAGAGAGTATCTGCAGGAATCCCTGGAGCATCCATAATTCTGCTGAACAAGAAGGTGGTTCAGCTACAAAGAAATAGGTCTGGAAAAGAAATCAAAAAAAGATCCAGGGCAGGAATGAAACATATTTGGATGGAGATGGTTATGGGCAAAGATCGTACCGAGACTAACATTTGGAAACTTTTATAAAAAAAACAATGACCGTTTATCAGTGGTATCAAACACCATATAGACCAAGATGGATTTACACAGCAGTACAAAGTAATTGCTGGAGATGTAAGATTTTAGGGCCCCTCAAGATGTTCTTTTTTATTGTGCAGTCATTATGATTTCTGCCCATGATACTATCAGGGGGTTCACATGTGACCCCACTGTCAATAGTGTTTGCACCTGTGAAAGGTTTGGGGCGGTCACCATTCTTCATTTCTATTCAGTGCATATATCCCCTAACTTCCTGCTGAAATCCTCTAACCTTTGATTCCATAAATGTTCTGATTTATTTTTGTTGACTTTTGTTGCATTGTAGCACCCTCAGGACACCAAGAATATGGTAGCACTGAGGGAGCAGCACAGAACAAAGTAAATCAGAAGGAACCCACTGCTAATGCACTATTATTTGTGTCAAGAACATGCTGGAGAATACACCCACAATATATATATATATATAATGTGTGTGTGTGTGTGTGTGTGTGTATTGCAATAAAATTCCCTTTCAGGAGTTATGAATTGGATAAGACTGATGGCGAATGAGGGGGGGATCATTAAGAAGGATGGAAAAGACTACTGAATTATATAGAGTTATGGCCAGAGATGTTAGAGCGCGTAGCTTTTAAAATGCAGTTGTTATGAATATTGTATTTGTGAAAGAGACTGGCTCTCAAAATTTGTAAATTTTGATGTTAATACTAAAGGGTTATTGTTGTTTTTTAACAAAGTTGAATCATTTCAAATGTGATGTATTCATTTCTTTCACATTTAATGCCTCCAAAAAATGATAAAAGATTATTCTCTCTCACACACACACCACAGTGGTGCACTAAAAGAAGATTAACGTTTAAAAGAAGGTGTGGGCTGTACATAAATGCAAGATTATGAAAGCAACATATGTCCTCCAGCACCAAGCTCCAATCAGGGGCGTTAAGGACATAGTTAAAAGGATGCCCCATTGTGTCCTAGAGTTATGAAGCATATGGTAAGTTTTCCCTAAACTGTGAGATTTCCTGGTTTAACTGTCTTTTCATAATTCTAATGTTTTTTTTCTGGTGTAATATTTAGAAGAAAGGTCTCTTAAAGCCCTCTTCAAAGCAATTCATTGCACAAGCAATATATAATCTGAAAGAGATGCTATGAACTATGGAAGGGGAAATCGCCTGATAGCAGATGATGCGGAAACGACAGCCGCATCTGCACCATACCTTTAAGGCACTATTAGTCCACTTTAGCAGCTGTGGCTTCCCTAAAAAAAAAATATTAATGGGAACTGTAGGTTCTTAAGGGTGCTCAGAGTTCTTTAGAGCCAAACCCCCTCACAGAGAGCTACAATTCCCAAAGTTCTCTGGGAAGAAGGATTGATTGCTGCCTCAGGCAGGTAAGAGCCAGGCAGCAGGATCTTATCCTACCTTCTGCTAGGAAGATGAAATGAGTGGTAAAGGTAGGTCTTGACCTTTTTGCAGGGTGCCTTCCTCTCTTTTCTGCCAGATGCCCCGTCCCCTGACAGCCACCAATAATGCTGGGCCTTCCTACCTGACCTGTAGCAGTCCATTACTGTTTGTGCCTGACTCATCCTAAACCCAAGTCCCTCTGAATATGCCAGTTTTGGGTTAGGTCTTGGCTTAATCAGGTGCACAGCCCTAGTCAAATCCTTTCTCACTCACCAGCTTCCAACCACCACTACCCCCATCTACTTGATCCTGAAGGGTCTATCCCCTGTCTTCCTCCTCCCTTGCATCTACACAATGTGTATGCTAGGGGGTGAAATAAGCAAGACCAGAGGAAGAAGGCATGTGTATGGGGAGGAGGGGGAGGCTGATGGGAGGAGTGAATTCTTCTCTGGCTCAGTTTAAAATCTGGCCCAGAGAAGAACTCAGGGACTGTTAATGCTTGCCTTGTGTTTCAGGCAAGCATCACAGCAGGGATGGGTAACCTGTGGCATCCAGATGTTATGTTGGGGCCTCATGGGAATGTCTTTGTATTATGGGATTCCAGAGTTCATAATCTGAGTGTGGCAATTGCAAACTTGGGGGGCCTCTATGATGATTAGCATGATTATACCTCTTAATGCCAAAGGCTTCTGAGTGGTGTACAAGAATAAAATCTGGGAGGCGGGAACAAAACATTAAAATTTCAGATACAGAATTAAACAATATCAACTATTTGCTGCTGTTGTTTTTAACCACTTAATGTGAAAATAAACTTTCAAGCATAAAATCCAGGGACACAAGCATTAAAATATACTTGTCCATAATTAAGGCACGCAATAAAACCATCCCATTAAAACATTACAATATAAACATCAATAACTAAAATAAGCAATAAAGCAATCCTGTTAAAGCAACATCGTATTAAAACATATTTAACATATGTTTAAAGCATAGAACACACGAGTTAAAGTCTTGCCCAGGACAAAAGATCACCCCAGGCATGGCTTTGTGGACACTTATTAAGTCTTGTTCTTAAGATTCTTTAACCGGCAGTTCTCTTGAACTTCAGGGAAATTACTGAAAGGCTAGACTGTTTTTAAGTGTGCGTGTTTTTAAGCACCAAAGCTAAACCAACTGAGCGAATGGATGGGGAGGGAAACACTTCTGAAATCAAAGCTCTCCTGCCTGCCTCAGCCAGCCTAACAGGTCAGGCAAAAGGGTTAAACTAACTTCCTTTTCATTTTCCATTCGGCTGCTTTCAAGGTGACCCACAAAAACAGAAGCAAAATTGCCTAGTGCCCTCCCTCCCCACCCCACTCCAGAGCTTCTTTCTGATGTATAAAACCAAGTGGGGGGGGATATTGTTAAATGCTTGTTCTCCCCACACCCCAATGAAACATTAGAAATAGCCGGAGCATAATCTGCTTTACTTTGTAGTTTTCTGTATTATTTGGTTCTGCATCAGAATGATGGAATGTTCCTATACACCACCCCACCTCCTAACTGGAGCCCAGGGGAGTAACCTGGAGTAGGAAGATAGAAAGCTGTCTTAACTGATTCAGGTGATTGGTCCATCTATGTAGCTCAGTATTGTTGAAATTGTGTGGCGATATCTCTCCATGGTTTCAGACAGAAGCCCTTCCAAGTCCTGCCTGGAGATGTCAGAGCAGATTTCTACTACCAACCTATGTTTCTTCTACTCATGAATTAGACAAATTCATGAAGGATAGGGCTATCAATGGCTACTAGCTATTATGTCTTTGCTCTGCCTCCATAGTTGGAGGCAGCAATGCTTTTGAATACCAGTTCCTGGAAGCCACAGGCAGGGAGAGAGTGTTCTTGTGCTTGGGTCCTGCTTGTGGGCTTCACACAGGGATCTGGTTGGCCACTGTGAGAACAGGGTGCTGGACTAGATGGGCCATCAGCTTGATCCAGCAAGGCTCTTCTTATGTTCTTATATTTAGGTCCTGAATTGTTCAGGGATTTCCATGTCAACCTTGAACTGGGTCCAGTGACAACCAGGGAGGCCCACCCCTTCTTCCCTGCTCCCAGGGGGCACCATTTTGCAGTTCACCTCAGGTGCCAAAATGTCTTGGGCTAGCCCTGAATATAACAACTTGAAAGATCTGCAAACACTAAACAACCCAACTGAACTAAACTAAACATAATCTTGGCAAGGAAGTTCCCTGATTCAGTGGGGTGGATTGGTGGAGATTTCCCCCCTCACTACTTCTGGACATGTCTACAAGCTCAGCCTGTGGCTCTGTTGCAAAGGACTGGAAGGATTCCTTTCTCCTTGCAATGAGAGCTTTGGGCATATAACCCGGAAGGTACACCATGGCCCTGCCAGTTTGGCATTCACCCTGATGTACATGCCAAGTCTATAAGACACCCATTAGATTCCTAAGCAGTCTTGCGTTGGGTGACCCAAGAGTGCCCGTAACCCAATAATGCCACAGATAATACCCAAACAGATCTTAAATTGTCTTTTCTGACTGGATGGCAACCCAATTGAAATAATCTAACAAAAATACCCCTCCAGGGAGGGCAGCTCACAGCAGTATGGAGTAGGTGAAAAAATGGAGTCCCACAGTCAACTAAGTTAGTCCCCTCCCCACACCCTACAATTCCTACTTGGGCCCCTCAACATATAGCTAGCAGAAGTCCATGATAGATAAGTGGGGAGGGTGGGAGAAGCAGGCTAATATAGCCTGGGTGACTCCTCACTCCCTATTGGCCAAGTGATCCCATGAGTAAGACCAACAGGAGCCTTCTTCCCAGGGGATTTTGGGTGTGGTAAATATGCCCCCATTGTATTCTGGGGGTGGCATTCCTATACTTGCCTACATTTCTGGCTTAATTCATAAGCAGGGAAGAGCTCTGCTATAATCTAGCTCTTGAACAGCCTTAGAGCCCTTTTGCCTTCCAGTTGGCAAACCTGTAGCTACAGCACATGAGAGCCTCTGACTCAGGGATCCCTTTGAAGTTCTCTTTTAGATCCTTGATTGGGCTCAGGAGACGCATCTTTGTTGAATTAGACTGGCAAGTTTTGTACCATGACCTTGTACTACTGGAACTGAAAGAGCCAAGATTAACATCAAACTATTTTAGTACAGAGCAAATTCTTATTCACAGTCTCCTTTCATTTTTGGCCAGACATAATCAGTGCTTTAATCTTTTCCATGGTCCAAAAAAGAGCAAACTATGGCTTCATCAAAGATTTCCAAAATAAAATAAGGGACGTGGCAGCCTAAAGATGCTGGCTTTGAACATGATGGTGTGAGCTCAAATCACCGTTGGTTGAGGCATATGCTATTGTAGTGGGAAGAGTGCTGATGCATTCAGAGCATGCTTGTGGGCTTCCCATAGGCATCTGGTTGACCAGGATGCTAAATTAGATGAGCACTTGGCTTGATCCAGTAGGACTTTTCTTATGTTCTTATGAATAAAAGCAAGGGGGAGCGCTCTCAACTTCATGCCATGCCCATGGGCTTCCTGGAGGGTCCTGATTGGCCACTGTGAGAGCAGGATGCTGGACTAGATGGGTCTTTCTGATTCAGGAGGGCTCTTATTATATAGCATTTTATAGAACCTGGAATGTGTGTAAAAACCCTGGAGAAATTTCACTTGACTCATGAAAGCTTTTTGCTTGCCTTGAAATGTCCCGACTGTTCTTCTGAAGCAGAAAAACCTCCAGATTCATTTCAGAATTTCTCTTTAGGCAAAATTCAGCACCAATCATACCCCCAGGTTGAATTACATTTGCTCACAACTTGCAGAGTTTCTCTGAGTGAAACAACAACAAAAAAAGAGTTTTCATAAGACGTGCAAAGAGGGAAGAAAGGGAAGAAAAGGGAAAAGGAAAGTGTTGAAGCCTGCATACACCTAGGCCACATCTGTTATGGCTTGTAGAAGTCAGTTGTCCTAAAATCTGCTAGGGCCAACTAGCACAGCGAGGCACCGCACATGTCAGTGAAATCACGTATACAGTGGTACCTCGGGTTACATACGCTTCAGGTTACATACACTTCAGCTTACAGACTCTCCTAACCCAGAAATAATGCTTCAGGCTAAGAACTTTGCTTCAGGATGAGAACAGAAATTATGCTCCGGCGGCGCGGCGGCAGCCGGAGGCCCCATTAGCTAAAGTGGTGCTTCAGGTTAAGAACAGTTTCAGGTTAAGAACAGACCTCCGGAATGAATTAAGTACTTAACCCGAGGTACCACTGTAATTGAAACCCATTAAAAAGCCTGCAAATACCCTGTTTATGAGAAATTTGGTTTTGGAAAACTGTTACAATTATATACACTGAAACTCAGACAGGGGGACTCGAGGAAGTCCCTTAACAATGTTACTAAGACTGGATTAGGTACAGTTAAGATTTATGTTTATTTGTTTGTTTGTTTAAAAATTATGGAAAATCAATAAAAAAAGTGAAAGAGGGGAAAAAGCCTGCAAACACCCCGTTCCGCCTCTGCCCCACCCCCTCCTATCCCCATTCTGCCCTTTTAATGATGTTTCAGTGACATCTTTATGACATTTCCAGGTCACTTCCGGGTTCAGCATTATGCTTATATACATGGGTGCACACATACTGAACATGTGCCAATGGGGAATGCCTGTACAGTTCTTCTGGCCTTAGAAGTGAACCTTGTAGAGACACAAGTAAGCAGAGCAAACCACTAGCACTTTACCATGCTAGCTCACCATGCTATGCCGAACCAAACAGCAGGTAACCACCCATTTTCCCAAATTTCGTCAACTACACCCACTCTATATATTTAAAGCACTATGGTATCACTTGGGCAGTCGTGGCTTCCCCCAAAGTATCCTGGGAACTGTGAAGGATGCTGAGAGTTGTTAGGAGACCCATTGTTCACCTCACAGAGCTACAGCTCCCAGAAATTCCTGGGAAGAAGGAATGGCTGTTAAACCACTCCTATGAGGACAACAGGCACCTTGTAACAACTCTCAGCACCCTTAGCAAACTGCAGCTCCCAGAATTCTTTGGGGGCAGCCAAACCCCAAACCTCACAACTGCTCTCAAAAGTTTTCGAAGACAGCAGAAGCAGTGGAGGGTGACTGATTAGGGCAAATGAGGTACCGCCCTCACCTGCCTGCTTTCTTATTTGCACCCATGCAAGTGGTGGTAGTGCCTGTGGACCTCCCTCTTAGTCTCAGTATTGTCCTTGTACAACACAGCAGGGAAGAGGATGTGGATAAACAAGAATGAGTTGGCCCTAAATGGCCCTAAATGGCCAGTATACCTCAAGGAGCGTCTCCACCGCCATCACTCAGCCTGAGAAGTGAGGTTACAGGGAACCAGGCAAAGGGCCTTCTCGGTTGTGGCAACAGTGGTGGAGCAAGCCGATCGGGTGCCTGGGGAGGCGTGCATGCCCTGCGCCCAGAGGTGGGGCAAGCCACCCATGGGGCGGGGCAAGCTGGGGCAGGATGCTCCGCGGGGCCTCCAAGGAGTCTGCCTGCCTCCTCCCACTCAGCCACCCTACAGCTGAGGGGGAGGCAGCGGGTGGACCGTTTGGGGCAGCGCGGAGCCTGCGTGTGCCAAAGCCACCATGTCACTCCCAGGAGAGACTCATGGCTTGCGTGTGCTGCAGGCCCTGTGGTGAGTACTGCCTTGCATTTTGTCACCCCCTCAGTGGTGACACCTGGGGTGCATCACCCCCAACAACCCCTTCCTCCACCCCTGAGTGGCACCTGCCCTGTGGAACGCCCTCCCATCAGATGTCAAGGAAATAAATAACCAGCTGACTATCAGAAAACATCTGAAGGCAGCCCTGTTTAGGGAAGTTTTTAATGTTTGATGTATTTATCTTATTTTTAATATTCTTTTGGGAGCCGCCCAGAGTGGCTGGGGAAACCCAGCCAGGTGGGTGGGGTATAAATAAATTTATTATTATTATTATTATTATTATTATTATTATTATTATTATTATTAGCTGTGGTGTCACCTACTGTTGGCAGTCCCAGTGGGCACCAGCCTCCAATGAGTTATCCTCATGCAATTTCACTGTCAAAGACAGAAAAGATTAAATTCAATAAATAAATAGCAATTTCTCCCCACACTCTCCAGCAACCACTCATTCACCTTTAACTTTTTTTCTCACAGCTAGAAATAAAAATGTTTCAAAGATATCAATAATAATGAACCCCTTTCATAAAATCAGACCTAAGTTATGCAGCAACCGTCAATTATAATGGATTTTAAAGGTTTTGATCTAGAACTTGGGTGGCATTGCATTTAGACTAATAACCGTAACTATGATTTATGTGTTTGTAACTGAAATAGCTTCAGCTCTTCGATATATGTCCAAAGTAGAATTTATAGTCTGATACAGAATGTATAAATAATGAACAGCCATATGTCATATTGCATTTAAAAATTTGACTCTTTCCCCAGCCAGGGTAAAAGGAAAATGAATTTTTAAAAATTAAGTTCATTGGGGATCTCTGCATTCTTTAATACCTTATGAAAGTGACACAGCGGCGGAACTAATTTCAATTACCCCCCCCCTTACAGTCAATGGGAAATGAAGAAAGAACAAATAAATAAATGCTTACAAAAATAGTAATACTTGCAGAAGTTCAACACAGTTCGAAATATACAACTGAATGATTTTGGAGGTGGGAGGGGGAAACATTCACAAACAAAATTCACAGCAATTTCTTGTTTTTTATTACCTCCCTGACCCTATCAGGAACTGCTGTGGTAGGAACATAGGAATCTGCCTAACATCAGGTGTATTGTTGACACTGACTAGCATTGGTTCTCCAGGGTTTCAGGTAGGGAATCTTTCTGAGCCCTGCCTAGGTCTCCAGTTTGATACAGGAGCTCTTCCCAGTCTTACCTGTCGGTGCCAGTGATTGAAACACGGCCCTTCTGCATACAAAGCAGATGTTCTGCCACTGAGCTAAGCAGTTTGAGTACTTGAAAGCACTATACAAATGTGAAGTGTCATCACAAAACAGTTCATCATGTGGGTAATCTGTTTCTGGAGTGCGGAACCAGATTGCAGGTGTGTGAGGTGAGTGGTTGTGTGTATGTGTGTGTGTACATGCCAACGGTCCTGCATATAAAATAATCAAGATGGTTTTCTTTCTTTCTTTCTTTCTTTCTTTCTTTCTTTCTTTCTTTCTTTCTTGACATTTTTAATGATGCTGAAAAATGCCCCCATGCTATGGTACTTAATTTGTTAAAATTACTCACACTTGCTCACATTTTGCTTTTCAGTCCCCCTGCAGTGTGTGGCCAAGTCTGATTAAACACAACTTCCTGGTGACCGGGGGGGTGCCATCGATTTACATAGAGCCTCGTAACATGTTTATGCATTTATTTAAATATATGTATCCCATTCCCTTTCCTAAAATGCACAAACAATTGACATAATAAAAATTTAATTCAAAACAATCCATATCCATCAATTACAGCAAAAGGTTGTATGCAATATTGGCTTTGATTTTTGTCTTGTTCTACCTCCTGCAACATGTACCATTTTGACTCAAGGGTGTCTTTCAACCCATGTGTGTGTGTATCCCAGTGTATATCTTCAGCCAGTTCATCCTCGGCTATAATAGTATGGAATTTATTATTGTGTTATTGGTGAGCTTTTTCATGGCATCGAACAGGGCTCTATTTTCTCTCCCCCAATCACATAATGTTAAATTCTTTATTCTGAACGGATGTTTCCCTCCTATCCAATGATTTATTGCTTCAGCCATAGTGTGCCAACACTAAATACCTGTACTGTTGCAAGGGTCAACAGTGCATGATAAATCTTATAACAAAGTGAGACACTCGAGGAAGTGGTTACCTTCTGGGCAGGAACAGACAACAAACAAGCTGGAAAACAGATATATGGAGATAGTATCTGATAATTCAAATTATGGGAAGCAAATAGTAATCTGGGACTGTTCAAGGGGTTACTCTTCAAGACTGCCTGGAGACTGCAGCTGCTGCACCTGTGGCCTGGTTGTCCCTGGGCCCAGTTCAAGGTCTTAGTGTTGCCACACAAACCTGTGAATAGTTCTGGACCTGAACATAAGAAGAGCCTTCCTGATGGCCCATCTAGTCCAGTATCTTGTGCTCACAGTGGCCAACCAGATGCCTGTGGGGAACCCACAAGTAGGATTTGAGCACAATAGCACTCTCCCCTCTTGTGGTTTCCAGCAATTGGCATTCATAAGCACTACTGCCTCCAACTGTGGAGGGAGAACATAGCCATCATGGCTAGTAGTCATTGGTTGCCTTACCCTAGGTAAAGGTAAAGGGACCCCCGACCATTAGGTCCCGTCGTGACCGACTCTGGGGTTGCGGTGCTCATCTCGCTTTATTGGCCGAGGGAGCCGGCGTACAGCTTCTGGGTCATGTGGCCAGCATGACTAAGCCGCTTCTGGCAAACCAGAGCAGCGCACGGAAACGCCGTTTACCTTCCCGCCGGAGTGGTACCTATTTATCTACTTGCACTTTGACATGCTTTCGAACAGCTAGGTTGGCAGGAGCAGGGACTGAGCAACGGGAGCTCACCCCATCATGGGGATTCAAACCGCTGACCTTCTGATCGGCAAGTCCTAGGCTCTGTGGTTTAATCCACAGCGCCACCCGCGTCCCTGGCCTTACCCTACATGTGTCTAATCTTCTTTGAAGCTTTCCAGGTTGGTGCCCATCGCTGCCTCCTGTGGGAATGAGTTACATAGTTTAACTCTGTGCTGCATGAAGAAGTCCTTTCCTATGTCTGTCGTGAATCCTCAAACATTTGGCTTCATTGGACGTCCATGAGTTCAAGTGCTGTGAGAAAGGGAGAAACATTTTTCCTCTATCCATTTTTTCCATCCTAGGCATAATTCTGGAGAACTCTATCATGTTGCCTCTCACTTGCCTTTTCTCAAAACTAACCCTCCCCCTGCCCCAAAAATGCTGCAACTTTTCCTCATAGCTAGGTCCCTCAATTCTCTGGTGACCTGAATTTCTCACCACACCAGGGGTGAGAAAGCTTTATCTTCCTGAGGGCCACATCTCTACTGGGCAAGCTTTGACATGTGTGTCTCGGGCCAGTGGTGGGTGGGACAAGGGGTAAAAGTGGGCATTTTCTGCACGTCATCTCACACACCAGCCAAAGGCATTGTTGAAGTTTAAGGTCACATTTCAGCCAGGCAAAGGCAGCTGGAAGTAGGGCCAGTTAAGGGTGTGGCCTGAGCATATTTCCAAGAGAGGCATATTTCCAAGAGAGGGGGCGCATTCAATTCTCAAACCTGAGGTTCCTCAGAACTACTCTGAATGCCCTGCCCACACGTTGAGTTTGTATTTTGAGGATTCCTTCAGCCAATCACTGAGACAGCCTGAAATACGCACACAAGCAAGGATTTTCCTTGCTTGCTTGCTACCTTTGGGGATAAATAACACCCCTAAAGTTATTCATATGTGGCATTCAATGACTGCACAGCCTGTGCACCCGTGCATACCAGAATTCTTCAACATTGGGCCCTCAAATGTTGATGGACTGCAATTCCCACCATCCCCAGCCGTTGTAACCTATTGCTAGGGACAATGGGAGTTGGAGTCCAATGACCTATGGAAACTCATGACTGAAGAGCAATTGTGTACACAGTAGTTGAGCTATACAACCCAATATATGTGTGCTCTTTCACACAAGCATTTCTATGGGTTCAGAAACAGCTTGTATCTGTATTCCATGTAATGTGCAAACAAGCATAATGTTATTGTGTGTCTGTTTCTGTATGCATCCCACCCATGCTAATCCTTATCACAATTAAGAAGAAGACTGTGAAGATGGCAAAGCATAAATAAAATAAATAGGGGTAACATCATGGGGAAATATACAAGGAGCTACTACTTTATGTTTTCTGCTAGGTATAATAAATCTCTCCCCTTGTCTATCATTTCCTAGCAAGGGACTCTGGCAGTAAAGAACCCCTTCACATGTGACTGCTTGTGTCACCATTGGGCCTGGCTCCCTGCCTCCTCCTCCTCCTCCTCCTTCTGATGATGATGATTTTCCTCCAGGAAAGATCAGTTACTCGTCTGCTTGACAGGGTGTCCTTTATGCTGAGAGATAAAAGCACCCTCAACCTGGGAGTTCATAATATGGTTCGTTGCTTCCCAAGAAAGTCTACTAAATAGCTTCCCGCTTCTCAAAACAACATTACAATTCTGAAAGAAGAATGCAAGGAGCAGCATGGCAGAGTGAGAGAGAAGGAGGAAGTGAACTAAACTCTCTGATTATCTTTTCTCTCGCAAGGGGAGGGGAACAAGAGAGGAAGGCCTTATGCCAATCTAGATGATGTGACACCAAAGGGAATGGCTACAACCGTGGCTATTGATCCTCCCTTGACATAAGTGCATTGGAGGTCAACAGACAGAAAGCTGCAATCTGCATGGATTACAAAAGGGAGCAATTACAGGCAACTGTCTTGCAGCTTTATTAGAAAGCTGCATGCTATAACTTGGATAGACTTCTTGGGTTAGTAGGAGAGTGCATGTTTTGCACACCTCCAGAAGGACGTAGGTTCAATCCCCAGCATCTCCAGGTAAGACAAAGAGCTGCTGGGAAACCTCTTGAACACACCAGCACATCTTCTCACTTCTCCAGTCAAAGTTGGTGTCAGACTCTCCAGATAATCAGGGACATGTTTGGCTTTATATTATTTTCAGTATGTTAAGATGAAGACACCCACATCTGTTCCAGCGTCATGTCTTTACACTGGCCAACCAGATACTTTTTCCAGGAAACCCACTCAAGGACCTGAGCACAAGAGCACTCTCCCCTCCTGGGGTTTCCTGTATCTGATATTCAGAAGAATTGCTACCTCAACTGTGGAGATAGAACATAACCATTATGGCTAGTAGCCACCAATAACTATTTCCTCTATGAATTTGTGAGCAATTCCCCCCCCATATGAACTGGTGGCCATTGCTGCCTCCTGGTGGAGTTCCATACTTTATCTATGCTGTGTGAAGGAGGACTTTCATATCTCTGTTCTGAATCTTCCAACATTCAGCTTCATCAGAAATTCACAAGTTCTAGTGCTATGAGAAAGGGAGGAAAAACCTTTCTCTGCCCACTCTCTTCTTGCTATGCATAATTTTATAAACTCCCATCATGTCACCTCTTACTTGCCTTTTTTCTAAACTAGAAAGTCTCAAGCACATACCTTCCAATATTTCTCCGATGAAAATAGGGCATCCCATTCCATAATGATAATTTTACTATTTATGCCCCACACATCTTACGGGGTTGCCCCAGTCACTCTGGGTGGCTTCTAACATATATAAAACCGTAACTAAACATTAAACTTTTTTTTAAACTTCCTATGCAAGGCTGCCTTCAGATGGCTCAGGGGTCGGATAACTCTATACCCACCAACATTTTCCCAATGAAAATAGAGACATCCTAAGGAAAAGCAGGACATCCCTGGTTCAAATCAGAAACAAGGATGACTTCTCTAAATCAGGAACATCACTGAAAAACAGGGTTTGCAAACACCGCAACCTAGCTAGGGGAATTGCTCCATCCCCTTGATCATTTTGGTTGCCCTTTTCTGAACCTTTTCCAATTCTAGTTTTATGGCTGCTGACTGCAAAAGCCAATGTGTGACTTCAAAGGACTGCCTAATAGCCAAGGGAGGTAGCTCACCACTCCCATGCTAACCTTATGCATCAGTGATGCCTGGGCAGCTGTCCAATGCCTTATGATGGCCTTTAAGGGAATCCCACTGCCCCTATCATGCTGTGGCCTTGCCAGACGCCTGCAGCCCTTTCTTATGGCATCAGATATTTCTGAACACAATTAACTCCTTAAAGGACGCAGCCTAAAATGATTCCAATATCTGTTAAGCAGTTTTGGGTTCTGCCTAAAACATCCGAGAGAGAACCTGTTTGATGCCACTGTCTCTTCATGATCACAACATATCTTCTGTGTTTTCCAATCCAGTAAACATGTGACAACAATGATTGCCGCCGTGTGTAGTAATGTTTTTGGCTGATCTTTTCCCACAAGAAAGGAATGAGTACCATCAGGGTGGATGTGCTAGTTCCTGGGACAAATCAATCACCCATTGAATGATTTCTGGCCTCCAGGTTATCAATCCAAAGATGTGACAGCCGTAAGGAGCACAGGCAGCTGATATAGTAAGATGAATGGGGCACTGCCCCACAAATGTAAATCTGCCCTAAGGCAGCCGCCACCCATCTGCCTTCTTACGTACATCCAGTCCAGGGTGTGCTACTGCTGATCAGTTTTCTCCTCATGGGTTGTAGAGCTCAGCAAGGAGGAGGATGGGGAGAAAGCTAGAATTAGCTGGCTCCGTCTGTCACTGGCTCCATCTCTGCCTGCCATGGATGCTTGGCTCCACCTATTGTTGGCCTCCCTGCCTGCCACCCTACCAGTCTCAACAAGCATCAGCCACCAGTTGTAAAGCAGGTGATCTAGCTGTGGTGGCAGAACTATTGTGACATGCTTGGATTCTTGGGTTGTTGTTCCACAATGTCTTCTCAATGCAGTTCCCTGTCTGTCCCCCTCGCCTCCTGCAAATGCTGAGCATCCAGGGTCACAGAGACTTGTGGGATGAGGTCATAGCAACTTTTCTGGGTTTTGTATTGTTCCTGAAAGCACCTTTAAATGCAAACTGAAAATGAAAAAAAATTAAATGCAAACTGGAAATGAAAAGAATTGATGCTTTTGAATTATGGTGCTGGAGGAGACTCTTGAGAGTCCCATGGACTGCAAGAAGATCAAACCTATCCATTCTGAAGGAAATCAGCCCTGAGTGGTCACTGGAAGGACAGATCCTAAAGCTGAGCCTCCAATACTTTGGCCACCTCATGAGAAGAGAAGACTCTCTGGAAAAGACCCTGATGTTGGGAAAGATTGAGGGCACAAGGAGAAGGGGATGACAGAGGACGAGATGGTTGGATAGTGTTCTCGAAGCTACCAACAGAGCACTGTGGGAGGCAGTGGAAGACAGGAGTGCCTGGCGTGCTCTGGTCCATGGGTCGGACCAGAGTCGGACAAAGAGTCGGACACGACTAAATGACTAAACAATAACAACAATGAATCTTATTTCTCCACCATCACTAATATAACAACATGGAACCTCATGGAACAACAACCAATGCAACAACATGTAACATATGTGTCCTGAAGTGGAGGCTATAAGCATAGTAATAGCTTTTGGGAATAGATCTCCCTCTATCTCTTTTTACACAAAATATAATTAAAGAAGGGTGAGGACTTCCGGGTCGGCGCCATCGCCGAATGGCGGGCTCCCTCCGAGCTCCGGAGGGAGCCGGCTTGGCAGGGGCTGGGTCCTACCGCACCGGCGATGCGGGGACCCTTAAAAACCACGGCCAGATTGAGGCCGTGGACATGGAGACTCGGCTGGCACCGTTAGCGCCCTCCCGACTCGTGAAGGAGCCTTTTTAAAGGCTACGGATCGGGTGCCGGGGAGAAGCGTGGTGCTTTGAGTTCTCTGCTATCCCTGCCGAGCGCAGCCGCATGCCATCCGGCGGAGAGCGCTGACTTCTTCTATTGAAAATTCGGCTCTAAAGAAGAACCCGTGAGTAATTGGAATATGGACTAAAAAAAAAAAAGGGGATAAATTTTTAAAATTCGGAGCGAACGGGGGAGGTGGAAAAAAGGAAGTCAGCCTACCCCTAAATTGTAGAAGAGCCAAAACAAAGGACTGGACAACTAAGATCGAGTGTAACCTTATCTTGCCGAATCAGCAACTTCGCGAGGGAAAATTATAAGATTGAGCTGGAGGAGAAAAGTGGAATTGTTTTAAAAAAAAAAGCAACCCCCCCGGAATCCCTGGAGCGATTCGTGAAACTGCCTGGAGAAAAGTGATGGAGGTTTTGACAGCTGTCAAAGAGCTGTCAAAAAGGAAGATTAAAATAGAGACTTTGTTATGAGGACTTTGCCGGTTATATTTGTTACAAATTGAATACAAACTGTTTTAAATATCGGTTAACAAGCTACTTGGTCTGGTGGATGTGATTCTGGAAGGGAACTTTGTTACTGCAATCCACCTAGAGGAGCCGAGGGACATTGCATGTGTTTTTCACAGGAAATGTGAACAGTTGAATGGAACTTTCAATCTCCTGGGAAACTGCAGGAATGGAACACTATTTTGTCTACAGAGGTCTACATACTACAGGAAACAATGGAACTATTTGTTGGAAAATGAAAGGAACATGATGTAATGCTTTGCTTCAAGAATAACAAACCTCTGCAGAGACACTAGAAACTTTTGGAAAAAGAACATTTCTGTGGGAGAACAGAGAAATAAAAAGGAGGAGAATGATTGATAAGAACAAGGAAACAACAAGAACTGGACAGAACTGGGGGAACATTTGGGATATTCAGGTTTGACAAGCTTATGGATACAAAATTGGAGTTTTTACTCCTGGATATAAAAACCTGGATAGAAGAAATGGGCCCTTATTTGATAGACTCCTTCTACGATTGGACATCCGTAATTAAAGACTGGCAAAGAATCGGAGGGATATAGTATAATGTGGGAACTCCAGGAAGATATTAGAAGTGGAGGGATAGGTGAAACGCAAAGGGGAAAGAGGGGAGGGAAAATTGGAATCCAAAGGCTGTAAAATTATTATTTACATTTATCTTATTTTCATCTGTACTATGTTTGAAAGGGGGAAACCCGTGGAAGGGTAAAGATCGATCTTAGGGGACGAGAATTTGGATAAATTGGGTTATTGACGAAGAGTGTAATTTGGGGATAAGAATTTGTTGAATTTAATTGCTTATTTGGAAGATTTGGAACACAAGAGGGGGTAGGGAGGGGAAGTCCTAGTTATTGGCAATAGATTGGATTTAATTTGCTTTGATTTGTTCTAATTTGGAAAACCTTAATAAAAATTATTATAAAAAAAAAAAGAAGGGTGAGGTGAAATGAGGGTGTATGTTGTTGTTTTCCTAGAGAGGAATGATCCAAGGGAAACAAATTGTGGCTATTCTCTCCACCCCACCCCATCAACACTCCTTCCAAATATCAAAATGTAGACAAGGTACCAAGTACTTTTAAAATAATAATAATTGAGTTAATGCAGCATTGGAATATGTTTTATTCTTAAAGGTCATTAAGTACATTGAACAGAGAAAGAAATGAAAATTGTAAGCTTGCTGCTGATGAAGCCTCCCCTCCCCCCAATATCATACCTTGAACTAAAGGGGGGGACCTTCTAAAATAACAACCTGCTAGGTTCCTCTCCCACTTAATGAGGATATGAGTAGTTAAAGGAGGAAGCAGCAGTATAGATATGATTGCTTTGTACGATCATTTACGCCCATTAACGTACACCAGGATCCAACAGATCAATAGTTAAACACCATTAAGAACAGTTTCGGTAGGGAAAATCATAATTGACTTTGCCATATGTCTCCTTCCGCTATGATTCTAGCTACAGAGAGATTAGCTATCACCATTCATAGAGAAGCAAATTATCCAGTGTCAATGAAGCCCTGCATAGCTGACTTCTTGGCAACTGGTAATAATACCTCCCTGTTGTGAGTATGTGGATACATAAGGCGCGGCAATCAGAGAAATGAGATCCCTATTACTTCATCTGAAGATGCTTCAGAGATAGGAAATGTGGCATCACACTGATCCTAATCTGGATTCTTTGTGAATCATCAAAGCTGTTCGCCTGCCTGATTCCATGGGCATTGGGCAGTGCTGCATCTGGACAGGAGAGAGGCAGAGCACATATAAATGGTGTATTGCTCCATATAGTGGGAAAGCCGGGTTGTTCAGGGTTCCCAAACTGAAGTGTGATGTCAGTAACACTGCCCCATGCATACATAGCTCTTTGTTTTCTTATATCTCTATCTTTCTCTAGGTCCATGGATTTACAGATTTACAGGCTGTCCAAAGTGCTGCAGTCAAAGCTGTTTCCTAGGGTGTGGCCACTGCCTCATGCTGACAGTTTCTAGAAGCCACAGGTGAGAGCTGAGTGCAGGGTGGAGACCCAAGGTGGACAAGCTACCCAGAAGGAGCACCCCATACACCCCACTAAAAATGCACTCTGTTGTAAATAAACACCAATACAACTAACTATGTATTGCTCTGAGGCAGCAGGGTTTGATGCATGGTTGTATATTCTTTTGTGATATCTGCCGCCTTGTTTTGCTTGATTTCTTTAGAAGAATAATGATCATTTAATAGGACATTTTCATTTTCTTCTTCTACCCTTTCTTGCTCTCTTACTTCTTCAGTGCCTGCTGCAATGATTCCTTGCATCTGATCCTGGTCATTATGAGAACTGTACGGTAATTGCTTATCTGGTGACTTCTTAGCGAAGGACCCCTGAGAGATGAGACGCTGTTCTTTTGAAGTTGATCATGTTTTACTCTTGGCCTTCTGGTTTAATCTACACATTTCCAACATCTTATTGAATTATTGGAAGTCCTTTTGCCTTTTCTTTCTCCCCCGCACCCACTAACTTCCCTCAGGATACAGATGCCTTATAAACAAGCCCCTTTATCTTAGCTAACAACATAGGTTACCTTTGCTAAATCAAGGCACAGTGGTAATACATGTTTATTTGTCTTGACCATAGGTCATAACAAAAAGCAGCAAAATTAAATACAATCACATACCTTTAAAGCCAATCAATACGGCATTCAGCTTTCCTCATAACAGTCTCCCATAAATCATAATAAAATGCAATCTTACACTGGAAGACCATAAACGATTTAGTTGCCCTCCGAGCAGTTTATCACATGTAGAGATGCTTTGGAAATTCTCCTGAGGTTTTTCTGAGTTCCAGATAACACGGTTGTGCTTCTCAAGAGGAGAACTGATGTATTAGGGATTCTCTATTATTCCATTTTTTATTTCTAAATTTTTATACAGAGCTCCATTGCACAACACTATTGTCACAGCTTTATTGTTGCGGCAGCAAAAAGGAAAATAAACAAAGTAGGCAGAGGGCATGTGTGGACAGAGAAGCCTGGCACCCTGGTGAGTATGTAAATCATCACCTTGTCAAACATCAGAAGGCCTTTCTTCATGTGGTTCTGATGTGGCATGATCAAGAAAACCTCCTCTGATGATCAAAGTGGTTGAGCTAATCTATACATTCTCTCAGAGAGCTAAAACTTAGGAGGAGCTAGCCCCCAAAGGCTGTAGAAGCTTCCTTGGCCCCTACCACTATAGGGAAAGCTGTAATTCAGTGATAGAGCAGCGGCTTTGTACGCAGAAGGTATGATCCCTGGAATCTCCTGGTCGGGCTGGGGAAAGACTCCTGCCAGTTGGAGAGCCAATGTCAGTGTAGACAATACTGAACTAGATGGACCAATGCTATGGCATAGTATGTTAGCTTCCGGTGTTCCTATGTCCTTCATCTGTGCATGGCAACATCTCTAAAGAAGTTTAACACCGCTGTACAGAATACTGCAATGACGCAGGACCCAGAACCTACTTCCTCAGGGAGGGAAAAGCCCCTTGAGGCAAAGGACTCAGGCCTGTCACCATTCTGCAGTATGAGTACCCTGCAGTACCTCTGTACTCCTTTGTAAAAGCCAGAGAGACCACATCTCCTATAGCTATGCTTCAGCCAGCAGCCACTTGGACCTGTCCAAGGTCCTGTACTTGCCTGCTCTCTACAAGGTGCAGAGACTGATTGCTTCCCTTGTGAGCTTATCTAAGGTTTCTGTCAGCTCTAGTTCCCCACTGAGACATCAGGCTTATCCATACTTATCTTTTGCCTTACTCTTTCCGGGCACAGGTCCATGCTTAAGCTCCATGTCCAAGCATCTATGTGTGTGTTGCCCTGGAGCTGAAAACCGACTCTCTAGCATGCAGTCAGAGCAAACATCAATTTTGGTTATCCATGGATTTCTGTTGGTTGTGATTGAGCTTTAAAGAGTGGGTTTTCATGGGTAAAGCTCAGACACAGAGCACATTCCTGAACAGCTGCCCTGAGACCTACTTCTGCTTTTGTGTCTTAAGGCAATCAATGCCAAAGAGCAATACCTAAAGCAAGGTATGGGGAACTCTGGCCCATGGGCCAAACTTGGCCTGCTGAGAATTCAAATTTGGGGGCTGGGGATATTTGGGTGGGGATACCTGGGAGCAGTTGCCATCTGTCACTGAAATTGTCCCTCATGACTGGGAACAGTTTGTGCAGAATCACAAAACTTTGATTTGGCAGCTAAAAGGTTCTCATACTGAGGCTGTTAGCCAACAGCCCACCCATGAACAGAAGGACATTTGCTGCCCCCACTCTACAACCTATCAAAGTTCTCCACTAACTTAATGCTGGGCAAGGAGGGGAAGAGGAGAACCATCTCTTTGGGACTCTCCGGTGTCAGGGGAGACATATTAAGTAGCACAGGGATATTTGACTGCCTCTAGTGAAGCTACAAACCACAGTCCATGTCTACAGAACCAGGCATTTTGTCATTGTTAGCTGGAGGTGGGAGGGGATGTAAAGCTTCCCTTAAGACTGTGGCAACATTATAATATACAGCAGATTTATAGTGAATGCTGAAATTTGAAAATTGCATTTTGTTCTATATGCGTGCATGCGTGTGTAAACTTATTGAGCCAGAAACTGAGACTAGAATGAATTTGGTATATAAAAAGACAAGTATTTCTCTCTATATAAAAAAAGAACCAGCACCACACAGAAAATAAATAGATGTTTTGTTCAACTGCTTACTCTTCCCCACTCTTCCTTTTTAGTTTTAAAAGTTGAAACCACAAGTGATTTTCAGAGAAACTCGACTTATCTCTGTTGCAGCGTTTAATATCAGATATATTAGGATGATCCAGAAGTCTTATTTCCATAGCAGAGAAGGAAAGTTATTCAGAGGATTTCTAAAGGCGTCAAGTTCAATGTTTTTGTGGAAAAAAGTGCTTCAGGTTAAGCTGCTCAAAGGGGCTAGTCTGTTCGCTTTCATCCATCTCAAATTTACATTACAATCTGATTGTTCCTCCTTGGAGATCAAAATAAGAGCCTCAGAAAAAAAATTGAACAATTTGACTCATTATTGCAACTTAGTGGTGTCAAATAGAAATGGAACACATTGCCCTGATGATAGCAGCTTGCTCCTAGGAATTATTAGCCCATTATATATATATATATATATGAATGAGTTATCTAATGCAATGGATGCTTATGGGGAATGCCTTTGCTCCAACTAGCAGGGGTCTAGTGTGAGGCCATAAATTGATTATATTTGCATTAGGTGCAGGTTGCCATACATCCAGAATTTCCTGGACATAGCTGGGATTCAAGCGTCCGAAACAGTGTCCAGATGGAAATCACTGTAATGTCTGGGAAAATCTGGATGTATGTTAACCCATGTTAGAAGTGTAGATTTTGGTGAATTTCCTTTCTAAAAAAGCTCAAAAACTTCATTTAAAAATAAAATAACATATGACAACCCTACCTGATTAGACCAGTTCTGACTGTGTGTGTGGATGTGTGTGCTCATGGAACATAAAGAATATTAGTTCTGGAAACTGTGGTTTTTCAGAGACCAGAAGGAATACTATTGGGTCCTTGAGGTCACCTGACCCTTGCTGTCGAGATGTTGCAATATCTCATCTATTCTGCTATGGAGCATCAGTTCCCTCTTATAGGGAATTATCACAATGGTATAAGGAGTAAGGTATCTGCATACTGCTGTCAGAGTCCCTGTTTTGTGTGGATCCAAATGATCTTCAGATTTTTCATTTTTCTGAATTTTGTAACATAGGAGGATATTCAGTGTTAGTCATACTAAGAAGACACCTATTCAAATCACTGAAATCAAGTAATCAAAGGCCATTGATTTGAGTCAAGATAGTTGGCTGACACAGTCCTTGGCAACAATTCCACATGACATTAAATTCACTCCCACCCCCAATCCCACCCAAAACCACACCATGGAAAATAGTCCAGGAGAAGTCCTAAAAATAACCTAAAGTTTTATTATCTCTTTTGACAGGAGAGGAAATATACAGGACAAACAAAAAAAGGACTTCTCCACACAGCACACTGTTCAACTATGGCATTCATTCCCACAAGATGTACTGAATACCATCAACTTGGGTGGCTTTAAAAGAGGATTTGTTAAATTCGTGGAAGGCTGTCAAGACAATGTTCTAGCACTACTGTTGATGGAAATATGCCCTGAAGACCAGTTGCTGGGATACTCTCGTGAGTAGAGTACAGTTGCACTCTGGTCCTGCTTTTGAACTTTCCATAGACATATGGTTGGTCACTGTGGGAACAGGATGCTGGACTAGATAAGGTTTTGGCCTAATCCAAGAGAGCTTTTTAAAAGGTCCTTATGTTTCATGAGACCTTGAACATTCAAAACATAGTATACAATGTCCAATGAGGAGGGCCACCTTATCACAGAAGAAGTCTCTGCTGCAGCCTATAGCTTCAAGTCAAGTATGACCCTCCACCCCCTCCCTGCCCCCCCCCCCAGCAAATGAAAACAAACCCTGAAGGGAATTGAAAGTCTGTTCAGTGCCACACTGATGAATGTTACTGGCATTTCCTGAATTATATGGCCAGCGTATCATAGCAATTTAAGAAATGGTTTGTAATAACACAGACAAAGTGGTAAAATGGCATAGAAACAGCTTTTTATAGGGGCTATGTAAACAGAATTTCTAAGGAGTTATTGTCTTGACAAGGGGATATATATATTTATATATGATGGAACCATTTAGCTTCAAGCTTCAAGTTGGGCTGGAAGGTATGTTTTTTAGACTGAGCTTGGTTGACCATGGCAGGGATTTTTTAGCTGCAATTTTTGCATTGCAGGCTGCTGGACAAGATGAAACTTGGGGTCCATTCTAACTCTACATTTCTATTATTCTATAATAAGAACCTAAGAAGAGCCTTCTGGATCATGCCAGTTCTCACAATGGCCAACCAGATGTCCATGGGGAACCCACAAGCAGAACCTGATAATGTTACCACTGCCTCCTTCAAGCAGGCAGAGACCGCTCCCTCTTGCAAGGAGGCATTAATCCCTGGCCCAGAAAGCTGTCCCCTCCCCACTAATTTTTTATCAGCCATGAGAGGCAAGGGTTCATTTGACTGACCTAAGCACTTTGCTCACATCTTAGATCCTTATTAAATGAAACTCATCCAACACAACAGGACTAGACAATGTTCTGGATACCTTTTTGTTTGTAGCTTCTACAAATATATGCATTTTGATACAGATTTTCCCTGATGTATGCATTTTACACACATTACTTGGCAGGAGAACCACACTGCGCTGAATTTTGAAGGACAGTTGTTTCAGTTTGGGCATCATTTCAGAAAATGCGAATTATGGAGGTTTGCCTTCAATTGCAAACTGGATAGAATTCCTTCCCTGTCCCTAATCAGCGCACAATGGAATGGGATGAGTCTGTGACTAAGCACCAATAAGACCAAGGTAAAGGTAAAGGGTAAAGGGACCCCTGACCATTAGGTCCAGTCGTAACCGACTCTGGGGTTGTGGTGCTCATCTCGCTTTATTGGCTGAGGGAGCCGGCGTACAGCTTCCGGGTCATGTGGCCAGCATGACTAAGCCACTTCTGGCGAACCAGAGCAGTACATGGAAACGCCGTTTACCTTCCCGCTGCAGTGGTACCTATTGATCTACTTGCACTTTGACATGCTTTTGAACTGCTAGGTGGCAGGAGCAGGGACCAAGCAATGGGAGCTCACCCCGTCGCAGGGATTCAAACCGCCGACCTTCTGATCGGCAAGTCCTAGGCTCTGTGGTTTAACCCACAGTGCCACCCGTGTCCCTAAGACCAAAGACCATAAGACCAAAGCAAGATGGAATTAGCTGCTTCTGTAGTTTAATGTCAGCAGGCAGAGGGCATTGTCTGCTGTGGTGGAAGGCAATGGGATCTCATTCCTTCTGAAGATCTGCCTGGTCCCTGCCCTGATGTCATTTCCAAACAGTCATATCTATTTAGGGAAGTGTTTGATCTGACTGCTAATAGTCTGATTGCTTTTTAGGATGTTTCATCTACTGTCCCATCTTTTGATGTTTGTTTTTAAGGTTGGTTGCTTTGTGACTCTTTTAATTTTGATTATTACTCACCTCAAGCCTTCTTTGAGAGCAGAAATTCCCTGAAATATAATTATTAAGTGCATACTGGAGCTCTAAATCTATAGACCACAGTTCTTTAGATTGTGGCAATATCCATATAGCTAACACAATGTCTATAGATTCATTTTTATGTGACGGTGCGGGGTGTGTGTATGTGCAAGAGGGTCAGTGACATTACATACGATACATGCAAGAACTTCCTTTTAGCATTATTTTGAACATCTCATGCACCTATTCCATATTAAATGTTTTTCAATTTGCCTCTATGAAAGTGAGTCTGGAAAATGGGTCACTGCATTCTGTTTTCCAATGAACCTTTTGTGTTATAACATCATAAAAGTCAGTAGACACGACCAAGAACATAATAGGATCACCTCCTGCCTTTGGCTTAGAAACTGTATGGAGAATACAAAGCCCTACAAATCTATATTTTGTCATCTGTAATGTTCGCTAATGCTTTACAGCAGGTTTCATCAGTGGAACATGAATTAATGATGGATGGCAAATGGAAAAAATAATGAATTCCAAATAAATACTTATTGCATAATTGAAGTTGCAAGACTTTTCTATGAATAAAATATATTTGTATTTACAATGCATAAATCCACCAGAGACAGAGTAGGCCATAAACAGCTTTCTGGTGAAAACATTGATGAGATGCGCTAAATTAGTAATAGGTTGAATACATTTCTTAATTATGCCACCATCTTTGGGTGCAGCCACAGTTTAAAACAAATTGGATGCCATTTTGTTAGTCCCGTACATCACCCATGGTATGTAGCAAGCAGTGCTATCAAAACCAGATGCACTCTCAAGAGGCAGCAGATACAGACAGGTGGTGATTCAAAATTCTCTCCACTACAAAGTGTTTACTTATTATTTGCCTATGAGAAAACTGACACATAGAGACCATCACTATAACCAACTAGCTCAGATGAAGAGGTCTTCCTATAACCCAACACATGATGCCTGCAATCATTTTATGAAAGGAAAGAATGAAGAGACATGAGAATTTTGGGCCCACATCACAGAGCAGAGCACTCAAGTTCAACTCAAGTGGGATTTGAAGCAGATTTAAGGACTTCTCCTTAGGCAAAAGAAAACCCCTGGGTACCTTGAGAACACCAACATAATTTTGAGGAGACTAAGCACTTTAAAATTGCTCTTTTAATTGCTGTTTTTATTTGATGGAATTGTTTTCTTGTTTATTTTAATTACATCTGTTCATATTATAGTGTCTGTGTTACTGGTTTTTAGACTCCATAAGCAGCTAAGTAGCCTATTTTGGCATTGTGGCTTATTTATTAATTATTATTTCTCAGGGTGCTTTCATGCATTCTCCAGTCAGGAACAAAAACCAAAAGAACAGAGGAACAAAGATTATTTTGCATCACAGACTTGCTGTCCCCCATGGAATATGCCCCTCCTAAAATCCTGCAAACTCTACACCACTTTGATTCTTCAAAAGTGGGTACAGTATTAGATGGACAGTTTTGTTCAACATTTTTTATGCTTGTGGATGCATTGCTCTAGCTTTAAATGCTGGGCTAGATGTATCTTTGATTTGTTGCAACAGGCTTATTATACTCCTGTGGGAGAGAGTTCCATAGTTTAACTAAGCACTGCATAAAAGACTTTTTAAAAATTTGTCTTAGAGCTTCCCTCTACCCCTCTTTTTTTTTTTTAAAAAAAACCTATTCATTCAACAAATGAAGTTTACAAAACAGACATACAGAACCAAACTTTTCAAGTATGCAACTGCATAACAGCTAAGAAATTCAAGACCATAAATACCTTCCTTGCCAGCGAGGCTTTTGGTTCCTCAATCCCTAGTGCCTTCTTACAAAAAAAAAGGGGGGGAGTGGGGTTGGATTTTTTTAAATCAAAAATTATGAAGCATAACAGCTTTCAAGTAACTAAGATTAATTCTTCCTTTCATAAAGATATAGATTGTAGTCAAATTCTATCAGCTTGGGTTTGCCTGTGGCGACACAGTTTTAAGTATTATTCTGCAGCAATGGCAAAGCAGATGGTGCTGCAGGAACACTGGTAAAACGTTCCATGGGCTGTTAGTGTCAGGTTAAAATTCACAACCTCATAAATTCCGTAGAAGTTCAGTGCTAAAGTGGTGCTGCTGCTGCTGTTGTTATTTTTTTCCATAAACCAAGTTGGAGACCATTTCTGAACTTGAATTAAGGTATGAAATGAAAATAAATTACCAACGAGTCCCTTTAAATATTTGAAAGTTGACTGCAGTTGCAAAATGTCACAGTTCTTCATTGTTTGAAGAAAAGCATTTGCAGACGTATGTGGTCCAAATTTATATATATGTATGTATGTACTGGGAAAAGAGAAAGAGAAATAATAATACATTGCTTTGAATGGATTCAGGGTAGGCTGTAGGAACTACAATAGGACCCCCAATGAATGAAAATATTTGTTAGTTGCCACATACTCATCAATGCTGCATGAAATTTTTCACGGATGACAATGTTAGTAGGATGTTGAATGTCAGTAGAATGTTACCTAGGAGTCAGTGGAGTTCCAAAAGAGTAAAAATTAAAATATGAATTTTTAAAAGTTGGAAGGTTTGAGGAAGGATTGAACCTCCACTTATCATCTGATGTCATCAAGTGATGTCACCAGCTGATTGGCAGGTGGGCGTGGTTGAGGGGAAATGGCCTCAAAGGCCAAACTGGATCCCCTGATAGGTCAAGTGTGGCCCAAAGGCTTGAGGTTTTCCATCCCTGTTTTAATGTCTTAACAGATTGAAAACTTACTAAACAACGATTTGTGGATTGCTTTGCAAGTTGCTTTGGGAGGGCAAAGACTCTGAAAGTCAGGATTAAATGGGATATAAATTGAAGAAATAAAATAAACAGGGACAAGTGTTGAACAGGGACAGGACCCCAAAAACAGTGACAGTTGGAGCATAAGCGAATGCTTCCTGGGGTCCTTTTCTGTAATGCCCCCCCCCCGACCCTGACATTTTGAAGCCCAAAATGAAGTGCTGTCCTATGTTTGAAGCACTTTGTGAGTGATCACAGATCTGGGGACTTTTAAAGTCTCTTTGCTTGAGGGTTGAATTCCTGTAATTTAAGCCCTGCATGGCCCACAATCAGTATCTTTCAAGTGAACTGTTTTCTTGTCATTAAGACTTGACATTTTCAGTACATTGTGGCCGCTCCACTGCAATAAACCTTCCCTCGGGGAGATGCAAACTCCATTTCCAGACATGAATACCAGGAAGGGAGTGCATATGAAATAAGAGAAGAAATTATTCTCACTCACTCAAGATAGCCACAGAAAAATGCCAGAAATCTGACAATAGCCCCCACTTTGCAATAACAGGCTTGAGATGCTGAAATTAAAAAACAGAAACAGAGAAGCCCTGTAGGGTGGTTTTGTGTTGCCTGTCCCCATCAGCCAGGAACTGATCAGGGTGTGTGTGTGTGTGTGTATCTGCCACTGACATTTGCAAGGGGGGACTGCAGTTCAATGAAGCTGCTGCATGTGAAGATTCTAACTACTGCCAAAGCTCTGACTCTGTGGCAAGAACTGCATTGTCCTCTTGACTGCTTGGCTTGACTATTTTCACCAGTGCAGCTCCTGGATATCTCTCTCTCTCTCTCTCTCTCTCTCTCTCTCTCTCTCTCTGTGTGTGTGTGTGTGTGTGTGTTTGGAGGGGTTGCTCCTGGAGAGGAAGCACCCATTATCAAGGTCAAGATAGCCAAAACAACACTGACATCAGCTGCTACTTTATGAACTATAATGTCAAGGTCCCATATTTAAGCTTGTGAAGCCTGCAAGCAGGACCCAAGCACAAAAGCACTTGCCTCTCCTCTCATTCCCAGCAAATAGTGTTCAGGCATATGCTGTCTCTGACAGTGCAGGTGGAACATAGCCATGGTGGCTAGCAGTCTTTGATAGCCTCATGCTCCATGAATTAGTCCAAGGCATCCAAATTGGTGGCTATCACCAGGGGCGGAGAAAGGGGTGTGTGGTAGGGGCAGGTCTCCCCAGGTGACACCACTGAAGGGGGTGACAAAATGGTGGGTGGCACTCACTGTGGGGCCTAGAGCATGCCCGAGCCACACGTCTCTCCTGGGAGTGAGGCGGTGGCTTGGGCACATGCAGGCTCAGTGCTTCCTCAAATGGTCCACCCACCCCTCCCCATCAACTGTAGGGTGGCTGAGTGGAATAAGGCAGGCAGACTCCTCAGAGGCCCCATGGAGCGTCCTGCCCCGGCTGGCCCCACCCCTGGGCACAGGGCATGCACACTGCCCCAGGCGCCCATTCGGCTTGCTCCACCGCTGGCTATCACTGTCTTCTGTGAGAACAAGATCTATAGTTTAACTATGTGCATCATGAAGAAGTATTGAAAGATTATGTGAGAAGGAAGGGGCCTGGAGCCCACAACCTCAGTGGCAAATCAGTGAGAAGGAAAGATGAAGAAGGACTGGGTGAAGCAACACAGAGGATGGAGAAAACAAAGGGAGAAAATGTAATGGCAAGGTAAGTAAGAAAAAGGAGTATTTGGCAATGAAAAAAATGGTAGTAAAACTCCCAGACTAAGACCTCCATCAGCTGGTTCTCTGATGGGAAGACACCACCTGGGGTTCTGAGGGATCTTGGGATCTTAGATAGGTATGAACTGGCATTGAGGAAGGGTGTGACCTTCTAAAAGAAAGATGTTTGGGGCTCCACAAAGAACCCTGCTTCACCTGAAAACCTGAATGAATTTGGAGAAGTCTAAAGGCAAACCTCAGATGTGGGTGGCACTGTGGTCTAAACCACAGAACCTAGGGCTTGCCAATCAGAAGGTTGGCGGTTCGAATCCCCACGATGGGGTGAGCTCCCGTTGCTCGGTCCCAGCTCCTGCCAATCCAAGTAGTTCGAAAGCACATCAAAGTACAAGTAAATAAATAGGTACTGCTCTGGCGGGAAGGTAAACAGCGTTTCTGTGTGCTGCTCTGGTTCACCAGAAGTGGCTTAGTCATGCTGGCCACATGACCCAGAAGCTGTCTGAGGACAAACGCCGACTCCCTCGGCCTATTGCGCAAGATGAGCGCCGCAACCCCAGAGTCATCTGTGACTGTACCTAACAGTCAGGGGTACCTTTACCTTTAAAGGCAAACCTGCAAAGACTCATGGGGTGACTTGTGACTGATGATGCAGCCTAGTGCCTTGGACTGATCTTGAAACAAAGGCGAAGATATATAAGCGAAGAATGTAAGCAGAATGTAGACTTCCTAGTTTTCTCCCAAGAAATAAGCACCTGAATTGAGAGGGAGGTAAGGCAAAGCAATTATGTAGCACACTGCAAACTTTGTTGTTAATAAATAAAGCTATGCCCCTGCTTTGATCCATAAATTTGACTCGTGTCTTTAATATGGGTGTGAGCTTGTTTTTGGCTTTTTAAAAAATGTGTAGGAGGGTGAATATACTGGGGTTTTCTGGAACCGTTTGGTAATCACTGTGTTTGTAGTTAAATTAAGAAATGTGTTATACTTGCTGCCAATTAGCTCAATTAAAGTGAGAGTGTGAGTCAGTCCATTGGGACCAGGATTTCCCTGGTTGAATGGAGTCTAGTCTGAAAAAGAACAGCTTGCTAACCATGAAAGATTATGTGGGAAGGAAGTGGGGAAATAAAGGGTAGACAAGCAAAGAGAAGAGCAGACAGATTTTATTTATTTTTTTAATGGAAGTTGAGCTCAAGAAAAGGGATAATAGCAAGAACAAATGTTAATAAATCTGAAGTTCAGCAAGGGATGCATTGACAAATCCAATATCAACAGGATTGCATTGCTCCTTTATTTCTGATAGAGGGAAGAATGCATTATTATTTAGTGATATTTCTAACACACACTCCTAATTTATGTCACACATTTTACAGCAGGGATGAGGAACCCGTGGCCCCAACCAGCACTGCCAGTGGTTGGGAATTATAGCTGTGGATTCTTCAACCCTGTTTTACAGGGTTCACAGAACTTCACAGACATTACAGAAGAAAATCATAATAAATTAATTGCACAGTTGAAAAACAGAGATTTCACCAAAACTGTATTTCAGTCCTAAAGATGACATTCTAACACCCAATAATTTTTTCATCAGAAACATTTACTCATATTTATGGAATTCAGAATGCCCATCAAAATTATTTAGCACATTGGTGGAGGAGGTGGGGGGTAGACTTTATCTAATAAATAACAGAAAATGGCATCAACACTTTAGATACCTGGGTAGTTCATCCTGATGCTTTTTATGACTGACCAGGGCTGGTTTTTTTTAAAGAAATATACAATATCACTTCAGAGGTGGCTGGTGGTGTGGGTGTGGTTAAGGATAATCAGTACAGTGGTACCTCGGGTTACAGACACTTCAGGTTACAGACGCTTCAGGTTACAGATTCTGCTAACCCAGAAATATTACCTCGGATTAAGAACTTTACCTCAGGATGAGAACAGAAATCGTGCTCCGGCGGTGCGGCGGCAGTGGGAGGCCCCATTAGCTAAAGTGGTACCTCAGGTTAAGAACGGACCTCCGGAACGAATTAAATACTTAACCCGAGGTACCACTGTACTGGAGTGGCATCATGACTTAGGCTGCAATCGTGTAGCCACTTACCTGTGATTAAGCCCCTTTGAAATAAATGGGTCATTAACTACGTTTTACCTCCACTGAAGGAGAGTACGCCTCCTTCTGACGTAGTCCATGCCACTCTCAAACCGCTCTCAACATCAGAAAGTTATTCCTAATATTTAGTCAGAATCTCTTTTCTTGTGATTTGAATCATGTGAGGCAAGCATGTTCAAAGTTGACCATGAATACTTTGCTGCTGCTGAAGGTGGGACAGGTGGAAAAATGGTATATATTTGTAGGTTGTGAATGTCTTGCTGGAAAATTCCTTAGCTTTATGAGCAGCTGAGCAGCTGAATGTGTTGCCTAAGGAAGCGATGGGATTTTAAGGACAGGGCGTAGAAATAGTAAATCAAGAATGTTTTACAGGTGTATTGAATCCAGTGTTAGTGCATGGGGCTGGAACAGATGGTAGTTGAGGCTTCTTCCAGATGTATGATTTCATAAATCTCCATGCAAACATTATCAGTGAACAGAGGGAGATAAATTGTCTGTGCAATCTTAGGACAAAGAGTGTGGTTGAATGTATTTGAACAGTGTAGGCTTGCCATGCGTCAGGAAAAATCCTGACATGTCCTGATTTTCGGGTGTCAAAATGGCATCAGGGGAAAATTTTTGCCGATTCTGCAAAATGTCAGGGAAAGCCTGGATGTTCAAGCTCCAAAAGCTTAAAATCAAAATCAGTATGTTCGAAAAGCTCAACAATTTTGGTGGTGTCAGGAATTTTACTTTTTGAAATATGGCAACCCTATAACAATGGCCATCTGGGAGTGGCTTGTAGATCACTACAGTTGAAAGTCTGGTTGTTGCTGTGATGTCTCACTGGCATGAGCAGCTGAAATATGGATTCTCTCAGGAGTTCCATGGAGACATCATGGAGGGGCTGATGGAATCAGTACAATGAGTGGGAGGAGATGAGGAGTTGCCCATTAAATACTTCAGGGAGAGGCCCAGCAGGGTGGTACAAGCCACTTCAGGGTTTCAGGAGACAGAGGAATCAGACCCTGGGGAGGGTCCCAGCAGCATACTCTCCTAGCCCTCTGCTCCGTCCCCTTGCATGTTACGCAAGCATACTGCACCTGCTTCACCTTGAGCTTTCATGCCAGCTTTGCCTCCCATTCTGGCACTACCTAGTGAGCTACCAGAGCTTGCCCCTAGTCCATCCTCTCATGTGTCTGCTCAGTCTGGTTCAGAGCCACTACTGCCTTGTCTGCCACCTAGGTCATAGAGATGCCAGTGCAGTCATGAAGTCCAGCCCTGTAAAAGCAGTTCCTGTTTGCTTGACCAGTCTAAAAGACAGTCCCGCTTGCTGCACTAAAGTTCCTGTCCCCCCATTGCAGAACTCATGGCGGACATGTTGATTGTTGAATCAACATCTTAGCTTACTTAGCCTTGCACAGCAACTGCTGAACCCTAGTTCACTGATGTGCCACACTGAACTGAGCATTGGAATTTTTGACCGAAACTATTTGTGATGTTCATTCAACAAACAGTTTGGAGAGTATCTGGCTGCAGGAAACTCTACAAGAAGGTCAATTTCTACCCTAAGATTTATATGCAGATAGTGATAATGATAATAAGAGAGAGAGCCCAAATACCCTATGTACTTAAGAAGACCCCAAAGCATGGGTTTGATTTGCAGTGAAATCTATATACATGAAGCATGAACCAATTTTTATTCCACGTACCTTGAATAACTGAGCCAGACTTTCTATAAACTCCCTTCAGACTTGCCCGTCTACATAATCTTACATTCTCCTGTGTGCTGTCATTTTTGCTTGTGAGAACTATCACGCATAAAACCAATTGCATTGCCTTTTGCTCTTACTGGAGCTGCAGAAACAGCCTGCCTGGATTCTTGGCTCTTCCATTGGAAATAGAAATCAATCTGTCACTGGCCACTGAACTTGCACAGCTTTCTGCAAAACAAATGTGTGTGTTCCTCAGAATACAGTTGCTGTGGACCTGCACATACAGTTGCTGCTGTGGTCTCCCCTTCCTTTTACCCTGTTAAAGTGTTACACATGTGAAGCTACCATATTCCAATATCTAGCCAAGGAATAGTAATATAGGAAGCTGCCTTATACCGAGTCAGATCATTTGTCCATCTAAGACAGTATTATCTACATTGACTGGCAGCAGCTCTCCAGAATTTAGACAGGGGTATATACCAGCTCTATCTTGAGATGCTAGGGACTAAACCAGGGGCTTTCTGCATACAGAGTAGATGTTCTACCTTTCAGCTATGGATGAGGCTGAAAGGCCTCCCAGTTGTGTGTGGTAGGTTACACTGCATGGGAGCCTGACATAAGAGAACACAGCATGGTGAAGAATCTTTGTACATCCATCTTGGTTGTGTAGGGTAGTTCTCACCTTCTCAGACCAGCCTCTGCCAGCCTCCTGATAACTAAAGAAGCACTACACTCAATGGAAGTTCCTCTTGATTTCAAGGAGGCAATCTCAGGCCAGTGGCTCCTGAAGAGGTACCATGGGTGAACAGGTCAGGAGGTCCATTTAATCAGAAAATGGAATGGATTTCCTTATCATGCATCTCTGTCTCTCGGTCTCTCTCTCTGTCTTTCTCTTTCTCTTTCTCTTTCTCTTTCTCTTTCTCTTTCTCTCTCTCACACACAACCATGTGCACTAAGCAATCCTTCTCCCTGGTGTTGAGTGAATACAAGATGAATAACTGCAGGGAGAGGACTGTGTACACAAAGGGATCCCTGAAACCTACAACCCTCATCATTGATGTTCCAAATCATGGGGAACGCTACATGTGTACCCATGAGAACCTCCTTCCTGCAGGCATGAATGCTGCATGTGTGGATTCCAAGGAAAAGGGCTACTTCGCATGTGCAATGCCAATGTCTAGTCTGAATGTTTGAAGGTTCAGAACAGACAAAAGAAAGTATGCATAGCTGAACTACAGACTTTGCTCCTCCAAGAAGCAGTGATGGCCACCAACTTGAATGGCCTTCCTTTTCAGAGTGGAGAGGCATGATATTTCAACCCTCCGGGCATGCAGAATTGGCAGGGGGCAGCCTGGCCAACCCCTAGGTACACTCCTGCCTACAACAGCCATCACCATCCTTGCTCCTTGTGACAGAAGCTCTTGCACCTCTCCCCTGCTCAGAATGGATGAGAGGGTGAGTGTCCAATCCTGGCATCCAATCAAATGTGGGCACACTTAAGGGGGCTTGTTGAGTGTAGGAATGACCAATAGTTTGAACAGGAACTGGGCAGGAAGAGCAAACCATCTCCCATACATGGTAGATTGTTAAGGGGGTAATTACTGAGACCTTTCATGGATGCCATAGGGGGTCCTGGCAGGAACACTGGGCACCACGTCCACAACTCCTGGAATAACCTGAACACCATGAACACAATCCACAGTCCCAAAAAGGAGGGGAAATGACAGGAGAGCAAGCCATGCAGGGACAGGCCAGGCAGACTTCTCTGGAGGTTGTGTATTTTGGGGTCACAGGAGCCATTATTTAATCAATTAACTCTCTTCTCATGACCCACTAGCTATCCTCTCATGGAATGCAAGCAAGCCACAATTTGGGAACAAATGTCTCAGATTAATCACAATGCCACTTCCTTCCATTTTCCTTTACTCCTTATGTCTATGCATCATTAGGTCAAGGGGGGGGAGAAAATAAAATCTTCCCATTGTATTATTAAAAAGACACTCCACATTATTTGTGGTGAAATAATTCTTCATTACTGGCAAAGCTGCACCTTTGCTGGTGTCTGTGCGCTTTCAAAAAGTGGCATGCAATTTTGCTGAATTTCTCCATGTATGCCGCAAGAGAGAGGAGGGAGTCTGAACAGTGAAACCTTAGTAATTAGTTCCAAGGAAAGGAGAAGAGAAGGGGGGTATTAGAAAGGGCTATCAAAGAGGGTGGTCTTAATGGAGAAGGTTGAGTGCATATATGCCATGGGGAATTGCCAGCACACTGTGGAAGGAGACGCACGGGAGAGCATAATAGTGGAAAAGTAACATTTATTCAAACATAAGAATAGAATATCTGCCAAAAAAATAGGTGAATTATGTAAGTACAAGCAGGTGTGTTTGAATTGATATATATATGAGAAAAGCAGCCCTCCACACCCCTGGACCTTTAAACAACCAGGGATTGGGAGAAAATTCTCCCTCCTTGCTAAGTGAGCCTTGGATATGTGGGGCCCCACTGCCCAGCATTCACCAAGGTTTAAAAGGCAGTTATAAGGACCCACCTAAGCCAACAACTATGGAAGGTGACTCAAGAGCAGGGGTACCATCTAGGGGTGCGGGGTGGGGGCAAGGGCCCCCCAAATTTTAAAGGAGGAGGCCAGGGCCCTTCAAATTTCCATGGCAGCCATGTGAGCATGCTGTCGGTCATGTTCACATCATGCACACAAGCCCTACAGCATGTGCACAACACGTCAGCATGCCTCACGGCATGTGCAAATGATGTTGGCATGCCACACGGCACGTATGCATGGCGTGCTTCCATGGTGCAGTCACGGCCCCTTCAATCCTGAGGGCAAGGTGGTGCACTTGCTCAAGAGTTGCCCTTAAACCCCACAATGCCTCAGGGTGCCTCAGTGGCGTAGCGTGGGTTGTCAGCACCCGGGGCAAGGCAAGTAATTTGTGCCCCCTAACCCGTGGATTTGCGCCCCCTAACCCTAACCCCCAGATATTGCACCCGGTGCGGCCGGCCCCCCCCCTGCACCCCCCACGCTACGCCACTGGGGTGCCTGCAAATTAATTTCTTACATTCCATTATCTGCTAACGCTGAATGTCAAACAGACCAAATAAGTATGCACAGCATGAGTAAATCAGAGAACCTTAGACCCTCCAAGTGTCCCTATTTAACAGGGGCATCCCTGATTTAGAGAAGCCATCCTGGTTTCTGATTTGATCCTGGTATGTCCCACTTTTCCTTAGGATGCCTCTATTTTCATTGAAGAAATGTTGGAGCATATGAAATTATCCACCCCTGAGCCATCTGAAGGCAATCCTGTATAGGGAAGGTTTTTTTTTAAAATATCTAATGTTTTATTATGTTTTAATAGATGTTGAAAGCCTCCCAGAGTGGCTTGGGCAACCCAGGAAGATGTGTGGGGTATGAATAGTAAAATTAGCATTATGGAATGGGACGTCCCTATTTCCATTGGAGAAATGTTGGAGGGTATGGAACCTTACTGTGTGGATTAGGCCAAAAAGAGGAGCCCAGAGGGCCAATTAGAGACTCTCCCCACAATTTCTACTCCCTCCAAAAGAGTGACTAGCAAAAACTCACAGTGTAGAAGAAAGGAGGGATGGAGGCTGCTGCAAGGAGAATAAGAAGGTGGAGAAGGTTTCAGTAGCAGTCTGATTGCTTCACTCCTTTTGTTCACTCCTGTCCCCTTGATCCTGCTCCCCCCCACCAGCTTGTGCCTTTCCCCAAGGAAGGGTGTGTTCCAAATTCACTCCTGCTTAAAAGGGCAGGAGTGGCAATATGTCTGAACAGCTTAGTGCTCACAATCCACCTCCGTTTCTATATGGAAGGCCAATGTGGAGGGACTGGGTGTAAGAATCTCTTTGTAACTGGAGTTTCTGCTTACTTCACTGAGTTCAACCAGGAGTGCCTGGGCTGGGGACATAGCGTCTGCATGTTCCTGCTGGAAAGGTCCAGAGGCAAAAGTGTGCAGAGCCATGAATATGATGGCTGCCTTTGTCCAGTAGGTCACATCCCAGCCATGCAAAAGTCAGAGAGGGAGAAGTTTTTGCAGTCTTGCTTGGTCCACCCAGACTTGCAGAAATCTCTTCTAAGACTGCAAAAAGTCTTTCAATACGATTAGCGATGTTTCTCTGGTGAGGAGAGGGAGGCTGGCACATTCCCCCAGGGCTCAGCTTGCATCCTGCTGGGAACCTGTCAGCAATGCAGGCAGGGGGCTGTGATGTTTAGACATGGCTCTGCTTAGGAACGTTCTGCATCTAACTCATTAATAAGCCTGCACACTTTCACACAGGTAGATAGCTAGGATTTAGAGGAACCCGCAGGCAAGAGATCTTCCCTTCCCTGGCGCTTGAGCTCTGAGGCCTCCTAGGAAGAGATTCTTCTGGGTTGATTGATTCATTCCACTGATGTTCAGTCGCTATTGTTTTTATTTGCAATCCATTTATGAGAAATTGCAGCCTCTTTTTACCCTTTTTTTTTAAGCATGTGCCACGAGCTTGGAGCTTTGTTTGTTTATTGCTTCTTTGAGCACCAGCTCATGTCCCTTGGATTCGCCTGCCAATGTAAGGGATTAAGGGGCTAAGTGAGTCTGACTGGCACAGGGATCTCGAAAATGTGCTCCTCCAGCTCAACCCTTTCACAGGCAATTTTAGTTAACCCAAGGAAAAAACTCCCTCGGTGGAAGGCCGGCAGCAATGCAATTGCCCATCTCATGAACGGTGCAATATCTTCTTTGCAATTTCCTCTCGGGGAAGGAGTGATGGAGGTGGGAAAGGGAAGGTAACCCAATTGAAAAGCTGTTGCCTTTCAAAATGAAGTGACCCAGCTGCTTAAATAATTACCCACTTACCAAGCTTGTTTGCTTTATGTTATGTTGTTAGGTTTTGATATGCTGTATCTCTAGCCTTTCCACAGGGCAATAAACAGTTGCAAATCCCCCTAATCCTATATAATAGTGCTTCCACACAACCACAAGTCTTTCTTTTCTGTCCAAATTCTCCTGAACCATTTTGGGGAGAGAAGAAGCACCATCAGAGAACTAAAAATTAAAACGAAGGTAAAATAGTTGTCTTGGTTGTTGTTGTTTTATTACATTGATATCTCACCTTTCCTCCAAGACACTCCATGTGGCATATATGGTTTTCCTTTCCCCATTTTATTCTCACAACAACCCTTCAAAGCATAGGAGCTAACTCCTAGGGGCCGTGAGGGCTTCAGCCCCCCCATAAAATATTTGAGGGGGATGGACCCCCTCAATGGGCATTCCCGTTCAAATGATGTGTGTGCACTGTGCCATGAGATTGATTATGTGGAGCGGGGCTTACCTGGGCCCCCACAATATTTTATTCAAATTGGCACCCCTGCTTCAAGGGACGCAGGTGGCACTGTAGGTTAGACCACAGAGACTAGGACTTGCTGATCAGAAGGTCGTAGGTTCGAATCCCCGCGACGGGGTGAGCTCCCATTGCTTGGTCCCTGCTCCTGCCAAATTAGCAGTTCGAAAGCACATCAAAGTGCAAGTAGATAAATAGGTACCGCTCCAGCGGAAAGGTAAACAGCGTTTCTGTGCGCTGCTCTGGTTCCGTGCACTGACCCAGAAGCTGTACGCCGGCTCCCTCGGCCAATAAAATGAGATGAGCGCAGCAACCCCAGAGTCGGCCACGACTGGACCTAATGGTCAGAGGTCCCTTTACCTTTACCCCTGCTTCAAAGGAAGTCAGTGTGAGAGACAGCGATTAGCCCGATGTCACCTGGTGAACTTTGTGGTTGAGTGGGAAATTTGAAGCTAAGTGTCCTCGGTCCTAATCCAACATGATGACCACTACACCAAACACTGGATTATGTTTGGGAAATCTGTGCCACAGATTCCTCTCCTCCAAGAGATTGCCACTGTTTCCCTCTGATTTATTGAGACATCAGAGCCTCTGAGTCATTGACAAGTAATCATCCAAACAGTTCTGCACAGAACTATTTGATGAAGATTGGGCAGTAAGGAACAGAGAGGAGAGATAATAATCCAAAAAAATTCAGGGAGTAAGAAAATAAAAGGGATGAATTTACCTGTGCAATAGGCAGCAACTTTTGATTTCTTATTTCATTCTACCAGAGATGTGGGGACAGAGGAGCTTGTGAGGGCAATTGGGGGGGCAACATTGTCTGTGTGATGTTGACCAAGACCATGTGATGTGCATGACATGCAGAGGAGTCAGGTGCAGGGCCAAATGTGGGGGTCATGTGGTTTCAATGGCTGGCAATTCCTCTTCTGCCTCCTCCTGGCGCCACCACCAGTGGGAGTTATTTTGACCCTCCATGGCAGGAGGAGGAGGAGGAGGAGAAGGAGAAGGAGCTGGCTGCTGGAGCCATGCCACACTCAGCTCCACACTTTGACTCCACACTTCTTAGACATTGGGGGCATCTGCCCCATTCCAAAAATATTGGGGGACCCCAAAGGGCTCAGCCCCCAGGAGCTGGCATCCCTGGATGGGAAACATTTTTTCAGCCCAAAGACCATAATCCCTTCTCTGGAAGCCACATGCCACTGGTAAGAGGGGCCAAAGGCAAAATGGGTGGGACATTACATCCCAGTCACAGAAAAACCAGCAGTTTCTGCAGATACACATACCCATATATCTCCTCATCCTCTGCCCAGGTTAGCAATAGGTATTATCACAGTTCCACAGTTCAAGGACAGATTCTAGCTATGCAAAAGCATTCAGTGAGGGCTCTGAAAAGGGCCAGTGAGAAGGTGTGGTCTAGGTAGGAGTTTTGGCCTAGGCCCTAAGGAAAGTCTCAAGGGTCAGACTGAGAGCAATGAAGGGCCTCATTCAGGCCCTGGGGTTACTTGTTTGATGGTCTGTTGCATTTATGTCCCACTCAAAGTGAGCTCAAAGTGGTGTGCATGGTTCTTCTGCTCCTTGGTTAATCCCCACAACAGCCTATGAGTTAGGTTAGGCGGAGTGACCCAGTGAGCTTCATGGCTGAGTGGGGATTTGAACCATGGCATCCCAACTCCTAGTCTGACACTCTAACCACTACACCACACTGGTTCCCCAGCCCTCCTCAGTGATTAAAAATGTCACTCTAGTTCACCTAGTTCAAAAACATAAAGGCCTTGATCCATCTCTGTCAACATCTTGACAATATGCTAGTCACAGAATCATAAAGTTGGGAGGGACCCTGAGGGTCATCTGGTTGAACACCCTGGAATCCAGAAATATGCATATGGGAATCAAAATTGTGACCTTGGCTTATCAACACCATGTGCTCTAACCAACTGAGCTAACTGGAGTTTTTTAATGGATAACCGTTTGTAGCAACAATGCAGGTAGAGGTAGAAAATCAGGTGTGCATTGGAGAAAAACCAATTCAGTGTCAATGGAGTATCTAACTACATATCAACCAGGTGTCCATAGTTGCAAATCTATTTAGTGATGCCCACATGTATGTTTGTTTCCATGTACAGATATCCTTAGCTGGATTACATTGAATTAGTATGATTAACAGAAAGTGACAGTCTTTTAAATTCCCAGACCATGGTATTTATCAGGGTAGACACCAATTGCGCACTAATAATTCCCCATTATGGGAAACTGAGGAGGAGTGAGGTTGGAATAGACAGAATGCACATCTTCAAAGCTCTTCACAGTGACTTTAATATGGAATTTGCAGTGAACTCTTCAGCATATTTGCCATATGATACATTAGAGCACATTGCGTGGGTGTCAATTATAGGCACTAAATTGTTTGTATTCCTTCAGGGTTTTAAGACCTTGATGCATTTGCTCAGATACCTCTTTTCCAGGTCATTAAGGCACAGTTGTCAAAAGAATAAATGGAACAAGATTTTAATCTCTTTTAATGTTGGGTAAAAGCATCAAGGAGGAGTTCTACCTCAACATCCTCTGCTGACGCCCCTTGTACATCAGTTTCTGGGAAGATATGAAATTTATGTATTCTTTGGAATTTGGCAGTCACACACTTTGTAAAGTTTTGATCTATGAAAAAAGCCACCACTGAATACATTGGGCAATGGATTTTTACAAATGAAAGAATTCAGTTTTAAATTTAACCTGTTAAAATAAATCACCGTGACTCTGGTGATGATGAACAAATATATATATATATAATGCATAAATAACCCTAAACTACTTAATAATCGATACCATTAAGACGAAACCATCTCAATGGCTGTAAACAACCACCAGGAATGTAAGAAGAGCAATGCAGAGTCAGGCCAAAGGCCCATCCAGTCCAAACCCTCTTCTACAGTAGCTAACCAGTTGCAGGGCCTGAGTGCAACAGCAGTCTCCCCCCTTGAAATTCCCAAAAGTATTTAGAGGCATACTGCCTTCAACAGTAGAGGTTGAACAGTGACATAATGGCTGGTAGCCACTGATAGTCTTACCCTCCATGGATTTGCACTAGGTGAAGTTGTGCATTGGAGATCATGAGTTATATAGCATGGTGGAACAGAGATATAGCCCTAATGACACGTAGGTGAGAGCAGAAGGTGACCTATAGGCAGTCCAGGGAATTGGACTTTCTCTGGACAGACTCAGATGGGCATGGGTGAGGCAGCAAAAGGAACTCATGGCAAAGACCTCATAGAAAGTAGCCTGCACCCAGGATTTTGGACCTTCATGTTGAGATTTCACTCCCTCCCAGAGGTGCCAACCTGTGAGGGAGATGGAGGGGCAACGTTGCATGCACAACATCTTGTCAGGACATTGGAGGAGGCAGCAATGTGGTGGCAGTGTGGCTTCAATGGCCAGGGCTCCTCCTCCTTCTCTTGCTGCCATCACCACCAGGCAAAGACTGCTTTCCCCCTCCTTCCTCCCCATGACAATAGGAGAAGGAGCCAGCCATGGAAGCCATGCTGTGCTCAGTTCTGCGCTTGGCCCTGATTTTTGGGAACATGGTGTGTGGGGGAGAATATTGGTAAGGTTCCAAAGGTTTGGGCCCTCAGGAGTTGGTACTGCTTCTTCCTCCATTGGGAAGTCTGAGAATTGTAGTCGCAGGTCAAATCCTGAAGTCTGACAAGGTTAGCTAGGCCTGGTAATGCTAAGAACCTAATCTTTTCCTTTTTCAACCATTTGTATGTCAGAGTATTCTGACAAAAATAGAAATGGGACCAGAAATTGCCAATGTTTGCTTATTCTTCCCATTTACAGAATGGACATCAATCAGGCAAATATGATTGATATTCACTGTTGTTTCAGTTTGCAAATGGGACAGAATTTATTCAGCCCCCCCCCCCATTTGCATTGTACTTCCTTTTCATAGAAATGAATGATGTGGAATAATGTACCGTAATAACACGCAGAAGTTGCATGTGTATTTTTTTCTTTTTAGCTACTGTTGATTTTATCCATATTTTGATTTTTTGAATATTTTTAAATACTTGCTTTTTAAAATCCATAATTTTAATGCTTTACATTATATTTATTAAATGCTCAGAGGTTTTCTTACAACCAAGTGGTATATACATTTTTGTTGAATACGGAATAAAAACAAAACAAAAAATGGTGTAATTTTCATAATTTATGAAATTAATTATGTAAGTGGCATAATCTCAACATGACAGACAGCAGAATAAATAATGTGGGTTTTGGCAGAAGGTGAACTGAAGGGGAATGGAAACAGCGTTGCATGTAGCAAATGCAGGACATAATGGAAAACAATACCTTATTCCATCCCTATACAACAAAGCAGGTGACTTTATTGGCTGCATTTCCTGCTAGGGACGGAAAAATCTGTTTCTTTCAATGCTGGATCATGCTAGATATGGTTCAGAAGAACAAAGTTCAAACTGGGTAGTTTGGCAATATAAATTTCTTCCTCCTTTTTGGCAATACAGTGGTGCCCCGCAAGATGAATGCCTCGCAAAACGAAAAACACGCAAGACGAAAGGGTTTTTCGGTTTTTGCATCGCTTCGCTAGATGATTTTTCCTATGGGAAACGTCTTGCGAGTTCTTGCGAGTTTTTTTCCTTTTTCTTAAAGCCACTAAGCCGCTAAGCCGTTAATAGCCGTTAATAGCCGCTAAGCCGCTAATAGCCGTGCTTCGCAAGACGAAAAAACCGCAAGACGAAGAGACCCGCGGAACGGATCAATTTCGTCTTGCGAGGCACCACTGTATACCCGGTAAATTTGCTTCCCATTTTGTGTGTGTGCAATCATCCAATGGGGGAAAAGAAGAGCATCGTTAAACTCTGAAATTCACTCTCACATGAAACAGTGATGGCCACAAACCTAGATGACTTTAAAGGAGGACTGGACAAATTCATGGTGGATAAGACTATTGAAGGCTACTAGCCATGATGGCTTTGCTCTGTCTTCATGGTTCAAGGCTGCAATGTTTCTGAATACCAATTGCTAGAAGCCACAGGAGGAGAGAGGGCTCTTGTACTTAGGTCCTGCTTGCTGGTTTCCCAGAGGCTTCTGTTCTTATGTTAAAAGGCTAAATAAAGAGTGATGGACAATGCCCAGTATGTTTCGTCAATAACACCCTTCCGCGGGGACTCTTAAATTTCCCTATGAACAACTCAAAGCTCCTGTTCTGAAAACACTGTAGCAAAACTGCTCATTACTCTTTCTTCAGCATCTTGAAATTGGTTCTCCCATCTATCTGTTGATGGATGGCCATCCTGACTCGGCCCCAGACACACTGACCAGATGTTTGGAAGCTGTGGCCAGATGGTTACGTGGGAGCCGGTTGAAGCTAAATCCTTCAGAGGTCCTGTGGCTGGGATGAGACAATATGGGATTGGGGGGGCAACTCCCATCTCTTGTGGGGGTGCAATTTGTGCCAGCACCGTCCGTTAAGAGTTTGGGTGTAATCTTCGACACCTCCCTTTCCATGGAGGCGCAGATTGCAGTTATAACAAAGGCGGCATTTTTCCATCTCCGCCAAGCTAAGCAGTTGGCTCCTTACCTCTCTCGCCCTGCCCTAGCCACTGTGATCCACGTGACGGTCACCTCCAGACTGGATTATTGTAACTCGCTCTACATGGGGCTGCCCTTGAGACTGACCCAGAAACTCCAGCGGGTGCAGAATGCTGCAGCGAGACTCCTTACGGGGTCTTCGCTGTGAGATCACATTCACCCAGTGCTATACCAGCTGCACTGGCTCCCGGTGGAGTACAGGATCAGGTTTAAGGTGCTGGTTTTAACCTTTAAAGCCCTATACGGCCTAGGACCCTCGTACCTACGGGACCGCCTCTCCTGGTATGCCCCACAGAGAAACTTACGGTCCTCAAATAAAAACATCTTGAAGGTCCCAGGCCACAGAGAAGTTAGGCTGGCCTCAACTAGAGCCAGGGCTTTTTCGGCTGTGGCTCCGATCTGGTGGAACACTCTGTCACAAGAGACTAGGGCCCTGCGGGACTTGACATCTTTCCGCAGGGCCTGCAAGACAGAGCTGTTCCACCAGGCCTTTGGCCAGGGAACAACCTGACTCCCTCCCTCGGCAATCTTCGCGGAGCTCTGGCCCAATGGTTGCCAGTGGCTTGAATTAATTAATTTTATAATGAATGATTTTAGAGTGTTGTTTGTGTTGTACCTTTGTACTGTTTTATTGTTGTTAGCCGCCCTGAGCCCAGCTTCGGCTGGTGAGGGTGGGATAAAATAAAATTTATTATTATTATTATTATTTATTATCACCTTCTGACTACTTGGCTAGAATTGCTTATATATATATATATATATATATATATATATATATATATATATATATTCAGGGGTGGTAAAGAGCAAGGGATTTGCATAGTAGAGACAACATTTTTTTCTTCCTAAAGAACAGATTACCTAGCCTAGCTCATCTGTTTGTCCATGCAGTTGTGGATACCAAAAACCTTGGAGCTGGCACATATATTCCAGCATGTTGACAAGGAATGAACAATGTAATTTTCTTGTGTCAGACTTTCAAGTAAGTGGCGAGTTCTATAAAGCAATAGCAATGAATATGTCATTGACAAACTAAGGAGAAGGTTCTTCAGGCTTCTGCCAAAGGAATTTAATTTAGCAGGGAATTTGGATTAGGGGTGAACAAATCTGTCTGTATTTGGTTCTCTCCATTTCTCATTTTGCCAGTCTTAAATTTAGTTCCCCACATTTCTGCAGCAATTAAAAAATCCTCTTAATAAACAATTTTCTCCTAATAAGCAATTTTTTGTATGTAGTTTTGACAAACATACATCTTTCTGCAAAGTAATTTTCACTAATATATGCAATTTCCTTTACTCATTACTTGGTTGGAGAACTGCACTACAAAATTCAGAAGAGTGAGAGTTTCGAAGGATGTTTGTGTTTCAGTGCTCAAATCATTTCAGAAAGTGCAAAAATGGTAGGTTCATTTTAAAATGTGAACTGAACATAATTTCTCCTCCTGGCTGGGGCTGATCGGAGTTATAGTTCAAAATATCTGGAGGATACCAGTTTCGGAAAGGCTGCTCTACTGCATTAATATGGAAGTATATTTCCCCCCATATTCATTCCAAAGTGGAAATTTAAAAAGACACACACCCCATAACACGAATACTCCAAGGATAGCTTAGGAGCACCCACATGGGCATGTGATCACAGGCTGGGGAGCTTCTTCACCCTGGGGACTGCATTGCCCTGTGAGTTACTTTATGGACAACACATGCCAGTGGTGAGTGGAGTCAGAGGCAAAAGGTAGATGAAGCAATGGATGTGACACATTCCAGCCAGGCAACATTCTAGCCATGCAAATCGAGAGGTTTCATATTGTTGTCAGTTCATCTATACACCACAATTTCCACAATTAAAATACGTGCTCAACACGGTTCACAAAAAATTTAAATCAAAGTTCAGTAACACAATAAATAACAATACACAGGGGCATCTTACCCATAGAGGCTAGTGGCGGGGGGCTCCAGGGCACCAAGTTCTGGAGGGCACCAGGGAAGAGGCGGAGGCTGGATGTGGTGCCTCCCGGCATCAGCTGGCCATGCTCGCCCACCTCCGCCATGCCGTGCCGAAGCAGCGCCGCGCCGCGCCCGGAGCCTCTGTCTGCTGTGGCCACCGTGGCACCGTCCTCCCTAAAAAAAGGTTGACAACTCTGGCTCTGAGAAAAGGGGGAGGGGCACCCAAGGGAGCTTTGCACCACGGTGCCGGATATGCTTAAGACGGCCCTGACAATACTGTACATAATAGGATATATAATACAGTGGAACCTCAGGTTACATACCATCCTCCTTATGAATGCTTCAGGTAATGAGCTCCACTAACCTGGAAGTAGATCCTCCTGGTTGCGAACTTTGCCCCAGGAAGTGAGCAGAAGTCACGTGGCGGCGGCTTGGCGGAAGCGGGAGGCCCCATTAGTGAAAGCGCGCCTCATGTTAAGAATGGTTTTGGGTTGAGAATGGACCTCCGGAACAAATTAAGTTCGTAACCGGAGGTACCACTGTAATTCTACAGCACAACACTAAAAAGAATAACCAACGCTTAACAGTTCTTTTCATACACATATAAACATTTAAGTCAAGTCCAAGTATGTATTAAGCAACACCATTTTAAAGGTTTTTAGGGCTGGAGAGGGAGGCAACGCAGGTGAAACTAACCCTCTTCTGATGGCAACCAGTGCCAGATTTATGTATAAACTAAACAAGCTATAGCTTAGGGCCCCACTCTCTTGGGGGCTCCAAAAAAATTTAAAGGGAAAAAACTGGATGTACATTTCCAAAATATAAGATAAAAAACAAATAAAATGGCCTTAGATACCTATTAGGTCCATAAATTACCATACAGCATATATTCAACACAAAAAACAGTGACCATTTGTTGTTGACAAAGGACAGCTGGACATATAAAGGGCACCATTACCTTCAACAGCTTAGGGCCTCATCAAACCTAAATCTGGCCCTGATGGCCATAGAGTGTCTCTGCTTCTCAAAACAGGTCCTTTATGAAGGCTCCCACTTGTCATCAGTTGTTCTGATGGTGGCCAATTTCTGGTGGGTCCTAGAACTGGATAGTAGAGTAAGGCAGGTAGGGAAAGCCATCCCCTGGTGGCCAGCACAGATTCTCTCAGCCCCTCATAGTTGTTCTCTTTCCAGCAGCTCCCTTCTGAAGGTTCCTATACACACACACACAACCCCCATCCAGACAGGGAACATATCATTGTGCTGATAATGTCAAGGTTGCCGGTTCAATCCTCATATGGAACAACTGCAGATTCCTGCATTGCAGGGGTTTGGACTAGATGATCCTCAGGATCCCTTCCAACACTACTATTCTATGATTCTATGATATGTTACTACCATTTAAGGATGCATTCCAGTCAAGCAAAAGAACTTGAGGAGAGTGCAAAGTTGATGGTTATGGCAAGTGCAGTGAGTGTTCCAGGGGCCAGATACAGAAGGCTGAGGGCCAGATTCAGCCATCGGGGCCAGAGCATGGATAACTGAGACCACTGTAGACTATTGACTGTGAAGAGACGGCACAAATTCTCCCCCCCCCCCACAAAAAAACACCATTCAACACTCCAGAGGGGGAAAGAAAAGAAAAGAAAAGAAAATTGATTCCCCTGCCCTAATTCTACCAGTCCCAACTAGTATGTAATGCATTTGAGTATACAATGTGCTGGATGACTTGAAGATCAAGGGATCTTCTGTTTTGCCACGCACATCAAAAAACATGTAGCAAAAATGGATTTTATGCATATTTTAGATGCCTATAGTACCTTTCACCCGGAGTAAGATGCAGAGCCTCTGAGGGAGGGAAAACATGATCACAGCCGGGTAGATAAGCTGTAATGAAAATGCATTGCCTAGTTTTGGTATATTTCAAAATAAAGGTATAAGAAAAGACTGGCTGTGTCTAAAAAAGAAACTATTTTGTTTTATTTCAGAATGTTTCAAGACGTTGTCCTTGGAGGTTCTCCTTTCTGTGCTCTGTGCAGATTTAAGAATTTGTTGTTTCAAACCTGGGCGCAGCTAACATCCGTTAAAGGGATAGAACAAGGCAAAGAGTTGACATTTCTGGGTTCTGCAGAAATACGATGGTGATGATGATGATGATGATGATTACTACTACTACTACAACAAATGTTATAATTTACAACTACATAGGGATGAAAGAAGGCATCATTCCCCATTCCACACAGTATTCAGTGCACGCAGCACTGTTTCTATTCCACTGCTGTTCATCTTCTACTAAAAACTACACTATCCATCTGGTTGGCATAAACATCTCCACCTAAACAGCTTCAAGGAAGTGGGAAAATACAGTACTACAGCTCCATTCACACGCGCACACACACACACACAGAGAGAGAGAGAGAGAGAGAGAGAGAGAGAGAGAGAGCGCGCTGATATGTTTATTTATTTATATACCACTTAATCATTAAGATTTCTAAGTTGTGTATGTAAAATTACGAGAAGGGGAAGGGAAAGGGAAAACCATATACACAGTGACCAGGCAGATGCCTCTGGGAAGCTCAAAAACAGGACCTTGTGATCAGTAGCCATTGACTGTGCATCTTCTTTTCTGTGCTTGGGTGTAACTGGTTTCTGCACAAAGAGGAAATGGACTGCTATACTCCAAAAATAAATAAATCTATATGTTGTAACAAGAAATGGAAATTTAGAAAGAGGTGCTTTTAGAAAAGCTTATCCATTAATGTTCGGGCTACGTGGCTGTTTTATCTTCTAATCTGTATGATTGATCACTCCACTTGGAATAATTGTTACTCCCTTTTCAGTCTTCTCATTATTTCTTTTAGTATTCATTATTTTAAAGGGCTTTGTAAAAAAAGATATATTTGCCTCTTAAAATGCATAATTTATGTAGGATTGTACATTTTGCTTTTAAATCCCTTCTTTTTCTAATAGGTACCTTCTTCCTGTGTCAACTTTTCTTTTCTTCGAAATGAAAAAAAAAAAGCTTATTGAAGTCCAACTGTATCCCACTCCCACTGCCCACCCCCGATCCAACACAGTTTGTACAAATATCTAACCCGAAAGCTGAAATCTCTCCAGCAGCCTTTCTACAAGTTGTTGCTATGGTTATATCATCTAGCATAATAGTGAAACTGAGAAATATGTTTGTGTCCCCTTTCTTCGAGAAGGCCATTGCTGAGGAATCCAAGCGTAGGACAAGCATGTTGACCTCACATTTTGCCTAAGGCAAAAGCACAAGTCAAATTTGAATGGTCCTGGTTGGATGGAATATCTGAGAAGTTTTAAGAGAACTGAGGAAGAGTTTCAACCAGGCAAGATAAATTTCAAGGAGAAGGGAGAAGTTCTACATATATCTAATATCCTCAGAAAGCATAGCTATAGGCAGTGATGGTTGGGCCACCGGAGCTAACAGGGCACTGCACTACTAGCCTCAGTTTGCCTTCAGCCAGCTCCCAACTCCCTGCTTTCTTACAACAAGTGCAGGATGTGGCATGGCCTATTAGCTGTCTCTTGCTCAGTCTCAGTAGAACTCAGTAGAACCCAGCAGTAGAACCCTTGTAGAACTCAGCAGGGAAGAGGAGGATGGGAACAAAACTAGAAGAAGTTGTCTTTGGCTCCACCTACTGTTGGCTCCTCTGTTTTCCACTCCACTAGCCCCAGTGGGACCATGCACCACTGGCTACTGGTTATAAGTCAAGCTGTGCTATGTACTGGGTGACCTATTGGTGTTGAGAGATGGCAAAGAAATGGGCCAGTTCATTTCCGAGAGTGGTGACCTTGTTTCCCCAAAGATCCACTTACACTAGATCTGGGAATCTCTAACTATGTATATTTGACCTGCTCAAGGGAGGAGGTAGCCAAAATACAAATTGAAGCATCCTCTTGGTCTATAATGAGCAGGGGAAGCCAACATGGTGCTCTCCATTTGTGTTTGGATCACAACCATCATCCCTGACCATTGGCCACATTGTCTAGCCAATCCTAAGAACATAAGAAGAATCTGGTTGCTGGATCAGGCCAACAACCCAAGTGGCCAACTAGATGCCTTTAGAAAGCTCGTCATCAGACCCTGAGTGCTAGGATGATCTTCCCACTCATGATTCCCTTCAGACAGAGGAATAGCGCCCTATGATAATTCTGCTTGTCCTTTTCTGACCCTTTCCCAGGTCTACAATATCCTTCCTGAGATGACCAGAACTGAACATAGTATTCCAGGGATGTGCACCTTCACAAGAAGTGTATAACCAATTCTCATAGGAGATGAAGAAAAATTACCAATATCCATTGTTTCTCTCCTAAATAGTTCATCTGTATTTTTTCTGCTTTTTAGCCTATTTATCTTAGTGATGCCATCACATGACAAACTACATTTCTCCGCATATATAATTGTGTATAGCTAACACATCCCTATACACTAATTAGCAGAGCTAATTAATCCTGAGAAGTGAAAATTATTCTTCCTTTGAGATCACTTTCACACTTAAGGGGAGGAAAACAGAGATAATTCAGAATCATCATTTGACTTCTAAAATACCATACACATGTCCATTAACAACATTCCCAAAATAATTAAGTTAACAAAGGAAAATAAGAAGGAAATTATTCCAGTTGTAACACAATCCAAATCAGGCCCCACCAGCTGGCAGTCAGGGGTGGGGCTTGATCCTGCCACTAACGTCTTTCATCTGACTGACTGTTGTTCCCCCATGAGGGATGGGAAAACCTTTTCAAGCCAAGGGCTGCATTCCCATCTGATTCAGAGGCAAAGGTGGTCCTGGGAAAGATTGAAAATGTTGGGTTGCAACCATCAAATTCCCACTCAGATCCATTGAAAGTAATGGACCATTAATTTCAATGGGTATCCCATGGATATGACTAATGTTAGATATCTCTTTACCTGTTTTTTTACAGGTAGGGTCATTTCTACACATACAGTCAAACACCCCTCTCTATCCTCCACACAGGGAAGCAAGAGACATTGTCAGAACTCCTGCATACATTCCAGCCAGGCAAAACCACTAAGAAGAATGTGAAGCAAGGCCAGTGAGGGCAATGGCCTAGGGGGAAAGTGTGTGGTGGGGGAACAATGCATCCTTAGAAGGGCCAGACAAAGAGCCCTAGAGGGCTGCATTTGGCCCCCAAGCCTGAGGTCACGCACCCCTATCCTAACCACTGGCCTTTGCAGATATCCATCAAATCACCTCCACGATGAGTTTACTTCATCCAAAATTAAACATGGGATTTGGATCTGTTCACTGTGAGAACAGGATAGTGGACTAGATGAGCTATTGGCTTAATCCAGCAGGCTGTTCTTATGTTCCTATGGATCCAAATATCAACTTTTGTGTTTAATGGAGGCAGTGAGCTATCCAAAGTCATATGACAGGGAAAGTCTCATTACAAGGTCTCTCTCTGTCTCTTCCCATAAATGTGGGAATAACCTGCTCTCTCTCTCTCTCTCTCTCTCTCTCTCTCACACACACACACACACACACACACACCTACCTATAAGTGAAGAAAACACCTCCACTCGGCATTATAATAGGAAAGACTATGCAGCCTATGATCGATGGGCAATTCCGTCGAAAGCTGCGGGGGTGGGAGAAGGACATCCATCATTGTATATCCCGTGTGTCGATGATGCAGAACCAGAAGAACATTCGCCGCGTGTGGTGCAGGAACTGCCGGAATTGCAATCAGAGTGAGGTATGAAGAAGCCCCAGCATTTTAATATCTGTATTAAATGACTTCCAGAGGATACTCACAAATGATAAACAAACAAAATCATTTCTTTTTCTTTCCCCCCCTTTTTTAAAGGTGTAATAACTAAAAGGCCCCTGTCAAGATAAAAATCATATATTAAAAATCTATTTCCTTCCAGTGCTAAACATTATTAAAACACTAAGAACTGGTGGGAAATGCCAGTGACCGGTGGCCATTTGTAGGATATATGCTTTGCTGTTGGTTGGACTGTGCTGAGTTTGTGGAGACGATTTGACTTGAGTTACTGTTTGGGGGTGAAAATGACTTCTGCAGACCTAGGTACTAAATGTTGAGCAGCCACCATGCAGAGAGAAGAAGAATGTTTTGTATGGTCTTATTTTTAGAAGGCATCTGCACTTTAATAACTTGCTCCCTACATAAGACCATAAGATCCTGATGGATCAGGCAAATGACCCATTTAGCCCAGCCTCCTGTTCTCCTGATGGCCACCCAGAAACCAGTAGGAGACTTGAAAGCAGAACCCAAGCACAGGAACACTCTCCTTTCTTGTTGTTTCCAGTAACTGATATTCAGAACTATTTCTGCCTGCAACTGTGGCAGAGTATAGCCATCATGGCCAATAGCCATTGATAGAATGCCCCTCCTTGAATTTGTTTAATACTCTTCTAAAGCCATTCAAGTTGGTGGCTTTCTCCTCCTCTCTCCCAATTCCTTTTTCCTTTTATGTCATGTAAAAGGTAAAGGTAAAGGTACCCCTGCCCGTATGGGCCAGTCGTGTCCGACTCTAGGGTTGCACGCTCATCTCGTTCAAGAGGCCATGAGCCGGTGTCGTCTGAAGACACATCCGGGTCACGTGGCCAGCATGACGAAGCTGCAGCTGGCGAGCCAGCACCAGCGCAGCACATGGAAACGCCGTTTACCTTCCCGCTATAAAGCGGTACCTATTTATCTACTTGCACTTAAGGGTGCTTTCGAACTGCTAGGTGGGCAGGAGCTGGGATCGAATGACGGAAGCTCACCCCGCCGCGGGGATTCGAACCGCCGACCATACAATCAGCAAGTCCTAGGCACTGAGGTTTTACCCACAGCGCCACCCGCGTCCCTTTTTGTCATGTACTTTATATCATAAGTCTGAAGGCAAGGACTCTTCTGGAAATTATCTTCATGAGTCACTCTAGGAGCCTCTTTCAGCTAAAGGGTCAGGCGAAACACTTCAAAATGACATAAATGACATAGAGTGCTAGATTCAGTTCTTCCCCAAGAAAGCACAATATATTTGTTAACTTTTTAAAAAAGATAGAGAGAATTAAAACATGCAGTGTAGTGTGGAGGGGGGCAGTTTAATGTGTGGTTGCTATCTATCTGTCTTGGGTGACAATGGAGGAGTGTGCCTTTGGTGGTGAAGTCAAACTGTTGGAGAGCCACAGCACCTGTTGGGGCTGTAGAGTCTGATAACCTTCATGTTACATTTGCAGGCATCCTTATAACACAGATTTGGTCTGCCATTGGGCTGGTGCTTGAAGCCAGCTCCTCATAGAACACATCCTCGAGAATACTGCCATCTTCCATTCTGTGGACATGACGAAGCCAGCTGAGACAGGAGTGTGAAATTGCTGGGAGTGTGGGCTTATATTTGTTTGAAACTCTGTCCTGCTATGTGATGTCCAACATCTTCCTAATGCAGTGCATGTGGGAGGCATTGAGGCATCGCTCCTGATGGAAATAAGTTGCCCACGTATTATTACCATAAAGCAGCATGCTCAGCACACAAGTCTGGTAAACCTTCAGCTTGATATTGGTCATTAGCATCACATTCTCCCATATGCTTTTGGCATAGCTGCCTTACAAATATGCTTCTCCAGCTCAGCATTGGAGATGTTGCTGGTTGTGGTGGAGCCCAGGTAGACAAAATAATTTACTGCCTCAGGCATGTAGTCCTCAGTGCTGATTAGTGGAATGCTGGCAACATCCTGTCCCATGATGTTGGTCTTTGTCAGGCTGGTGGTAAGGCTGAACTCCATGCAGACTTGGACAAGATGCTTGATGAGACTCTGTGGAGCTTCTGTGGAGTGCACTGTCAAGGTTGTGTCATCTGCAAACATAATCTCTTGGTTAAGCACCTGCCACAGTTTAGTCTTGGCATGGCGATGGGCAAGATTGAACAGACCCCTGTCACTCCTTGAATGGATGTACACACTGTTTTCTGTCAAGATAAAGGAACAGGAGAGCAACAGAGAAAATAATACGCCAAAGAGAGTTGGAGTGAGAGCACAGCCCTGTTTCACACCATTCTTTATAGGGAATGCATCTGAGGATGAGCCATCATACTGGACAGTGCCATGCATGTTCGTGTGGAAAGACACAATCATCTTGTGGCATTTAGGTGGGCATCCTATCTTGTTGAGCAGTGTGAAGAGTCCTTTTCAGCTGATGAGGTCAAAGGCCTTCATCAGGGTCTATGAAGGCAATGTACAAGGGGTGTCTCTGCTCTCAGCATTTCTCCCGCAGTCGACACAGTGAGAACATCATGTTGACTGTTGACCTCTGAACTCTAAAGCTTCATTGTAAGTGAGTGGCTGTAAACTGTTGAGAACTACATGGGCGAAGGCTTTCCGCCACAGTACTCAGCAGGAAAAAAAGTTTAATAGGAAGGATAATTTAATATGGACCTCTGCATACTAGTGAAGAAGTAATTAACTTGCAATTAACTTTAATTAGCAAAGAGTCATACAAGGAATGCACACGTCTATGGTGGATTGAAGTGAGAATAAATGCTAAAATTGAGGTGAGGTTCAGGAGAAAGAAGTGGAGACAAGAAGATCTGTCTTTCTAAGTGAACATAAGGGCTGGAAATGAATGCCAAAGTCCTCATGGAGTTGAATGAAATGATGCAACATATTAAAGGCCTGGGGTGGGGAGAGGGAAACTCAGCACCTCCTGCAGAAATAATTAAGAGCCTTCAAGTTGCCCAGTAGATAAGAGAGAAAGAGAGGACGCAAAAATAAATAAATCACAGGCTAGTATCCTAGGTCACTGGAGTGTTGTGTAGGATGAAGAGCTGTCAAGAGAGGAGGCAGAAGAAGAGTAATGATGGAAGCCAATGAAAGTGGGGGGGGGAGCAGGAGGAGTCTGTATACGACTTTCTTTCATTAGAAGGAACCCTCTCAAATTTGGGGAGAGCTTTTGCCTTAGAAAGCTCATGCAGGAAATAAAGGTGTTGAAAAGTTCCAGTGAAACCAAGAGCAGAAATTGCTGATGTTCACTTAGTTTTCCTACGTCCAGAATGGAAATCAACCCAGCAAATGTGACTGACATTTGCTGCTGTTGCTCCTTTTAGTTCACAAACAATACATAATCAATTTCCATCTTTTCTCCATTTGCATGGAGTGGAATAACAGAGTAATTATGTAATTTGTATACTTAATTATATAAATAGTGTTATGTAACTGAATTATGTAAATGACATGTGTTCTGTAATTTCACCACATCAAGAGGAATAATGCAGTTTTTGGTGGAAGATGAACTGCAGCAAAATGGAAACACCGCTGAACATGTCACAGGGTGGCACATCCTTACATCTCGAGTTGGAAATCAATTAATGTGTGGATAATTAATAAGTGTGGATAATAAATCATGTGCTGCATTGAATCCCAAATTGAGAGGAAGAGAGGAAATACCATAAATGAAAATCATAATTAACATTATGAATAATCAACTTCCATCACATTTTAGTACCCCTTGTTGTTGTTGAAGAACAATTTGGTTCATGTATAGCAGGCATGTCCAACAACTTTGGCTCCCCCCCCCAAAAAAAAATCAACAACCGTTGGACATGCCTGATGTATAGTTTTGAGCAGTGTGAATTAGGCAGGCTTGCATTATAATGCAACCTGCCCCAAATATCACCTTCCCCATCCCCAGGCTGTAAGTGCCACCCCCCCATTTGATTTCTTCCAGTGGAAGATGGGGGTGAGGGGGATGGAATTCAGCAGCTACTATTGATGCAGTTTTGATATTATAGACTCATTCCATAAAAGATCTGCTGTTTGTTTCTTAACTTACTATCGTTTAGCAAAGAGAAAATAATAATAATAAAACAACCCTGTCTGAAATAAAAACAAAGAATAAAAAGAGCAAAATGAAAATCCTATTTGCACAGGAGATGAACAGATGAGTCAAAGCTGCTTATTTTTAGAGAGGGGGGAAAATAATGCTAATTTAAGTTAGGAAAAAAGCTAGTAACAGATATAAGTCTGCACATCTTACAGTCAAAAAACATCACCTAACAAGGTCATTGTAGCTCAGGCAATTATTCTGGCAAATTGGTCTGGAGGTATAAAAATCTAATAACACCATGTATAACTGCTCAATTGTCTGCCCGCACCTCTGTGTAACTAGATGAGCAAATTTATTTCTTTAAATTAGGGACATGCTAAAGTGGTTTGTATGGTAACTCTTCACAGGGATCACTATTAAACAGTCTAGCTTTTCGTTTAAAGAACAACTGTCACCTCTCTCCTCATTCCTGAAAAAGTACTTCATTGTTCTAGCAGCAGGTGCACTTATTGCAGTGGTGGTGAACTGAACCTCAGGACTCTTTGCCTGGCTCTCAGAACTCTCCTCAGGCCACACAACTCAGCACCCACACACCCCACTGTCGCTGAGTGTCTTTGTGGGTTTCCCTGGCTGGAATGTGTCCATGAACTCAAATGCCTCTTGCTTATCTGGATGGAGGGGAGAGAGGGACGTTTGTAGGAACTAGTCTACCATATAACGGTCAAGTTTATGTTGATTGCTCCACCATCTATGCCTTCGGCCCAGTCTACCACTGGAATATGGCCCCGGAAGATTCTTCAGGCATGAATGCGGCCCTTGGACCTACAAAAAAAGTTTCCCATCTGTTTTAGAACATTCACTTGCACAAACATCACCAAAAGCCATCAAGGCCATCAAATCCAGCTCATTTACCGTAACTATGAAAAAGAATTGAATTCTTCAGGAAAAGCATTAAAGGGATTTGAGAGAAGCCACAATGCGTTTGGGAGAAGAGAAGCTGCAATTCAGCTGTTCTGCAATTCAGCTGACCAAGTGGAGCACAGCCCCAGTTTATGGTGGACAGTCAAGCACTGGTTAAACTTAGAGGCTTTCCTTGTCAAGCCAACACCTCCAAAGGTCCTTCTTTTCCAGGGACAGTCCTGGAATTATGAAAGCCATTCCAGCTTTTCATTTGATCCTGGAATGTCCCTATTTCCTCTGCCAGTGCTGCTGCCACTGAGCTCACAGAGAAAGATGAGCAGGAGCGTGGCCTGAGTGGTGACAACAATGGCAGCTGTGAAGGAGCATCCTGCTGCCTCTCCTTGGCTTCTCTGTGGCCACTGCTGCTGGCCTCCTTCCTTGGGCTGCTTGTATCAGCTGCTGAAGAGTGGGCAAGGAGGAAGAGAGGCTGCCTCTGCTGAGGCCCAATTCTGTGTGTTGCACTGGCTCTGAGGGGCAGGGAAGAAAGGGGGAGTGGAGTGCAAAGAAGCAGTGGTGTAGCGTGAGGGGTGCAGGGGGGCCCGGCTGCACCGGCCGCAACATCTGGGGGGGGCGCACGCTCGCACTCGCAGCTCTCTGCCCCCTGCTAAAATCCACAGGTTAGGGGGCGCAAATTACTTGCCTTGCCCCGGGTACTGACAACCCACGCTACGCCACTGCAAAAAAGTCCTGATTTTTTTATTTTAAAGAATGCTTTGTGCATCTACATCTAATCTTGCCCCTTTCTGAAATTTATTTATCGGTGTGTGCTTTCATTTTAGTAAATCTCCCAAAGAATAAAATGAAATAAAATCAGGATTAATTGGTTTTCTCAGGATGGTGGAGGGCATGTGTGTGCTGTATCCTGTGGGTGTAGTGGTGGAGGAAATGCTCTGGGGCGGGGGACCAAAAAATGGGGGGTTGAGGAGGATCAGTTGTTGAGATGGGGAGTGAGAAATGTCTCTCTTTTCATCTGAGGAATGTTGGAGGTGTATGTTAAGCACCTAGCAGACCTTTGTGGGAATGTTGTCACCCGATAAAATGAATTGGTAGGAGATACAGAACAGGCATAAGAAAATGGTTCTTCTCCACAGAACCCAAAAAAGAATTGCGATGGCCTGTGGCTTATCATCCCCTTTAATATTGACATCAGGTGGCATCATGCCAAGTGCTTTGTAGACAGAAGAGGGCCACTCACAAGCAAAGCAAAGTTCTAGCATACTCAGGGATGCCTGCAACATAAAGAAATACAAAATGATATGGACAGGTTTGCCCCCCCCCAAAAAAGGAGTGCAAAAATATTGTAGCCTACTGTGCAAAGGATTGTGTCCCACCTGTTGTTCCAGTTACTTTTGCATTCATCCCCACCCACCAGAGGCATGCAACCAGGTGTGTGTGAGAGAGAGAGTGGGGCAGGCACAATAGAAATCCTCAATAATAGGTGCGATAACATCTGGTCCATTGCAGCAGTCATTAAATTAATGTATTACAGGAAAACACAAGATCAGCAACAGCACAGATTTATGGAAAGATGGCCTTTCTTATTATGTTCAGTAATGATAGACATCAATAAATATCCAACCTTATAATGTTTTTGCTCTGTTATAGATATGTGGTGCTCAGCCTGCATATGTGATGATTTTATAAACATTGCTTTATTTTAATGAGTGGATGAAAGCAACAAAGAAAAATAAACTTTAACTTCTGTAATCATGATCAGAAACAGGTGGGTGCTAGTGAAAAAGAGAAAAAGTTCGGAAAATCCACCCACGCAAAGTCCAGCAAAGTCCAAATGCTTTTATCCAGCTGGAGACTTGGAGGAGGAGACTAGGCCGCACCTGGAAGCAGGGAAGAGTGGCAGAGAGGAAGATGCTTGATCCACAGCTCAAGGGCAGACTGGAAACAAGATACCCACCCCATGCAGACATGAAATGGCTAGGAGGGTGTTCTTGTCAACAAAGTGCTTGAGGCCATTCCATCATCTGCCTTGGTGTCCCCTGTTTCCTCTCCGCATCTGAGGAAGCCAAGAACATAACATAAAACAGAAGGCACATGCATTTCTGGAATATCCCAGAGGCAAAGAGAGAGAGAGAGAGAGAAGAGAAGAACGAAGCAAGAGTATCTTTCAGAGCTGAGGATCAACATTCTTCTATTTAGGTTAAAAATCCTCCTGGGGTGGGAAGGGGGAGAGGCCTTCTGGTTACAATTCCTACTCATGTTTGTTCCACGGCTTGGAATGGAAAAGTAAATGAACAAGGAGGATCATATGGTGGACATCAGGGGTGGATGACCTGTGGCACTCTAGATGTTGCTAAACTACAGTTTAGGGACTGGCTAATCTGTCCATTCCAGTTTCTTATTTTTTTGAATCTATAATTCTGTTCCCCACATTTCCATACCAATTTGAGATTTTTCTTTTAAAAAGTCCTCATGGAAATCCACCGGCATTTTATTAGTGATTTTTCACTAATAAACACATTTTTCTATGCAGTTTGTCCTAACACTGTATACACAATTTTGCAAAGCATATTTCTCCTAACCCAATGCATTTTTGTATGCTATTTTTGCCAACATGTACATTTTAAATGCATACGTTATATTAGAATAATAGAATAGTAGAGTTGGAAGTGACCCTGAGAATCATCTAGTCCAACTCCCTGCAATGCAGGAATGTGCAGCTGTCCCATACGGGGATTGAACCTGCCACCTTAGAGCTATCAGCACCACACTCTAACCAACTGAGCTAAATGTAGAGATGTGGTCAAAATGTTTCAAAACCTGCACTCTGTCATCCCATTCCCATGTTACACTATTGCATATGTAATCTGCACATGCAGCAGAATGAGAATTTTATCTGAAGATGTGGCTGCAGGTGGGGAAGTGCATGTTTTATTACATCTCCATGTAACAACCATTCTGCAAACAGAAAACACCATGCTGGGTGCAGCTCAGCACCTGGCATGAGGAGAAAGGGAGTGAGGAGACAGCCGCTTACAGGACCAGAGAAAGAAGCAAAGGCACTGGCTGGCATGGGAGGGGAATGGGAGTTGGGTGAGCTTCTCACAACCCACAGGTGGCCAGCTGGGCACCAGTGAAATCATCTACTTGAGTTCATGGCAGCATTTAGGAGGACCCGTGCCTCAGCCTGATGCCCACATAGCTTGTTCTTGCTACAAAATTATTGTCCTAAATATTTAAGGAAGCCCAGTCAGGGTTGGCAATACTGATTTTGATGGGCCAATGATCTGACTTGATATAAGGCAGCTTACAATGTTCCCATCACCCCTATTGGTTTTGATGGCTGGGGCTGATGGGAGTTGTAGTCTAAGGATGCCTGGAGACCACAGGTTTCTCAGACCAGATGTATGGGAACCCATGTATGGGAGTCATTGAGAGCTAGTTTAAATAAATCGGGGGGGGGGGGGACAAGAACATTTCTTCCCCAGTGTTCAAGCATAATGACTATAATGATGCTCTGAGCTGAATGGAGTTTGTATATCACTACAAGCAGTGCTTATTAAAAAAAAATAAAACCCCATCATGTCTGTCCAAATATGGGAGAGGGGACAGAATAAACAGACAAGGAGACAACGGTCAAATGTGCAACACCACATTTCTTTTCTTTTCTTTTCTTTTCTTTCTTTCTTTCCTTTCTTTTAAAAAGCAGCAACTTTTGTTTGACTCCAGCTGCAGTTAGTAGGTCTTGGTATTCCACCAGGCCAACTCCACAAGCGAATTACATTTTGCTTGAGCTGAGTCATAATTAGAGACATAAGAAATTAGCCATTAAAGTTAACAGTGAAATCCCACTTGTACCTCTTGGAGATTAATCTATCACTTTGTGTTTTCCAGAGAGAAGTGCAAAATGTTCTTTCGGTGCAGTGCGACCAAAACGCCAAATGTGTATATTAATTTTTCAGCCTCCCTGATGAATCTTGTTTAGAAAATGGATCATAACATAATGGCACATCATTATCAAACTTGCAGAGCTTCCTGATCTTTCCTATTATAGCCAACAGTTACCAGTCACAAGGGGGAATGAGTTTTTGGGTGGTTTTTTTTAAAGGTGAAATTCAAAAACAAGTGGAATATAAGGTGTAATACAAAGAGGGGAGAATTTGGTGTGGGAGAGACAGAACTGCCTTTTTTAACACTGTTGTTATTATTCTCTTTTTTGTTGTTGTTTTTTATTAAACGTTCATCTCACTTTTCTCACAAGGGACTTAAGACAGTATGCATGGTTCTCCCCACCCCTGTTTATCCTTGGAATAAGCCTTCAAAATAAGCAGGGCTGTGAGAGATGGCGACTGGCCCCAAGTCACTCATGGAGCTTTGTGGCTGAGTGGGGATTTAAATGTGGTAATCCAAGTTGTAATCCAACACTTTAACCAAAGCACCACACTGGCTCAAAGTTAGCCACTACTTGTAACATTTAACATTTAACTGGTCCTGAAGTCATGCCCACTGCCTTAGAAGTCTTGTGTCCTTTAACCAAGGTGTGGTTAAGGAGGTGAAGGCTAATGTGTGGGAGGAAATAGGCTTTTACCATAGAAAGGCATCATCTAGACTTCCTTTTGTAACATACAGTGGTACCTCGGGATGTGAACGGGATCCGTTCCGGAGCCCCGTCCGCATCCGGAATAGAACGTAAGATACGGTGGAGTGTCTGTGCGTGCGTGGGTCGCGTTTTGCCGCTTCCGCTCATGCGTGTGACATCATTTTGAGCGTCTGCGCATGTGCGAGTGATGAAACGCGGAAGTAATATGCTCCGTTACTTCCGGGTTGCCGCGGAGCGCAACCCGAAAGCGCTCAACCTGAAGCACATTCAACACGAGGTATGACTGTATTTCTAGGTCTATGCTTTAAAGCTTTGTGTTTAAGCATTGTTGTTTGGTTGGGTTTTGCCCTGACACTTTCCTCACTAAAACCTGCTCTTTATCACTGAATCAGAGCAAATGGCAATATGCAGACTACCTGAATTGCCGATTGTTCTGATTCAGCATTAAAGAGTGGCTTTTCCTGGGTAAAGCAGTGGGGACAGCGAGTGCTCGGACACGGAGCTTTAAAGCACAGGCCTAGAAAGTGCAGGGGCAATAGGTAAGTGTGGATGAGTCCAAAGTCTCTTATGTCACTGAAGCTTAGTCCTGGAATGTTAACAAACACTCCACATCTGTGAGGGAAATGAAAGGTCATTTTAAGCCAAAACTTCAGGGCAAAATGGAAAGAGACTATTGGCAGGGAGAGGGGATGAGGATAGACAAGGGAGCTGAAGACCTGTGCCCAAAGTAGCAGAGATACATGAGCCAATAGCTGATTGGCTGAATTCTTGAGTAGGGCAATCTGTTCTCTAGCTGTAGTCTGCCATAATCCTGACATAATTGCAGACCCTCCAAGTGTCCCTATTTTCCAGGGCTGTCCCTGATTTAGAGAAGCTGTCCCAGTTTCTGATTTGATCCCAGAATGTCCCACTTCCCCTTAGGATGACCCTATTTTCATTGGAGAAATGTTGGAGTGAATGGAGTTATCCGAGCCGTCTGAAGGCAATCCTGTATAGGGAAGTTTTTTTATTGTTTAATGCTTTATTATGTTTTTATATATGTTAGAAGCTGCCCAGAGTGGTTGGGGCAATCCAGTAAGATGTGTGGGGCATAAATAGTAAAATTATCATTATGGAATGTCCCTATTTTCATCAGAGAAATGTTGAAGGGTAATTGCAGAGCAAAAGCCATTACATGGGGAAAAGTCATAATGTCTGTTTTGTTTTCTCTCAGTTTCTCATTTTTCCAGTCCAAAATTCTAATCTACACATTTTGTATGCAATTTCCCATAAAACGCACCTATTCTCAAAGCAACTTCCACCAATATAAAACATTTTTCTGTTATTTTTGAAAATCTATGCATTTTAAAGCACACTTTTCCCTTGTGTATGAATTTTTGTGCATACATTACTTGACTGGAGAACTACATTGCAAAATTCAGAGAAATATGAATTTTGAAAGATGGTTGTGTTTTAGTTCTGTGTATTGTTTCAGAGAGTGTAAATTAAATAGACTTCCTCTTTAAATGTGAATTGAATTGAATTTGTCTCACATTTCTACTGTACTAGAGAGCCAGTCAGTTCTGCATCTTTGATGGTGTCACTGAGGGCAAGTGAGGGCAATTAGGAGTGAGGCAATGAATATAAAGATGTGAACACTGTGTCAATGATTGTCCCAAATTACCGAAAAGGGTGACAGTTTTTCAGCATATTTGCAAGGAGGGAAAGTGAATAGATTTCGGCTCAGCCTTAATCTCCCCCAAACTCCAAGAAAGACATTCCTTTGAAATGCTTCAACCTGCCAAGAAATCCGTTTTTGCTGGTTTCCCTCCTTTTAATGGTAGACTATGCCCTCCAAGCTTCCATTTCTAAACTTAAATGGTAGGAAAAGAGTGTTCCTTTTTATTCAAACATATGGCACTTTATCAAACTTGTATATAAATTACCTGATTCTTCATACCACCGATATTCCTCCAATTGCTTTAATAGACCATAAAAATGGTAATACCATGGTAAACCGTTAAACACTTAGCCATTAAGCCCAGCAGTATTCCTTGTTTAATAGTTTTTTACTCATTTAACACTTACGATTTGTAACCGAGTAAATCTAATTTTAAAGTAGGCTGAGGAAGTGAAGCCACCTCCAGGGAATAAATCTACACTACCTTACCTGGAGGGCAATATTAATTGCTCTCTAGACCCAGAGCAGGCTTAAATGAAGTCAAGCTCCAAGGATTACTAATGAGTGAGGATTCTTCCATTGTATCTGGTTCAAAGTCTTTGGAAGGCGATTTTCTTTTCTGGAGAAAGTGGCTGAGACGCAAAGCCCTTGAAGTCTCTACCTTGCTGATACTTTTAAGTTATTAGTAATGATCAGGCAGCTTTGCTAGGACATTAAACAGTTGTTAACTTGTCAAAGGAGAGGGATAGGGATAGGTATCTGAGAAACTATATCCTCTGGCTGGACATCTCCTTCCTCGCTGTATTTATTTAGGTCAGGGCAAAATATTCTCAGAAAAATAAGCAAAAATGGAATACTGTGCACTGTTCTGGTCACCTTGCCCTAAAAGGAATATTGCAGAGCTGGGAGAAGTTCAGAAAAGGACAACCTGTTGGCTATATATATGATTTATATGGCCAAAAGTGGCACTGTGCAATGCCAGGTTAATGACCAATAAGACCAGTGCCATCCATGACTTGATTATGGATGGAGGAATTGACCTGGCATGTGTGACAGAGACATGGTTGGACACAGCAGCTGGGCTTGGTCTTGCTGCTTGTCCACCAAGTTTCTCTTACACCCAGCAACCTATGTATGTGAGCAGGGAGCGGGGTGCGGTGATTTTTAAGAAGTCCTAAGTTTTCACCAGGCATCCTATTAGGGAGACCCAGTTTTTTGAATGCATGTTCTGGAAGTTGGGATAAGAATAGGGAAGTTGGAATAGGGGATGTCCTATCAGTGTACCGACCTCACAGCTGCACCAAAGATTCCCTACCCAAGCTGCTTCAGGTCATGTCAGATGTTCTCCTAGAGACACCAAGTTTGGTGTTCCTGGGAGATTTCAATATCCATGCTGACATGACCTTACAAGGGGCCACTCAGGACATCTTGGAAAGCATGGCCAGCATGGGGCTTCCCCTGAATAAATCTGGCCCTACTCATAGCTGTTGACATGCCTTAGATCTGGTGTTCACCATCAGGGTGTGATGGCCTGGGATTCCGATTCTGAGAGTGAACCGGAGGAATCCCAGCCGGCACAGGAGTCCCCGCCTCCAGGGCCGGCTGAACTGGGGCAAGGCCTAGATTCTGAGGAGCCTGCACCTGTGCCAGATCCTCAGGAGCAGGCACCAGGTGAAACCATTCTGGCCCCAGAGGTGCTTGAGGACTCAGTGTCTACAGGTGAGCCTCCCCCGGGGCCCAGTAATCCTTCGGCCTCTCCTGAACTGCAGAGGCTTAGGGCAGAGAGGTGAAGGGAACTGGTTTCTCCCAGGAGGAGTGCTCGCCTTAAGGCCAGGAGAGGCAGGGCTCCTGGGGGCCGGGCCCGCCCCTGGCCTTAGGGAAGATAAAGGTCAGTCAGCCCGGTCCCAGGTTGCGGGAGCAACGTCGTTGTGGAGTACCTGCTCTTACCCGGACCTAGACCTGTACTTCCAGGGTTCCTGTTCCTCGCCCGGCTTCCTGCTTCTGACCTTCCAGTGTTCCTGTTTCCTGCCCGGCTTCCTGCTTCAGACCTTCCAGCGTTCCTGTTCCCCGCCCGGCTTTCTGCTTCAGATCTTCGAGTGTTCCTGACCCCGCCCGGCTCCCTGTTTCGGACCTCGCCTTTCATCTTGTGAACTTCTACCAGGCTAGTGACTCAGGACTGAACTTTGGCTACGGTAACAGTACCTTCCCCACCAGGACCAGCACACAGAGTCTGGTAAGGACTTCAAGATCTCCTGCGATGATTTTGCTAAGTGTTTCCCCATCCCCGTCCTTCCAGATAAAATTTGGAAGGAGGTGGACTTCACTGTGATAGCAGAGCTGGGACGGGTGAGTGCCAGTCCTCTGCCTAGTCAAGTTCTATGGGATCAAGTCAAGTTCTATGGGATGTGGGCAGGCTGCTTGAACAAGTAAAACTGACTACCTGTCTTTTTGACCTTTGCCCATCCTGGTTCATGAAAGCAAGCCAGGCAAGGCTGGACAATAGGTTCAGTGGGGTGGTGAATACTTCCCACTGTGAGGGAGTCTTTGTGAAACCCCTTAACAAAGAGCTTATTAAACTGCTTACTTAAAAACCATTTTTAGAACAGGCCATTATGGCCAATTGTCACACAGACTCCAATATTCCATTCCAGGGTGAGGTGATGGAAGGCGTGGTCTTGGAGCAACTCCAGGCATATCTGGAGGATGTGGGCCATTAGGACCCCTTCCAATCAGGTTTCAGGCCCAGCCATGGGTCTGAAACTGCCCTGCTCGTGCTGGTCAATTATCTCCAGTGGGCTAAGGATGCTGCAGAACTACAAATCCCATCACCCATTCTGGCTGGGGCTGATGGGAGCTAGAGTCTGACCACAGCTGGAGGGCCAAAGGTTAGCTACCCCTACTCTATGTCAAAGGGGTCTTTTATCTCCATTTCTACATAAAAATATATCTAAGCCTCTCCCAACAGGTGGGCTTTTGAGAGAAGCAAGTGGACAATAATAACACAGCCTGAGCTGCATAGCAAGGAACAAATCCTGAGGAATAAGCACTGATCATTAGAAACATGTTCAACTCTGTGAGTTCTGAAAGCTGTCGCTTTCTGTCTCTCGCACCTTGTCCCCATTTCTAGAAACAGGAGAATTTTAACCTCATGAATTCATGAATGAATGAAATGGGGCAACCATGTAAAACAATTCCCAGAAGTAGGAAATTGAACTAGAAATTGTTACACTCTCTCTCTCTCTCTCTCTCTCTCTCTCTCTCTCACACACACACACACACACACACACACACACGTCAAGAGGCAATGAGAGGCAAAAGCAAAACATTGGCTGTGAATCATTTGTGGGTGCAATCAATTTCTTACAAAACACAAGCCATTTCATCAGGTCACAACTGTCAAAACAACCTGACTCTGCCAGGGAAGCTGAGTACAAGAACAGCAGCGTGATAAAGGGTGATTACTGGGAAGAGGGGGAAGACGTGAAAAGGTCCTGGGAATCAGTATGGCAACAGTTATCTCTAAGGAGCCGAATGAGGGAAGGTCTGTAGCTCAGTAATAGACCACATCTTTTGCATACAAAAAGCACAAGGTTCAGTCCTTGACACCCACTCCTTTGTGTTTTTGACAGCTGGATTGTAAAGTTTGTGTGTGTGTGTGTGTGTGTGTGTGTGTGTGTGTGTGTGTGACACTATATAATTGTTGCATTTTTATATTGTATTGTATGAAGTTGATGGGAAAGTCCAGTATGAAAGATGCATACCTTCCAAGTGTCGTGATTTTCTAGGGACAGTCCAGGAATTGCTGCTGTTCATCCAGGCAAGCAATATGCAGTGTTATGGTCCAAGGACACATTGCAGGCAGGGAAAAGCACACAGGGAGGTTGCAGAGCCCTGCTGGTGTAAGGCATGGCCTGTGGAAAGGAGTTGGCATCTAGGTGGCAAGTGTGGCCTGAGGAGAAGCCGGAGAGACAGAGAGGGAGATCAGAGGTTCTCCACTCCTAGGATAAACAAAGCATGGTTCAGCCATATGTCTGAACACGGGTGCTCCCCTGCCCTACCCCACCCCACCCCACCCCACTTTCTTAGGTTTCAAGGTAAGGTCCTCTTCCCATCTAAACTGAGTTCCTCCCTTCCCTCACAGAAGCAGCACTGCTTTTCAACAATGTACAGATAATGCCATTCTAATATCCATGAACATTCCACAATTTTACAGTGGTGCAGCTAATCCATGGGCAAGGAGGGATTCCATACAGGTAGCACACCATTTTCTAGCCTTATTATGAAATTTAACATAGTGAGATGCTTTAGCAGTGTTTTCTAGCAAAGCACTACCCGAGCGAATAGAACAGCTCAATACCCACAGGTATCCACTGTTGCATTACTCAATTTGACAATGGTGCAAGATCTGTTGGAGCCCAGAAAAGATCCCTTTTTATGCAGCTGGTCGACAGTTAAAACCAAACAAAGAGAAAAGCAAGTGTGCCAAATTCTCACAACTAGACCTCCTGCTTCCGTTCCTGTATTTATGGATTTTTAAAAATCTATTAAAAATGCTCTAAACGAACAAATTGTCAACCAGATTCTTACCACTACCCAATTTGGCTGCCTGCTTCCCTGCACTGAATTACCCAATTATCTCCTAAATTATATTTAAAAAGGCAAATCTTTCGCCACCAACTGTTCTCAGAACTGCCAGGATGTGCAGTGTTGCAAAACTGTACTTCAAAAGAAAGAAGAAGAAGAAGAAGAAGAAGAAGAAGAAGAAGAAGAGGGAGAGGAAAAAAATAAACAAAAGAGCCCTCCCAAAGAGGGAGAGAGGCTGAATTGCGTATGCCAATCCCAATGACTCCCATCAAAGGAAGGCTTTGCTTTGTGCGTGTATGTGAAACAAAACCAGGCACCTCTAATAAACTCCTGGTCTAATTACTGGCTGCAGATGTATCAAGTGAAGAAAATGAGATGCAGGCGTGCCATTAATTATCTAATGAGGCCAGCCGCCGTTCTGACGAGGTGGAGCTAATTAAATATTAAACAGCGGCATATGGAAAGATGTTGAAACAAAGGACTCTGAGCCGAATCAGTATCTATGGTGTGTGTGTGTGGAGGGGGGAAGAGATTAAAATAAAATGGGAATGTGTTGGGTGTGTTTGTGTGTGTGCACTCTTTATAAGGAGAGAGAAAGGGAAAACAACCCTTTCAGCTAAGAGACAATAGCAATTTCCTTAGACCAAAGGTAATTGGGACAGAAATGGAAGCAGAAGACTCGAAGGAAGGAGAGAGAGAGAGAGACAGAGAGAGAATGAACTTCTGAAGGTGCACGCAGATGAAAAGCTTTCACATTAAAGCACTGCCAATAACATTTACAGGCAGAGGCAGCTGGCTCTCCATTTAACCCTTCTTGGTTATTAAGGCCTGCCATGGCACTCCTCTGAAAATTAATTATTATGTTCAGCCTCTTCTTTCAACTTTGTAATGAGCATCGGAGGTAGATCCAGAAGCTAGGGATGGTGGAGAAGGTTAACACAGTTCACATTTAAAGGTGAAACTATCAAATCCACCCTTTCCAAAACAATATGGGGACCATATGCGGATCAGGCTTTCGACAAGGCTTCTGAAAAACCTCTTTCCCCTTAAAAATAAACAGACAAACTGAAATATATGCTTCTTTGCTCACCCTTTCCCCTTCACTTGTCATTTTATTTTGTTGATAACACCTTTCTTTAGTATAATCTCCTCAATAGCCATTTCATCCTTTGAAATAATAATAATAATAAAAAAATATTTATACCCCGCCCTCCCTGACCAAGACCGGGCTCAGGGCGGCTAACACCAAATATATAAAATACATTAAAAACACAAAATCAAACGATTAGTTTTAAATACAATTCGAATCACATTTAAAATCAAAATAAAATTAAGTGGGAGAACCAAAGTACAGCCATCTTTCACATGACATCACATGGAGTCAGACCCAGATCTTGCACCCCTGGCAGAACCGTCCAGATTGCGCCCCCTAGCCAAGGACAAATTAGCTCTTCTTTCTGCCTCTCCTCCAACCCCCCTCACCCATTCAATTCACCCTCTATTTAAAACCATCATCAATCACCAGGCAATCATCAATATTTATGTTTATGGACATATTTTTAGCTGATTTTGCACGCGCGCCCATCACCTGCGCCCCTGGCGGGGGCCCGCCTCACCATCCCCTAGCTGCGGCTGCAAGGAGCCCTGTCAGGTCCTCTGAGCCCCATCAGGCCTTTCAGAGAGCATGGTGGGCCCCATTGGACCTCGGCGTGTCATGTGACATCATGCATGCACTGCATTGGGTTGTCCCCCCCCCCAAGATGGCACCTATGGTTGGCATTAGCTCTCCATGGTTTCAGACAGGGAGCATTCCCAGCCCCACCTGGAGATTCTGGGCAATGAACTTTTCACCTTCTACATGCAAAAGCATCTGCTCTATCACTGAACTACGGTTTTATGCCAAAACTATCATTTATATGTTGCAAACTCTTTCTTTTTTTATGGTCTGCCTTTATTCTTATCTCACTGGAAATTTTAGACTGTGGTGGGGGTTTTTTTTAACGATGTAACACTTGGTTTTATTGGATTGTATTTTATCATATGGTGTCTTAATTGTTTTTTATTATTTCCTGGTTGTGAGCTTCCCAGAGAACAAACATTGGGTATTCTGCATTTAGTGAAAAGCGTGAGAAAGAGAGAGAGCTGAAAATGACCTGAGGCTGGGTGGGCACTTGACTCTGGGTTGAAATCAGCAGAACATCTCCCCTTGATATCTTAGATAAACAATTCCAGGCTTTCGATAAGGCTTCTGAAAAACCTCTTTCCCCTTAAAAACAAACAAACAAACAAACAAACAAACTGAAATATATTTCTTTGTTCACCCTTTCCCCTTCACCTGTCATTTTATTTTGTTGATAACACCCTTCTTTAGTATAATCTCCTTAATATCCATCTGCTCCCCCTTTAGGCAAAAGCTTCTTAAATTCAAATATAGGGGCTATTTTTATCACAGAAGAATATGTAAAGCAATAGAAAACATTTTAATGGATTTTTCTGCCTGTGGCCCTTTTTTTAGCTGCATTTCCATAATGAAATCTAGTTACAGACATTGGGGCCGCTACAGTCGACTGTTCACAAAAAATATATATGGAAGAAACAGCCTGCCCTTGTAAACCAGCCTGGTAATAAAAATGCCATTTCACATTCTCACCTACACAGAACCAAATGCCTCCTCTCTCTCTCTGTCTCGTCTTTTGGGGTTTCCACTTCTGTAGAGTTGTATGGGCACCAGGAAGGACATAGCAATGATTTGCATTTAGATAATGCTAGGCAACAACCCTTTTACATCGCAGACCCTAAACAGCACAGCAGAGCAAGAAATGGAAGGCTATTTGTAAGTGTTTCTCCATACTGTGGAGACCCTCCTAGCAGGTAAGATACTAGAACATCAAAGAAGAGAGAGAGAAGAGAGAGAGTTTGGATTTGATATCCCACTTTATCACTACCCTAGGGAGTCTCAAAGCGGCTAACATTCTCCTTTCCCTTCCTCCCCCACAACAAACACTCTGTGAGGTGAGTGGGGCTGAGAGACTTCAGAGAAGTGTGACTAGCCCAAGGTCACCCAGCAGCTGCATGTGGAGGAGCGGAGACGCGAACCCGGTTCCCCAGATTGCGAGTCTATCGCTCTTAACCACTACACCACACTGGCTCTGTCGTGGTTTAAATTGTTCTTTGCTAGTGATAGGGGAATCTGTTAATTTTGATTTCTCAATTTTCCGACCTGAAGTTCAGTTCTCCACATCTGAATGTGATTTTATAAACAAGTCATCATGAAAGTTCATCAGCATTTTAGTGTGATGTTCTCCCAATAGACACCGCTTTGTATGTAATTGGTCATAATAGACACATTTTTGCAAATCAATTCCCCGCAATATAAAGCATTTTGTATGTTCCTTTCACTAATATACAATTTTTTATCCACACTTTACCCTGCTGTACACATTATTATATAATAACACGGCTGGAGAATGGCACTGCAAAATTCAGAGAGGTTCAATATTCTGTGTTTAACTAGGGATGAGGGAAGGAAGGAATGCAAACTTACCTAATTTACACATCTTGAACCAATAAGAAAACCAAAACCCAGCTGTCCTTTAAAATCCTTCAACTTTTCATAGAATCATAGAGTTGGAAGAGACCACAAGGGCCATCGAGTCCAACCCCCTGCCAAGCAGGAAACACCATCAGAGCACTCCTGACATATGGTTGTCAAGCCTCTGCTTAAAGACCTCCAAAGAAGGAGACTCCACCACACTCCTTGGCAGAAAATTCCACTGTCGAACAGCTCTTACTGTCAGGAAGTTTTGCAGTGCAATTCTCTGGTCAAAACTGTGCCAAAACTGTGTCAAAACAAATTCCTATATTTTTGAAAATAATTTATTTACAATACTATGATGAAGAGAAATAGATGCAAAGATGCGTATATTTTGCAAATTTGTGTACTGAAACATATTTATTAGAAGAAATGTGCTGTGGACTATTTTACTCTCTCTTTGTGTGTGTGTGTGTGTGTGTGTGTGTGCGGACTGCAAAATGATATGGTAATAAGATGAACTAAACTGCGACACTGAGAAAAGCCAAAGTTTGTCCTAAAATTGACAGATTCATTAAGCGAGTGGAAATGGCAAAGGGGCACATGCTTCACTGTTTCCCCACATTCCTCCTGGGGACCTGTAATCAGTCACCATCATTGCAATCATTGAATTGTAGACCAGCCTTCCTGTTCAATATTTAAGATTCCGGATTACTTGGGCTTGTGACTCTTGCTCACTCTCCCATCCCCGACAATGCCTTGTTGAACTAAGCACATGGCGCTATCAAGATTAACAGGCTGCTGCAGAGCCCAGCTCCCTGTGGAGAGTGATTTGAGAGATGCAGCTGTGAGTCAAGGGAAATCTACATTAGGAGACACTATTTCCAGCAGTGATGGATCACAGAACTGAAAAAGCGAAACCCAGGTTTGGTAGGATATGTGTGGATTAAAGGCAGGCAGGTCTTAGCTATAATGTCAAGAAGAAGAAGAAGAAATAATGGTAACTCTTAAGGTGTTAACCACTGGTGGCTGAGTCTTTCAGACTCAGGCTGCCCTCAGCTAGCCCCCCAATCTGCCTGTTCTTACTTACAACCACCCCAGGCAATGGAACTGCCTACCAGCTTCTTTTACCTTAGAATCAGTGTTGCCTCTTGCAGAACTCTTCAGGGTGCAGAATGAAAAACTAGATTGAGATGGCTCTGCCCGTCATTGGCTTTGGCACCACCGGTTCGAATCCCTGCGGCGGGGTGCGCTCCCGCTGCTCGGTCCCAGCGCCTGCCAACCTAGCAGTTCGAAAGCACCTCCGGGTGCAAGTAGATAAATAGGGACCGCTTACTAGCGGGAAGGTAAACGGCGTTTCCGTGTGCGGCTCTGGCTCGCCAGAGCAGCGATGTCACACTGGCCACGTGACCCGGAAGTGTCTCCGGACAGCGCTGGCCCCTGGCCTCTTAAGTGAGATGGGCGCACAACCCCAGAGTCTGTCAAGACTGGCCTGTACGGGCAGGGGTACCTTTACCTTTACCTTTACTGTTAGTCTCCCTGCTTTACACCCTACCAGACCCAATGACCCCCAGTAACCTCTTGTGGGAGGCCTCAATGTGAAATGGAAGGCGACCAATCCTTATTTTTTCCTTCAAAGTATGAAATGGAATGAATATGAGGAAGTAGTACAGGGTGGATGAGGCCGATGCAGCAATGAAAACCTAAGAGGCAAAGTTGAACACTTTGATCTCAATCCTATTTAGTTAGGAGTGTGTGTCCCGTTGCTCTTAACAGAATTTACAAGCAGGACGGCAAACAGTAGCTCTTCTGTCCATGCAGAAATTTGGCAAGGGGACCAATGGATGCTGCCTTATACGGAGTCAGAAAATTGGTCCATCTAGCTTAGTATGGTCTACACCAGGCTTCCTCAAACTCGGCCTTCCAGATGTTTCGAGACTACAATTCCCATCTTCCCTGACCACTGGTCCTGCTAGCTAGGGATCATGGGAGTTGTAGGCCAAAAACATCTGGAGGGTCGAGTCTGAGGGAGCCTTATCTACAATGACTTGCAGAGACTCTCCAAGTCTGCATATAAGGGACATTTCCAGTCCTACCTGCAGATGCCTGAGATTGAACCTGGGAGCTTCTGCTTGCAAATCAGATACTCTACCACTGAGCTACAGTCACATAGCAGTTTATTCCGTGCCCCCGATGTTTCCCCAGCTCTTAATTTGTGAATTATATTTGAGCTTTCACACATGTAAAAATAATTTCTGGAAATCCAGTGGCATATGGTGGCAGTTTAGTGCTCATTTCCACATTGACTGGTTCTATAAATGATTTGTTTGCAACTCCATTGATCAAAAAATGCACAGGAGTGAAATGACAAAATTTGGGGTGGTATACCAGCATATACCGGTAGTTCTTTCCTGTTGTTTTCATGGGGGGAAATGGAGGAACAAAAGCAGACATGTTTGGAAAGGGTGGGGAAGTAATGATGTTGTCCAATGACATTTGTTGTTGTGCTACAAACTCCCACTGGTGTGCGTGAAATTTAGCATGACATCCCAGTATAGTGATAAAAAAAGTTCCATAACACAGCAGTACAGCATTATGACACCATTTCCCTGCTAATTTTCACAGTAGCCACTTCCAGAGCTATAGTGGAATATAGCACAAGTTTAGCAATTACTCCTATATTATTTGCAATCACATTTTTCTTCTGGAAGGAAATAACATGGAAATGAGCACTAAACCTGCACTATACAGTGGTACCTTGGGTTATGTACTTAATTCGTTCCGGAGGTCCGTTCTTAACCTGAAACTGTTCTTAACCTGAAGCACCACTTTAGCTAATGGGGCCTCCTCCTGCTGCCACGCCGCCAGAGCACGATTTCTGTTCTCATCATGAAGCGAAGTTCTTAACCCGAGGTACTATTTCTGGGTTAGCAGAGTCTGTAACCTGAAGCGTATGTAACTTAAGGTACCACTGCATTCCACTATTGTTCTAGAAGAGCTTTTAGATCACATGAAATAATGCAGAACTTAGTAGCTAGGGGAAAGTTGTAAAAATGGAATAAATTGTCATGTGAATGCAGTTACAATATCTCCCAGGTCTCAATGCAACCTTGGTGGCAACTCTAGGTCAAGTTCATACTTTAGGACATACCAAGAGAATATGAAGAGATATTGTGAGTCTACAGATAATCTCTGAAAACAATTGGCTTCTGGAAGCTTTATGAAAGCAAAGCCTTGCATTCATGCTCTGAAACTCACCCCCCACCCCCCAAAAAGATGTTGGAAACTTTTCAGTGATTCTTTAATGGAAAAAGAAAGAGAGATGACCTATGCCTTCAGTGACTCAAATCCTGTAGGATACTAAATTGGCTCATTTAATCTGCACAGACATTTAAGACGTTTCCTAATTAGGCTACATTAAGCCACTCCAAAATAAGCATTGTTCAGACCCATTTAAAGAGCTGATTTAAAAGCATAGGAGGAGGGGAAGATGACATGGGACCACTGAGAACTCCAGTGTTTTCTCCAACTTCTTGTGATGTTCAGAAAAGACTTTTAAGGAGTTATTCAGAAGGCAGGTACTTTCAAGTACCACTCAGATATTTCTTCAACATTTCCTGCTCCTGTTCTACATTTGATTGATTCTCTACCTTGTTTGGAGTATTCATCCCAAACTGAGATGGAACACCTCAGGACTAGGGGTTAAATAGGGCTCTCTAGGCCATGGGTCAGCAACTAAGGCCCACAGGCCAGATCAGGCCCAATTGCCTTCTAAATCCAGCCTGCGGACAGTCGGGGAATCACCGCCTGGATTGCCAGCAAGTGGATCGCTAGCACGCACATTCTTTCCCTCTCGCTCCCTCTCCCTCACATGGCGGTGGCACCTCCTTCCTTCCTCCTCCTCCTGGCTTCTCCCCACCCTGCCTAGAGGAGGAAGGGGGCTGAGCTTTGTTGGTGACAGCCCCTTTCCGGAGCCCTTTAGTGTGCTGCTCATTGTCCTTCATTCATTCCCCCCCCCCAAAAAAAAATTATAGTCCAGCCCCCCCGTAAGGTCTGAGGGACAGTGGACTGGCCCCCTGCTGAAAAAGTTTGAGGACCCCTGCGCTAGGCATTTCAAAGTGGCTCTTGGGACTCTCCCCAATGGACACACTCACCTCAGCTTTGAACCCTCTCCATGCTGCTCACCTGTCCTGCTTTGCACCCATCTTGGATGTCTTTGCTTGCCAGTAATGTCCCCTTGAATGCTGATTGTGTTTCTTGCTTGTATGAGTGCAGGACAGGGAGGAATCTACAAGGGGTGGTGGTGTAGAAACCAGCCTCCTGCTGAACAGAGGTTCCTCTGATCATGCCCACTCTGACACATGGCCCTTGGAAGGTTGCCCAGAAGGAAATGTGGTCCTTGGGTGGCTGAAAAATTATCCCCCCCCCATTCCTGTCCTAAAAGCAGGGCCAGCCCAAGAAATTTTGGCACCTGGGGGAAACCCACAAAATGGCACCTCTGATGCCAGTTGAAATGAGAGAGGCGGAAGCTTGAATAGAATATAGAGGGGGCAGGTAAGCCCCACCCCACATAATCAATCACGTGATGCGGTGCTTGCATACCATTTGAATGGCAATATCCATCAACTGGGGGTGGGGGGCTGGCTCCCTCAAATATTTTAATTGGAGAGCCGAAGCTCCTCTGCCCCTAGGAGTTGGCTGCTATGGGGGGGGGAGGGGAGTGAAAATCTGCATCAGAGTTAAAGTGGTGGTGGGGATTAAGACCAGCATCATAATTAAAGCAAGGGATGGAGATCAGTCTGGGAATGAAAGGACAGAGTGAATATCAGCATTGGAATGAGAGGAGGAGGGGGGCTAGGGGTGGTGGGTGTGGTCCAATCCAGGTGTCACCTCTGAGGGGAGTGACAAAATGCCAGGCAGCACTCACCATGGGGCCTGCAACACGCCCGAGCCACACGTCTCGCCTGGGAGAGATGCGGTGGCTCAGGCACGTGCAGGCTCTGTGCTGCCCAAACGGTCCACCTGCTGCCTCCCCCCCCAGCTGTAGGGCGGCTCCAGAGGCAGCTTCCTCCGCCACTGGGGAGGGGGCTGCTGGAGGAGGAGGAGGAGGTGGCAATGGCAGAGGTAACAGCAGGTGGACCTGCCACCCCTCCCAAGGGGTCCTGATCTGCCGCCCAAGGTGGCTGCCTCACACTGCTTCACGAGTGAGCCAGCCCTGTCTAAAATATGTTTTAATGGACCCCTAATATGCAGTGCGCAAAAGATGTGTATTGTATGGGTACCCTTTTCAAGCATTCCTGATTACCTGCTGCCCCTTGTTGATCCAGAATTGACTCTGTGCAAAAGGATCCTTAACAAGCCTTGTATAAAACAAGATTACGGCAGCATGCACTTTGGGAATGGAGCTCAGTGGTATAGCATCTGCATTGCATGAGAAAGGCTATTGTCTCAATCTCTGGCTTTTCTAGTTAGGGCTGCCTGAAACCCCAGAGAGCTGCTGCCAGTCTGTGTAGACAATACTGACCTAGGTGGACCAGTGGTCTGACTTAATATAAGGCAGCTTACTACATTTGAATCTGCCCCCCTCCTGCCCTGCAATAAAATGTAGGCACATAGGAAACTGCATTCCACTGAGTCAGTCAATTTGTCCATCCAGCTCAGTCTACATTATTTGGCAGCTGTTCTCTGGGATCTCAGAAAGGGGGTATTCCCAGCCCTACCTAGAGATGCTGGGGGTGGAACCTGGGGCCTTATGCAAAGAAGACAGCCTGCTTTCAGTTTCTGCTTTGTGGGATAGAAGTATTGGGCAACAGACGCTCCCATCTGACACCCTCTACTTTTTCAAATACAAGATTTCACAGGAAAATTTGCTCTAGGTGGGAAGTCAGTCTCATTGAGGTCAATGGGGATGATTGTTAGGTAAGGGGCCCTCAACAGCCTTAGCAGGCATGGAGAGTCTTTTTACAAACTTTGCATTGCCAGCTTTCCCCCCCCCCCATGTGCCTCATGGCTGTCAATTCAAAATGCAATCTCCAATATTGACACAGTCCAGCAGGTCAGCGTCAGTGGGGAATGGTTGGCCCAGAAACACGAGCCTGAATGAAACAGGGAAAGGGAACATGTTCTGGGGAATGAAACTGAAACGAGCCTGTTACGGGAGGTATTTCCATCTGCTGTAGCATCAAGAGGTTCATTTAATCTATATTTTATATGTCTAAAAGAGTCTTATCACAGCAGGAGCCTTACAAACAAGCCATATTGAATGCTATTTGTTACCCAATTCTCCAGCAGGAAAGGATCCTAATGTCCTTTCAATTTAATATTGTCGTGTCCTGTGGGTTGTAGCCAACTAACTATTACTTAGAGTAGACCCACTGATATTAATAGACACATTCCTGTCCATTGATTTCAGTGGGCCTACTCTGAGGAGGGGTAGGAGTGATTACAGTGGTACCTCGGGTTAAGAACTTAATTCGTTCTGGAGGTCCGTTCTTAACCTGAAACGGTTCTTAACCTGAGGTACCACTTTAGCTAATGGGGCCTCCCGCTGCTGCTGCGCCGCCACACAATTTCTGTTCTTATCCTGAAGCAAAGTTCTTAGCCCGAGGTATTATTTCTGGGTTAACGGAGTCTGTAACCTGAAGCATCTGTAACCTGAAGCGCCTGTAACCTGAGGTACCACTGTACAGCCCTATGGGTCCTGTGCGGTTATTACAAGTGGAGCGTTGATGGGGAACATCAGGCTCAAGGGCCAAATGTAGCTCTCTCTGTTTATTTCTCTGAACCTCAGGACTCTGTCTGGATTGGCCTCCCTCCTGAGACACACACCCTCCCACCAGTCTTTACCTCTCACCACCAGTCTTTACCTCTCACCAGCTGTATAAAGCAAAGCCACTGGTGATCTTCAGCAACGGATATACACAGTTATATTACCTCCAACAGTGGAAGTAGAACATAGCCATCTATGAATGTGTCTTACCCAGCAATGTTAACTGTGTTGGACTGCAGGGGCTTGCAAATCCTTTGCCAGCACCTTGCCCTTTGGGCAGGCTCTGATTCCTCAGCACTAAGCACCAACCAGACGATAGCTCCTGAGGATCTGGACACTGCCTGGAGGCCCCACTTTTGCTAGAAGGAGCAGGGTGGGGTTCTCTTGTTCACCAGCCAGTCATCCAAAGCTCTCAATAATCAGGAGGTCCATTCTGAAGTCTGAGATACAGAAATACAGCTATAATTCAAAATTCACACGTCTCCAAATTTTGCAGTGTGGTTCTCCAGTCAAATAATGTGAACAAAATGCATATCCTGCGGTAAAGCGTGCATAAAAATGCATACATTACTAAAATGCAAAATATTAGGGGAAATGGCTTTGCTAAAATGTGTATATTAGACAATTTTTTTTCTACACCATTTCCCCTACCCCTACTTGAGAGCTATACAATTGCGGGACCCTGAAGGCAAGGAAAGAGAGCAGGGTGTTTTCCTCCTATATGGGATTTAAAATAAAATTAGCAACTAGAGAATAATATTCTTCTTAAATAAATAAATAAGGTGTGTGTGTGTGTGTGTGTGTGTGTGTGTATTGCGTGTTGCATTGGTTACTATGAAGGATAATGTAAAATGTTGCAAATAAATCAGCACCAGGACCGGACAGCTGTATGTGTGTTTGTGCATGTGTAATGGAAAATCATTGACACAAAGCTAAGCACAGCTTTCAGTGGAGGTGTGAATTAACATTTGCTGACATTTTACTGCATTTTGTTTTTACACTAAGTAGGAACAATTAAATAACCTTTAAAGTGGTGTTTCTGTAAGCTGCTTCCTTCTGAATTCCATAAAGTAGCAACCTGACTTTGCTACGGTATCCAGGGGCGGCCAGATGGAGCTCCCAAACCATGGCTTGACTTTGTAGCCACCAAATCCAAAACCTGCAGGTTTGAGTCAATGTAACTGACTCAGCTGGCTGCCTCCCACTTCGGCTGGTGGAGGCAGCCTGCCTTTGAATGTCAGTTGCTAGGAATCACAAGTGGGGAGAGTGCTGCTGCCCTCAGGTCTTGCTTGTGGTCTTCCTGTAAGAAATGGTTGGCCACTTTGGAGAATAATTTACAGGACTGAATGCTCTTACCCAGTAGGCTCATCTTACGCTCCTACGTTCTTAATTTATGAATCACAGATAATATCTGATCTCAAAATATCCACTTATGTTTGCATTTTCAGATGCTGAGCTTAGCTTGTTGTGAGTTGGTCCAGGATGGACCACATTTCTCCAGTGGTCTGCAGCCTCCCTGTCTGCTTGCACTTCCTGGACTGAAAATGTCCCAGTGAGACGAGTCAGCTCCTGATATCTTTCTTCCCTTGGGCTTCAACTGTAGTGCAGAAAGCCAGGGATGCTGCTAAAGGCAGACCTCAGCTGCCCACACTTCCTGAATTGAAAAAGGCAGGTGGGCAAATGATCTTCAATTCTAGTTTGGGCACCTGTTGTAGACCATAAGAAAGGGCATTCAGAAACAAAAATCCTGCACTCTGCCCATGAGAATTTTTAGGATTTTATCCCCTCCTATATGGTAATTTTCTTTTCTCATTCAATCAGCATTATATCTGCTGGGTTTTAATTGTTCTGGAGGTGGGCATGATTGCAAATGACAACAGTCAATATGTTAGAGAGCTCCTGCTCTCAGCAGACAATTATCAAGCTAATATGCACTTTAAATAGTGTGTTTTTGAGTTGGTCCCTATTAAGGATGCTTCTTAAATTCTCCTCTTCTGAATTTATCCAGGTTTGGGAGTTGCAAAATTTCCCAGCCTTATTAATAAAGCAGAACCAATATAAATCTCACTGAGATAATTTATTATGGTCAAAGACCAGCTCGCATGTAGAACCAATATGTTAGGGATGCTTTGCAGTTTTGTTCTTTATTTCCAGATTCACTTACACACTTTGGGTTGCAACTAAGTTTTACTTACAGTAGACTTGTTGAAATTAATGGCTCCAAGTTTACTCATGTAACTTGCCTGCAGGATTTGCACTGACTGCCAATTTGCTATTGGGCAAGTTCAGAGTGTCAGCACCAACAGAGAAAGCCCTATGCAGCTCAGGACTGAGTTATTTGAGAGACCACTTTATCCCTTATACACCCAGAAGATTGCTGTGGTCTACAGGAGAGCTTCTCCTGCAAGATATGAAGATCACAGAAGAGCATTTAAATCAGGGCTTTTTGTGTGGTTGCCCCTCTTCCGTGGAATAGCATTACTGTTGAGATATGGTAGGTGCTCACTATTTATATGTTCCAGAAACAGTTGAAGACATCTTTATTCTGACAGCGTTTCCCAGCTGAATAAATGGGTCTTTGCCACGAGTGTCCACATTTTGGGTTTTTAGTCTTGTTTAAAATGTATTTGTTGATCTTGGTTTTTTTTTAAAAAAAACTGTTTTTAATTATATTATGTCTCAATCACCTTGAGATGGTGGTTTAAGGTAAAGGTAAAGGGACCCCTGACCATTAGGTCCAGTCGTGGCCAACTCTGGGGTTACGGCGCTCATCTCACTTTATTGGCCGAGGGAGCCGGCGTACAGCTTCCGGGTCATGTGGCCAGCATGACTAAGCCGCTTCTGGTGAACCAGAGCAGCGCACAGAAACGCCGTTTACCTTCCCGCTGGAGCATTACCTATTTATCTACTTGCACTTTGACATGCTTTCGAACTGCTAGGTTGGCAGGAAGAGGGGCCGAGCAACAGGAGTTCACCCCATTGTGGGGATTCAAACCGCCAAACTTCTGATCGGCAAGTCCAAGGCTCTGTGGTTTAACCCACAGCGCCACCCGTGTGGTTTAGAAGCCAATTAATAAATCATTTGCAATAATAATGATGATGATGTCCATAAATTCCAATGAGTCTACTATAAGTAGTACTAACACTAGCTACAACCCAATGAAAACAAAAACTGGTTTTAAAACAAGCAGATAACCGGCAATTATCTTGATTTCTCTAACAATATAGGCCCCAAATTTCTTCAATTATTGGACAGGCTGTTTTTGACTGATCCCAACTGGAAGCCCTCCTCCTCTGCCTTCTTTTAAACACCTTGTGGAAGTCCCTGTTATATGCAGGCTGTCTCGTCCCTTCCTTCCCTCCAACAGACAGTCTCTAAACAAACCCATACATCCTCGTCTTGCAAGATATGAATTATCTATCAGGAACTTCAAAATAAATGAAGGGGGGGGGGGAATGACTGAATATTTAAACGTGCCACAGCTCCATCCCAAGATAGATCATTCTGGGCCAAAATCTGCCCCCCCCCCCGGATATCTACTTCTGCTATAAACTTCCAGTTTATCATATAACATTACAATTTATGGTATAACCAGCTTGTGTACAGACTATAAACTCTTTGTCAATGCCACTGCAAAGACTTTATAGGCCGTAAATAACAGAAGAGTGATAGTATCTATCCTTCTTATTTTGCCCTGCACATCCAATATATTGGACTTTAAACATGTCAAAGGACTAGCTTGTTTTACATATAATAAAGGTTACAATCAGATTTTTAAAAATGAAGAAAATCCTGATGTTTATTTCATTTCATTTTTTTTTTCCACAAGACTTCACTTTTTCCCCCACTGCACCAGATCAGATGGAAGCAGTTGTCATGGTTTAGAAAGATGTGGAAGAATCTTTTTTTCATCAGGTCTTATTTATCACATCATTAATTTATGAAATAGAGAGGGGAGGGGGGAAGAGAGCACTTTAATCTCCCAACCAAAATAATCAGAGTGGAAGGTTTTAACCTCGTAAAATTGCTGAAGAGATGCATTCACTGTAACAGTCCTCAAACCATGGGACTAAGGTTTGGGGAATCCTGAGGTGGTTCTTTAAAAAAACAAGCTAGTTGTAAGAGACACATTTAGGTTTGCAGATAGACATAACTCTGTGGTAGAGATGTTTTTGAAACTACCCTGACTTCCATTTTTAAAAAGGAAGCAAGTGGTTGTACCCAATATTAGTTGATTAAGCTGTTTGAAATGAGTGGGCATGACTAACTTTGGTCCACTGATTTCTGTGGGTCTACTCTGAGTAGAACTTACTTCCCTATGAGCCATCATGGCTGTGAGTCCCGGAAGACCTGCTCCCTTCCTTCCTGGCATTTTCCCACTTAGCCTGGCAGGGTAGGGTAGGGTAGGTCCCTGACTGACTCCAACTACAAAAGCTGAGGCTGTGGGACAGAATCTTGCGTTGGCGTACTGTGTTGGGTTTTGTTGTTGTTGTTACTGTTGTGGATATTGTTTTTGGTGTTTTTAGATATTACTTATGTGGAAGTTGTTTAGTTTTATTGTGTACTTTTTGATGTGTTTTATTTACTATTTATGACTGCCGGGGTGCCAACTTGAATAAAATATTGGGCGTAGGCAAGTAAGCCCTGCCCTAAACAACCAATCACATTATGTGATGCACGTACACCATTTGAAAGGCAATAACCATCAGCTTTGAAGGGATGGCCCCCTCAAATATTTTATTTGGGGAGCCAAAGATCCCTCACCCATTAGGAGTTGGCTCTTATTATGACTACTTTTGTAATTATATATATATATATATATATATATATATATATATATATATATATATATTTTCCTGTTGGAAGCTGCCTTGAGCATGGTTTCAACTGTGGAAAGGAGGCATACAAATAAAATAATGATGATGATGATGAGCCATGCACCACAAAACAGGCTATACATTGCAGCTCAGGATGACTGAAGACAATGAAGCAATGCCTGTGAATGTATGGATGCCACAGAATGCAGGGAATGACAGCCTCATACATATTTTGCTGGGGAGAATATTCCAGAAGCAGGGAGCCACTACTGAAAAAGCCATGCTGTTGCATGCATGGCATTGCTTATGCAGTACTGCAATTCCACATAAGGTAGTGTCACTCATGACCTCATCCACATTTGGCTTATGATTCCGAGGCCACTGTGTCCAGTCAACCAACAACCCAACAAGTGGCCCCATCACCCTGTTTGGAGGCAAATCCATTTCAAAGCCCGGGTGCAATGAAACATCTCACCAGCAAATAAATGCACCACAAGAGCCAGCAGAAGCCTTCCTGGAATTCCAGCCAAAAGGCTGTCTTATCTCCAGTTAAAGAGGGCTATTATCGCTCCCTTCCCAGGAGAAAGCAAAGCAGAGCTGATTTGATTAAGAACAGATTAACCTCACTAACGCAGCTACCCTGGGCTTCACACCTGTCACTTTAGCATGACAATTTATATTTATTCAAAAAGCCACCAGACAGTAAATTAAACATTGCCCTAATTAGAAAAATGTCATAAGTTACAGTGGGGATGCAAACGAATCTCATTTCCATGCAGGTCTGGGGCAATGCATGTTTCAACCTGGAATGCCATCAATACTTTGACACAGTCATTTCCAAATAAGATGCTGCAATGAATTCATATTGATGCATGGGAATGGATGTGTATCGTGTTCAGGTTTTGGATAGTTTTCAATCACTTAATGGCCATATAAAAACATAAGAAGAGCCTGGCTTGCTGGATGAGACCAAGGGCACGTCTAATCCAGCATCCTGTTCTCACATTGGCAAAGCAGAGGCCAATAGAAAATTCACAAGCTTTATGCCTGAAGTGGGAACCTCAAGCCACATGCAGTGGTACCTCGGGTTAAGAACTTAATTTGTTCTGGAAGTCCATTCTTAACCTGAAACAGTTCTTAACTTGAGGTACCACTTTAGCTAATGGGGCCTCCCGCTGCTGCCGCGCTGCTGCTGTGCAATTTCTGTTCTTATCCTGAAGCAAAGTTCTTAACCCAAGGTACTATTTCTGGGTTAGTGGAGTCTGTAAACTGAAGCGTCTGTAACTCGAGGTACCACGGTATTTCCGTTACAATTCCAAGGCCCCATCTGCACTACGCATTTTTAGCACTCATACTATTTTAGCAGTCAAGGCTTTCCGAAAAAGAATCTTTGCCAGAAGACCACTATTCCTCTCACAGAATACAATCTCCAGAGTGGTTTTATATCAATCTCTCTTCATAGAGAACTCTAGGAATGATAGCTCTACAGGGGGAATAGGGGTCCCCTAACAACTAACCCCTAACAACATGGGTGGCGCTGTCGTCTAAACCAAAGAGCCTAGGGCTTGCCAATCAGAAGGTCGGTGGTTCAAATCCCCACGACGGGGTGAGCTCCCATTGCTCGGTCCCTGCTCCTGCCAAACCAGCAGTTCGAAAGCACATCCAAGTGCAAGTAGATAAATAGGTATCGCCCCAGCGGGAAGGTAAACGGCGTTTCCGTGTGCTGCTCTCGTTCTCCAAAAGCGACTTAGTCATGCTGGCCACATGACCCGGAAGCTGTACACTGGCTCCCTCGGCCAATAAAGCGAGATGAGTGCCGCAACCCCAGAGTCGTCCACGACTGGACCTAATGGTCAGGGGTCCCTTTACCTTTAACAACCCTTAGCACCCCTTATAAAATATAATTCCTGGGATTCTTTGTGGGGAAGCCATAACAATTAGAGGCCCAATTTCCCCTGCCCTCGTATGAAGTATTGGGTTTGCAGTTTTGGGAGAGGGGAGGTTGCCTGCTGGGGAGATGGCAGGCTGGCGAGGCCCCCTAGATTTAGAGGCCCTAGGATTCTGTCTACTTAGCCTATACATAAATCTGGCACTGGTTATATCCTATGCAGGAGCAGGGCCGTCTTAACAGTTGGCACTAGGGGTACACGGCACCAGGGCACCAGGCTCTCAGGGACACCAGGCCGAGAGCCTTGGACCGAGCATTGGAGTCCGGGGAAGAACCACCGACAGTCGAGCAGAGCAGAGCCCATCGGAGCGCAGCAGGCTCTTCTGCTGCAGGCGGCTCTTCCCTGGACTCCAACACTCACCCCCGAACTTGCTCCGAGCCGCAGCAGCAGAAGAGCCTGTGGCACTCCAACAGGCTCGGCTCCGCTTGGCTGTAGGCTCTTGCCCCAGCTGCATGGCAGCTAACTGTTTTGGCGCCGCACCCAGAGAGCCATGTAATGTTGTGGTGGAATCCGCCGTGCACTGACAGCACCGAAGGCAGCAACAAAACCTGATAAATAGGAGCACAGTGATCCTCTCGTCCCTGTGTGATCCCTGTAAATCCTTTGTACGGGTTCCCCCAAAGCCAGATTCGGGGACAGTGCAGGGTTGGAAGAGAGGAAGGAAAGTTCCAGTGCAGAAGTGGAAGTTACTCTGCTCATGAACTTATTCCGCCAAATACTGCCTATAATCCTGATCTCAAAGGTTGTCTAGAACAAGCCAGGGGGTCTTGTTGACTTTTTCCAGACCAGTTGAGCGCAAGATGCTGCTGCCAAAATAGCTCCTCCTTCCCGGCCAGGCCAAGTCTTCCTGTTATATACCTGCTGGGATTGACAAGGCATATGACCCTCACCTGAGTGAGCTTCTTAGCTGAATGGGGAATATAAATCTCAGTGTTCCTAGCCTTGGTCTGACTTTCTAACAAATATGTCCCACTGAATTTGGAAGACTGAGAGTTTACATATTTTATAATTTATTTTTTTTATAAAATATTTATTCAAGATTTTCTTAATACAATATAAAAAACAAACAAAATGACATATAACTTTACAATAACCATACTTTCTTCACTTCATTGGACTTCCTCACGTCTCTCGTTCCTGCGTTCCCAGTATCAAACTTTGTTCCAGCAATTTATCACCTTGTTTCAATTCTTATTTTATAACTTTCAGATATTATGTCCCAAATGTTAAATAATTTTACCCCAATCTTAAAAGCTTAATTTTAACATATTGTTTAACCAAAGTTTAACTTTTCATATATTTTCACTTATCTTCATATTCCTTTCAACTAATTTAATGGAGCCATATTATTTATAATCTTGCATCTTTCTCAACACTCATACAGTTTACAGTATTTTTGTAAATAGTCCTTGAATTTCTTCCAGTCCTCCTCCACGGCCTCTTCTCCCAGGTCTCGGATTCTGCCGGTCATTTCTGCTAACTCCATATAGTCTATCAGTTGCATCTGCCATTCTTCCAGTGTGGGTAAATCTTGGGTTTTCCAGTACTTGGCGACTAGTATCCTTGCTGCTGTTGTTGCATACATAAAAAATGTTCGGTCCTTCTTTAACACCCTCTGGCCGACGATGCCTAAAAGAAAGGCCTCTGGTTTCTTAGGGAAGGTATACTTAAATACCTTTTTCAACTCATTATATATCATTTCCCAGAAAGCCTTGACTCTAGGGCAGGTCCACCAGAGGTGAAAGAATGTTCCTTCTGTTTCTTTACATTTCCAACATTTATTATCAGACAAATGGTATATTTTTGCAAGCTTGACTGGGGTCATGTACCACCTATATATCATTTTCATAATATTTTCTTTCAAGGCATTACATGCTGTGAATTTCAGACCGGTGGTCCATAACCTTTCCCAGTTTGCAAACATAATATTGTACCCAATGTCCTGTGCCCATTTTATCATAGCCGATTTAACCGTTTCATCTTGTGTAATCCATTTTAACAGCAAATTATACATTCTCGAAAGTACCTTAGTCCTAGGTTCTAACAATTCCGTTTCCAACTACATATTTTATAATTTAATGTTACCAATTAAAGCCTGTGGCCTACCAGGTGTTATTAGACTCCTAATTTCCACCAGTCCTAGCAAGTATGGTCAACAATGGTCAGGGATGGTGAGGGTTGATGATTAATGGAAGGGCAGTAACCCAGTGTGTAATGGGAAAAGCCCATTAGTTAAGCCCATTAGTTTCTGGGTGTCTGGCGGTTGAGAAATTGACTTCCACGTGCAGTAAGCTCATGAGCTTCCTCCAGAACCTGGACGTAAATTGTTTCCCTCGGTCTGAGACCACCCTCAAGGGGGCACCATGCAACCTAAAAACGTGTTTTACAAACAACTTGGCGGTTTCTTCCACCGTTACCGCATGTGAGCAAGCTATAAAGTGGCACATCTTGGTTAACAAGTCTACCACTACCATTACTGCAGTTTTCCCCTTGGATCTTGGTAAATCCATCATGAAATCTATGGAAACTGCCTCCCATGGCCGTTCGGGTGTGGGTAATGGTTCCAGCAACCCTGCCTGCACCGCCCTCTCCCCCTTCGCTCGCTGGCAGCGGTCGCACCCCCTTACATACTCTCGTACATCTTCCCTCACCTTGGGCCACCAGAATTGCCTGGTAACTAACCACATTGTTTTGTGTTGCCCAAAGTGCCCCGCGGTGGGGCTGTTGTGCATTTGTTTGAGTACCCTACCCCTCAGTTCCCCTTCTGGTAAGTACAAGGCTCCCTTGTAGTACAACGCCCTGTTCCTTTCTTCAAACCCCCCGGTGATCTCCCCAGCTCTCCTGAGCCCTCTGAGCTTATCTTGGGCGTATTCATCGTTCTCTGTCCCTTCTACCAGTTCTCGTTGCCCCACCAATGCTGCCCCACACACCCAGTGGTCCTCGGGGATGACATGTCTCTCTTCAGGCGCTCCCTCCCCCTCCATATACTCTGGTTTTCGAGAGAGAGCATCCGCCCTTACGTTCTCTGGTCCTGGTACGTAGCGAATCTCAAAATGGAACTTGGAAAATTCCTGTGCCCATCGCACTCGTCTCTGGTTCAGTACTCGGGCCGTTCGCCAATATTCCAGGTTCTTGTGGTCCGTGCACACCTGGACCTTGTGCTGCGCTCCTATTAGCAGGTGCCGCCATCGTCAAAATGCTTCATAAATGGCAAGCAGTTCCCTGTCGTACACTGTGTAGTTCCTTTCGGATTTATTCAGCTTCCGTGAGAAGAAGGCACACGGTCTCCAGTCCGACGCATCCTTCCCCGGTTGGAGCAGAACCACCCTTACCGCTCGATCTGATGCATCTGTTTCCACCCTCATCGGTTTCTGTAGATCCACGTGCAAGAGCTGTTCTTCCGAAGCGAACGCTTTCTTTAGCCTTTCAAACGCTCGCTGCGCCTCTTCCGTCCATGCAAATTTCTTCTTACTACTGAGACAATCGGTGATGGGAGCCGTTAAGTGGGCAAAGTTTTTGATGAACTTCCGTTTCCAAACCCCAGGAATCTCTGCACGTCCTTCCTGGTTCTGGGTGTCTTCCATTCCAGTACCGCTTGGACCTTGCTAGGATCCATGACCAATCCCTTGTCTGACAAACGGTACCCCAGGAATTCCACCTCTCTGGTATGGAACTGGCACTTCTCCAGTTTGACCCACAGCTGGTTTGCTTGCAGCCGGCTAAGGACCTCTCGGACATCTCGGACATGCTGCTCTTCGTCCTCTGAGTAGACTAACACATCGTCTAAGAAGGCCACACAGTTCTTATAGAGCAAAGGTCCTAGCACGTGATTCATGAAGGATTGAAAGCAGGCTGAGCCCCCCTGTAATCCGAAGGGCATAACGAGATACTCAAAGGCCCCCAAGGGGGTGAACATGGTAGTTTTCCATTCATCCCCCTTCCTCATCCGTATCAGGTTATACGCCCCCCTCAGGTCCAGCTTGGTAAAAATCTTTCCCTTCCTCACCCTGGTCAAAATGTCGTCAATCCTGGGCATGGGAAAGGCCACAGGTTCTGACACCGCGTTGACGGCCCGGAAGTCCACGACCAGCCTGGGTTTATAAGTGTCTTTTTTGTCCACAAAAAACACTGGGCTGCCCCCCACTGCTCTTGACTCCCTGATGAAACCTCGTTTCAGGTTCTTGTCTATGAACTCCCTTAACTCCTGCATCTCCCTGTCTGACATGGCGTACAGCTTGCCCACTGGTAGCTGGGCTCCCGGGAGTAGGTTAATTTGACAGTCAAAGGGTCTATGCGGGGGCAGTCTATCTGCTTCCTTCTCACTGAAGACGTCACTCAGGTCGGCGTATTGTCGGGGTATTTCTCCCTTTTCCCCCACCGCCGTCCCTGCCAGACTGGCCCTAGCCAGCCCCTGCGTTTCTCTTCCCTTGCAGTGCTCTAGGCAATGAGCTGACCCAAAAGAGACTGTCTGCTGGTGCCATCCCACTAGCGGGTCATGTAGCGCCAGCCAGCTCATTCCCAAGATGATGGGAGGTGCCGCTAGTGTGGCTACATGAAATGCAATGACTTCTGTGTGCCTTGCCACTCTCATTGTCATGGGGACCGTCTGTTGGTTTACTTCCCCTCCCAGCAGTTCCCCCCGTCAATCATTGTCACCTGCAAGGAAAGACTTAAGGGCAGCGTCTGTATCTGGTGCTCTGACACAAACTCCTTACTCATGAAATTGCAGGAGCTGCCTGAATCTAAGAGGGCTTTTATCGTGAGTGGATGTCCGTTGGGTAGCTCTAATAGCACCTCTACGACGAGAGCAGCTCTTGGGGGTTCAGGCTTGGGCACGTTCACTGATCCTTGGCCTGACTGCTGTGCCCTGTCGCTGGCAGCCAGGCGTTGGCTTTTACTTGCTCCTTAACCCCCTCCTCCTCCCTCCCAACAGCCCCCACCATTCCTTGCCATCCCTTCCTTTGCGGGTAGACCCTGCCAAAATGTCCTGGCTGTTGACAGAGGAAACATTTCTTGGCGCTCTTCCCCTCTTTTTTCCGCCCTTCGTTAACATTTGAAGTTCCGCGCGCACTCACCCCTCCAATCTCCATCGGTTCCACTGGCGGGGAAGGTTGCGCCGGCATCTCAGGAATGCGGAAATCATTCCAATGCTCTCCTCTCCCTTCCCGCTTCTCCAGAGCTCTCGCCTCCTGGCGCGCTCCAATCGCAAGCGCTGCCTTGGTCAGCTGATCCATGGACTCCGGACGGGGCGCGCGGGAAAGTTCATCTTTCACCGCTGGGGCTAGGCCTTCTTCAAACAACATTTGTATCGGGTCCGAAGACAGATCCCACCCCAATTTATGTATAAGCAT